>NC_138590.1:14780763-15372473 GCF_964289735.1 Phaethon aethereus
TCTGCGAATCAGGACAGCAAGGAAGGGAAAAAGGCCGGGGGAAGGGGGAAGCAATGAGTGGGATTAGGCTGCTCAAACCTCCCCTCGTTCCAACTGCTCTGGAGGGAGACGATGCCAAGGCAGCGGCCGGGGTGCGGGAGAGGGGCTGCGGAGAGCTGCGAGGGGGACGGTCACACCAGGGCCCGCAAGGAGAGGGAGGGGGCAGAGAGACCCCCAGGGGCGCGTGCCCACGCTCTCGCTGCGCTCGTCCCAGCTAACGCGTGGAGGAGGAGAAAGGAGGGGAAGAAACGGCGGGAGCTTCCCACACCCCGGGGCTCTGCGGTCCCCATCCGCGTGGGGATGGGGATGCTCGCTGGCACGCGCCTCGTCCAGCCCCGAGCACGTGGCCAGATCTGAGACATCCCTCCTGGACCGTGCCACCCCAGCAGCCCTGGGCACGGGCAGAGCCGGGGGGTGAGGGCAGATCTGTTTCCTGCTGGCTGAGGAGGGGGTGGCTGCACCCCAAAAATCACCTCCGAGTGGTCACATGAATAAAACGAGCCCACCCCATAGTCAGCCAGGGCCGTCCCTCCTCCTCCTCTCTCCTTCGCCCCCCCCCAGCCTCTCCCCTGCCCCCGTTGCAACAACTCCCTCAGCAATAAGGTAACCTCAAAGGCTCCCACCGACACCCCCCTCCCCCCCCCCCCCCCCGTGCCGTCCCCTCCCCAAACCCCAGCAGCAATCGCCGTTGCGGGAAATCCCACCTCTCGCCATTCCATGGGACTTCACAGACCCCCCAGCAACCCCAGCACCAGAGCCGGCGGAGGACACCCACCCCCAGGCCCTCAGGCCCTACCCCTGGGCTGCTCCCCATGAGCAGGGAGGGGTCCGTCAGCCCGGCCGGGAGCCGGGGGGGGGGACCGTCCCCCATGTGGTCACCAGCTGCTTGGAAATCTTTCCCTGGCTCCGGGTCATAAGTACAGCTTTTTATAATTATTAGCCTTGGTAATTTACCATAAAATATTTATTCTGGCTCATTCCGAGGCATTTGATTCGTGTTGGGTCCGTATGGCTTTTGGGGGGGTGTGCACAGGGAGGCACTCGGCCGCGCGGGCTGGATGCTCTGCTCCCATCCTGTATAAATATCCACGTGGACGTGTGTGGCCCAGGGAAGAGACCCCGGCGGCAGCCAGGAGTGGGGGTCCAGCTCGCGGCGCCGCTCCTCACCCCCTCCCCACTGCAGCCCCATCACGAAGGCCTCCATGCACCCATGGACTGCGCCCATGGACTGCACCCACCTTCGCACCGCAGGGTCCCCCGCAGCCCTCCCTGGGACCCCGTGCCAGCTCCAGAGCGGTCCCCAGGACAGCCTGCTCACCTGCACGGGGGTGCACCGCTGGGACCCCTGGGGGACATCTGCTGAAGAGCCGGCAGCTCTCCGCCCCGGCGGCGGTGGCCCTGCACGCTCCGGCACACCAGCCAGAGCCGGCGGCCGTGAATCCCTGTCAAGGAGGAGCCCAGCAACCGCTCTCCCAGCGCTGCCAAAATAAGGGGGCAGCTGCTGTCCCCCCTGCCAGGCGGGAGCGGCACCGCGGCGGGGACAGGAGGTGCCAGGGCTGTGCCGGCCGGCGAGCCGGCTGCAGGCAGGGACGGCCCCGCTCTCACCCTCCGTTCTGCTAGGGCTGAGGAGGAGCCGGAGGGTTTTGGGAGCTGCGAGCAGCTGCGAGTTGGATGCCCAGGTCTCCTCCGGCACAGCATCTGGAGTGGGGCAGGGAGCCAGCCTGGCTCTCCCGGCTGCCGGCAGCATCATCCCCCCGCTCGGCTCGGTGGTCCTGCCGGGAGCCCCGCCAGGCAGGACGGGCAGCAAGAGCATTTTCCCAGTGGCCTGAGGATGGCGTGTTGCAGGGGAGTGTGTGTGCGTGCGTGCGTGTGTGTGTCCTGGCACACGGACAGGACCAGCCCGTCCCCTCTCTGCCGCGGGGTCTGGCTGTGGCACTGCGTCTGGCTGCACAGCACCCGCGTGGCCACCAGCCCTGCGGGACGGGGGGTAGGGGAGGATGGAGGCGATGCCCTGCATGGAAGGGACGGTGGGCAGAAAGCAGCCCGGCAAACCCGGGCGAGGGCAGGTGGCTGGAGGTGGCGGGGCAGGGAGAGGCGCCGGAGGGTGCCGGGGCCCAGCACGCCAGCGCGGTCGGCAGGGCTGGGCTGCTCACGCTTGGCTGCGGAGGAAGGGCTGGGAAGGTGGGGGTTGAGGGGGGATCCCCACTTGCGCTGAGCTCCCTGCAAGGCGGGAAGATGACCCCAAGCACCCTTCCCCGCCTGCCCTGGTGCTGGGACCCACGTCACGGCTCTTCAAGTCTCAGTGGGTCCGGCAGCGGGGGCCTCCACGGTGCGCGGGGAGGGAGCAGCGGTGAAACTCAACCCAGATGTGCGACAGCGGGAAACCCTTTAACAGCTCCGTCCTCTGTACCCTGAGCTGGAAAGCCCCTCTAGTTCCTCCTCTCTCGCTCCCCAAGTGCTCTTGCAAAGGAGCCGCAGAGGTTGTCCTGGGGAGGGATGAGGACAGGGACTCGCTTGGGGATGCTCCAGCAGCTCTGGGCAGCGCCGAGGTCTTTGGGGAAGGCAGCATCCCTGTGTGGGGCCAGCGGGCAGCAGAGAGGCGAGCACCCCATGGTGAGCAGCATCCCGAAAGCAAGCTTTGCGCAAGCAAACAGCACCGAGTCCCCACAGGGCTTAAGAAGAGGAGGAAAAGTATTAAAATAGTTGAAACCTGTATATTATGTGGGATGAGTTACACCTCTATGGCAGTGCCAGCCCCTCGGTGGTGGGAATGTGCTGGTACCAGCATGATTTTTGTCACTCCCTGAGCCCAGAGAAGTTATATCTGTGTTTACGTGGCTAGAAGCTGCGTTTGCTGAAGGAAAAGCTGCCAGGACAGCTAGAGCCATCCGCATCTTGTTGCCCTTTGCACACCCTCAGCGCCTGGAGCCTCATTTAACGTCTGCCTTTGCTTTTCTCAAGGGCTCAGCATCACCTCGCAGCCCTTCCTCATTCTCAAGCTGCCTGCCGACCCGGCCTCGCTCCGCCTGCCTCCCAGCTGTCCCCTGCATTATTAAACCAGAACCACCTTATCAGCCCTTATCTTTTTCCACTCATGCGAAACCCGCCTGGTTCTAGCTTTGCCAGCCGGCAGCACTTCCATTAGGGACCAGAAGACATTGGGACACCCCTTCGGTGCTGATCCTGCCAGCTCCGGCTGCGAGAAAGCCACTGAGCACCGGGTCCCCAGGGAGTCCCGTTCCTTAGGGAGATGGAGCTGCCCCTGCAGTTCATCCCCCCACATCCCTGTGGCCCCTCTGCAGGGGGACGACCCACCGCTGCCCTGCCCCGAGACCCCCGGGAAGCAGCCTCGGCTGCCCCCGGGCTCAGAGCCGCTCCAGCACCTGGTTTTAATAATAAATGGCGCGGGAAGGGACGAAGGCGCCTTGTGGGAGGGCAGCGGGATGCAGCGTGGTGAGGGGGGGCTGGCAGGTGGGGAGGGAGCGGGGCCGTGGGGCCGGGATGAGGGGGATGTTAAGGGGGGCATCAGCCCGGGAGCTTCGTGGGGCTGGAGGGTCCAGGTCCCAGCAGAGCCCCCGGGGGTTACAGCCCCGAGCTATCCAGCACCATCTCTCCTCTCTAAAACAAATACCACTTGCAGGACTGGGTTACAGCCACCGGCAAGCTGGGATTAATGGGAATTGGTTACAAGACAACTTTCCCGGATGGAAGAAACCTCTTTTTGTCATCTGTCCTTTGACATTTCAAGTCTGTTTTACATCTCCAGCGTTTTCTGATTTAGGCTGTGACACTGAAATGGGTGATTTGTACTTACAGTCTTAGGCATTGTATCTTCTACATAAATGTCTTCTAATGTACAGAAGACATTCTATACATTTGTATCTTCAGAATAAGACCAATAAATCTTTATAGGAAAACATACAACTTCTACAAAAAGATTTCTATCGGCTTTGTAATCCAGGGACAGATGAACATATAATAAAAATACATTGACATTTTTCAGACACCAGAATTTAGCATTATTTTATCACAAAGTGTAAATACATCACTTCAAAATCACGAGAGGCATTAGAAGAAATATTTTTTATGGCTCTGTCCCCCCTCACCTAAGCATCGTCCCCCCTCTGGTCACAAGTCCCATGACAAGGATGTAGTAAGTGCCAGGGCTGGAGAGCCAAGGTCACATCCCAGCAGCCGCAGGGGCCATGCAAAGGGACATGGCCCCCAGCCGGGCTGGCACAGCCACTGTCCCCTCCCGGCATACAGCACCGCTGGGTGACACCGCACGGAGCCTCAGGAGGCTTTCGGCTGCTCCAAATCCGACCTTCCATGAGGGTCCCATCATCCCTGCAGGAGCCTGACTGCAGCCAGAGCCCCACCGGCAGCACCTCTGCCACCTCCTCGTCCAGGTGGGTGCCGGTGTATGAGACCCACACCTCACCTCCATGACAATACCCCCGGGGAGGAGGTCCCCAGCCTGGAGGAAAGGGCTGTTGAAGAAGGCGAAGCCATCGCCGCTTTCGCAATCCTGCCGCAGTGTGAAATATTTGCGTCATCTGGTTTTAACCTCCAGCCATCTGGTCTGGGGATGCTTTTCTCAGACGAGCAAGGGGCTCCTCCGTGGTCGGCGATCTCTGTTTTTTATGGGGTGCAAACCCACCCCTGTTTCTCCCTGCAAGGGAGCAGTTTCCATGGCCCTTCCCGACTCCCTCGCACGGTTTTCAGAGCCGAGGTCTTGGACAGGTTCGTGCCTGCCGGACTCGGCCCCTTTCGTGTACCTCTCTGGAGAAGCAGAAATCGGAGGTCGGTAGATTGGTGGGGAGGGTCACAGCGAGATTTCTCCAACACAGAGCCATGGTATAGACGTTTTCTGACTGAAATGCCTCCTTCCCGGGGCTGGGCAAGCAATGGGGTTTTAAATCCAGCGGGGCTGTAAAACTGGGGACTTCAGCCCGCCCTTTCGGGAGTGGGCTGTTGATGCCCACCCTGCCCAGGGCTGTGCCGTTCGTGGCTGGGCCCCGCTCTCTAGTAGCCAAAGGATCTGCTGGGGCAGCCGGGGTCTGTGAATCATCTTCCCTTCCAGGCTTATAACCCCCGAGGGTGATCCTGGCAGGAATCCAGGAATCTCTCGGCTTTTCCCTCTTCCTGCAGCTCCCGCCCCGTCTGACGGAGCCCTGGGAGCACGGCACTCTGCCTCCAGCCCTCCTGCCAAAATCCCTGTCCCGGTGAGGGGGAGCGGGATCACAGCCACCCCAGTGCTCTGGGAGAAACCTGGGGGGAGGATCCGCCCCCGTGCAGCTGTGCTGGGGACAGGGCGGGGGACCACAGGCTACCTGCGTTCACCGGCACATCCGGTAACAAGTTACCCCATTGCCTATGGCCAGCACGCCCAGCCCTCTGCCCAGCCAGGCGAGCCCTGCACCCTGCTGCCAGCATCCCTCCCTGCCAGCATCCCTCCCTGCCTGCATCCCTCCCTGCCTGCATCCTGCTGCCTGCATCCTTCCCTGCCTGCATCCCTCCCTGCCTGCATCCTGCTGCCTGCATCCTTCCCTGCCTGTATACCTTCCTGCCTGCATCCCTCCCTGCCTGCATCCCTCCCTGCCAGCCCGGCGGGCTGCAGCATGCCTGGCGTTGTCTGGCCCTGTGCAAACTGCCGCCCGGGCACGGCCGGGCTCCACGTCCCTCCTGCAGCCACCTGCAGCAGAGATTCACCGGCACATCCCCATGCAGCCGGGGAGGATGTGGGACATGTTGGGGCACAGACACGGGATGTGTCAGGACCTGGATACGGGACGTGTCACGCCACAGCTGCAGGATGAATTGAGGTGCCGAGAGCAGCCCTCGGCGCTGGACCGGACCCTGCCGTGGCTCGGCGTGGCCAGGAAAGCCAGCCCTCACCACGGCCCTGTTCTCCTCTCTTGCCTGCACGCCAGGGCTGCAGAGGGCCTCGAGCAGCCGCAGGCTCAGCTTTGAGACCCCCAGGAAGCTGCTGCCTCCCACCCACTTCCCCGCATAGCCCCCAGCCCCCCATGCAGCAGGCAGGGCCTGAGAGCCGGGCAGGGGCTGCCTTGGGGTCTCCAGCCAGAGCTCGCAGGATGAGGCCACAGCAGGGACAGCCCGGCAGCCCCCCGCCGGGGAGGGGGAGCAGCCTGGGGGCACGGCAGGGTTTGAACCCTGAGCAGGGATGCCGGCCAGGGCTCCCGCTCCCCGCTGGCCACAGCTGCCCAGCCCCTGGCCCTTGCCCAGCCCAGCACAGGTTTTGCCAAGTTTGCACATTTTCATCAGACTCAGAAGCTGGAAAACATCACCGGTGCCAAGACGGGCCATGGGCGAGAGGGACGGAGCCTTCCTCCCCCACATCTCTCCTGTGGCCGTGGGAGGGCAGAGCCCTTGTCCTCCCAGGCACCCTGGGGCCATCGCATAGGGCTGAGCTGTGTTCCTGGCCCTGTTAATTAACAACAAATTAACTCGAGGCTAAGCTGGGCAGCAGCTGGTCCCACCTGGGGCAGCCCAGGGCCAAGCCAGGGGGGTTGCACATCACCCGGGGCTGGATGGGGACGATGTGGGCCGGGGTCCAGCCCCAGGCACAGCCCCACTGCTCTCTGCCAGGCTTGGGGACACTGGGAAGGGAACCCCGAGCATAGGGTGCATGGCCTGGCTTTGCTCCAGCATGGCCAAAAATTAAGAGCCTCCTTGCCCAGGCAGGCAGCCCCAGCGGTGTGGGCAGGCAGGCAACTCCAGAGGTGCAGGCAGCTCCAGAGGTGCAGGCAGGCAGGCAGCCCCAGCTCTCCCTTCACAGCCCCCACCCCTCCATCCAGCGGCTCCCACGGCACCGCACATCGTTTGTCACTCCGACAGGTTCAAACAAACCCGGCTGGGATTAATTAGGCTCCGTCTTCATTTCCTCCAGTGCTTCGCAGGGGCCGGGCTACAGAAAGCGGTGGGGTGGCAGCAGACGGGCGGGCAGGGGGGCAAAGGCAAGCGGGGACCCTCCCGGTCCCATAAAATCCCTGTCCCAGTGCTAACACAGTTGGTGCTGGATGCCATCCCAGCTGGCTGCGGGCCCCATCCTAGGAACATGCGGGAGACTGTGCAGCGTGGCCAGATCCAGGACTAGACGGCTGCTGCCACCTCGTGCACGGAGGGCTGCTCCCATGCACACCCACTTTCTCCCCAGATCCCCCCAAAAGCTGGGCCCAAAGGCCCCCAGAAGCAGATGGGACCCCCCGGGCGGGAGGGCTGGATCATACCAGTGAGGAGAGAAACGGGCAACAACCAGCAAGTAAAACCAGAGCTCCCCGATTTATTAGCAGTTGGTTCAACAGGACCTTACACCAGCGCCCGGGAGTCTCTCCCAATGCAACCCCACAGAGGGGCAGTGGGAAGGGGCTGCCCGCCACGGCCCCACACACAGCTGCAGGGGGACCTGCAAAAATAATCGGGTGGGAGCCCCCACTGCCACCCAGGGAGAAATGCCGCCTCCCCCCACCGCCCTGGCCCCACTCCGGAGGCGAGGGCAGCATCCCGGGTACCGCATCCACCTCCAGTGGCAACAGCTGCCACCCTGCATCCTAAGGAGCAGCTCCATGCGAGGGGAAATTTGGGCCCTTATCCCAGTAAACCCCTGATGGCTCAGCCTCGTTTGCCAGCCCTGGCAGCAAGAGCCAGGGGACAGGACGGGGTGCGGGACAGGCAGAGCCGGGGCTGCAGCTCTGTACAGCACCACCAGTATAAAGACACGTCTCCAGCTGGGAAGCTGTCCCCATTTCCCCACTGACCTTCATCTACGTCACGTGTAACAACCAAAGAGACCACATAAAACCCTCGGGGTCTAGGTACAAATTCTGGCACCGAAGCAAAACAACACCCTGCAAAACAGGAACCAAACGACCCCCCCACCCCCTCCCACCCCAACGTTATTAAAATACTTTTGTTTTTAATATTCAAGAGGTTTCAAGTTCTCAGCATCCTTCTGACTGCCGTTATCCCAACGTCCGCCCTGTCCCCAAGGGCTGGCTCTCCTCTGTGCCGGGGGACGTCGGGCGCCACTCGGCTTTACCACAGGAAACACCACGTGTGTACAAGGGGGGGGTTGGGGGGGACAGGAGCGTGCTGGGGTCAGCACGCCGGGGCCAGCACACCAGGGCCAGCACACCAGCCCCTTCTCCTGCTCGGCCGCAGTCCCACTGCGCTGCCCACGGAAGGGGAGGAAGAAGTTGAGGAGCTTGAAAATGAATGGAGATGACAAAAGAAATCATGCCCAGGTCTTTGAAAGGAAAATCTGCCTTGTTTGCAGCTTTTCCAGGTAGGTGTCGTAGGAATCTGGCAAACTCTCCTGCTTCCTGCCGCGGGACCAATGGCAGGAGCGGGTCTGGGTCCCTCTGTGCTTTGGGTCTCCACCAGCTCCGTTCCTGGGCTCCAGCTGAACACAGTCACTGCCAGCATGCCCTGAGCAGCTCCTCCACCCTCGGACCAGGAGGTGAGGGACAGCTCTGACGCTGCACTCAGGCCCAGGGGAGTCAGGGCCTGTTTTGGGCAGAGAAAGGGGGAATTTGTGCCACTTCTCCACGTTGGAGCAGGGCAGGAAGGGACTTCACCGACAGGCCCAGGAAAGGAAAAAAATGAAATCAAAGAGAAATGGGTGTGGGGTAGGCAGAGAGGTGGTAGTGTGGGGATCGCAGAGTCAGGCCACCGCTCGGGCAGCCTCCGGCACAGCCGTCCGCTCCTGGGGTCCCCTCCAAGGTGGCGGCCGGGTATTGCTGAGGAAGGTCCCGCCAGGTGCAAGGGTCGGCCCCGCTCGGGTATTGCTGGGCAGGCGGCGGGCAGCAGCTACCTGGTGCTCTGCAGCTCCTCCCGCAGCCAGGTGGGCAGCGTCTGCCCCATTTTGTACAGGAGCTTGGAGAGCTCTATGTTGTGGTCCCTGTAATAGTCCCGCAGGAAGGCGCGCGACTGCAACGGGAGAACAGAGAGGAGGGTTCAGATGGACAAGCCCCAAGCCCACCACCCTGGCACAGCTCCCCGGCCCCGCTCAGGACCATCCCAGGAATCTTTCTGCATACTCACATCCGAGTCCATCTCGGGGTATTTCCTCCCCTTGCTCTTTCCCAAGCATTTTGTTTTCCCTCCATCCAGAAGCTGACACCAGAATCCTTTCTTTGCATCAAACCTGCAAAGTGAGAGCTCTGCCTCACCCCTCTCACCCCCCCACACACCTTCTGCAGGCAAGCATGCTGCCTGACAAGCCCTGCTGCTGCCCAGCCCTGCATGGGGGCACATCTCTCTTTAATTTGCAGCCCAGCTAACATCTCGTTATCGATCCCCTTGTACAACAGGTTCCCTGTACAGCCACACAGTAAGTGGCCCGACAAGGATCATTCATCACCACGTCACACCGCTGAGGGAGCACGGGGGTCTGCGTGGGTTTAATATTATTTTCTGTGGCACCTTTGACCCTGGATGCCCTCAAGAGCCCCACGACACCTGGGTGCAGATTCGGAGCAGCCATGTATATAGGCAAGAGCAGCGCAGAGGTAAATTATAATTTTTCTGGAAGCTCGAGTCTCCTGCTTCCTATGTTGGGTTTTAATGTCTGGAAGGCTCAGAGGCAGGTGATACCCACAGCGGTACCACAGGGCAAGCAGCAAAGAGCCGCTCTCTGCAGTGAGTGCACAAGGAGCCAGGGTGCTGGAGCTCAACAAATGGCTTGAATGCACCCCTGAACTCTGCTCCAGGAGCCCAGGGCTGCTCCTGGGCTGCCCGGGGCCACACCACCGTCCCCACCACGGTGCCTGGATAAGCACAGCAAAGTGGGGTGCTTGCTGAATGTTATTTCTGATTGCAGCTACCCCAGTGTAGGTCACAGCAATGAGGAACTGCTGTTCTGGCCTCAGGTGAAACCCTGGTCTCATGAAAACCAGCGGAAGCTCTGTGGTGAGCCCCAGGGCTGTGGGCTCCGCCGGCACAGCGCTGGGTGTCCCCAGGGGCAACTCACTGCACCGGGAGCTGCGGCAGGTTGGAGGAAGAAGCCTGGGGAAGGACTCACGCCAGGGTCTTGTGATAATCAATGAAGTTGGTCACACCAAGGAATTTCTGGACTGTCTCCATCACTTTGGCAGGTTCTGTTCGGAGCAGCTTGCCATCCAGGACCAGGATCTGCAAGGACCAAGGCAGGGCGGTGAGATGCCACTGGCTCCCAGCCCTGCTCTCCCAGGGCACAGTGATGCCTTTGCTGCAACTTTTGCCATCTTGGAGCCAGATTTGCCACTAGCCCATGCAGGTTCTCCTTTTGAATGCATCCAGCCCCCATTTCCCCTGCACGCAGCTTGAACCACAGGCAGCTTTGCCCTCTATTTTTGTTCTGCTTCAATGCCGCAGTGACACCGGACAGGGCAGCCCTGCGGGGGTCTGTGGCCAAGAGTGGCGGGCAAGTGGTGGGTGCCCCTGCAGAGCCACCCACAGCCCTCCACCCCACGGCCCCCTTTCAACCCTGCTTTGCCAGAGGACCAGCAGAAGGACCTACCTGCCCAGGACCAGCACAAGAACGTCTTTGTGCACCATCTATCATCAACCTCACACTACAAGGGTTTCCTTCTTGCACAATATCTGCCCTCTGCACCTTTCCCAAGTACTTTTACTCTTCTCCCCGTGGATATTAAGGTATAAGAAAAGCAGCTCCCATGGAAGCACCCTTGCAGCTGACTTGGGACCCACGCTTTCTTCCCTAAGCATCCTTGCTTGGGTGAGGGGGGCTTCCTGGGGTGCTGCCAACTGTAGGAGTGGGGTGCTCCCATCCCTACCTGGTTGGCATGGTAGCTGTTCAGCCAGCGCTCGATGTGGGTGGCGTACCAGCCTGGCACCAGGCAGCGGTTCTGCAGGGTCCGGAGCTTCGGAGCAGCCTCGGGTCCTGCCGTGATCACCTCGTGGAAGGTGTATTTCAGGGCGATCGGGTCATCATGAGCTCGCTGGTGCTGTTAGGCATGAGCAAGTTAGGTTTGTTCTTGGGGCAACCCAAATCCTGGGCTGCCCATGAGGCACTGCGGCTCCCAGGCCACCACACCATGTCCTCATTCGTCTTTTTCAGCCAAAAAGTGTGGCATCCGCAGCCAGCCCACCTCCCAAACCAAGCTGACAGAGGGAAGGCCCTTGTCCACCACCCATGGCGCTGCCCAAGCCGCGGGAGAGGCAAAGGCAGGCAGCTCACCTGATACCAGGAGTAGGCTCGATCTGCAGGGTTGATGAGGATGGTGATGACTTTGGCCTTGGAAAGCAGGGCTGAGGCTCTCCGGGGAGCCACTTCGGAGTCAAAGTAGTTGGCACTTTTCTCAAAGTAGAAGTCAGAGGTGGTGTTGGAGGGTATGGGGAAGAACTCCATGTACCTGGGGGAGGCACAGTGTGAGGCACGCAGACAGGCACCACGAGATGTCCCCAGCACCCCCCATTGCAGGTGACATCTCAAACACTCCGTACCATGTGTTAATCCTGCAAGGTCCCTCCAGGTCTGATGCACAGCCTGGGGCTCCACAATCCCCTTCAGCCATTTTGGAGGGTCAGACCTCACCAGATTCCCCAGGCAGACCCCAAAACCAGGGAGTAGCAGATGCACACACACACCCTTGGCTTCTGCCGAGAGCACTCTGAGTCCAAAGGCAAGTCACCTTTGCCTTCAGGACGACACCTCAAGGATAAACCATGGCGGTGTGATGGCCTGAAGGCAGTGCATGAGCATGCCCTTGCAAAAGGCAAAACCATGCAGGATTCATACCACCTTGCAGCACCCAGGTACCCTCCACCAAGAGCCCAGCAGCTCTGAGGTCAATGGGAAACCCTGTGGCACCACTGCTCCTGTTCCCGAAGGAATCGGCACTCCCAGCTCAGCCCTCATGCTGGGGAGACCTACCAGTCGATGCCCTTGTGATAGTTGTGTCCGTTGAAGAACTGTATCTCCTCAAAGGTCTCTGAGCTGGGGTAGTTGCTGCTCAGGTCCGGGTGCATCCCCAAGAAGAGATAAAGTGCAGTTGTTCCTTCAGATAGACAGAGAGCGAGAGCTGACTTGGGCCAAATCTCCCTCCAAGCTCTGCTTCAGGGCAGGAGGGCGGAGAGAAGCTCTTTCGGGGTGTGTGGGGGACCTGGCAAGCCTCCCAGCACGCTCACAGCACCAAGGGTGAAGGGAAGCACCTGTTTTTTGAGGCCCGATGATGAGAAGCTTTGGGAATCGGTCACAGGTCTTTTCTTTGGACCAAATGTCTTTGTGTCGTTTGTCTTCACAGGGATCCTGAAATGCGGGGGGGAGGGTTAGAGACAAGGCAGCCTGGACGGGACCATGCACCACTGCTCAGCCTCCTCCAGCCCGAGCAGACACAGGAGGAGGCCGTGCTGCTCAGCAGGCAGGGCAAAGACCAGACTTATCTCCAGGTCTAGGGGGCAAACTCCTTCTTGGCCTGCACAACCACAGAGAGTTGAAAAACCACTGCTTACCCAGGGGTTCAGAGGGAAATTCAGGTTGGAAGGGACCTGAGGAGGTCAGTTAGTCCAACCTCCTGCTCAGACCAGGGCCACCTATACCCCAGTTCCCTCTCCCAGCACAATAAACAGGGCTGCTTCCCCCATTCCAGGCATGGAGTGTACCTGCCAGAGTGGGTCCTTCTCCTCGGAGAAGATCTGGAAGTATTTCTGTGCCAGCTGCATGGGTGGCAACGTCTGCAGCTTCAAGTTGGTCCAGGAGTTGAGGAAGCGGACCAGGTGCTTGAAGGTGTACAAGCCCAGGCGGTCATTGCCATAATTGGACAGATGGGTCATGAAGATGCTGATCTGAAGTGGAGAGGATAGAGCAGGGGTTAGTGGAACCTCACCCAGCAGCTGTCCCATCCAAATGGCTCCCACCCTGGCTGAGGACATCGGGGACACCTCCCACAGCTCTGCAAGAGACGCCTGCCTGTCTGTCCCTGGGCAGCCAGATGGCAGTACTCACGGGGTTCAGGAGCACGGTCAGGAACAGTTCACCCCCGTTGATGATTTTGTCCAACTCACTGGAGCCACCAGGGTATTCGTTGTAGAAGATGGTGTGCGTGAAGAGGCCGCAGGTTTGCCGGGGGAGTACCTGGGGCAGGAGAAGGATATGGATGGAGCAGGCAGAGGAGCCAGTGCAATGGAACACACAGCCTCCTCCAGGCATCCACGGCTGGGTCCCCTTCTCCTCCCCAATGCCTCAGAGGTCAGGACCAGCTCCACTGCCCCTCACCACCTTCGATGTGAATCCTGCCACCCACAAGGGATGGAGGTGGACAGATACAGAAGCCAAAAACTGTCCTCACATGAGCTTCCCCCATGCAGGAGGACCAGAGGGCACAGCCCCCTCAAATCAAAGCATCTGAGCTGCCAAGAAACCACCCACCAAAGTTCTGGTGGGGGAGGCAAGAGGAGAGAAGCACCAGAGATAAAGCCTTGCCACCTACCATGATGCCATTGTGGATGAAGCCACGGCGATAGCGAGCGGGTTTCAGATGAGGGTACTCCTCCGTGCTTGTCACTTTGATTGACCAAACCTGCTTCCAAGCTTCATACAATTGCACATGGACGGGGTACACACCTGAGTGGTGCGGGGCCACGGCGTACCCCATGTCAGTGGGGATGCCATGCTCCTGCAGAGGAGAGACCAGATAGTGAGTAACCGTGGAGACCTCAAAACCACAACGTCCTAAACTCATCTCTCCCCAGGGGACTGCCCATTCCCAACTACAAATTGTCTGTTTGTGCCTCTGGAGAGCAACCAGGGCGGGGCTGTGCCTGTGCATTCTCTCCTAAGCAGGGCTCGTCTCCATGAAAGTGAGCCCAGGAGCAGATGTGCCGGGTGGACACTTGCTCCTCTGCTTCACATGGACCATCCTCATCCCCGCCATTTCTGCTGTCACCAACAAAACAGCAGCAGCAAAGCTTTTCTGTGGAGAACGAGGAGATGTATCTATACAGGACTGTAAATTGGTTTATAGCAGTAGATATAAAACAGCCTGGAAATTAGGAGCTGGACAACTGCCCATCCCAAGTAGTGATGGTCTGGTCTCTCTCTAATTAAGCGCCTTTAATTATCAGACAGTGAATTCAAGTTAGCCTGACGATCCCTCTCTTAGGCCATAGGACCCAAATATTATTACTGGGTCTGGCTTTACTCGTGTGGGTTTAAGACAGCTGTGAGCAAACCAGTCGATCACAGCGTGATCTGGTCTCAGTACTGGCTTTATCAGGGCCACATAAAGGACAGTCCAAGAGGATGGACAACCCCTTACCAAGCTGAAGCTCAGAGCCTGCCTTTATCAACCAAACATGTCCCCGACAGCTTGGCCTGCAGAGGGAGTTTCCATCAGCCGGAGCCTCTTGGCACACAGCCACTGCTCCAGGATCCCGCATCATTGCCCAGCGCAGTGTCAAACCGTGCCGGGCTGAGCACCCAAGCCGCACCCCCCGGGTCAGACGTCCACATCCACCATGGTGCTGGGCCAGGTGGGCATTGCTGCAATGCAGAGACGATGTCTCCCCTCGAGCAGGCACCGGGGCAGTTCGCTGCCACAGCAGCAAGTTGGCTGGTGCAGATAAATCCTTTTGCTCCATGTACTAGCGTATAAATGGATTTACCCATCCAGCTGCAATGAGGGGGACATGACAACATCACCAGGTCCCTTTGCTCCAGCAAGCAGAGACTGTCACCCAGGTCACCTGGGAAGTCTCTTTGCCCCCCTTCTCCCATCCTCCCTCCACCATAAGCAGCCCCATCGGCGGCATCTTACTCACGACAGCGAATTTCTTGTTTAAGGTCATCTGCTCAGCGAGAACAGACTGGTTGTGGAAGAGGTGAGGCTGCATGTGGCTCCACATGTGGGGAAACCACCAGAATTCTCTCACGTAGGACAGCAGCAGGTCATCACCTTCATCCTCAGCATCGGTACCTGCGGGCACGACGCTCACTGTCACCACCGGGCACGCAGAGCCACGCGTGATCAGCCGGTGCAGAAGGAGGGGGAGCCCCTCTCTGTGACCGGGTGATGGGGGCAGCAGGGTGGGATGCCCCAGGACCCTCCTGCAGCCCTGACGTCGGCCTCTTTGAGCACCAGTTCGTGCCCCAACACCAGCCGTATGGCATCAACACACAAAGAGATGCCCTTGCCCTCCTCACCCGTGTGGAAGAATTTCCCTGAGTATCCCAGGTTGAAGGTGAAGTTCGGGATGTGGGTGCGCAGCTCATTCTGCGTGTCGAACAGCGCCTGGGAGAGGAGGAGAGAAAGCAAGAGGTCCTCAACACACGGCCATGGAGATGGCTGCCACACCAGGGTGAGGACCTGTGTCCCCGAGAGCTTCACAGAGGGGCTCCCAGGCAGCCAGGGGATGCTCTGGGGACAGGAAAACTCATCCCTAGAGCATCCCAGAGCAGGCAGAAGCGCCCAGCCCCATGCATCCCAGCCAGGACATCACAGATGCACCTTGACATCTTCCACCTTCATGCGCGTGCCCTCCTTGCCCACAAAGATGTCATCGATGTCCACCAGGATGTAGCGGTCAAGGGGCAGGGAGAGTCTCTTGCCCGTCAGGAAGGAGACAGAGTCCACAAAGACCAGCTTGTGCAGCCAGAAGTTGAGGTTGTTGCCAAAAAGCACCCTCTGGATGCCATCGTGGAGGCCCAGGTCCTGCATCACGGTGGTGTGCAGCGCCGCATCCACGCTCATGTGTGGGATGGACTCAGCTGACTTGGTCTTGGCCAGGAGGACCGGCTCGTAGGTGGAGTGGTTGGACTGGAAGACAGTCCAGTCCTCCCCGGGGAGCACACCCTTCTCCACCTCGCTGGGGCGCGTGATGTACAGCAGGGGCGACTTGGGGTTGATGCTGCAGTCCTTCAGTGCCAGGTTGGAGTGGAGGAAGAGGGGGAAGCCCTTCAGCTGGGCGCTCAGCAGGCTGTTCTCGTTGGCCTGCATGGGGGAGATGGGGGACAGAGGAGATGGGACGCTGGGGACAAGTGCCCAAACTGGCTGTGCAGGCAGGGGCTCAATGGGGGCACCGACGGCCACAGCAAAGCAGGGAGGCAGCTCACCACCCCCAGAGATCCGGGTGCTGGGTCCCCTGCCTTCCTCTCATGAGCATGGGGTGCCCTCATCCACCTCGCACACTCAATCCTGCTCATGTCCAGCGTGCAAAGCCTCCTGGGGCTATGAGCCCTGGGCAGGAGAAGGGCAGGGGGCTGCTTAGCAAAATACCTGCTTGTGCTTTTGACAAACCCCAGCAAGGGTCACTGCTGGGAAACAGGATGCTAAACCCAAAATCATCCCAGAGGTGCATTTTTACCCTCAAAACACCCAGGGGCCACACAGCCTTTCCACAGGGAGAGGGCTAAGATGGTGCCCTCTGCTAGAAGCCTGTGCCCCATGCCAGGCTGCAGGATGGCTCCACACCAACTCAGGCTGCTTGCAGAAAGCAAGGGGAGGGCAGAGTCCCTGCAGGGCAGTGGGACTCCAGCGGCCCCTGCTCACGCCTGGCCTGGCCACGCAGTCTTGGCTCGCCCCATGCACCCCATTACCTTGAAGAAACCGATGATGCCCACGCCATACTCCACGCAGTACTTGTCCAGCAGCTCCCGGTTCCAGGCATCCAGGTTGACATACTTGAGGATGTTCTCGTAGATGATGAGCGCGAAACGTCCACGATCCTTGTCAGTCAGTGTGGGCATGTCCCCCTTCCCTGGGGCAATCTCCGTCCTGTATTTGAAGCGACTCGACTCCAAAATGGCCACGATCTCCTGGCCCAGCTGGGAGTAGAGGCTCTCCACGAAGACCAGTACCAAGGGGTCTGTGCGGGAGGAGTCGGCCACCTTGAGGCTCTTCAGCGGCAGCAAGCGGGAAGGGGCAACCTTGGGCTCGTCGCAGTCCAGCCCCGCCACGTCCCCAGAGGGCTCCAAGCCCCTTTTCCACCCATATAAATAATATGCAGAGACGAAAACACTGAGCAGGCAGAAGGCAAAGAGCAGGAACAACACCACCTGCGGAGAGAGCTGCCGGATACCCCGCCGGGCCCTGGCCAGCACAGTCATCCTTGCATCCGTGGGGCGAGGTGGGGCCCTTCTCCCCTGCCCACCCCCTCCCCTCGCAAGCCCCGGGGAGGGGAAGAAGCAACCAACCAACCGAAAAAAAAGTAAAAATAAAATTGAATACTACTAATAAATTAAAATACTAGCAGGCCGTCTGTGCAGGCTCTCTTCCCCTCCAGCAGTCCGGCGTCCCTCGCTGTCCGCTTCATGTCACCATGGCAGACGCACCGAGAGTCCTCTTGCCGAGCCGAAATCCCCGCAGTGGTGGCAGCGGCGGCAGCAGCAGCCCCATGGCCTCAGTGGGGCGAGGGGGCGGCGGGCGGCCTTGGCGCAGCTCGCAGTGGGCGCGCGGGCATGGCGGCTCCCTGGGGCGTGCCGGTCCCCCGGCTCCACAACAGTGCCCTGCAAGGGAAAGGCAGGATGAGTGGGGAGGGACAGTGCCGGTACCAAGGCCACCGCTTTTATTTACGCCAGCGCGGCGGATCTGGCAGATCCCTCAGTGAGCTCACCAGCGTGCCAGGGCTTGCCGCGAGAGCGCTGCGAGCTCCTGACGGCGCCGGGGATGGGGCGGGAGTGCAGCATGCACGCGTGCCACAGGACCCCGGCTGTGGTGTGTGCCTGGAGCCCAGCAGCATCACTGGCACCACTGGGGTGCTATGGTGGGGAGCCCTTGGCCCCCGTGAGTCTCCATTGCACCAAGCAGCCAGAGAAGCGGCCCCGCAGCCCCTCTTCGCCCAGCGGGAGCCAGGGGTGTGGAAGGTCAGGGAGGGATGTGGGCAGCCGGCCAGCCAAGCAGCACGAGGCCGAGCTGGGAGCCGCCAGCCAAGGTCACCGAGACGGGCACACAGAGCGCCTACATGGAGCCAAAGTGACCTTGGGAATATTTTTCCCTTCCCTGTGAAAGGCCCATTTAAAAAAAGAAAAGAAAGAAAAAAAATAGGATGGGCACTGCTTGCCGAGAGGTTCCTCCACCCCACCCTGGGTGGGGAACACTGATGTAGCCAGTGTGCTTAAGGCAAAAATAAAAGTGGTGGCTTGCAGCACCATCCCCAAACCCACCACTGGTGCCAGGGACAAGGGCAGAGGTCTCCGCTCCTCCCCGGGGAGAGCTCCCTGCACCCCACTGGCACCATGGCCGAGCGCCCACACTGCAGACACCAGCCAGACACCTAACGGGATTAAACGTGGCCGGCTGAACAGTACCGTGGATTACAGTCTGGGGCTTGGCAGGGTAATCCTGTCATCCCTGCCCTTCCCTGCAGTGAGCCCCAGGTTCCACTTCCCAACCCCGCCGGCACGGCGCCACTTCGCCCAGGTCCCCGCAGACGCTGTCGGCAGACAGCTTCCATCACCGCCTCCGCCACCCACCAGCAACGCCCGCTGCCCGCTGTGCTGGGCACAGTGGAGCACCTGCTTTTATTGATTTGTAATTTATCTTTGCGCATGGGGATGATCTCCAGGCAGCACCAAGCGAGGATGTTCCTTGACCCCCCCAGGTGGGCCCTGCCCCAACTCACTCCTTCCTCCCCTCCAGCGGGGCTGGACCTTCAGCAACCCCAGAACACCTCAGCCAGGATTTTGGGGCTGGGCTCTTCTCCAGGTCTGAAAGGAGAAGCACACTGCGATGCTGCTTTTAGGGATGTGCCCATGCAGAGGGAGGCTCTCCTGCCGAGGTACCATCCTTACGGGTGCGGAGAGCCGGGACCACATTATCAAGCACCCCAGCTGTGCCATCCCATTCCCTATCCATTTCTCTGACCTTTTAGGAGCGGTGGGTGCTGGCAGCCACATTCCCATGGTGATGGGCAGGCAAGTGACAGCCAGCAGGTTTGATGTCGGAGCCGGCAGCTGACAGGCAGGACCACGCATCCATCCTCACACCACCCTCCATGACACAGGGCAGACAGGAACAGGGCCCCGTGCCCACATCACTGGCCATTTCCAAGGGAGTTTTGTTAGTCCATCCTCTTTTAAGAGCTTTTAATTACAGTACTTAATGACCAGGCTTTGGAGACAGCATCTCTGGGCAGACATTGGCTGACTCTCCCCAGGGAGGGATGCTGCCATGACAAAGCACGAAAGCAATGCCTGCCTGGGCAGGGGGCCAGTGCCAGACCCCCGGAACAGCCAGGTGTGAGCCAGGACCAGGGCAGGCAGCGTCCCACCCCATGAACCCACTGCGGAGGCAGAAAGCACACAGGAATCCTGCTCTGCCGGTTTGCTGCTGGAGCAAACCCTCCACGGGGTGGATGCTGAGGTGTTCGGAGCGATGCTGCGGGGCAAGGATGCTCCCGCTCGGGGTTTTCCCCACGAGAGCAGGTGCTGGCTGCACGCTGCCCAACAAACCCCTGCGCACCCCCAGCAGCAGTGGGAGAGACAACAGCTCCACACCAGAGAAGGAAGCAGATTTAAGTCCAAGAGCGCAAAACAAGTTCTTGAGACCAACCGTTTTTCTAAAGCAAAAAGGGAAAACACGATGGTAAAATAGAAAAAAACCCACAAGAGCTGGCAAGGTGACAGAGTCAAACTTCCTTTTAACCTGACTTTTAGAAGCTGCTCAGGTGCATTTTAAAACCATTGTGGTTATTCAAAAAGCACCAGCTAGAAATGTCAGCCCGAGTCCCACACAGAGACCTCAGGCCCCCAGAAACACCGTACGGTGCCAGCCAGCTCCCACTGCACAGACGGGTGCTCAGCCACAGCCACACGTCAAGGACCACAGGAAGAAGAGCCCCAGAAAATACTATTTTCTGGTGGGTTTCTGAGCAAAGCCCTGGCCCAGGCTCTGCTAGAGAAGAGGCTCGGTGAGGAGGCTTAGCCACAGCGCTCTTAATCCGGCCTCCCTGACAAACACAATCAGCATCCGAGCAGCTTCCCTGGCAAGGCTGGGAGCCTGGAGCACCCATGGGGCCGGATCTGACCCCAGGGCCAGCAGGGAATGCAACCAGTGGCCAGGGAAGCCCTTTACTATCACCACTTCAAATCTAAGACAGCTGCAGGAGGAAGGGGAAAATGGTTGAAAATTTTCCAATTCCCACCCCTCCGGTGCGGTTTGGGGGCTGCGGTTTCCCCTGGCCAGAGTTATGGGCCACAAACGCTCCCTGGGGAACCATTGCACCCTGGAAAGGCAGAGGGGCACTGGAGGGGATGGGAGGGCATGAAACCATCTCTGTCAGTGGCTTGCAGTGCTCTCCCTTTAACCTCTGGTGGGATTTTGCAGGGATGCAATGGAAGGATTACATATAAGCAAGGAAGTGCGAGCAGATCCGGAGGAGAGGGAAGGGTTGACAGACAACTGCAGCAGGGTTTGATTTATCGAGAGGTGCAATAGGTCCGGCTGCAGGTGCAAGCAGTGAAGATCAGGCGATTCCCAAGTCCCGGCTGTCAAATAAATCAACTGTCCCGACCCCACAGCCCAGGGATGGGAGGCAAGCTCAAAACCACGGGTGCAACATGGCAAGAAAGTTTTCATGTGTGTCCCTCACACCACTTTGAAAAGGTCTGCAAGGGAGGGAGCACATATTCACCTTCATGGAGAAGAGACCCCAAGATCTGCTCCCCAGCACATGTGCAAGGAACCTGGCCCCTGACTCTGGTAGCTCACAGACCCCCAGCATTCAACCCATATTGATGGGGCCACATCCTACACACCACAGCCAGACTGCTCCTCTCCTGCTGGCACCCTTTGGGTGGGCACCCCTGCTTTTCACTCCCCATCACCGCAGGGAGAGCCCCAACATGCTGGCACTGCTGGGTAATCACCTCATCACCGCCACACCAGCTCCACTTCCCCATGTCAGCCAGCCCTGGGAGTTAAGCCTGGATGGAGGAGGATTTAGAGGCAGGATACTAAACTGCATCGCCCAGCTCAGCGCTTTGCAATCAATTCTGCTTGCTCCACTGCTTCCCCTCCCGTATCCGACCACCGCTCGTCCCCACCAACACATCCGCTTCATCTCACGTTCAGACATTTGATAGCAAAAGGCTACTGGAAGGTCTGAATTCGGCCAGGCTGGGAACCAGGTCACTGGCCACAGGGCTCAGCCCACCATGCCTGCTGTCCCTCCCATGTCTTGCATATCCTTGCAAGCATCCTCATGGGTCACTAACTAGTGCCCTGCAGCACCGGGAATTGCAGACCATCTGTAAAAGATGCACAAAAGGCAGCCAAATTATTATTAATAGGTTTAAGTTCCCTCTAGAGGGAATCCCCTTCACTCTACTGGTAATATTTAGAGGACTGCAGATCTAAAACCACTGAGCTAAGCACATCTTTAGAAAGGAGATTAATGCCACCATATTATTCAAGAGACAACCACGAAGCTTAAGACAGGGGAGATTGCTTTGAAAATGAAAAAGTTACTGGAATGAAAAATCTTCCTTTGAGCACCTACCTCTGCATTGCTGCCTTTATCAGCCCTGAATGGCAGTGGTCCCAACTGCGACTGGAAACTCCCGCCAAGAATTGGGAGTATTGGCGTGGAAGAAGAGCCATCGCAAGATGCAAAGCACCACTGCCTGACCCTGTCCCCATCACCTGCCTCCCCAGCCAGGGACGGATCCATTGGCCAAGAGGAGGTGCGATCAGGAGATGAACTCCTTTGCTTCAGTGCGCGGTGATGTGATGATACATGCGGGTATCAAAGCACAGGAGGCACTGGGTCACAGCTGCCTCTGCATCCCACCTCCGAGGTGCTCCTCGAGCAGGGACCGAAGCCCTGCACTGGAGGGGACGAAGCTGCAACCCAGCATAAAAGCTCCAACTGCTGCAAAACTGAGGATTTTCCCAGAGATCCCCACTTACTCACAGCCCGGGCAGGCCTTTAGGATGGGCTCAAAGAGGCATGGATGGAAGAATGAGCTGTATGGATGTCCAGCTGCCTCCTGCCAGGCTGCACACCCAGGGTATCCAGGCAGGAGAGAGGGATGCAGAGCAGATGGAGAAGGTAAAACAAGCAGAAGGACAGAAATGAGCAGAAACGAGCAAAAACGAGCTCCTCCCAGCTGCCTGCCCTCGCCGAGGCCGCCCGTGTGCCACCGGGGCGGTTGTATAATGCCAGATAAGGAGTGTCTTAGCGGTAGATTACATGGGCTGCTTAAGCGCTTTGCAAACAGTAGTTACAACACGCCAGGGAGAAAACCACCCTGCTGCTGGCAAGGGTACAGTCCCAGTGCCACTTTCCTAAGGACACCAGTGTTTCCCCAGTGCCCAAAAGGTGCAAAATTAAAGAAGAATAACAGCAGCCCCGACAGCTGCCCTTGGGACAGGCTGGTGCCGGCAGCCACTGGTGCTGCTCCCACCCCAAACCCACATGGTTTGGCTTCTCCCCACCATGCACAGGCTGGACAGGAGCAAACACAAGGGAGCATCAGGAAAATTTACCCCTGATTTATTCCAGGTTCGGAGCATTTGCACCCTAGGGGGACTTCAGCAGGAAAAAACTCCCTTTTTCTCAGCACTTTAGTTAAGATCTGATTTATAAAGCCTGGCCAGAAGTGAGCAGTTGGGAGCATCCACCTGAATTGCTGCTGCTGAACCAAGTTTCCCCTCTGGAAATAAAATTCTGGCTCCAGCTGCCCATCGCCTGCCCGCTCCTGCGGGAAAGAAAGCAAGACGAGCCCTGAACCCAGCAAAAGCGGTCAAAGATTTTCACATTAAAAAAGTTATTTTTGGCCGAAGTGCCCACCTCTGGAAGAGATGTTCTTCATCCAGAAAGCCCTGTTAGCACTTCAGTGTTACTGGAAAAGATGAAAGCAATGCTTTCCTCAGGTTTTCTTCAAAAAAACAATCATGAAAACAACTCTTTCCCTGCAAAGGAAAGGTTTGGTGCGTGGCGAGTTGCTGTGAATATCTGCTGAATTTTTAGGCGAGAAAAACCCCAAAACAAATGAAAAAAACACCCAAAACTTCCCCAAAATGGGTGAGGTTTCTGGAAGCCCACGATTAAAACTTTTTCCACAGCAAGGCAGCTGGCAAGGCTGGCTGGCAGGGCTTTTAAGACCCGTTCTAGCAAACCCCACATCTTAATCCCACTCCCCAGGTCCTGCCCCTGCTAAGTCCCATCTCTCAGCCCCTTCCCCAGCCCTGAGGTGCCACAGCCCCCCGCCAGCGAGGTTGTTTGGAGGAAGCCCCCGGGGAGGTGACCCCGTTTCTGAGCTTTGAGCATCAATGGCTGGAAGGTGGCACTGGTGGCTGCCACCCCTCTTGTCCCCAGCACCTTGATCTGGAAAAGCACCTCTTCACGCTCCCTCCCATCTCCCAAGACCCACATGAAATCAGCCTCCTCCATAAACTAGGCCAGCAATTAGCAGCAGTCGTTAGCTTTCCTATGCCCCAGGGATGCCGGTCTGGGCAGCTGATGCCTCCAGCGACGATGCTCCCTGACACCGTCCTGACCAAACACCCCAACACCCCACTGCCAGGTTACGGTTCACGCTGTGCCACTGCCTCCCCTCCAAAAAGCTGGAGCCCTTCACAGGTGACTCCTCCTCACGGATATGTTTTTGTCCTTGAATCCTTGGGAACAGCCTCACTCTGGAGGAAGTGGAGCTGGGGGAATTCTCCCAAACCTTAATTGAAAGAGGCAGTTAACGAGAAGAGTTTCTTTTGTCTGTTAATTGAAACAGGTTCTTACTGACAAAACTCTCCATGAATTTTAAGTGGGTTCGCAGGGGGGGAGAAAAATCTGCTCAATGAATCGGGTTTTCCTACTTTGAAATGTGCCGTGTCGGTTCCTGTGGCTCTCTGAGTGTCCAAGAGCCTTTCTGGATAAGCAAGGCCAGAATCCCAAGTATTCTAAAAATAAAAAGGATGAGGAGAAAATAATCTTGAGTGAATTTTTAAATTTTGCTGGAGCGGCAGCCTGCACACTCACCGCAGGTCACACAGGACTATAACCCAAAAAAACCCCACCAACTGAACCACCTTCTACTGCCTCTGACTCTTTGCTTGTCCAGATCTTCCTGCAGAGATGCTGGTCCTGCCGTGAGTGCAAAGGTGATGCTCGATCATGGAGACCTGCGGAGCAGCACTGATTCCCCTCCTCGGCAGTGCTGCGAGCCCCACGGGACAGGACAGCTGCTTCCTTTTCTTGACAGCTTCCCATTATGGGGAATTTGAAGTTGGTAGGCAAGCAGCTCTGTCCTGCCACAGAAGAACTGCCAGCTGCTCTGGGGAGCGCAAGCTGCCCAGCCGAGTGCTAACCCGGCCCCAAAACAGCACTTTTGCAAAGCAGCATCCATAAAAACCACAGCATGAACCAGCTCACAGAGAGCAACCAACCCTCTGGCACCTGCTTTTGGGAGAAATTCCTGCAAGGATGGAACACTGCACGAGCTGCTCGCTTCTCCAGGGGCTCCCAAGGATGCTCCCACTGGACCACATCCATCCTGCCTGATGCCCCAGTGCTTTGCTGAGCTGCAGCCAACCTCTGCTTCCCCGACAGTCTGCCCAGACAGAACCCGCTGGAAGCCCAAAGCACCCATGGGGCTGGGTGCTCGCAGCCGGTATTGAATTAGGAGGCAGGTAAGCGGCGGCTGTGAGCACAGGCGTGCTCTGGCAACAGCTCCCGAGCTGGCACGTCCTTTGGGGAAAGGCCGGGCAGTGCACAGTGGTGCACAGGCGGGATGCTCCTGGGGCCGGCACGCTCCAAGGTCGCAGCTGGGCCAGGCGGAGGTCGGATCTTTTATTAGACCAATGGACACAGTTGGAAAAACCTACACGTTTTGGGCGTGCAGGCATTCCTTGGGTCCAAGAGCACATCTGTTTCTTCCTAAAGGTATTAGTTAGGCTAATAAAAGACATTACCTCTGCATGCAAACTTTGTCACCCTTAAAAAGTACCAGAGGCTGCAATGCTCACCAACCCAGGAGAAATGCAGAGAGCAGGAACAGGCACAGAGTACAGGAGATGGTTGCAAGATCTGTTTTGTTTTCGTCCTCTAAGACACTGCTGGTAAAGCCCACACGCTCTTTGCAAGCACAGCATTGGGGCTGCTGGAACCCAAGCTGCCTCTTGCCTCCCTGATTTCCAGATCTGAGTCTGAGGTTGCATGAACCACGTGGCACGTCCACAGGAAGCCTGTTGCTTTAGTTTACCTGCTCCCAGGCTACAGCATCAGCCCTGTCCTCTCCCTCTCCTCTGCAGGGGCTCCAAGCAAAGCAAATGCTTGAGGAACCAACCTCTGATGCCCCACCTGCACCTCCATCCCAGCACCGCACTGCCTGCCCCACACACAGTAGCTCATGCTTTCAGCTGGTGAGAGCTAATAAACCACCAGTAACATCTGCTGCTTCATGTCCCACTGACCAGCTGGGCCAGGGAACCGCATGACTCCTGGCCTCTCTACCTGGGGACGTTCCCGACGCAGGTGGGCTCCTACGTCCCCACCCCGCCATTAGGCAAAGCAGCTGCATCCCGCGTACCACGCACAGCCTCTCTCCCTGCCTCAGTTCCCCTCTCCGACGTAAATCCATGAGGCCACCAGTGCACCAGTGCAGCCAAGGGGTGCATTGAGACTGATGGAGGAGATACAAAATGGCCTGAGTCGTACGTTTAGACTTCAGGCATTGACAGCATTTCGCAGACATATTTCAGGACTGTGCCATTAATGCTTTTTAACGCATCCCTTCTTTTTAAGTGGATACCACAGCTTCAGGCTCCAAGCCCTGGGGCTGCAGGGCTGTGTAAGGCTGTGAAGAAGCAGATGGTGGTCGGGAAGGAAGGGGGATACTTGGCAAGATGCTGACAAGTAGCTGGAAGGCATCTGGGTTTTGCCAAGGCCAAGGCATGGGAGGCAGAGCCAAGAGAGCAGCAGGCTGCCCCGAGGAGCAGGGACGCCCCAGGGGCTGTCATCCCACACATCTCCCTGTGTGGCGGAGGGAGCCAAAAGGGACACTCCTCACTGTCCATCCAACCCTCAACATGCCCAAAGCCCAGAGAGACAGAAAACATTTCTTCCCTGCTTTACATCAGTGATGAGATTTCCAAGATAATGTGGGTTCCCTGGCAGAAGGGGGACAACAGTGCAGAGCCCCTGCAAGAGAGTCTTGGTCTCTCCAAGACAACCTGCATCTCCACAGCTTTGGACCAGACTAGCAGCAGGGCTGAACTCTGGGCATGCCCCTTGCATAAATACCAGGGCAGCTCCTCCTGGGATACCCCACATTTAGGGATCTCTTGACCTTCCTAAACACCTCCAGGAAGGCTCAGACCACCTAAAGACAGCACCAAGGATCTTGGCCCCTTCCCTGGGCAGAGGGTGGCAGCAAGGTCCTGCTGCTTTTGGGGAGGACGCGGCAAGCAAGGCGCTCCCAATCCCAGCCCCGTCACTATCCAGCTGGCAGTCATGTGCAGGATTTACGGCTCGATATTGATCCGTCTCCTGCAAGCTCTGCCATTACAGTCGGTGACTTTTGCAGGAAAACAACATGAATCGTAAGTTACAGGCTGCCCTCTCCCCACGTCTGTGCTGCCTTCCAGGGGTCCCGGCATGAGGGCTGCCCTGCTCTTCAGCACCTCGGGAGGCGGGGTGCAGGGGACACCATCACCCGTAGGCACTTGAGTCATCACAGCCCCCAAGGTTTGTGATAGTCTCCAAGAAAGCAGCATCATGCTTTCCCTCCACCCGGGTCCTCCTTCCCCTGTCTCAGGCTCCAAAGCCACCAGCACAAGCGTGACAATGGCACATTGTAAAAATGCACAAAGCAATGCCACCACCATGGCCAAAATCACACAAGGAAACCAAGGGAACTCCTGAGGTCCTGAAGTGCCTTCATGAGCAGGGCTGGAAACGTCAGTGAGCTGGATTGGGAACCCCAGCCCTCCATGGCCATGAAAGAATTGTAAGATACAGTGGCTTAATACCTTGCTTCTCTCTCTGCCTTAAGCCCTAACCTCATTCTAGCAGGCTCTACCTCAACAGCCACAAGTTAAAAACAAACTCAACGATTTACATCTAGGAGGTAAAATTCCACAAAACCCCTTTTAAGCAAAGCCCTCCATGACCCTGCCACAGAGCACGAACAGCCAACAGAGCAGCTCCATCTCCAGTGCCTGGCCAGAAGCCCTCGAGATAGGGTGCTCGGTGGGACCACAGCCCTCCGTCCCCAGTCCAGCTACCCAGAGATGCCCCCAAAATCAAACCTGGTTATAACAGCCTGCAGGCAGAGAGGGGCAGGCAGTGCTGGTGACACTCTGCAGCAGGGACACACTTGGTCATTCCATACTTCACCATGACACACTACTGAAAAAAATATTAATCATTCCCTCTTCGCTCCAGCCTAGTTTTTGACTTGTGAGACGTCTTTTTTCTTCTGTTTAAATTACCACCAACAGCGCATTAAATATGTCCTGTTCTAGAGTACTGACAGAGCTGTAGAGAAAGAAAAAGGGGAAAAAAAACCCCAAACAACTTGTAATAAAAAGTCTGTTTGGCTGGGGTGGGTTTTCCATCCCCACCCAAACACAACCAGACCCATCAGCTTCCCAAAGGCGCAGGAAGAGGGGAAAGGCTTTGCCTGCATGAGCTTCCCCATCAGCATCTGTGCCCCGTGCCAGTGACTCCAGGGGGGAAGGGAGGAATTTGGGGGCTGCAGCCAGCAGGGCAGCATGGCACACAGCGGGGCTGGGCAAGGCAACCCTGCCGGGTGGCTTGACAACCGGCAGGACAGTAACGCGGGAGGTCCTGACTTTTCCACACCCATGCACGGATGCCCCAGACATGGAGGGGGGGCGGGAAACACGAGCACTGCCATCGCCTTTGCTGTCTTTGCCGAAACGGAGCACCAACACGGGCGAAGGGAAGATGCTTGGCCATCCCGCCAGAGGCCGGTGAGGTTGCGTGTTTTTTTCCTGCTGTATAAAGCCCCACACATTTTTTCTATTGTTTAATTTCCTTCTTCTCCACCCACGGCAAGTTCACTCAGAAGCAAGAAACTTATTTCCTATTGAATTCGTCCTGGTTGTTTTACTTGGAAAAGGACAACTTCCTTGGCTGTGGTCCCCGTGCGCAGCCGAGAGGAGCAGGCACGGGGCCGCTCGCCTCCCCGTCTGTGCTAGCCCAGCCCCGGTAAAAAACGCTCTCAAGATTAAAGTAACAAAGATGCTGCTTTGCTGCAGGAAGAGCTGCTGTTTCAAGGCTGTCGGTGACAAAACGGCATTGCAATGCACCGGTTTCCCAACCCTGCGAGCACCGGTAGCGGGAAGAACACCAGCCCCACGGTGTGCTGCGGCGGCAGCCAGCTGGGACCACAGGAAGGGAGAGCGCCGGTGCTGGGATGCGATGGCAACACTGGGAGTGAGTACCAGCCTCCAAGGGAAGCAGAGCCTTCCAGGTGACATCGAAAGGTGGCCAAGCTGGCACGGCTTCTGCACTGCTGGGCATCACGGGCTGCCCCCATCAGCTGGGGAAAGCCTGCCTGTGCAGTGGTGGAGGCAAAAAAAAAAAACAAACAAAAAAACAACTTGGAGGAAAAAATAAATACAGCCATGCCTGAAAGGCCCAGGAGCTCACCAGTGGCCGGGTGAATGCCAGGACCTCTTGCAGAGGGAGCGATAAGGTGCTTTACAGGGACTCCAGCCAGACTGGACAAGCCGTGCCGTGCAAAAGGTGTGCACCAACAAAGCGGCTCTTGGCCGCGCTGTCCTGATCTCCTTCAATTCTTTATTATTTTTAACCAACGCCACCGATGCTCCCGCAGAGCGGGGAGGCTCTAGGCCCCGCGCCCGTGGCCCCCGCGCTGCAGCTCGGCCCCGACCCGTCCGGAGCACCCCCGGCCACCCGGCACGGCTTCGCCTGCGCCTCCAGAGCCCCCCGCGCAGCGCACCGGAGGAGCGGCGGGTGGGGAGGGACGGCGGGGACGAGAGGCCTGATGGAGCCGAGGACTCGCGTGGCTGCTCGGGGCGAGGTGGGCTCTGCGCCGGACCCCTCGCTCCGCCGCCCCGGGCAGGCCCCGCCGGACCCCCGGCCCCGGCCGGCTGCTCCCGAGAGGCACCGGGCAACCGGCCATGGGGAAGAGTCGGCGCGGGGGAAGCCGCCGTGCCCGGGACGGGGGGCAGAAGGGCGGCGGGGCCCGGCTCCCCCGCCCCAGCCCGGCAGTGCAAGGCCCGGCCCGCGCTGCCGCCCGGCGGGGCCGCCCTTTGTCTGCGCCGCCGCCGCGGTCGGCCCGTACCTGCCTGCCCGGCCGGGCCAGCGCCGCTCCGCCAGGCCGCCACCGCCGCCCGCGCCGCTCCGCTCGGCTCCGCCGGACCCGGCCCCGTTCGGCGCGTCCCGCCCGCCGCCCCGGCCAGGCACCGCCCCGCCGCCCGGCCCGGCCCGGCCCGGCCCCCCGCCAGGCCCCGGCCCGGGAGCGCCGCCCCGGGGGCCGCGCTGGGCTCGCTGCCCGGGCGGCGGCGCGCCCCGGTTCCCGGGGCCGGCGAGGGCGGGGTGGCGGCGCCGGCCGCAGACCCGCAGGGGGCTCGGGGGGTGGCGGCATCCCCGCAGCCCCCGGGGCGCCCTTCCAGCGCCCCGCCTAGCACAGCTCCCGGCTCCTCGCCCCCGACATGAGAGCCGCCTCCGGTCGCGGCCGTACCGGGGCACGGGGGATCGTCCGTGCGCCGTGCGATCGTCTCCCGGGGGAGGGGGGCTCTGGCGGTCCCCCAGGGTCCGTGTGATGATCTACCCAGCAACGTTCCCATCCCTGCTCTCACAGCTGCCCCCCGGGGCGAGCGTGACGGGGTATCCCAAAGGGGAGGCCCGGCCAGCACATTCGGTGTAACTGAGGTGTCAGGCTGATGTGTCCTACACAGTCCTTTCATCTTTCTCCCCGTGTGTGTGCACCCTTTATGTCAAGTTTCTGAAGCCAGTGAAGCCTGAGGACATCCCCAGCTGCAGAACCCGGGCATGATTTTGGAGCCCCAGTTCATCACATCGCTTCAGCTTTTCTAACCAGCTCCAAGACAAGCGCAAGGTACACATCTGAGTCATGGGCTGGCTGCCCCTGAACCTGCGAGCACAGACACAAAATTCCTCAAAGAGGGGAAAAACGAGCTTAACACACCTCAGCAGCTCTGCTCCTGCCCTCACCGCAGTGGCTGCTGGGGGCTCTGCCGGCATGCGGAGACATGCTCCGGTCCAGGGGAAGGGAAGCCAAGAGCTGCCCAGGTCCTTCTCACTGCCTGCATGAGAAAGGATGCAGGGCATGAAGAAGACCCCGCCAGGTTTCGTGTCCAGCCCACGGGGACAAGTTTCGTGTCCAGCCCACAGAGATGAGATGCAGCAGAAGGTCTGTTGGGTTTGGCTTTGGCAGTGTGCTCTGGGAGAGCTTCCGATGTAACAGGAGACAAGGAAGCAATTTCAATCAAATGAAACAGGCAGATAAACAAACAAAAAGAAAAGAAGAAAGGAAATCACAGGGAAGGAGACACAAAGAATTGCAGATAATTATGGCTGCAAATTTTCTAACCCACTCTGAAGCATTCATTGAAGTCAAAGACTTCTTATCCTTAAACATTTCACTTCCCTCACAAGCCTTTTCTCTGAAGATCTCTGAATATCTTGCCTATGCCAAAGTTACTTGAAAGCTCAGAAAACAAAAAGGGACAAACAGGAAGTTTTTCAACTCCGAACTGCTGCAAAGGGTATTAAAAGGATTTTTTTTTCCCCAGCCTTAAGTGATTTGCAAACTCAGCCTGGAAACGTATCTGCACCAGGAACAGCTTTCTGAGGCCATGCTAACCTCTGTCAGAATTTTAGCAGAGGAGATTCATGTACAAATCATCAAGCAAAAAGCCAGCAATGAGTAATCGAAGGCACGCACCAAACTCCAAGGACAATCTGCAGAATCCGCAATCTCTAGCAGTAAAGTTTTCCACTGAGTAATTACTTCTGAGAAAAAGGAATTCGTTGAATACTTGGTCTGGCATTTGCTAATACATTTTTCTAAAAAGAATGACCTACTCACTGGAAACAGAAGGCTGCTCAGAAAGACATTGGTATTTATTAGTACCAGCTCTACCACTTTACATGAGTATCAGGTAGCTTTTCCCCCCCTATCTTCTGTTTGCAAACACAAAGGAAACCAGTTCCTTTCCTGCACGCTTTAACTTACAGGCTCTTCTTCAGCACATCTGTCAGAAAGAAGTTCAGCGGCTTTCCTCTGCATTGTCTCCAATTTATTAATCAACACCTTCAGCTCCCTACTGAGTTACAGCCAAATTATAGTCCCCTTGAAGTCCATGGCAGCACTTCCACCGACTTCATTAGGACCAGAAACTGGCTCTTGAAGTCTCTGCCAATTCCTTAAGTGCTTTAACTTCAGCATTGGAGATTTCTTTTTTAATCTTCTTACGCCTGTTCCTGACACATCATTTTACATGTGTGCATGCACAAACAGCCTTTCTGAAACTAAAAACAGCCTTAAAAACGAATGGAAAAGCTTGCTTCCACACCCCCCCCCCCACCTGTGGATGGCTGCATTCGAGGTCCTGACTTTCTCTTTGCCAAGCCTATTAGAGGAAAAATGCTATTTTGAGGGGCCATGAGCTATTGCTCACCCAACGCTTGAGAGCCCCAACTGCAAACCTTGCTCCGTACCAGGCAGACAACAGGGGTTCAGCCTCTGCGGACATTTTGGCCTCTTCCAGCTCCAGCCTCTGTTTCAAGGCCACCAGTAAGGCCACTGGACCAGTGGCTCATGGGAATGAGACACAGCCATGGAAACAGTGACTTCCGTGCACCAAAAATTCCTGCTTGCGGGAAGCCCGGAGCAGGGGCCTTCACAGGTCAGGCCAGTTACTTCCCACTGCCCCCTCTCAGCCAGGACTGGTTTACACCAGGGCCAAAGACCGTCAGGAGAAAAGGTCAAGAGCAGCACTTCCATTTGCCTTGGCTCTTGGGCTGCCTTTTTGTTTAGTCACCGGCTGAGTTATGAAATCTGCCTGCAGCGTCACTGTGTCTGTGGGTTTCCCATGGGCTGGAGAGGCTATTACCAAGGAGCAGCTGGAATGTTAATTACCCATTAAAGAACTAAATCTGGGGGATTTCTCAAAGCAAATACGCAGTGTCTCTGGCACTGACCCCACCATGGCCTGAGCATCCTTCCTGGTCAGGCTGGAGGATGCAAACCTTGCAGACCCTGCTGGGTGCCTCCCTTCTTGCTTATCCCAGACTGGGAAGGTCCTCAGCAGCTAGGACAGCCTGGTCGGGGCTGGCATTTGGGCCCTAGGAGCATTTTGCAGGGCAGGCAGTTCCCTTACAGGCATGCCAGGACTGGTGCGAGGCAAAGCAAAAGGAAAGAATTCATCCTAGAGAGTGGAGAAAGCCTCATCCCGCACAGAGCCTGGAGGGACTAGGAGCAGCCTGCCTCCTAGCTGCTCTGGGGCTGAGGGCAGTGTTGGACTTCGAACCGCTGCGTTGTTTTTTTGTTTTGTTTTTTTTTGTTTGGTTGTTTTTTTTGAGAAGCTCATCTGGTTATTTCAGCCCATTACCCAATAAGCGGAGTCTTTCCCATTTCCTTGACTCTGGCTTGCATCTGTTCCAGGGGAACATCTGTAGGCTGGTGTGAGCCTCATGGAGGATCGTCACAGCCTGCCCTGCATATATGGCTCTTCGGGGAGAAACTCACCCTGCCTGACTCAGGCTGCTCATGCACCCTTCACCGTCCCCACAGCTCCTTCTCAGACAGGTCACCTGCAGCCATCATGGCACACGTGGCCTGACAAGGGCTGACCTCTGCAGCACTCTGCTGCTGCTACCCCTTTCCTTCCCTTTTTCCTTCAAATCAGGCCACAGCCAGTGTCACTGAAGCCGCGGTCTGGAATTATGGCAGTCCTGCCAATGTATATTTTAAAAGACTCTCCTTCAATATTTAAACAGGAAGATCCTTGACGCAGTGGGAAACTGCTAACGAAGAGAGGAGCGGGCGAGTGTGGCTGACGGGTCCAAGGCAGGCATTATGGTGGCACCCGTGAGCACTTACAGACCAAACCTCTTTTCCCTGGTGGCAGCTGAGAGGTTTGCATCCTGGAGGGACCTGGGATGCTTGGCCAGAGAAAGGAAAAGGTACCCTGAAAGACATCAGTGGACGCCGCCCTAAAAACACACAGCACCCTGTGTCTTCAGGCATTTGGATTGTGCAGCCTCGCTAGCTAACCACTGTAACAAGCCTCCCTCATACATCTGCTTCTCCTCTGGTCAGACCAGGTCTGAACACAGCTCCTGGGTGCAGATCTGAAGGCGCATCGGCCCTCCCTGCCTAGACACCCACAGCCCTGGCTCTGAGCTCTCTGCTTCCCTGGAGGGCTCAGCACCCAGAGGCAGCCCAGCGCCATGGGGGAGGCATCCTGCAGGGCTGGATCAGGCCCAGGAAGCGTATCGCAAGCGCTATGAAGGCAGTTTTTTTTCCAAAAGTCTTTGAGGTTTCCCACCTTTAACTCTCCTGAGCCCCCTTTTAAAGCACTTGGAAACAGAAAATACTTGCTTACTGGACCACCTGAATGTAAAACTTTACAAATTGACATTCTGCTTGCTGTAGAGGTGGAACAAATCTCCCCTGACAATTGCTCTGCACCATTGCTCACAGCTGCAAAGTCTATGCCATTCACATCAGCCACCTGACCTTCCAACAGACAATAATGTGTATTAAAATCTCTCCCGAGTGCTTTAAGAGAAAATACTCCAAACTTCCACATATTAAAACCTAGATGTACATACCCTTATGGCTAAATTCCCAAACACCTCCTCGCAGTCAGGGCTCCTGCCTGAGCACGGGGCAGGGAGAAGCAGCTGCCTGGACCCCACGACACCTTGACGTCCTCAGCTGCCCAACAGTGGAGCGAGGGAGAATGGCCTGCGCTCCAGCCCGGCTCTAGCTGAGCCCGGGCAGCGCCGACTGTGGCTGCTTGGCCGGGATGAAGTGGGCTGCATGCTGGCATTACACCGATTTTCCTCCAGTTGTTTTTTAAACCGATTTAGGCCTGCGTTTCCAACGTTCTCCAGGCACAGCTCTGCCAGGAGTAGGACTACCCCACCGCGCAGCTACGGCCGCCGCCATGTTGGGAAGGGACACTCGACAAGCGGCCGCCGCCATGTTGGGGAGGGACCCCGGACATGATGACGCCGCCATCTTGGGGAGGGACCCAGGGTGCGCCGGTCACGCCATCTTGAGGGGGTCTGCCTGGTTTGCCCTGGGGAGCGCCGTTCACGATTTCACGGTAGCAGCCGTCGCAGCGGCACCGAGATTAAGGCAGAGTCCTGCGCTTGCGGTCGGCAAATGCCGCCTTTCCCGCGGCACTCAGCCTCCTCCCGCCATCACTTCCGGGTGAATGGCGGTGACCTCCGCCCCCTGACCCCTCCCACTTCCTTTCCAGCGGCGGCTGCCGAAGGAGACGTGTAGGTGAGTGTGGGACTGTGGCGCATCCGCTGCCATCCGCCCGCCCGCGCTTCCCCGCGGTATCCCCGCCTGCCGCCCGCTTCCTTGGGCCTGGGGCTACGCGGCGCAGCGCGCCCGGCGCGGGGGAGGCGTGCTCGGCCGAGCGGGGCACTAGGCCGCGGGCGAGACGGGGGCTGGCGTAGGTGGGCGCCCAGGGGAGACCCGGCGCTCCCGGCTGGGGATGGAGGGCGGCCGGGACTGGCGGGGTGGAGGAGCGGGGAGGCCGGGCCGTGAGGCAGGATCGCGGCTCTGTGTTCGGCCGAGGCTGTGGGCAGGTCCACCTCCGGGCCCAGCGGTGTGAGCATCCTCCCGCCCGCTGGACCCTGCGCGGCCGGGGCCGCGTCCAGTGAGGTTTCAGGCGAGTGCCGAGGAACTCGTTTTGAGGTTAATATCGGCGTTACAGAGCCCGCGGGTCGGCGTTTCCTCTGTTGTGTCGGTATCGCTGGGCTTTACGGAGCTTCAGAACTGGCTGGGGCGGGTAACTTCCATGGAACCTTCGGCTGACTGTGCCAGGAAAGGGATGCGACTTTGTCAGAGTGGCCTTATTGGCCTTGATGTGACAGTCGGTGCTCAGTGCTGCTGTCTGTGTAGAGGGAACCATCGGGCTATGGCCTGTGGGTGAAAGTAGGTCATGCTTGGGTTGATTTCCTTAATGAAGTTAGTAGACTTTTCTCATGTGCAAGGTGCCAGTTGTAGCTGGTATTTGGCAGGAGGGGGCAATAGGGAACAGTCTTCCTGTGCTCAGGAGCAGCTGTATGGGATCCTCAGCCACCTAACCAAGCACTGGAGTCTCATCTTCCATAGCTGGGTGTAGGCTTCAGGGGCAGAAGACTTACCTGGGGTAGTTCCAAGGATGTGGTTATGAGACCAATAACATGGAAGAACTCAAGCTAGTACTTGAACCGTCTGCAGAGTCAGAGCTTTGTGACAGTACCCAGGTCTTTCATTTCTTTTCATAATGTCATACAAACCAGCAAGGGGGAGCACTCAGCATTGCTGGTTATCAAGGAAAGGGGTTCCCTGTTGCCCTGCTGCGGTGGTGCCTGGGGACATCACCTGCCATGAAGCACAGCTTAGGTAGCTCCTGCTGTGAAGTGCAGCAGGAGAGACCCCACTAAACAGTTGTGGGTGGTGATCTGTCTGCCAACTTGCAGCAAAGCTGGGGATATTGGGTTTTATAAGTACACTTGTACGCCAAAATTAATACCCACATTTTGCCAATGGTAACTAATTTATCTTGCTCAATAAAAGGTTGCAGAAGCAGGGAATTTCATAAAATGCTGTAAGAGAATGCTGAGAAATTCACCATCACTCACACTTCTCTTTATTCAGAAATGGCACCTCGTAAGGGCAAGGAGAAGAAGGAAGAACAGGTCATCAGCTTGGGACCTCAGGTTGCTGAAGGAGAGAATGTGTTCGGTGTCTGCCATATCTTTGCTTCCTTCAATGACACTTTTGTCCATGTGACTGATCTCTCTGGCAAGTGAGTGTTGACCACCAGTCACCTCCCTGCAGTACCTGGCTTCTTTGGTTTTGAAAATGGAAATTGGATTTGGCTAAAGGCTTCACCAAAGTCCTTGAGCTTCTGCTGAGCTGTAAGATAAGATGGTGTGCGTACATGAACGTAGACCAGATGTCTTGGTGTGCTCCTCTGTGATGAATATTGCACTCGAGGTACTAGATGGCAGCTTATTGATCCAGTAATGTTCAAAATAACAGGTTCTCTCTGTACCCAGAAGCTGGTTTGTGGGGAGGAAAGGGGAAGGGCTTTTTTTCTGAAAGTTGCCTTTCCCTTTTGTAGGGAAACCATCTGCCGTGTGACTGGTGGCATGAAGGTGAAGGCAGACAGAGACGAATCTTCTCCCTATGCAGCTATGCTGGCAGCCCAGGATGTTGCCCAGAGGTGCAAGGAACTGGGCATCACTGCCCTGCACATCAAGCTGCGTGCTACTGGTGGAAATAGGTACGTTGGAGGGTCTGGTCCCAGTGTTCCCAGAGGATGTGCCCGATCTTAGAACCATGCCATATTGCACAACATCCCTTCTTTGCACTGCCTCAGTTGGGAAGGTAGATGCACCCTGGGAATTTGACTTTAAACTTGACCCGAAGGGTGTCTGTCACACCATATGGTGACTGGCTGGCATGGTCATTTCTCACTGAGCATCTGGAACCCCTTCGGAATAGGTGTCTTCAGTTGACTGGAGCTGGGGTGTGCTCTTGTTTATCCAGTAGTGGATGGGGAGGTGCTGTCATCTTGGAGATGTGTTACTGTGGAATGACAGTGAAGTCCCTGTCTGGTGGCTGAGGGTGTGTGAATGGCTTGGGTCTGGGGACAGGAGGAGGGCAAGTTCTGCTAGCATGATGTTTCAGGGTGGGGAAACTGTGATTTTAACATTGTCAGTTGTTTGTAAACTGTGTTTGACTTCTGAATCATTTAAGGGATTACGGGTTCTGGTTCTCTCCTCCAGGACCAAGACTCCTGGACCTGGTGCCCAGTCAGCCCTGAGAGCTCTGGCCCGATCTGGAATGAAGATCGGCCGCATTGGTGAGTGATGGAGAAAGCAATAGCTAGATGCGTATGTGTATCAGTGCAGAGCCTTACTACCTCAAAAAATGAGTTTGGAGGGATTATTTAGTAGAAGGAGCTCTGCAGGCATATATGCTGCTTGGTATGACGGGTGACTTTGGGATATTCTGCTTGGTCTCTGGCAGATGCCACTGTAGGTATGATTTAATTTAAACAGATTCTTAAATTGACAATTCGCCAGGAGGTGGCGTGAGCTGACTTCAGAATCTATAAGTTTCTGTCTGCAGATAAACCCCAGCTGCGCAGCAGGATGCTGACGCTGTTCTGATGTAACAGCATTTGTACCAGAGCCGTTCAGTTACGTAGAAATACGGCACTGCTCTCAGTTTAAGAGTGTGACTCAGTAATAATAGAGTTCCTCCGACTGTTGGAGGGAGAGTCCCAGACTTTGTAGGGGAGTCCTAAGAAGTGCTAGTGTTGGCTGCTCTGAAAGTTATGTCATATACCCTCTGTTTCTTTGGAAATGCTGTGGCTACTTGGTTTAAGTGGGATGGGAGATGGGGATTTTTGCTTCTGAATCATTAAAAACCACGGGGACCCATCCCTCGTTGAGCTCACAAGTATCTTTGCTCCCGTGGAGCATTTGTTCTGCCTCTCTGTGGCTCCTACCACTGTTGCGGTACAGCTGTGGGATGTTGGGGTGACTGCTGGCGTGGCTGTGCCCAGCTGGATTTTTTGGGATACCTCTGGAAGGTAACAGCATGTTTTGGGTTTTCTTCTCCCTGCAGAGGATGTCACCCCCATCCCCTCTGACAGCACTCGCAGAAAGGGTGGTCGCCGTGGACGTCGTCTGTGAACAATGCTGCACCTTTCATCATTAAAGCTCTCTTTTAAACCTCTTTGCAGCTGTGTGTTTTTTTACTGAGGTATGCTCAGAAGTTGAATGGCTTCAGTTCAGTTACATCCACAAGTGGCTTATCCTCTGAAGCTGGGCTTCGGTCTGGGGTTGTTGTTAGTACTGCTGCAGCAGAAGTGCTTTGGAATGTACATGGTAAAACCTTTTAAAAGCACCGGAACTACAGGTCCCTCAGCTGCTCTGTTTATATACTTATACTTCCAGACTATTTAGGAAAAATGACCTCCTCACTTCTTAGTCACTCCCTGCTTCCTGCACTGATATTTGCCTTCCACAGCATGTGCTGCCATCACCTGGAATAAATGCCCGTTTCCACCTTTGCCAATGTTCTCTTCCTAGCTCTCTGGGCTTTGAAATCTCTCCTGTTCCTGTCGCTTCCCGGCTGCAGCAGGATTTTAGATCAAGAGATGATTTATTGGCATACAGTATTTGAGAAGTATAGTTTAACATAGTTCTTTATGCTCGTGGTGTCAAGGTGATGATTAGAATAGCTGTGGTTTCTACAGCTCGAGAGAGATTAAATTACTAAAGTTCCTCCTGTGCACTGGCGCCATCAGCCTTCAGCATAGTGCCTGTTCTGATGTGGGTCTGTCTCGTGCTGCCCTGCGATCCCCAGCAGTATAGAGACAACTACAACTTGTGCTTTGCCTCCTCAGTTGCAGTCACGTCCTGCTCAGTGGGACTCTTGGCAGCAAGCGGGTGAGCTCATCTGGAGCGGGGTGAATGTTTGTCAGGAGTACTTGTGGTCGGGTTTAAGTTATTTCATAGAATCATAGAATATCTCAAGTTGGAAAGGACCCATAAGGATCATGAAGTCCAACTCCCTGCTCCTCACAGGACTACCTAAAACTAATTTTAAAATATCAGAATTGATTAAAAAAAAATAGTATTTGTAGCATGGTTTATGGCAGGTAAAATTAGTTGTATAAAGGGTGATGAATCTGGAAGGTAGTGGTGTGGTGTCCTGGGCCCCTTGGGCAAGGTTTGCCTCCAGACCCCGAGGCTTGAGGACCTCGCTGCTTTCTGTTGGCTCTTCTCCCACACCTTTGCATCTTAAAAAGCTTCACGGGGGGATTGCTTTGCCTGCCAGCTCTTGAGCCTCCCTCTGCGCCTGGGAAAGGATGCTGTGAGTGGTGGTGTCATTGGAGGCACTCCGCTCCCAAAGCGGTCTGTTCTGGTAACGTGAGTTGGCTTGGCCTGGATCCAGGGCGTGTTGCTCCTGTCAAGCTTGGTCTTCAGTCGAGGCCTCGCTCTTGCGCAGTGAAAGGGGACAAGTTTCACGGCGGAGGAAACCAGGCTGTCTGATCTGAAGCCGTGGTGCGTCTCGGGCTTCATCGTGAAAACTACTTGGATGCTTGGGGTTTCAAAGTGAGTCATGATCTCTTGGAGGTACCCCTGTTGTGGAGAAGAAAGCTGGGCCTGTGAGCAAGCTAACTACTGCTGGGTTTTCTGCAAGCTGTTGCTTAATACATGACTTCCCCTTTCTGTGGAAAAAGTCTCTGCCTGGACAGATGTTCCTCAGCCAGCATTTCCCTTGGCACAACTGTAGTGTTTTATTTGTAATTTTATATGTGGCCATGGAAAACTTTAGGAATAAACTTCCCTTACTGTCCTAAAAGTGCACTATTTGCAGTTCAAATCGCTCTTTTCCTGTACTTGAAGTGTTCTTTCAACTCTGTGTGGAGAAAGTGGTGAAAATGTGAAAGAAGCAGTGGCTCGGCCAGCTCAGGAGCTGAAGTGAGGAGCGAACAGGGCTGAGGAGCATGGGGGAGCGGGGCGCTGTCTGCGGGAGGTGAAGGTGTGGTGTGTTAGGAGCAGCTCTAGTCAATTTTTTTTTATATACTTTTGTCTACAGTGAAACCTTTTGCTATTCTGGTAGCTGTTACTCTGCCCCAGGTGATGTCGATGCAGCTACTTCACAGGGTACGTTTGAGGAAAGCTCTACGGGAATACAAAATCCAACGCAGGACCTTTGTGGTGGTACAACTTTTAACTGACCCTGCTCATCTTTTTGAGTGCAGTTTTTGATGTTTTCTCCTCAGCCACCCTGGCGCAGGCTAGTTTAACCCTGCTGTTTTTTAAGGGTAGATGTGGAAATGGGCAGCTTTCTGCTGGGTGCTGCTCTCAGGGTACAAGAAGGGAAGCGGCTTTTCATCTGACTGGATCGGCACGGACCCAGCCAGTGGTGCTGAGCCTCGCGGTGGCATTGGCCTTGCTCAGCGCTGGAGAGGAGGTGGCTGAAGCACCAACTGGGACCTTCATGTCTAACCCAAGGCAAGAGAAACCCAGACCTACTGCCCTGCTTGGCCTATCCGCACCCAGAGAGGTTTTCCTGGGGCTTGCACAGGCGGCAGGAGCTTTGCCTAGTACAGGAAAGTGGATTTACTTTATTTGCCCTTAATCTCTGGAAGAGGGAGCTCTGCTCTGTGTGCGGGGCTGTCCTGGCCGAGCTGCTGTAAGCCCAGCCCATGCCCCTTGCTGCCCTCGCCACGCTGTGCCGTGGGCAGGGTGCTCCCTGGGCTAGCTGCACTATTAATGGCAAAACCTGCTTTTATTTCTTAGCTGACCTGACTTCTTTGAAACAATTTCCTGCGTTGGTGTGAAAGCCCCCAGGGGAGAAATGGTGAATAAGGAAGAGAAACCGGAGAGCCAGGTGGGTCCCTGCGCAGGGTGGGCTGCCCGGCATGTGTCCTTGGGCCTGTCTGGAGGGAAAGTCTCTCCTGGCTGAGCAGCATGGATAGGTTTCATGGCTCTTGCCTGTTCCTGCGCTACCCAGCTGGCTTGTCTTCCATGATCCAGCCAGGAACTGCATCGCCTGCAAACCCCTTGCAGCTGGGCAATGGCTCCTGGCTGTGTGGGTGGGGGACACAGGGGATGACCCCCCAGTATCTCCCCAGCAGGGATGCTCATCCTGCTGAGGACGTGGGGCTGCAGCTAATCCCCAGCCCACAAAGTCCTTGGGGAATGGGTCTGCGTTCGCTGGTGAGCCCTGCGGCTCAGCCATTCCCCTCCAGTTTGCCCGGGGCCAGTCCTGTGCTGCCCAGAGTGTCATCCAGGGGTGGTGAGAAATGGGGGTTTGCTCACCAAATGTCGGTTTGCAGCCTGAGAGCTGCGAGACATGGGCTCGGCTGGTAATGAGTGGCTTCATGTGAACGCCCGTGGGGTTATTTCCACTTCTCTGCCTGAAATAATTGCTCTGCCGGCTTGGGTCGAGGCTCCTGGGAAACGGGCAGGTCTGAGCCGAGTCCTGAGACTGCTCCCTGCTCCAGATGGCCTCTTTTTCCCCAAAAAGGCAGCTGTTACCCCAGCCTCCTGTAATGGTGCATGTCAACTTTTTCAGGGGCAGCACAGAATGCGCACAAATAGGAAGCCTCAGGGGTGACAGGGTGGTGATGAGCCCGCACCGCGTCCGGGTGCCAGCCTCAGGCTATGGAAGAAAGAGAGGGGGATAAGGCAGGCTGAAAGGTGCTCTGTAAAAAGGTCTGCATCTTCCCAGGAAAATCAATTTACGGACTTAAAACGTGGCCCTGTGCAGAAAGGTGTGCTAGGGGGGAAAAAAGCACTGAAGAACTTAAAGGCAATGTCTGTGTGCAGAGCGAGGGCTGATTCGGTGCTGACAGTCCTCAGCGGGGCTTGGGGCTGGGGGCTCAGCCTGCCTGTGCGGGGAGCGGGGCTCTCCCCCGCCCCAAAGTTGTGTTGTTTGCCTGTGTTTCTAGTTTGCTGAGTCGGGCCCAGCTCCATGAAATAGCTGGGGGTTTCGCTCGCCGAGTTCCTGTTCAGACTTTCCTTAGTTCCCCTTAGGGCTGAGGCTGGTCACGGAAAGTGCCTGGAGCGTGGCCCCGGGGCGGGGGGCTCATGGCCCCAGTGAGGAGCCAAGCGAGGGCTGGAGCTGTGAGAAAAACCCCTGTGCCCCCCCAAGCCCTCCAGTGCCTGCCATGGGCTGAGAGGGAGGGGAGAGCCAAAACATTTATGGAAGGGTTTTATGTGCTTTTTTTCCTTTTTTTTTTTCCTAAACACCTTGGGTGGTTTCTAAATGCAGCATCACCTAAAAAGCAGCAGATAAGCTGTTTGTCTTCAAAATAGCCTCTAGAGAGGAGTGGGAGGGGGCAGGAGGGGGGATGCAGGTGGCCTGGGGTGAGGGACACCCTTGGGCAGGGGGTCTGTGCACCCCAGCACCCCTGGGTGCCCTGAGGCTTTCCCAGCTGGCTTGCAGGGACCAGGCTCTGAGCACCAAACCCCTTCCCCTGCCCGGGGGCTGCGATTTCCCACCTGGGGAAGCTGCAGCGTCATCCCACCAGCCCCTGCTGCTCCTCCAGAAACAGCATCTGCTGGGAGCCCCTGCCCCGCTCCTCCAAAATGCTTTTGGATTATTCCTTCACCGTGTTCTCCCGGAGCACTGCCGGCGGGATGGCTCGGGGGCTGACCCGGGAGAAGGGATGGAGTCGCTGAAGAAACCCACCCGGGCTCACCCCGGCCTTACCACTTACTGGCCCTTGGGCCGCGTGTGGGGAGGTTTGCCTGGTAACCGGTGACGCTGTGGGGTTGTTTTTAATTTCACACCCGGAGTTTCACTTTTGGCTGAACCCTGGCCATGGCCATGCTGGGTCCTGACGCTGGAGCCGGCTCGGTGCTGGACTCAGCATGGCCGAGCCCCACGGTGCAGTGCTGGCAGGGGGGACATGTTACCCCCGGGCTGCCCCGGGTCCTTGTATAAAATCACCTAAAATCAGAATTGAAGGGGCGGATGGCTGCTCTCACCCACCTAGCAGTAGCGGGGCTGTGGGGTGGGAATGCACGCTGCTCCCCACCCTGCCCCACTCCCACTGGTGCTTTGGGGGCCACCCACCTTGAGGTGCTGCTTCTCCTTTCTTGGGTTTGGGGGCTCAGTGCCCCCGAAGCCGCTGCAGGCAGGGTGAGAGGGGTGCTCCAGGAGGGAGGGGGACCTGAAAGCACTTGACGGTCCTTTAATCGTTACCCCCTCCGCCCGAGGGGTGCTGGCCAAGCACCCCTACCCGGGGGGGGTGTCAAAAGTGACCCTCAAGGGGGGTTTGGGCTGAACTGCAGCTTTTCCCTGTCTGCGAAGGTGAGTGAGGAGTAGGTGTACCCTGACAGCATGTCCCCCCCTGAGAGTCCTGCTCAGACTTTGGTGTGGGGAGCATCCCACCCCCTGCATCCCATCTCTGCATCCCGCATCTGGATCCCACCTCCTTCCTCGCGCCTTGCCTCCTGCCTCCCCCATCCCACCTCTCGCATCCTGTACCCCATATCCCACCTCCTGCCCCTCCCAGGGCTACCGGACCACCCCTAGCCCACCACGCCGGCTGTCACCGGGCTGGGCGTCGTGCCCTGCCCGTGGCAGTGGGGTGGGAAGCGATGCCCCATGAAGCGGCCGCGGTGCTCACAGCCGGATCCGGCACCATTTCTGAACCAGAGACCTGCCGAGCAGAGGTCTGCCTGGCAACAGGTGATGCCGGGTGCCAGCAGCCAATGCAGCTTTTTTCGGGCCCCCCGGGGCTGGCGGGGCAGAGTGGCGGCCCGGGGGGTATTTCCAGCGGCGGCGCTCGGGGCGTTCATTGCTCATCGGGGTGCCGACAAGGGAGCCATGGCTGAGGAGCAGCGGGACCTCATCTCCGACCGTGGCAGTGGCGTGGTCCATGTCAGGGACACCCAGAGGTGCTGCTGCTGGGGGCACAGGGATGGAGGGCATGGGGGTGTGGGGACGGGGGGCATGGGGAGGGCAAAGCGGGCACAATGGGGGCGTGGGGCAGGGGGGGCATTGCGTGGCCATGGAGTGGAAGGGGATGCAGTTGGGCCAAGGGGACATGGAGTGGCTGTGGGACAGGAGGGGGGTCACACTGTGGCTATGGGGCATTCTTGAGCCAAGGGGGCCGTGCCATGGCTATGGGGCAGAAAGGGCCAGAGCATGGCTGCGGGGTGGGCAGGGACACAGGCTATGGGGGTCAAGGGAGTCATAATATATCTCTGGGGCAGATGGGGGCATGGCGTGGCTGTGGGGTGGACAGATTCATGGTGTGGCTATGGGGCAAATGATGGCACAGCACGTCTATGGGGCAGACAGGTTCAAATCATGGCTATGGGGTGGATGGGAGCACAGCATGGCTGTGGGGCAGGCAGGTTGATGACGTGGCTATGGGGCAGGCGGGGCAGAGGATGGCTATGGGGCAGGCAGGGACACATCACAGTCCCAGATCCCAGCCGGCTTTGTGGGGCCACCCCCCATGTCCCAACCAGCCCCCATCTCCCAACACTCTTGGGGTCCCCCCCTGCAAAACACTTCTAGCCAATCAGAAGCCCGGGAGCTCTGACATCATCAGTCACCGGGCAGACATCCGGGCAGCGCATCCAGCTCTGGACATTGCCTGCAGCAGCAGGCAGCCGGGCAGCACCCATGGGTGCCCCCAGCTCATCGGGCAGCGGAGGCAGGTGGTGGCTCCCTCGGGTGCTGCTGCACCCCGCCAGTGCCCCGTTCACCCCGGCGGGGCAGGATGAGGCCCGGGGAGGCCTTGGCAGCGCGGCAGGCAGCTGCGTGGTGCTTGGCTTTGCCTTGCCTTGGCATGGGAGTGCGATGGCAGCACTGTGTCACCCACCGCTCGGCCTGCCTGCGTGCTGCCTGTGCGCTCGGGGTGCCACACACCTTTGCTTTTTGCACAAAATTTAAAAAATTAAGTGGAGTCTGGCGTCCCATGGGGTATGTGCTCTGCCTCCTGGGACAAGTGAGGCTTCATCATCCTGCAAAAGGCAATGCCCAGAGCGATGCCATGCCCCAAAATCCCCTGGCAGTGCCCTGCCCACAGCCCCCATGTGCCCACATGCTCCTCACGTACCCCTCTCATGCCTCCCCCCCTCGCCCCTGCAGCGGGTTTCAGTTCCCCGGGTGCAGAGGAGTGACCTTCACACTGAGATTTCACTTCTGCACGCCAGCGACGGGGGAATTTGCATTTGTCTGGCTGCAAACCACCTGGGAGGTTGTTTGAGGGGGGTGTTTGGGGGGACACGGGAGGGTGACGTGGGCTGCAGAAGGGGTTTTTGGGGGCGTGATGGCAGGGTACGAGGGCGTCTCCTCCAGCCAGTGGCCAAGGCTGAGCTCCCTCTCCATGTCCTGCAGGTCTGCGTTGGGACGCAAAGCCGCCTTCTCCACGCTCTCCATCCTGGTGGCCCTGCTGATCGCTGGCCAGGCCGTCACCATCTACTTTGTCTACCAGCAGAGCGGGCAGATCAGCAAGCTGACCAAGACCTCCCAGAACCTGCAGCTCGAGGCGCTGCAGAGGAAGCTGCCCGCCAGTCAGTAGCCCCATGGGCACCAGCATGGTTGGGCGGTGGCCGAGGATTGGGGACGGGTCCTGTGGGACCAACCAACCCACCGCCCCTCACACTGCTCCTTCCTTGGCAGGTGCCAACCCGGTGAACAAGGTATCTGTGGTGAACATGCCCCTGGCCGCGAGGATCCTGCCCCTTGCCCCCGCTGCCGGCAACATGGTAAGAGATGCCTGCTGCTGCCTGCTGCTGCCTGCTGCTGCCTGCTGCTCTGGGGGCTTGCTGCCAGCCCTCGTGCTCACGCTGCCCCTTTGCCTTTTCTCTTGAGGTCTCGGCCCCTGCTAGCAACAAAACTGAGGACCAAGTGAGGCACCTGCTGCTGGTAAGGTCCCCTGCACCCCCACTGACCCTGTAGCTGCCCCCAGTGCTGCAGGAGGCAATGGAACCCTCTGCTTCCAGCTTCAAGCTGTCTCTTGGCTGGGTCTGGGATCTCTTGGGGTGCTCAAAGTGGCTGGGAACTCCTGTCCTGCTGCAATGTCCGTCTGGCTGATATAAGCAGAGCTTCACCCCCACACACCTCGTTTTTCTTTGCCCTGTCTCACTGTGGTGGTCACTCTGCAGCAAGCAGACCCCAGGAAGATGTTCCCAGTGCTGAAGGACAACCTGATGGACAACCTGAAGAGCCTGAAGAACACCATGACTGATGCGGACTGGAAGGTCAGTGCTCGCTGCCATCCTACCCCGCCCCTTCCAGGAGCACCCCGCTTTGGGGAGGGAGTGGGGTGTCCCCACCTGGAAAAGCAAAGTCCTGTTTGAACCAGGCTTGGGTTATTCCCACCCCAAGGGAGATGGTGGTGCTCACAACCTTCCCTGGCCCAGGCTGGAGCTTGCGGTACAGCTCCCGCCGTTAATGTGCCGGTTTCCCTTGTTGCAGTCCTTTGAATCCTGGATGCACAAGTGGCTGCTCTTTGAAATGGCCAAGAACCCCAAGGTGGAGGAGCGTAAGGCAATCCCAGCGGAGAAAGGTATCAGGGATGGGGACTGCTGAGCTGGGGAGGATCGGGACTGGCCCTCCGGGAGCAGCCACCCCCCAGGAGGTGCCAGCATGGGGCTTCCCAAAGGCGACCAAACCCTCCATCCCCTGACCGCTCATGGACCTCTTTGTTCCGTGGGGAACATCACAGAACCACTGCCCGCAGGGCATTTGGGATGAGCAAATGTCTGAAAAGCCGGGGCACCACACCAAATCCTCAGTCCTTGGCTAGCCCAAGAGCTTTAGAAACGTCACCTGGGTGGGGCTTGTTTGCCTTTTAAATTTAATTTAACTGTTTCTGGATAAAAAGTTCCTGCTGAGGCTGCCGGGCAGCAGAAGGGCCCGGGGGGCTCATGGTGTCTCCCCTTTGTTTTTATTGCCCTAGTGCAAACTAAGTGCCAGGCGGAGGCCGATGCTGGGGGTGTCTGGCCGGGCCGCTTCCGCCCGCAGTGCGATGAGAACGGCGACTACCTGCCTAAGCAGTGCAATGCTGCCACGGGCTACTGCTGGTGCTCCTACAAAAATGGCACCAGGATTGAGGGCACTGCCACTCGGGAAAAGCTGGACTGCCAGGGTAGGTCCCTGGGGAGGGGAAGAAGAGGAACGAGCAGCGTGCGTGGATGCTGTGTCCCCTTGTGCTTGTGATTAGGGAGGAGGAGAACTGCCAAGGAGAGAAGGGTGCCTGAGCTGTACAGCATCGCTCACCCACCTTTGGTGCCAGCTTGTAAAAGATGGAGGGGACCCTAAAAACCACAGGCATGCGGTTGAGGTTCTCCCTGAGCTCCCCTAGCCCCCAAACCTGTGGCTCCATGGGTGGGTGCAGGCTCTCCCCTGCGGCCCTCAGAGGGGTGGGGGCGATGGGGCAGCCCCAGGGCTCCAGCACCCATGTCCTGCCCTCCCTCTGCAGATGCTGCCCCCACGGAGACAGAAGAGATGATCTTCTCTGGGGTAGACACGCTCAAGACCGGGGTGGAGAAAGGTGAGAGGCCAAGTGCTGTGGTGGGGCTGGGGCAGAGGAGCTGGGGGGGCTGGGGGAGCCACAGCTCACAAAGGCACTGCTGAGGCAGGGGAGGTTGTGACGGAGACACAGGCAAAGGCAGCCTGGCCTTTGGGAAGTTCTGGAGCCACCTCACCAACTTCCTCCTCTTCTCCCCAACAGCCCCATAGAAGAGGACCCCAGCAGATGCCTGTCCCCTCTTCAGTATCCCAGCCTCCATGTTTTACTTTTTTGCTCTATTTCATTTCTGCTCTTACATTGCTTTCCCTGAGAAGATTAACAGCAGACACCACTGTGTGCTCCTGCCCCTCAAGGCATCCGTTGTGACCCTTCCTCTGCTACAGGGCACGGGACAGGGCTAGGCCACCACCAGGACCAGTGCTATAGACAAAGTGTTCCCTCAAAGGAGGGTAAAGCAGGCTGGAAAGCGATTTCAACGATGTCAGACCCCTACATCCTGTTCCTTTTTGCTCATTGGCATCCCAGAGCTCCCAAGCAGCGGCAGCCATAAAGCTCATCCCTGCTGAAGAATGAGAACTAATGCTTTATTACACTGAACGAACATTAAAAGCAGAAAAACAACCTTCACCAGCTTCTTAACTGACCCCTGTAGGTTGAAGCCCCGCTAGATTAACTAGAGTAGAGGGTTTTTATTGTGGAGTGCTTGGTTTTGTAGAGATGCTGACCTTCAGCTTTTGCCTTCAGGCTGGAACAGAGCCACAGCAGAGGGTAACAGCAGGCAGAAGAGCTTCTAATTTTTCTGTATATATCTGATTGTTCCTTTCTAAATGACCTCACACTCTGATTATTTCAAATCAACTTTTGAATAAGAAAGCCTTGTAAGCAACTCTAGCAGGGCAGTGCTTGCAAACAGGTTGCAGCTGTCCTAGGTTAACAATAAACGAATCTTAAGGAAAAAAGGGAAAAAGAAAAATCTCTGCACTTGGACATCTGTGCCTCGTCCCAGGATCACACATATTCCTTGCCCCATTCCTGGCCCATCACTTGTTCAATCTCAATCTTCAGCAGGGACCAGGAGGCTGAAATCACCTTTAGGCGAGGCACAGCATGGGGGGAAAGGAGAGCAGCCCCCTGCGCGGCAGCCATCTCCCTCTGGATTGTGCAGGTGCAAGGGTGGCAGCCGCAGAGCTGTGCCCTCCCAGCCCGCAGAGCCTGGCCCCAGGCTGCACAGCAGCTGCACAGCATGGGAGGACAGAGTGCAAGGGGATCCGGTCCTTTTTTCCTCGCCTGCTAAATCCCAGGGCTGGGGGGAACCGGGCACAAGCCTAGTACAAGGGCTGGGTCAGCACAGAGCAATGCAAAAACCTCCTCTCAGCACCTGCCCCTACAGAGCATTTTAGTAATTAAAAAAAGAAACAAAACCCAAAAGCATCTGCTCTTCCCTGGGGAGCAGCAGAAAGCAATTAATTTTTCCCCAGGGATCGAAGCAGTGCCCATGAACCCAGGTAGAAGCTGGGCTCTGCCCTCCTACCTGCAACATCCTCCAGAGGCAGCTGAGCACTGCCCCTGGCTCAGCCCCCGTGCCTGCCCTGCCCTCCCTGGGTTTGGTCCCTGAACCGAAGGCATTTTCACCTCCCTTCCTCCCTTGAAAGCAGCTGAAGCAAAAATCTCACTTTTTTAAAATTTATTTTGTATTCCATAAAAAAAATCCACAAAAAATTATGCCGCCTTGGCTGAGAACAGCTGCTGGACATAGCTGTTCAGTGCAACTCCAGGGACACGATAATCACTGCTGTCAGGTGTTAGAATAAAAAGTAAACCCAAGAGCTCTCTTCCATAGTAGCAAAAGGACTGACACCACAAATCACAGAAGGGGCAGGGGGAAGGTAAAAGTTTCTCTTAAAAATATAGCTCTGTGATGAGAAAGAGAAAGAGATGGCTGGATATCAACTAGGAGGAAAGCAGTTTATGCAAGCTGGCTCTTCTCTGGTCAAACTGCGTCCTTCAGTTCAGTTGTTGTGCAACAGGCGAGCTGTCAGGAGGGGCAAACACACACATCTCTGGGCCCCAGCAGGGCAGGAGGAGGCAGAAAGTTACACTGCTCTGCTCTAAAAGTCACAGTTAAAAGAAGTTATAAATTATTATATTTTTTTAAAAAAAAGTTGGAATTCTCCTGATGAGCTTCCTTTTCCTCTCTTCTGTTTCATCTTCACCCATAAATCCTTAATCACAGGGATGTGGTACCTTTGGGGAGAGGAATTAAAAAAGTTAGGGATGGGGAGGAGGAGAAGAGCCTTACAGCTGAGCAGAGCAGAAGTAGAATCATCTGGTCCATGTCCAGGTGGCTACAACATCACCATCTAATCCACATCACTTTTCCAAGCTCTCCTGTGTCCCCAGCAGGGACAGACAGACACTGCCAGAGGCCTCTGCTGATGACAGAGGACAGCAACGTCCAGGCTGGACATCCAGTTCTCAGCAGCTAAAGAGTTGAGGTCAAACATATCCAGAGAAGCCAGCGCACTGCTGCATGACCTTCCTCACACTGCTCCACTCCCTGGCCCTCTAATCTAAGGCCAGGCTGACTCAGTGAACATTTAGAGGGCACATTGTCTTCCCAAGACAGGCCGCCCAGGAGTACTGATTTTGGCCAAGGTTACCGCCGTTCAGAGGTACCAACTGATAGTCCCCACAGGCCATGTACCTTCTCACAATCCTTCCGGCTCAGCTGTTTTCTTCTTCTAAAAACAAAAGGGTGAAAAATAAATCAGTATCATCTGCACCACAAACATGAAGGACTCAGCAAAGCCACAAACCACAGAAGCTTCTTGGCTACCATCGCTACAGGGACATATCCATTACAAGGAACATCCTATGGTCTCCCTCTGCTCCCCTTCCTAGCCCTTGGGATGGGATGCAGTAGCCTGCCAAGCCCTCAGGAGCTCCAGTTTCTGCTGAAAACAACTAGATGAACAGACAGCTGAAGAAGAGCACTTACTCCTTGGGCAGGTTCTCTGCCACCAAAAGGGGCTGTGGGTTTGACTGTTCCAGGGAAAGGGATCTCTCCTGGGGGAGCGATACAGGAACAAGCCCTTCTTCAAGCCACCCCAATCCCAACCAACCAAAGGTCAGGGTGTCTCAAGACTAGCCACAGTTAACTGTAGCCTCCCCTATACTGCCAGCAAGGCCAGGACACAGCTCTGTTCCTCTCCAGCCTGGCATGCTCCTGGAATGAGCATCAAAACTGTGGTTCAGAACAGCTCCCCCCATGGTAGCCCATCCCAGGGTCTTGCACATACCTTCTTCTTCTTCTTGTGAACCTCAGCAGAGCCATCTGCTATAGGGTCCCCTTCCGAAGACACCTTTTTGCTTCTCTTCTTTTCTTTTCCAGTCTTTTTCTCTGGTAGAAAGAAAGAAAAGTCAACTGAGAGGGACTCTGGTACTGCTAACCTCCGAGACGCAGCACTCTGAGTAGGAGCAGTAGGAGCATCTTCAGTAAGTTTCTGATCACATCCAAACCTGAGCAAGCTTTCCAGAGCAGTAACTGGGTGAGGGCACAGCCCAGCTACAAGGCAGCTGCACCCAGGCCTGTTTCTCCAGGACCTCTGAGCCAGAGCGGTTTGATCCCACCATCCATTCACATGCATGGGCAGGATTACACAGGATCCCCTTCTTTCCACCTCCTGCTGCCCACCCACTCCGAGGAACTACTTCAGCCCTGGAGTAGCTGGGCACATGCCAGAAATGAGAGACAAGTCTGTCTCCTCCAAAATGAAAGGCGGCATCTCTGCTGAACAGAAACCCCTGCAGATCTGGCCCACCCATTCCATCTCAATTTAAAAAAAAAAGCCTACAAGATCCAGCACAGAACCAGCTCTGATTTGCAAATGCAGTCTGCACTGCAAAGAAAAAAAGATTGCCTTTGCATTAGGGCAGCAAACAGAGCATTGCAGAGAGGCACACAGACAAGAAGGGCAGGAAACGCTCTTAATTGGGAGCAACAAGCAGGAGGCTGGTACCATCCTCCTCTTTCTCCAGGGGTTTGAAAGCAGCTGTAATGGCCCTGAGTCAAATCTCTTGAATGAGCTGCTCACCATGTTGCAGACTGCTCAAGCAGGGTCAGGAAGGGGCACTGTCACCCCATGGGGAACAGCAGTGGCTTACACAGCAGATGATAGCACAGATTTCAAGGCTGATCTCGTAGAGGCTGGCAGCAAGGGGCCATGTTCAGGAAGCTCTTAACACAAAGCCCTGCACATGTGAGCGCTAGCCTTCGTCTGCCATGCCCACAGCATGGTAGTCGGGGACCTTCTGCCTGCCATTCCCAGCCACATTTCACCTTAGCTCTCCGCTAGCACATGTTGTGTTTGCCACAGAGGAGCCAGGGTAGCCAGCTGGGTTAGCAGAGCTGTTCTGCGCTGCACAGAGCAGGGCACCCCATGGAGTGCAGCAGGCAGAACACAGGCCTTGTTCGTGGCTTACAACTGGCAAGAACTCTCCCAAGCCCAGCGCAGGCGGGCAGGCCACGCGAGGGGGGCAACGTGGCCTCGGGAGGTTCAATGCAGACTCACTTCAACTCTTTGCCAGCCCTCAGCTAGACAGCTGCTTACAGCCAGGGTGAAGGCCAGGAAAGGAGGGGACAGGCCATGCCCTAGAAGATTCATGGGGACATCAGCTTGCTCTGCAAGCACCAAGGATCAGCATGAGCACTAACACAGCTCCCACTGTGCCAGATGCAGGACAGAGGGGCAGGAGAGCCCAACTTGTTGTCTGCAACAAAACCTGAGACTGCATAAAAACACTTAAATGAGGTGTTAAAAATGTGGCATTGGCTTTGGATGGGCCAAGAGAGCAGTAGCCAAGCAGGATGCTAATGGGAAAGTGGGTGCTACTTACAAGGCCCCAGAACAGAGGCTGAACAGCCATCAGCTGCAAGAACCTATTGCAAATGCAGCCACAGGTGAGGGATGCTTACTTTTAGCTGATTTTTTCTTTTCCTTTTCCTTGCTACCTGGCAACTTCTCCAGGTCATCAGCTGCTTTCTTCTTTTTCTTTTTGGGTACTTCTTCATTAGCTTGCCCTTTCTGCTTCTTCTCCTTGGGCTGCCCGACAGCCCCATCGTCTCCTGGCAGTTTCCGCTTCCGAGATGTTTTCTGCTTCTTGTTCTCTTTGCTCTTAGATGTTTTCACAGCCTTGTCTGCTGTAGAGGAAGACTTCTTCTTTTCCTTCTTTTCTTTTTTCTCCTTTTTCTTCTTTTTCTTCTCTTCCAACCCTTCCGGTGTTTGCACTGGAGGAGCTTTGGCAGCAGTGGTGACCTCAGTTTCACTCCCCGAGCTTGACTCCTCTGATTGTGGGATGGACCGCAGTGCATATGATGCTGGGGTCACCTGTGACCCTTTTGCCCCAACATCATTCTCTTTCACAGCTAGGGCTTTCTTGGCTGGGGAAGGTTTGACGCTGGCATGACCTGGCTCTGTTTTTCCTGCCACCTTTTCTTTGTTGGAGGCTCCTGTGGCTTCCTGCCCTGGAGGGGGGTTGTTTTCTGCAGAAACAATGACAAGAGAGAGACGACAACACAGAGAGCATTCATTACACAGACCACAGAGTTACTGGAGGATGGAAATATGCTTGAGTTTCAAGAGAAGCACCCGGTTCTCCCTCAAAAGCAAAGCCTGCTGGCCATCCCAAGTACAGCAGAGCCAGAGAAAGATGCCTCAGCCTGAGATCAAGTGTCTGGCAAGAGAAGTGGGTGACAACAGCCACACCAGCTTTGGCCACATCGATGGAGAACAGGGACTAGAGGAAACTGTAGCACAAGACACGTGAGCATGGATAGAGCAGTCCTTCCCCATGACACCACCCTCAGCAAGCCAGGGACTTCCCAAGGTGGAGGGGGTATCCATACCACCACGTTTAACCATCACCAATGGCCTATTGCCTAACACCTGGGCCTTTTTGAACCTATATATAGTTCTGACCTCCTCTACAGCCCTTTGCACAACTTAACAATGTGCCCAAGAAGCCAACAGATCTGTATGAGCCTCCAGAGTGGGCCAGAACTCACAGCCAGACCAGAGTTCATCTGAAGGTGCCAGGGTCACTCCAGAGCAGAAGCAGCTTCCAGCTCTGAGTTTTACAATTTGCCAACAAAGCAGGGCAATAGGGAGATCACAGGACATTTTGTTTCTCCATAGGTCTTTCCAGGCGCTTCCCCTTCCCTGCCCTCCAGACATGCTACAGATCCCAGAAAGACCAAGGGGAGGCTTGAATATCAGCACTGTATAGCAGATGCTCTTCAGCCAGTGTTTAAATGCTCCCTAGGGCCATCACTACCTCAGCACACCAGTGCAGTGGACACAGGTTTTAGGGAGAGCCCTACCTACTCCCATTAATTGCATTAATTACTGCAGTTAATGGATAACTTGGAAAAGGTAAAGGCACAGAGACTTGTGAGCCAGCCAGCACAGGAAGGGTGTTAAAGAAGAGGGCTGTGTTGTGGCCAGGGGAAGCCAGCAGACGGCAGCAGCACTCCATGCTACTGGGATCTGCTGGGAAGACACACTGGGCTCAGGGCCTTGTCCCAATGTCACCCTCCCATGCCAACACAGCTTTGCTCCTAGGCCAAGCAGATTCCCAACCTTGCCAAAGGAGACCCACCTGCTTTGTGGTTTGCAGCCACCCGGTCAATGTCTGTGTCAGAGTCACTGCTGGAGCTGTCAGCTGGGGCTGCTTTCACAGGGGCCTTGGTGAGGGAGTTCGCAGCAGTCACGGCTGCCTTCCCTTGCCCCACTTTGCCTACAGGCTGAGGGGGAACCGTCTTTGGTGCCTGGGGTGCTGCTGGGGTCCTGGAGAGGCCTGTGAGGAGGGACTGAAACATCACAGACACACTGAGGACTCACAGCAGGGCAGCCTCCCACACACCAGGCACACAGACCTGTCTCTGCTATCGCCCCTGTACTCTAAGTGAAGGGCCCACCTTTGGCCACTGGCAGTGATGCTGCACCACTCACCCAGCCCTGCAGAGAAGCCAGGGCTGCCAGGAGAGGGGGACAGCACTGACAGACACTGGCTGAGCTGACAGCAGCAAGAGTTGATGGTGAGAGGTTCTCCTCTTTGCTCTCGCCCAGCAAAGCAGGCCTGGGGGAGGCTCCTGGCCATTAGCATGCACCCATGCACAGCTAATGCACTGCAGATGTGCTGCACGCCCTGCACATTACTTACAAAGGGAATTTAACAGCTTGGACACAGGTTAAGTTACAAATAAAAGTGCTGCTGCTATTGGCACTGTGCACCAGTTTGCCTCATTTAACCCTTGCAAGGTACCACCTGGTCCCATCCTTTCTGCTGAGGAAGGCATCATGAGCCCTGCATCCAAGGCCCAGCTGCCTGGGGAAACACTCCATGTTCAAAAGCCTCTCTCTGCCCCCACTCACAGTGTGTGCCCTGTTCACAGCACTGCACTGGGAAGCCCCCACTTCTGTGCTAGCACACCCACTCAGCATCCCATTTGCTATGGCTGAGAACTCAATCCTCTCTCTGTCCTACTTTTAAGAACGAGTTGCAAGACCCGAGAGGATCCCAGCCTGCTCAGCTACCGTACCTGTGACACTGCCTCCTCCTCACTGGACTCCGAGGAGGAGCTGTGGGCTGGCTGGGTCCCTCCTGGTTTCTGCAGCAAGCCTGCTGGAAGAGCAGAGTTCATCCCATTAAACCCACCACTACTGCCTGGGGCTGAGCTCACCTACTCAGCACAGTTACTACCACCAAAAGACCTTCTGCCTCCAAAGAAAGGAGAGCACTCTGCCAAGCTGGAGAGTGGGAAACCCTCTCCAACCACTACCTGAAGGTGACATCTCCCACAGAATGACCAAATGCTGTCTCCACCCTGGCCTGGCCAGCAGCATTGGGAGCATCTTGGAAGAACTGACCAGGTTTGGGGGGCTGCTTGGGCGTTGTCTCCTCATCGCTGTCTGACGAACTGCTACTGTCTGAGGTCTCCTCTGCCTGGGTGGGTGGCACAGGCTGGCTCAGCCGGGCATCCTGCGCTGGCTGCAGGCCTGGCTTCCTTGACTTGGCAGTGGTACTTCCCAGAAGCGAAGCAGGCTGCGGGGCAGCAGGGCTGGCTGGAGGAGCTTTTCCCACAGGAACCTTTTGCTTTAGGCAAGGAGGAGTTGGGGCCTAGGGAGAGGAAGACAAAATGCATCTAGAAGGACTAATTGCTCATGCCCATAAACTATAAGAAGAGGCCAGAGCAGATGGGCTTGGACCACCTTGGCCCTTCTTCAGCCATACTGCTCCAACTGATGTCAAGGTTAACTCAGGAAACTCTCATGCAGGGCACAGAGACCCCCATCTCCCTCTGGCCCACAGATGAAGCAGGCAGCTGTGGCCAAGCAGACAACTCCTGACTGTACAGGGTACTGCTATCACAAAAGGAGGAAGAAACCTGCCAGCCAGCTGAGAGGCAGGAACAGCAAAGGTACCAGGGCTATCCTCTGCTCATCTTCCTCACCTTATGGTACGATAACAGTGGTTAAAATAGAGCAGCCCTCCTCACCCCCTCTCCACCAACACACTCCCTCAGCTGGGGACATGGCACCAGTCTCAAGATGCCAGAGCACACATCTGCCCATTCTCCCCAGGAAAGATCCCTACTTTAGTCTCCTCTGTCATTACCGCTCTTGCCACCACGTTGTGTTCCGACGATTTGATACTCGAGCTCTCAGACACTCTGCTAACTGGAGGGACAGCAGGTGCTTTTATCCCCTTCCCCAAAGGCAGTGTGGCATTAGCCTTTGCAGCCACCGAGCTTGAAACCTTGGTTGCTTTGACGTTCTGCTGGGGCAGACTCTAAAATAGATGAGAAAGAAAATCAGGACAGAGCACCACTTGGAGGGAAAAGAGACAGAAATGTACACCAATCCATCACTAACTCCTGAGCTGTTCCATCATTTTCAGCACAGCACCTTCCCTCCACACTCCGCCTTTACAGGCCAGCTCTGTCTCCTATGAGCTTCTGAGCAGGGCCTCTGGCACAGCCAGGAGCAGAGAAGTGAGGGCTAGCACCTCAGGATTGCCAAAAGCATTAGCTCAGTGCCCCAAAGGCACCCATCCTGAGGGCAGGCAGGCAAAATGTGATGTGCTTGCAGGCTGTGAGATCCCTATCCACTGCAGCACCAGCAAGACTGTAGCTGCAAACCCTACTTTGCAAAGCAGGCACTTGGACTCCAGGATGTCTCTTACTCTCCAAAGAAATTACACATCAAGAGTTAATTGGCAACAGAGATAAAGCAAAGACATCAACCAGAGGGCAAATCTGCCTTCAGGTCCACAAGCAAGCCACACATTTGAGCACAAATTAACAAGAAGCAATTTTGTTGCCTCGGATTTGAAATCTCCCATTAAACTAAACATAACAGGGGCTAAAAATAGAAGAGCCAGGGGCATGGAAATCAGACACTGACATCAGGTCCAAGACACAAATGCCAGCAGAGGAGGGAACAGGAGCAACGAAGGAGTGCTCAGCCTCCTGGTTTGTGTTACAAATGAGGCTACATGAGCAACCCTCCCTCCTCGGATTGCTGACAAGCTGGGCCTTTGTGGGCTGACATTTCCCTCACACATCTGGCCTTCAGAAAGGAAGGCAGCGCTCCACCATGCAGAGAGCCGCCAATCCAACGTGAGCTCTCAGCCGTCTTGCACAAAGCTCAAGTTACAGCAACTGCGCTATTTTATACAATCTCAGTACTATAAACACACTTTAATCAAGGACTGCTCAGGTTGGCTGCCTGCCCACCAGCTGCAGGGAAGACACCCTTTCCACTGGCCACAGCATCAGGCCAACAAGGGGGAGGGTTTCCGTGAGTGCACATAATCCACCCCATCCCAGCAAGGGTGCTGGCCATACAGGGGACGCATATAAGCGGGGACAAAAAGCACACCTGGCCACTAAGCCCTGGGCTCAGAGCACCAGCCAAGCCACCACCACGTAGGAATGGCAGCCACATTCCTCAGTCAAGGCTTCTTCACAGGGTTTCTCTCTCGGGCTCAAACTGCAGCAGAGGTGCAGAGACACCAAAGCCAGCTTCACAGTGAGGCAGCTCAGGCCCTAGGGAGCTCAGCCACGGCCCCGCATGGGGACATGAAGGGACACAAAGAGACTCAGGTCAGAGAGCTGGGATCAGCTTCGTGACACTAAGCAGTGTCTCTGTACAGATATGGGCGTCACCTCCCTTCTCCAAGGCAGAGGTCAGGACCACTGCTACCCTTCAGGGCAGATCCCTCCAGCTTCCTGAGGCTTGTGGAGAGGCAGCAGAGAGCTCCAGCTGCACCCCACACCCAGGGGTTTGGGAGGAAACACAGGGTGGGTTGCCTTGGAGCTACCCAGCTCGCGGAAGGACTCTGCCTGCAAGAATTTGGCTAGTTTTCCAGTCTGGCTCCCTAGAGTAGGGCAAAGGGGACAGAGTCCCAGTGGAGGTCTGGACTCATGTGTCTACTCATGTTCCTGCCAAAACATTCACACCCTCCATTGCTCTCACACACTGCAAGTTTGCTGTGGCCAAGACATGCACCCAGAGCTGGGGTCAGCGAGACCCAGGGATGCTGCCAAGAAAACCTGACCCAGCCAAAACAGGAGGGCTCCCCTCTGCACCGCTCACGACTCGCCCAACTACCACCTCGCAAGTCCTGAGACCTCCTGAGCATGCAGGACTAACAGCATCCCCACCCAGTGGGTCAGCAGCTCCTTACCTGCGAAGGGGGGACTATTTCTTCCTCTGAATCTGACTCCTCACTGGAATCATCACTGCTGTCCACAGGTGGAGGGGCTGGCACTGGTGCTGGAGTCGGTGCCTTCTTCACATTTGTCAGTGGGCGCACAGCATTGGTTTTCACTGCAGGAAAAGCATAAGAGACTGTCACCATGAGAAAGAATTGCTCTGCGTGGCTCTCCAGAGCAGCAGCTATCACAACAGGCTGGGCCATCCTTTGTGTAGGGGAGAGAAGGAAACCCATGAGGACACAGGTGAGGGATCCTGGCCACTACCAGGAGACTTACCAGCTTGTGGAGGCTGTGCCTGTGCCACAGAGGACTCCTCTTCACTGTCAGACGAGTCGCTACTCCCACTTTCTGAGGCCTGGCTTTTCAAGGTGCTTCCCACTGCTTTTTCTGGCAAGCCAGCTTTAGCAGCCTGGCTCGGGTTGCAAACAGGCCCAGGCTGTTCTGTCAACCTCTTAACAAAAAAAGAAACACAGGCCCAGAAATGTGGTATTAGTACAGGTGTTGTTTAGGAGTTTAAGTGCAGTTTCAGCTCAAGCTGGGTTTTGTTTTACCCTAACACAGCTGTTACTAACACTCACTCTACCCTCGGCATGTCAAGATTGGAAGGGGCTTCAGTTACTGCCTGGACTGAGCTGCTGAAGAGACATATCACTGCATTTAGCAATATGCTTTTGACAGGAAGCCCAAGCATGTTTTACTGCACAAGCATGCAGGGCTAACAGTGCTCATAAGCTCAGAACACCAATTCCTTATTGAGGCCGAGACACCAGCTGGACAGGAGCTTGAGGGCAGGAGAAGCACCGAGACCCCCATTCCAAGGAAGTCTCTCATTTAAGCACGACTTCCCCCCACATTGGGGAATCCATAGGAGCTGGGATGCCTTGTGCCAAAACACTTGCAAGATTCAGAGACAGTATCAGAGCAGCTACATCCTAGAGCTGCTGGTGAGCTCAGCATAGACACGGGGCTGACACACAAGCATTCGGGAACACAGAGGGCAAGCAGAGACAGACTGAGACCCAAGATATGATTGAGCACCTTGGAAACTCATCTGTCAACAGGTTTAAGGATTTAGAAATCTCCAGACAACAAAAAAAACCCCTGCAACTCACTTGGGTTGTGCCTTTCTACAGCACCCGTCAACACTCTGATGTCCCAGGACAGGCCACGAGCCACTGCACCAAGCAGCTATTGTGTCAGCACTAGGAGGCCAGTTATTGCAGCACCAGGTACACAACTGCCAGGTGAGACAATCTCTTCCCAGCTGCTCTCCTGGCTTGGGCCAAGGGCTGCAGACACCCCTCCTGCACACTGCTGAAGGCTAGCAGTGGCAGAGGGAGCACTTGCAGAGAGATCTGGTAACTTCACCACCCGCAGATATTCTCCAGGCTCACAGCGCTCTGCACCCACTCAGTTTACTCCACTCATCGCTCATCTCCGGGCTGCTCTGCCAAAGAGTACACCATGCTTGCCAGGGCAGGCAGACCCCATCCAACCCGCACGTGACAGCAGCCCGCTTCAGTGCTCAGTCTTCAGGCCTCCCGCAAGAAGGTGAGAGAGACTCCTGCCCTGCTACACAGCCCCTGCCACCCCCTCTCCCAACCCTGCCATGCTGCTAACGTGGCGATGCTCTCTCTCAACACCCAGCAGAGGACCAGGAGGACTTCAGCAGCACTGGCTCACCGGGGGTACTCCTGGCCAGCAGCTGAGCGCACCAGCCTGGCAGCCTTCTGGGAGGATGGATGTTACCGTGCTTCCTGGCACAGGCCCACTGAGAGCTGCCACTGGGGCAGTGTTTATCATCTCCAAGCCAAACACTAAACAGACAACAGCATCTGCATGTTTATCCCATTACAGAACAGCTCTCTGAACAAGCCAAGCACATTTTGACTCTGCTTAGAGAAACAGAAACCTCCACAAGCTTGGGGAGGGGGGACTGCAAACCTCACTTGTCTGTTTTGTTTTGATACCAGTGAGTCACTATATCCAGGAGAGAGGCCAGATTTGCAGTGCTGAAGAGAGAGAACTAGTTGAAGCAGACACAAGAATTCACACGCTCTACTTGAACGCGCTAGCTTCTCTCCCTCTTGTCCCAAGCGCTGCTGTGCAAGGGAAAAGTCTATGAACATCAGACTCCACTCGCTCACTTTTAAGACCTTCATAGCAATGGGACAGATTTCTCTCCCTGCTCAGATGCACAGCACAAGAGCTACTTCGTTTTCTAACTTAGCAAGAGATTGGGAAAGAGCTGCTGTCCAGGGGCACCCTGACACAGAAAGAACATAACAGCATCCACAGAGAAACCACCATAAGTTTTACACAGCCTGGGGACTCAGATCTTCCTGGGAGGAGGCCAAGGTCCTTCCATCCACCTCATCTTGGTTACTGCCAGATGGCTGACAGCCACCATGTCCTATAGCATGGCCCCAGGCAGGACCACACCAGCAGCATGGCTGAGTTACACCCAGGGAGCAGGGTAACACAGGCAGAGAGTTTCTGACAACTTAAGAGTCATAGGTACTCAAGTAAAGTGAGCAAAAAAATAATTCAAGAGGAAGTAATTTTTCCTGCTCCTTCTCCAACCCCCAAACCAGGAGCTGCCTGCAGCTCAGTACGAGTGTAGTGACTCAGCTCCTGCACAACCCATCTGCCACTCCGCTGGGTCCATTTACATCATGCAGCACTGCACGACAAGAAGGGGAAACAACGCTGAGCCACGTGCGCTCACACTCCACAATCACACTCCATTGCTGCTTGTGCACCATGAAAGCACTGCCAGCGTATCACAACTGGGACCAGTATCTCAGCTGTGTCATAACACAGCAAAGGTATGACTGTCACCTGCAAGGCAGTGGGGACAGGGTTCAGGGAGCGAAAGAGACCCTCCATCTCTATAGAGAGATTTGGCCTCTCCTCACAGAGCCTGTGGTCAAGAAAACCCAACTTCTTGGTTTATCTTATCTTCTTATGCCACTGGCACAACATCTACCAATGCAGCCTTCACAGGTTTTTCTGGGGTGCTCAAGGAAGACGTAGGTTCCCAACACATGCATGCATGTTAGCAGAAGCCAAAGGCTGTCCACAGAGGGCTCGAGGGTCATCTTTGGCCCAAGATGTCCAGAAAGAGGACGCAGAGCAGAATTAGGAGTTCCAAAAGCAAAGCACCTCACAGCATCTTTAAGGTAAATCCAGACTGTCCCCCATCACCATTCCTCCCCGCCCCCAAATATGCTAACACCTTGTCAACTTCTTTGACTAAATATTCCTGAGTCTTTAGGGGTAAACATACCAATTAAGCAGTTCAATTTAGGCATGATGTTCATTTTAATTGTGCTAATCCACCCCCACAGGGAAAGATGAAGCAGCTTCCAACGCTCTCTATCTGGTTGGATCTTGCACAGAAGCCAGAGGAAGTTGCAGGATACAGTAAGTCAGTGGTTAGCATATGCCCAAGTAGCAGATGGTGAGGATGAGCTAAGAAGAGTTTGACTGGGAGGACAGGACTGTGGACACAGCTAAGCCTAATGGTTTATCTTCAGGCTTCACTCGTGGTCTCTGCCTGTAGGCTACTAACATGGGAAGAAACAGCCTGTTTGGCAAAAATAGAGCTCCCTCGATGACAAGCTCTTCCTTGCCGACTGTGGCTGTTGAGGGGTAATCGCCAGTTTGCAAGAGGGAAGATGCTGAAGCGGTTAAACAGCCATCAGCAAGACAGCTACCTGCTGCTGCCAGATTCAAATCAACACTGAGGGGAAACAAACCTGCCCCGGCATGTCCTTCACCTACAACCCTGCTAGAACGGAAGAGTCTCGACAGTTCTGTAGTGGGAGCCCATGGCACAGCTATCAGATAGCTGCTCCTGCCACACAGAGATGAATCTTCACATATAATCACGCAGGAAGAGAGCAGCACAGAGACAACTGTTAGAGATGTGTCCCCCTCCACCCACCTTAGCAGACCAAGGCTATAAAGACAAAAATGCAGAGCCTCTCCGGCTCATGCCTGTCAACAGTGAAAGGACATGTTGACAAAGAGCCTCCTTGCAAGGACACGTGAGGCTCTGCCCACAGCTTCCCTTCCTCCCTTGCAGATAATAGCTGCCATCTCCAAAACACTGCTTTCAGGGCACTTTCTGAAGGGCTCTGCAGCTCAGAGTCAATGCAGAAGGTCTCTGTACAGTGTGCCTGAGGATACTCTCAGGAAGGGATTTGCTTCCCTACAAGTTCAGCCACCTAAGTCTGAGTTCAGTCTCAGTTTATGGTCCCTCTCTCAACAGAGCTCTAAACAAACCCTCACAGGAGAGCCAAGACCAAGCTATGTGTGACCCCACACGCAAGGCCCACTCCAGAGGGGCAAGGCACGAGTGGAGTGAAACAGCTGGTGTCAAATAGGTTACCCCTCACCCTCCTCTGGTATGGCTGGGTGAGAAGAGTTAGGTTACACTTGTTTCCAAGTAGAAAGAAAGATCTTCCTCTCTAGGGGACTAATACACAACATGCTATTGGTGTTTCAAGGAATCAGTAGTAGCATTTAAGGGCTGAACAATTGCCTGGCATACCCCATCCCTTGGCACTGAGCTGAATGTGGTATCACGTACCTTCTGGCTGACAGGCACAGGGAGATCCTCCTCTTCACTGCTGGAGGAGTCAGAGCTCTCCACTGGCTTTGTACTTTCAGCAGGCTTCGTGGGAGCAGCAGTCCTTCCCAGTGTGGTTTTGGCCTGCTTTGGCACTGCTGGTTTTGGTGCTGGCTTCCCTTGGGACAGTGGAAGTGTTTTTGCTGGAGTTGCTTTGCCAGAGAGTGATGCTGCTGGTGCAGGTTTCACTGAGGATGGGGTGGCCTGGGAGGATTTTGGAAGTGGCTTTGTCTGGACAAGACAAGAGTAACATGAAACAAGGCAAATCCCACAGCGTAATTCCTTTGTTCAGACTATAATCAAGGGAAAAAATTTTAGAACCCCCTGCAAAAGTCTGATGAAGGAAGATTGGCAACTGGCAGGACACAAGGCATCCTTTCATCTAGCTGTGTGGGGATAACCTCCCAAGATGAGAAAGCAAGACCAGACATTATCCATCAGCCTGCTGATACTACCAGTCTCCTCCAGTGAGGTATGTTGCAGTACTTTGCAGCAGGGAAACTAAGCTGCACTATAGTTTGACATATTAGACACCATTTATTGCAATTTATAGCTGAGAGGCAAATTCAACAACTTGCTTCTTCAGGTGCGAAAAAAATTGCTGGGTTTTTTTCATTTAAAAGTACTCACAGATTTTTTTTTTTTTTTTTAAGAAAGGCACAATACAGTGGCTTAATTAAAGCTCAGAGCAAAGACACTGAGGTGCCTTTAAACACCCCATGCTTCTTTCCTCCCACCTCCAACATGACTTTGCTATAAACTATACGCATTTACCAAATTTTCTTTTCACTGCAATTCCCAGCCCTGGAGAGGCATGCAAGTGATGTACGAGACAAATGAAAGGGACAACACAAGAAGAGACAGAATCTTGGATAGATGCACCTGGGTTACTGATGGAGGTTCCTCATCTTCGCTGTCTGATGAGTCGCTGCTCTCTGATGTGTCATCCGGCTTTGCAGCCCCAGGAACCGTTACAGATGCGGGTTTGGCCTGGTTTGGTGTCACTGCCTTTTGCCTCACTACATTCTTCTTGGAGGACACTGGAGTAGCAGGTGCACTTTTGACTGCTGCCGCTGCATTAACCTGCACTGTTTTCACAGCTGGTTTTGCCTGGGGGAACAAAAGGGAACAGGAGAATCAGGTAACATCTCATAAGAAACTGCTTAAGGAAGGCCACCTTGCTAACTTTGACCAGAATAGGCTCAGACCCATGGGTTGTGGAGTATCTGAAGCAAGCTGCTTTCTCCATGGACTGCCTGACTACATCCATGGGCACTGCACACCAGTCACCGCCTACAGATCAAAGGATCTCCCTCAACTTCAGGCACCAGGAGGAACTGGGATGGAATGGTTGATGCTGGCAGGGGTTAGTGGGGCTCTCAGCCACACAGCATGTTTCTACGGCCTTGGCTTTGGGGATCCCACACACCCAGGGAAGGGGATGTTGTCAGACTACAGCACTGCAGCACTTCCTCTCTCCTTCAAGGGAAGGTAACTGATTTCCTAGAGAAGGACCCTGAGTTGGAGAGGTTACCTGGACTGCTGGAGCTGCAAGCTCCTCTTCCTCGGATGTCTCATCACTTGATTCCTCACTGCTGCTCTCAGTGGCCCTAGCTGCCTGCTTTCGCTCTGAAACACAAGCAAGGAGATGTCATAGCTGCTGCCTGCTCTGAGCTCCCAGAGCGTGATGCTAACACGGCTTTTGAAGTCAGGAAAACAAAACAAGCCACAGAGAGGGCTAAGGGGATTTGCAAGGAAGAGGGCCTAGCCCTGCTGAAAGTATCAGTAGCCTACTGGGAACAGCTCCTCCAGACAAATGTTGGCCCACAAACACTGCTCCCTCGAGTGCAGGCAGAGATAGGAGATCCTTCCTGGCCACCCTCTGACCCTACAGGGAGCTGTCCAACCACATACAGCTCCCTGCAGGGGCGCCCAGCCTGGCTGGACCTCCTCTGGAAAAGAGCCAAAAGAAGGACCATTTTCAGAGCTTCTATGATCTATTCCTGACCCCCACAACACATACAGTTCAAAGCAGTAAGAGACATTTACCTAAAGACTTCAAAACAAAAAAACAATCACTTTGCAATTGGGCACAAAGAGAAGATGCTGCAGTGCCTCTCCAAAAAGCTGGAAGCATCTACAATATTAGTACTGCATCTCCTCCAGACACACTACGCTGTCGTTTCCAACCCCATAGTGCTGGGTGCTGCCAGACAGACATCTTAGCTCAGAATCTGCCACTTGAAATGGGAGCAAGCATGCTGGATTCATCCACAGAGCTCCGGAGCTGGCTGTTCTGCAGTATTCTCACAGCCTCCCCAAGGAACAAGCATCACTTTGAGCTTTCCAGCGAGGGAGCTGAAAGGAACATGCTGAAGGCATGGCTCAGACCTGATTTGCAGCAAAGCTGGAGCACACATGCATTTAGCACACCGCACAGCCTCCTCACCTGCTTTCGGGGCTGGGGCCTTTGCAGTCGGTGTCTCTTTTTCCTCCTCACTCTCTGATGAGGAGCTGCTGCTGCTGCTGCTGCTGCTGCTGCTGCTGGAGCTTTCCGGTGCTTTGGTCTTTACTGGTGCTTTGCTTTGACCTACTTTGGCCATGGCTGTTGTGGCACGTCCGGGCTTCCCAGGACTGGGCAGTTTCTGCCCAGCACTGGCTGGAACTGCAGATGCAGCTGGCGCATTGGGCTGCTGCTTATTTGAGACCACAGTTCTGTTCGCAGCAGCGAGCACCGCTGCTTTGCCTGCTGGGGCAGTGCGTTTGTTTGAAGAATTCAGGGAGTTGGCAGCTTTGCCTCTCACTACAACTGGTGTCACCTACAGGACAAAAAAAGAAATTAGAAGCCTATAGGCAGATGAGGGGCTAAATTGGACACAACGTACCTTAAACAGCAATCTGCCAGACAGGCAAGCCATAGAGTTCTTTAGAGAAGCACTTGGGGGACCGATATCTAAGAGAAGGCTTATGCCAGCATAGAAGGGTCTTTTAAATATGAATTCCACCCCAGTCCACAATTCTATACATGCCAACGAGTCTGGGACAGTCCTGGCCTCAGAGCACTATCAACCTTCGAAGCTAAGAGAAGTATTGCCTTACCGTAATTGCACCTTTTCCAGCTGGTGTCTCCTCTTCTGATGAGGAATCATCATCTTCACTGCTTTCTACATTCACTGCTGAGTTTGTGGCCACAGAGAGGCTGGCTGCTGCACAGGAGAGCCACAGAAAAATCATAAGAGCCTCTTGCATCAAGACAACCTCTGGTCTGCAGGAGGGCCCCAGCAGGCCGGGCAGGGTCCCATCTTCACACCTGTCCCAACACCACCACCACCACAGTCCTTGCGACAGACAAGTACTTGCTCCTCCACCCCACCCGTCTCCCCACCACCAAGACAAGGAACCTGCCAAGATCTGCATGTTTCCAAGGGCTGGTCTACACCAGATGAGGCTGAGCCAAAATGAAGCAGACACACGGGTTTTAGACTATGCAAGCCAACGCCTCCCACATCAGCTACACCAGGGATCTATCCCCACCTCAGACAGGGCACTGGCTTTCTAGACCAACTAACAAGTCCTTCCCTCATCCATGAAACAGGCCTGCCTTTGCTGGCCCAACAGACACCTGGGACCAACTAGGAGATGCTCCACAGAGGGCAGCATTAAGTTCCCAAGGCTTCATCCTAGCAACAACACCCATCCCTCCCCAATAAATCATAACAGGTTTTTTTCCAGCTTCAGCAGACATCTGTGCTCCTCAAAAACTCCACATGAGAAGGGGATGCTAAATTAGTTGTCCTATTTTTCTAAGAGCATAAGGGAATAGCCATCACTTTACAAGCATTTTCTCTAGCCAAGCAAGTCAGGCTGCTCCTACACAAACCTCCAGTCCTACTCTGTCAACTCCAGGGAGATGAAAGGCTCTTACCATTTGCAGCTTTTGCTTTCTCTTTCTCATCCTCTTCTTTCTCTGAGCTCTCAGAGCTGCTCACAGGATCAGGAACTCTGATCTTTTCTGGGATGGCTGCCTCCTCATCACTCACCTTTTTTCTGGAATTTGAGGGAGTTCTGAGGGAACAGAATGTGTGTCAAAACGGGGAAAAAAGATATCTTGAACAAATTTGAATACAATTATTCATCCACTCTCAGATCAGGCTCCAGCCTAAGGACATGCAGTGTCATTCCTCTGTTTCTCTAACCTGCAAAGGACTCTTCCAGTCCTCCTCAGGCAACTCCTGAGAGATACAGAGTTTTTCTTCTGTGTCCTACGCAGACTCTTTTTCATTTTAGCAGAGAAGTAAAAACCTATATGGGCAGGCTGGTGCTCACCAGAGAGCAAAGGCATCCTACAGAACAAATTCTGTCTCCAGGAGGCAGCTATATAGCCAGACAGTCAATAAGTGCAGTCCCAGGGTAGGGCAGTGATCCCTAAACAGGTCTTAGTATTCCACAAAGCCAGAAGTGAATCTAAAGGCTGCAAAAGCCATTTGAACTTGGGCTTGCAGACCAAAAGCACAGAAATGTCAGGTTGCAGAGAGATTTAAGAAAGGAGGTGGCTGGACCTACAGAAGAGAAGGGGAGGAAGAGGCCACAGAGGAGCATTAAACACTTGAGCTGTTCAATTGGGTCAAAACATGGAGAGATGGATGAAAGAGGGAGAAAGGTGTCTCCAGGCTCAATCCTACCTGTACCAGAGCAGATGATGGGGCTAAAGTTATGTTACCTATGTTTTAATTTGAAAATGAAAGATATCTGCTTTATTCCAAGGATAACATTGGCTGAGTACACGTCTGTGTGATTCACACAGGCAATACTTCTAAGCCCAGAGACTCACAATTATCAGAGGCAAAACCACTCACTTTTCTGACAGTTTAGCTTATTTTATTTGTTGATCTGATTTTAAAAAAAGAGATCAGTTTAACAATTTAGCCAGTAAAGATTGTGCTTACTATTAGAGCGTTTTAGTACCATAGCTGCAACAGCAATTTTTTTGCAAGCAGGCTAAGCTGACGGCACATTTGCTATTACAAAGTCCTGTTAACTACTCTTATAGTCCTTTTAATAAAATAATAGGGCAAGCCACACAGGCAGCTATGATACTCCAGCACCTTCCTGATTCAATGGCAGCTGATAGCACAACACAGACTGCTGTGAGAATTTGTCGTGAGTGACCAGGGGCTCAGGGATACTGTGTGGGGGAAACCAGCAGTGCCTGCAGGCACTGGCCCTACATCAGCTTTGAGCATTTGAGGACTGCAGGGCTCCGGCTGCTTCTGCAGCTGAGCTGGTCCAGCTTCCCCCTGCACCCTTCCAGCCCCTCCTAGCATCCTCTGAGACTAACCGTAGCCCTGGAGGAAGGCCACTCTTAAGTGACTGCAAATCTCAACCGTTAAGTTCACTTTTTAAGAGTTTCCAAAGAAGAGCACCAAGGATGGCCTCAGGTAGGTGGGCAAGAGCTGCAGTGTGGTCGGAGGAAAGACATTTTCAGGCCAAAAGCCTATGAAGCGACAAGACGCAAGAATCACAGCTCACCCACACGAGAGCACTCCAGCTAGGCAGAGCACTTTATGGATAAACAAAACTACTGGTAAATACATCCCCATTTTGATTCCAAACTAGGCATAACTCAGGGGGAGCGGGAATAAGAGGCGTACTTGTGGGGTGGGACCACAACCGAAAGGTTACACTACAGAAAAAGGAATTAAACGTGATGCAAGTGCCCTGTCGCCCTCCCCGCCAAGCTTTAAAAGCAGTAGTGTCTGGAAGGGTTTGCTGTAGCACCCGGGAAAACCAGCACAGAGAAAGGTCACCAGCAATACCCAAGAGAGCAATAAATTCTCAGAGGGAGGAACTGCAAGCCTGTTTCTATATTGCTACATCGTCACCTAGATCCAGTCCTTCTCCTGCCCATGTAAGATCATGGAGACACAAGAGCAAGAACCAGGGTAGTGCCAAGGCATGACACCTTCTAGCAGAAAATACCTTTGAAGTAAACACTCACTTCCCGAGGCTGCTGGCACAGCCACGCTGAGGAGCATCCTCACTCCAGCGCTCCTCAACATGGGCACAGAAACCCAGCTCCGCTGACTCCCTGATAACCCAGCTCTGTGGCTGGCACCAGGCTTCTCTGCAAGCGCTGCAATCCAGCATCAAACCAACGCGAGTGGTGCACAGGGTGGGTACAAACGTACCCCACAGATGGGAAGGCTCCACGCTGCAGACCTTCACAGGTGGGGTAGTCGGTGGAATAGCTATGCAGGAAGGCATTGGGCTGAACATGTAAGGGCTTGAAAGAACAGGCTGAAACCAAGAGAACTCCTCTGAGTCAGAAGATACGTGATCTATGCCAAGGTTTAAGTCCCTGTAAGAGCCTTGGCATTTCAGCATCTGCTCAAATTCTCTGTTCTTGGGTCAATATTCCTACAAAGCATGTGGCTTTAGAAAGAAAGTGAAACAGAACTCGGGCAAAGATTTTTGCCCGTAAAGCATGACTCTGAGCCCCACAATACTCCAGTATTAACACCAACAGGCAAGGACAGCATCAGCCGCTCAAAAATAGCGTTAACAACTTATCTCCAAACTCAGGAGATTTTAAAGCAAAGTAATCTTCAGCATCTGAAACAAATCGGTCTGAAACCAGAGGCTAGGAGGACAGTCTGCTGAGCACAAGTTGTCAGAAATAGTCTGACAATGGGAAATTCCAGCAAATAAAGGTCACACGTGCCATGCCACCTGCCTGTTAACACAGTCTGGAATCTACTTGATAGTCATTTCCCCCTTCAACTTACTTTTCCCAGTGGGTAAAGATGTCCTCGAGAGAGGCCGCGAGGGAAGGGAGCAGCTTCTGTGAAAGCAGAGTGAACACAAGTTAGGCATCGGCCCCGTTTCAGGATGCAGCCGCCAGACAGGAGAACCAGAGACCGCAGATGCCCCTCCAGGAATCCCCAGGAAAACGGGAACACATCCGGCCCGCACACGAGCTCCCGGCCAGGCCCCTCTGCATCCAGGGCCGCGTCCTCCCCTCGGCGGTACCGGCAGGGCTTCACCCGCAGCAGCACGTGCTCGGGGTGCAGCCGCCCGCCGGGACGGCTTCATCGGGCGGGCCGCCGGCCTCAGCCCTCCTCCCCGGCCGGCTCGGGACCGGGACAGCCCACGGGCACGGGGGGGGGGGGGGTGGGGGGGGGGTGGGGAGGGGGGGGTGGGGAGGGTGGGGGGGGTGGTTATGTGACCCACTCGGGGCCGGGCCAGTACGTGGGGCCAGCGCGGGTCGGCGTGGAGCCGCGGGCCCACGGCAGGCCCGGCAGCCCCAGCGCGGGCCCGGTGGGCGGTGAGGGAGCAAGGGGGACCGGGCCCTCCGGCCCCGCCGAGGCCCCGCTGCCTGCCTCCCGCCCCGCCCGGGCCCTGCTGCCCGTTACCTGCCCGATCTGCGCCTGGAGCTCCCGGGCTGCCCGGGCGTAGCCGGCACGGAGCAGGTGCTGGTGAATGAGAGCGAGCAGCTCCCGCCCCCCGCGGCCGTCCGCCGCCATGGCGCGGCCCGCTCCGCACGGCTCGCGGGCGCCGCGTGCCGCGCGGTCACGATAACGTCACATCCGCTTCCGCCACGGGGCCCTCTGGGAAATGTAGTGCCGGTTTGGGGCGGTCCTCTCATGGCGGAGCCCAGCCTGGGCTTCGGTTCCATTCCACACACCTCCCGGTGGGAGATCGGGGCGAGGAGAGAGGCAGCGAGGAGGACAGGCCGCTAACCGGCGCGGAGTGGACAGGGCGGTGATTGTTTCAGCACCATCCACTCAATTTTCCAGCTGTGAAGAAGGGAGGCCTCACTCCCACAGCACTCTGGAGCTGAATCCTCAGGGCTGATTTAGCATTGGGTGGACATTAAGCGGCTCTGAGTAGCTGCTCAGGCGTTTTTTGGGCTAAAACAAGCAAACAGTGAGAGGGAAGAAGGAGCCCCTGATGCAGAGCAGCTGTTGGAGAGGGGCCGTGCAGCAGAGGGGCTGCCCCGTTACTACCTCCCCACCCCACGCTGATACTTTCCAGGAAAAATCTGGCTCCTTTCACTTTGGCAGAGGTTTATTTTTGGAAGGTTTAATAATGTCCGTGGTGCGCCTGTCGCTCACGCAAAATACAGACCCTCTATTTGTATTTATAGGCAGGATTAAATATAAATCTGGCTCTGCTCCAGCTGGCTCGTGCACCAAACGTCTTTGACACCAGCACCATCCAAAGCCATAAAGCCACTGGCCAGGTGGCAGTTTTACAGCTCCTGTAAATGAAACGCAGACCTGGCTAGTCCCTTCTGGGACTGACCTCCCCCTGCACAAACGGCCATTGATGCTAGGCGTAAACGTGGCCACGGCACATGCCGCGACGGGGTGGCTGACCCAGGATGGTGGCCCAGCATGACTGCTGCTGCTCTGAGATGACCTGAGATGCGAGGTCTGATCAGCCGGTGGCCTGGTTTGGAGACCCAATTCTCCTAACTGTGAAGGAAGAACTGGGGAAAGCGTCCTGGGACAGAGAGCAGTGAAGGGTGTCTCCTGGGGAGGCTGTGGACTGGGGCTGAGCAGAGTCAGCCTGGGGCAGTGGCCTGGGGAAGCTGATTTCACAGGCCTCTGAAAATGAGGTGGGGTGGAGATTCAGCCCCTGTGGTCCACAAAGGGTGCTGCCTCCTGCGGGTATACTGGTAAACAGGTTTGTACCCACTTTGGCATGGTCTGGAATGGTTTTATACCTCTAGCAACTGTTTGCTTCATTTATTAAAAAAAACAAGTGATAATACCAAACCAACCCTTCGCCCCGATCCCTGCCCACTCCCTGGTGTCCAGGAGCCTGGTGATTACAGGAGGTGCTACCCAGATCTCCGAGGACAGAAAGAAGCCGGACAATGAAGCTCTCCAAACAAATGTCACACCATGAAAGGGGCTCGGTGTGTTGCAGGAACTGCAATAGCACTGTCTGAATAGGTCTGAATGGAGGGACATTTAGGACTGGCGGGAGGAGGACTGGGAGGACACAGGTGACCAGATTAGCGAGTCATCAAGATGCCAGCAGAGAGACAAAGGAGGGCGACTAGGTCCTGACCATGCTCAGCGGTGGGACAGTACAGGCAGACCCGTCGGCTCATGCTACAGGTGGGACAGGGCAGCACAGTCCTGCAGGGCACGGTGGCAGTGGCCTGGTGCTGGGCTGGAGGTGTATGGCCAGCTTTTCCAGAGCTCTCCGTTCTCTCCGTGCTTTGCTGGGTGCCTGTGGAAACGGAGTACATTAGTTTCTCCTAGTGTTGGGGTACCAAGAGTCCAACAAGCCCCTGCCGTGCTGTGTTTTAAGGAAGGCCTCCTCTCCTTTCCCAAGGCTCAGGACTCACGTGCACTAGAAAGCATAGTTTGGCTTTGACTAAATTCAGACGAATTCAAATTGACCTTCCCCTGGGAAGGGAAGAAGATGGATGAGCACAGATGGGAGGAAACACATTCAGGAGAGACTGCTCTCAAGAAAGGCAAATAGGGTATGTTAAAGCCCTGAGTGCCTATGGACAAGTGGCTTGAAAAATTGACTCAATTTTTTCCCCCCCAAGTGTGTCTTCACAGGTCCGCTACAGTTCAGGGTCACTTGAGTCCAAAGCTTCATACCCTCAAATCACGAATACCCTTAGCAAACTGCAGCGCAGGGCCTGGGAGTAACACAACCCACTTGAATGAAGAAATCTGAAAAAAAAAAATATGTGTTCTGCACCACAATTACAGGTAGTGAAGGTATTTGAGGTGGTTAGTAAACATGTCAAATAATAAATAGAACTATTCAGTCAGCAAACAGCTGCATGATTATAAATAGTAAAATCTACCCCAGCCCAAAGCCAGCTGAGACCCAACAAGATATACTTATTAAGGAGTGATTTTTTGGTATGTACATTTTTTTGAGGGAGGTTGAAAATATTTTGCCCACTCCGTATTTTAGGAAGGTGACATGTCCCTGGTGGATTTCAAAAGCTAACCTCTCGGGTATGTGATCTCCATGCCAAGACACTGAGTCACGAAGAGCGTGGAGGAAGCTGTTTCAAATCCAGACAGGGGATAAAACAGCTGTAATTGAGCGGCCAGCTCAGCTCCGTCTGCTAATAACCGCACAGCCCCGTCCCTGCCCTCAGCCGTACAAGCCGAGAGCTTTGCTCACTGCCACTTTCACATGCTCTTTGGTTATTGCTTGGGGTCAAACTTGTCCACACCTATTCCGTTCTGAATGAGTGCTTGTGTTTGGGCCAAACCCGGGTTCAAGGAGTGTGCTTGCAGGCCTGAGCGCTGTCCTTCCTCCGTTGTGCCCGGTGGGAGCTGACAGCCTCTAGGCACGTCTGCTGGACCCTTGGGCTTGCAGGGACACTTGGCTGCTCTCTGGTCCTTAAGCTGCAAACTTTAATTTATGTATTTGTCCTCCCATAAGTTTCTGGTATATAGTGTGCTGTAGCAGCGGGGGATATATCTTCCATCATGGTCCCACCTTTTTGTTTGGTGCGTGTGGGGTTGCTTATGCCCGTTGTGGGGTTGCAGAATGGAGGGATTTTGTGTTCTGTAGGGATGGTACACAGCACCCGTAGGGTCTAGGTACTGGGGAATCCCAGGCTGTTTGCCTGAGGAAGTTTTTGCCTCTGGCTGTGGGTCTTTATATCACGGTGGTGGAGCAGGGGTAAGAGAAAAGGCACTCTGCCTGCTTCTCAGCTGGTGCAGCTCCTTGCCTGACCCGTTTCATGGCTGCTGATACCAGCCAGAGCGTGAGCTGCAGGCACGTTGCTCCTTCTGCCTCTGCTCCAGAGCAGGATCCCCCAGCCAAGGGGTGGGATGGGTGGCCAGGGACAGGACCCTTGTTACCCCCAGCAGGTAGCTCTGATGTGTCTCACGATTCAGACTGTTGGCTGAAAGTGCAAGCCACGTTTAGGAGCATAATCTTCATGGCCCAGTTCAGAAGCTGAGCTGAATTTCCCTGCTCTGAGTGCCCTGCCAAGAGGGCTTCAAGCTCTCTCCCTCCTGGAAAGCACCCTGGGGTGCCACCTGGGCTGAGAGGAGGCGGGAGTATGGAGGAGGTGGGGATGCAAGAGAGAGATGGAGATGAGAGGAGGAGGATGACAAAATGTTAAGGGACAGCGAGGAGAGGAGGTGGGAGCGCAGGCAGAGAGAAGGGGAACGGTGAAGGCAGGGGTGGGGATGGAGGAAGGGTTTCTCATTTCCAAGGGAAGATGGGCCAGGGAAGGGGAAATGGAAAATCAAAGGAGAGATGGAGAAGAAGAGGAAATGGCCAAGGAAAAATAAAGCCACAGCAGTGGTTAGCCTGGGGAGATTTCTTTGCTCGTGCCCCTGGTCTGGTAGTCCTTAGCCCTGGGCGTGCTGCTTGCGGGGCTTTGAGTCACCACTGATACCAGCATCTCTCACCGCACGCCTGGGGAGCATGTCCGGGGCTGCAGCCCGGCCCCGGCCTGCGATGGAGGCAGAATGGTCCACAGCCAGTTTCATTGCCGTCTGCCCGGCGAGGTGGGCTCCGGCTTTGCAAGGACAAGGAGCTGCTTTGGGAACAGTCTGACTCAGGAATCCCGTTTTTTTCTCCCGCTTTTGTTTTGCTGTTCTCTTCCCCCTCCTCCTTTTTCTTTGTCTGCTAATGCACAGCAGATGGGAGGAAATGCCATTTTAAATGCCACAGCATCCTGATGAAACCGATGGGTTATGGCAATCTTGGATGAATCATGGCATTGTTGTGCGTACACGGCCCGCTGCGGCTCGCCTCGCTTGGGCAGCTTTCTGCCTGCAATTTTGCAAATACACTGAGACTCGTTTAGGCGTCCACGCCAGCTCCGTGGCAGGTGCCCTCCAGGACCTGGGTGTTCAAGTCACATTAATTAACTAACCAGCCACATATGTAGAGGCAAAACCGAGCCCGCAGTGCTTTACCAGTGGCGAAACCAGCAGCTAGCTTTGAAACATCTGGTCGGCATTGCCTTTGGGGACATGGGGGTTATAAATTACGCTCAATTCCCATGTTATGTTTATAGGATTTCCGCACAAGGTGCAAGAACAGAATCGAGAGAACCTGACCTGGCGCAGCACAGCCCGCCCTGCCACCTCCAGCTTAGCCCTTGGCCCTTCTGGAATGCTGGGCTGTGTCCCCACGCCTGCCTCTTCCTCGGCCCTACGGCTGGCACAGATCCACAGAGCCAAGGCTGAGAGGGGGTTCTGTGATGTCACTTGCTGGGGCTTTGCTTGGGGTGATCGGATCATTTCACGTAAGCTGTCAGGCAGGCACCAAACAATACTGAGTCAGTTGCTGGCAGCTTGCTGTCAGATAAGGAGCAGCTCAGAAGTGAAAAAAAAAAAAAAGAAAATATATATACACACACATATCCTAACAGTCCCATCACTGAAACTCGTAGCGACCCAGCCCTGTTAGTTTCAAACTAATTAATTGGTGGGAAAAAAGTCACCTCTAAGCCTGCAGCATATAAAGCAGTCTTTTAATTTCAGTAGCTGAAAGAACAGATTTGAGAACTCCAACAAGCTGAATTTGGTTGCAATATGCTTAATTTTAGCAATCTAGATTGGAAATGTACCTCTGGCTATGTCTAACTGGCTGTGTGTCTACTGGCATGGCAGTTATTCAGCACTGGCACTGAAGAACTAGTAGCATTAAGCCATTTAATTTCTCATTTTTTTGGGTTGTAGATCTAATATACATCGATGCAGTGAGCAGAAGGGCTGTTATTATTAATCAACCCCCACCCCAGCCCTGCTTTCCCCCAGGCTCTTGCTCTCATTTGTAAGCGTATCCCTAGTAAAAGGCCTGGCAGCCTCGCGGTGCAGCACGGCCAACACCAGCAGCCGCAACAGCTCCGCTGCGTTTATCCAGATTTCAGCAGCTCTACCTGGGAGGAGAGGGGAAGGGGGCTGTGTTTGCGTTCCCCGAGCCAGAGGTCTGCGGTATTATTTTTTCCCCCGTTGGGTGTCTGTTGCTGCTTTAACTTAAGTCAAAAGCCATGTGGCAGGAGAAGGAGGGGAAGGAGGGAGCGGGAAGAGGCAGGGGCTGCTCGTGCCGCGGTTGTGCTGCGGACCTGCACCGTGGCTTGCGCCTTTCCAGCACCCTGAGCTTTCTCAGCTCAATTCTGACCGGAGCAAAAGCTTCTGGTTAAGTGGCCCAATATGAGCCTAAGAGAGGAGGAACAACCCCTTTTTTTTCAGCAGTGGGCTGCCCCGCTAGCCTGGCTGTATCCTATAACTTCGCCCTGCAACAGTCGGCTCCTGCTCATACTCCCATGCAAACCAGGAGCATTTGCCCCCCAGCTGGGGGGTCTCTACCCCACCGTCCCTGACCATAACCACCACCCGCAGCCCGTTGGTTTGCTCCAAAATCCCCCTGTGCATTATGTCTGGGAGGTTGGGAAAGAGAGGAGAGCTTGCCAGGGCGGGATGGCTGGGCAGAATGGGTCACCCAGAGGGGGCTACGCCGTGAGGAGCATCACTGTGCGGCAGCGTGTCCCACTGCCCTCCCCTGCCCGCACTGTCCTGCCATCGGCACAGCCATGTGCTGGCTGTGGGGGTGCAGCCATCCGAGAACAGGGGAAAAAGGGGAAAAAAAGGGGGAAAAAAAAGCTAAGAATTCGGCCCTCTCTGTCCGAGGGTTTCTGCTTTGTACATTAATGTCCCTTCCTGGTCCCCCTTGTGCCTGACCATGGCAGCTGGGCACGAGGAGAGCACTATTAATGGGCTCTTGATGTGTGTTTATTTTGTTTAGCACATCCCGAGTGCCATGGTGAGAGCTTTAGAGACGTTCATTATGGTGATTGCTTTCCCTGCTTATGAAGATGGAAAAAGCCACAGTGGTTAAGGGAGGGGAGTGGACAGATGCCAGATGCATTAGTGCTCTGGGCAGCCATGGAGGGCCCGTTTGTTAGGTGCTTTGCCTCAGGAGGAGGAGGGTTGTGAAGAACATGGCTTCCCTGTGACCTGCACCCCTTGACCAGGCAGCTGCGGGTTGAGGGTAGACCCACAAGGGACATGAGACCCCCTCAAGGGTCTCCTCTTGTTTGGCAGGGCTCAGTCTGAAGGCAGGGGACACTTGCACAAGCGCATCCAGCACGAGCCTTGCCTCATGCCGTGGTGGTGCCAGCCCTTCCTGGATGCTCACGGCGTGAGCAGACAAGGCCGGGGTGATGGTCCTGCTTACAGCACCCTCATCCTCCAGAAGCCTGAGTGCTGAGCCAGCCTGGCCGGCTGCAGACCCAACGCCTTGGCCCTGCCCGGGAAAGGCAGCCACAGCAGGGGAGGTGGTTCACCCGGTGCAGGCAGATGCCTGCTCATGCCTGCAGTCACATCCTCCCCTCTGGGTCCGTTCCAAGGTGGCTTTCCCCCTCGTGATGGGGGATTTTGCTGTGAGGTGATAGGACACGTGCGTGGTGTGGGAGCCAGCTCAGGCAGAGCCGTGGGTGATGCCCCGTGCCTGCCAGCACAAAGAGGTCCTTCGCCGAGTGGGCGCTGGGCGAACCACCCTTGAGCCATTACCTGCCATTACCACTCTGCCTGCTCCCTGCCAGACAAGGCAGCGGGCAGGACAGAAAGGTCGTGCTCCTGGTATCCAAACCTGCCACCTTTTTCTCTACTGGGGTGGGACACAGCCCCACGCTGGCTCCATCCACGTTCTCCAGATTGACGTAACTTTGATGTACCAGAAAAGCTCAAGTTTCACGCAGGAACAACACGTACACACGTGCTTGTGTAGAAGGAACATGGGAGAGGACCAGGCTTGGACCCGCGATGTGGACAGCAGAGATGGGCTCCTGCAGCAATATTAGTCCCTGTCTTCCCTGCCAGCATTGCCAGAGATGCCTGTTTATGCGCGTATGACAATACACAGGAATTGCAAACAGATTCTTGCCTTATCTTGCTCGAGGGTTATTGCAGTAAAGGGATTTATTTTGGCTTTTCTGCCAAAAAATGTACGCAGAGATTCCACCAAAGCACATATATATGTTTCTCTTGGAAACAGAAAAAACCCCAGTATCCAAAAAAGCCCTGCACTGTTATCAATCTCTGGGGTTTTATCCAAGTTTCATTAGGAATCTGGACGTACTTGAAATGGCTTTCAGATAAAACTGAATGAGTCTCCCTCTTTCTTAGAGGCTGGTGTGGCCTGATTTCCTAGCTGAGATTTGGGTGGGTTGGGAATTGGGTAGGAGATTTCCAGTCACCTAAACTGGGGAGGAAAGAGTGCCTTAAAGCAACCCAATCCGAATGACTCGCAGAGGCTTTCTGTGGCTTGCCGGGAGCGTGGGATGAGTGGGGGCGTCCCAGTCGAGGGAGGCTCTTCCTTGGCCAATATTGAACCAGATGGGCAAGAAATCGCAATTGAGACACGTGACGCATAGGGCAGGAGAGCCGGGAGAGCCGATCCTCCGGGGGTGAACAGCCTCCCCGGAGCTCCTGGGAGCAGAACACCAAGGCAGGGATGCTGGGGCAAGGAGCAGGCTGAAGGCACTCCCCTGCCTTCCCTGGAGCCCGGGTCCTGGATGTGGCCACCTCAAAGCCACAGCAAGCCTGCCAGCCCTTGTAAACCACAAGAGGGTGACAAAGTCCCATCCTGTGCTGTGGTGGCCCTGGACAAACCCAGAGATGTCCCTGGCTAGCAGAGGACAGGGGTTCCTCTTGGACACTAAGCTGGGCTGGGCAACCAGAGGCTCTTGGAAAGTCTTTGCTGAAGTCCTAGATGGGAGAGTGCACTGGCTGGAAATGGGATCCTGGTACTGAGGAGCTGGGGACTTTTTTTTTCCTGCCTGGCTTTACTTAGCATCAGTGCTGGCATCAGCAAACCGTTCCTGTTGCCAAAAGAGGGGGGAACTCCCCAAAATCACTGTAGCAGGCAGGGAAAGAAACCTTGCCCTTGCTCCCTGCTGGTGGTCTAATGTGAAACCCATGTTTTACAGTAATTTTGGAAAAATGGAGAGCTGCTCCCTAACTGTCCTTTATGCTTACTGGGGAGCTGCATGGCCAGCTGGCCCTGCACCTCCTGGTGCTCCAGAGATGCAGGGCTTGGGGACACGGGTTGGTGGAGGAGCCCCCAAACTCAGACAAGGCTGGGATGGAGGCAGCTTCGTGCCACTGCCAAGGATGCTCGAGCAGCATCCGTGCCACCTGGGGTGCGGCGAAGATGCTCCTGCTCCTGCTCCAGCCATGCTCCGGCTGCCCGGGCTGTCACCATGGTGCCGGCGGCTGGTGGCCCTGGGCATGTCACCCCACACAGGCTGCAGCCTCCTCCATGCCCGTGCGCTTGGGCTGCCGGTTGTCTTCTGGCCCCATGGGAAATCTGTTGCAGATGCCAATCCCTGTGGCCTTCCCTGGGGAAAAGCAGTGGTCCCCCCTGCCTCTTCCCTCTCCCGCCTGCCTCCCGCGGCGCTGCGTGGGCAGGGAGCACAGGGCTTCTCGCAAGATGATCTTTGCAATTCTGCTTCTGGAGGGACGATCTGCGTTTCTGAACAGCCGCCTGAGGCACCGTCCAAGACAGAAGATTAAAGTGCTCTGGGAGGCTTCCAAGCCAGGGTTTCATCCTCCTCCTGTCCCAGGAGGCCAGGGCAGCGGGTGTGGGCTTGATAGCATCTCCGGCCATGAGCTCCAGCCCTCTCCCTTGTAACTTCATCCGTCGCTGGGATGGGAAGAGCCTGCAACGCACCAGACAGAAGCGTGGCTCTGCCAACCTCTGATCTTATCTGCTGATGAGAGCGGCTGTCAGGCGGGCGGGGAGCTGGCTGAGCTCCCTGGGAAGGACGGGCTGCCTGGCCGGAGAGCCGGGCACTGTTTTCCCACGGAGCGTGGCTTCATTTTCCCCCTCATTCTTGTTGCAAGAGCGTGTGCGTGCACCAGCGCATGTATGGATATGGGATATTGGGATGTATGCTTGCAAATCCCCTCGCTCCCATCTGTTTCTTATGCTGTTATTGATAGAAGGACAAGGGGGGAGAGTGGCTGTTGCACCCCTGGGTGCTCTGGGGGGTGCCCGTAGGCCAGGGGCGTGGGATGCTGGGGTGCGGCCGTGCAGCGTGATGTGAAGGAGGGTGTGTGTCTGGGTAACACGGGCTCTCTTCTTGCAGCTGCAGCTTCCTCACTGAGTTTATACTCCAAGGAGATTCTTCTATTTTCTCTTGAAATACTAGAAGTAATTAGATGCTGCTTATGAGTAATTGCTTGGACTAAACAGTCTGGTTTCATTTAAGTGGTCAGTATGAAATGCCTCATGATTTGGTAGGAAAAAAAGTAAGAAAGAGCGCTTCTCTCAGCCTCCCAGGAGCTGCCATGGGGTTAAATCCCACCTTTCCTCACCCAGCTGGGGCTCGCTATGAAAACCAGAGGCAGAAAACATCGCCTCTCTCGGCAAGGGCAGTGAAGATGGAAGAAGGGGTCCTTATGGCAAAAACAATGGGACCATGGGGTTTGTCGGGGAACAGCTCATCCCACATTTACCTACAGTCCCACAGCAACACGCAGAAACATTTGCTACCTCTTCCCAAGCCAGAACCATGAAAGCCTAAAGCCAATGTTAACGACTGGCTTGCAACACGCTGAATTTTACAGTCCGTGGTGAAAACTGTGACAGTAAATGCGCCTCGGGCTTCAGTCGTTAAGTTGCCCTCAATACCACAAATATCCCTGCAAATTTCGTGTTGACTTTGGCCGTGCAAATGCCGCGCTCTGTTGCAGTGTTAATGGCAAAAGAGATTTTCGAGGCCTTGGACGCGGCGGCGCTGGTTTGGATGAGCCAGGGAGCGGATGGAGGGAACAGGCTCAGCATAAAATGTTCAGCACATTTTATCAGCTTATCCGATCCGTAGGCAGCTGAAAGAATGCAAGTCAGGCAGGGCGAGAAGAGACTTCCCAACAGGGTAAGCAGGCATTTGGAGCCAGGAGGAGTGTGGGAACTGCACGGGACAAGAAGTTTTGGGACCTGGGGCTGGGGAAGGCTCTGTGCTCGCCCTGCCCCAGAGATCCCAGGCTGCGGGGTAGGACCGCACGAACCCAGCCGGGCTCTCCGGCCGTTCCCGGCATCCCCTGGCCAAGCTCCATATCTGCCCCATTCCTCGTGCCGCTCCCTGGACGTGGAGCCACATCCTGATGCATCCCAGAGACATGATGCCGAGGAGCTGGACCAAGGCTGACCTGCGCAGCCGGTCCCACCTTACCCCTGCAGCCCTGCGCTCCGGTCACCTAGCAACTGCGCATCGGATCGCGCGGCAGCCCTAAATAAATGGTGTTCGGCAGGACCGTGAACCCTGCTGGGCCCCACATCCGCATCCCCACAGCTGGAGGCTCGGCTCTGGCAGCTATGCGGTTGCCAGCCCGCAGCCCGTCACGTGCTCCCGGGGCAGCTACATAATCCGTGTTCAGGCTTCCCCTTTCTCAGATCACCCTGTCATCCCAGATTTAAGCCGGTCCTGTGGCACCCGGTGCACTGGGAACTGCTTTCAGCCTGTTTGAGGATCAACTTCTCCTGGGGGGGGATCCCAGCCCTGCTTTGACTTGGATCCTGGGGCTGGTCTACATCCCTGGCTTTCCTTTAGCGAGGTGTTTAGGGGAGCTGAATATGGGTTATACCTTTCTATTTATAGTTTTAGCAAAGCATGATTGGATTTTGTTCCAGTCATTTTTTATCTTGACTAAAATGTCGGTTTTGAAGACCTATTATTAGCAATTTTGTATAGCTTCTGGATTACTGCAGATAATCATGAATCACCCTCTGCAGTATTGATATAGGTACTTTAAGACTCTCAACAACCATCCTGTAAGTTATGCCTGCGCCTGAGAGCAGAAAACCCTCGACAGTAACGGGTGGGCTTGAAATACGGGGACGGCACTCCAGATCCGGCGTCTGCGGAGCACATTTATCTACCGTCCCTGCGTGCGACAGGAGTCCTGGTGCACGTGCCGTGGCTCAGCTCCAGCTCCCAGCACCAGCCTGGGACTTCATTCCAGCCCCTTCCAACCCATTCCCCACATTTTTCCTTCTTGGTGCCCACGTTTCATTGCAAGGTCCTCCAGAGCTGGGTTTGGTGCTTTCTGTTTTGGTCACCATGTTTCTTTGCTCGATCTGGCGGTTTTACTGGTGCCTGGAGGGCAGCTGCCTGCACTGGAGTGAATACAGCTCGCCCTGACCCACAGCTCTGGGAGGAGACTGCTCCAGGCCCCTCTGCTTTGAAATGAAGTTATTTCCACGTATCAATCTCACCCTGCAGAGTTTGGCTGCAAATGCAATGCTGTCGCCGAAGAATCACTCCTGGAGTTTTCTGTTTGAGTGAAATACTCTGGTGTGCTGCCCGGTAAATTCAGCTGACAGAAACTGGTTTTTCTTCTTGTTATATCGCTCTGTTTCCCATTTGGGAGGGAGGAATCCAAGCTCCGAAGTTTAATCTTAGAGTTCGCCGCCGACGGAGCGCATTGCACAGCTAGGAAAGGAAGCTCTGGTAGGCTCTGGGCACGACTGATGCGGCAGCATGGTCATCCTGGACCTCTGCTCCGCTGGTGTAGGTCCAGAAGTCAGAAAGGTCTCTGGGTTTAAACACGGACCTTCTGGTTTGACTCGTCTTGGGAAGCAATAGTAGCAACTAGGCTGGTGCATTACAAACCCGGGGCAGAGTGGAACGCGGGCGCTGAGCGTTCGGAGCTCCATCCCTTCATATCTTGCTTTCCACCCTGATAAAACGTCTGTGGGCACCCTGGGCCTTCGAAGAAACTTCAAAGGAGGCAGCACACCCTCTCCTGTTAGTGGTGAAGGCTGATGAATAATAGAGTGGACCCACCCACTCATGCTTTAATCTGTCATGTTCTATGGAAATTAAGCCTTTCTCTTACAAGAAGGCAATTTGTGCTCTTGGCATCCTCAGCGAGAAAGAGCTCTCATCTCTCCTGCTGGATTATTGATATCTTTTGTATTAAGTAAGGCAATGTCTAATTGGGCTCTTCGCCTGTTCTGAACCGCTCCCCAGCCAGCGCTCGACAGAACAGAGACCTTTGGAGACGGAGGGAATGGGTGCTGCCAGCACCCGTGAGCAGGGCTTGCCGCTGCCTGCGGAGACGGCGTGGGCAGGGGAGAGCCGCGGGCGCCCGGGGTCTGGCCGGCCGCGTTCCCTGCCCTCGTCCCGCTCCAGCGGCTTGGTTGTGGCCAGCCTTCATGCCAAACCCTTTGAAACACCCCTCCCGAGCTTTCCGCCTTCCTCTCCCGCCAGGATGGAAAACGACCCTTGGTGCTGGGGGGAAGCAGCCCCTCCGCACCAGCCCCCCCGGGGTGCTAAGGGAACACGTCCCGGGTAAACAGGCGGCCGTTGGCCCTAACGGGTTACAGGTGCGAGCCCGGCCGGCACGGGCAGGTGTGTTTTCCTTGCGCTGAACCGGGGTTGTGAACAAGCCGGGCGCTCGGGCCACCCTGCCCTGCCCTGCCGCGAGCTCCCCCGGCGAGAAAGGGCTCCTTGTCTGGGGCGGGCGGCCGCGCCAAGCCGGGGAGCGCAGGGCTTCATCCTCCTCCTCCTCCTCCACGCCTTGGCTCGGGGCGGCAGGCAGAGCTCCGGGCAGGCATCCTGCCCGCCGGTCGTCGCATCTCCGGCCAGCCGAAACCCGCCAGCTGCCTTTGAAGAGGTTGCACCTGAAAGGGGAGATGGAAGCTAAGGGCAGACAGGAGCCAGGAGGCTGCCCAGCCCCGGGGAGCGGGCGGCCGGTCGCCCGCTGTGCTGTGGCTTGGGAGGGGATCCAGGACCCCAGCCGGGTGTTAGGAGGAGGCGGAGGGGCTGGGGCTGCCCCTGGAGCCAGCAGCGTGCCGGGTTGCTGCGTGCCTGCCTGCCGCGGCTGCTCCCAGGAGCGCAGCCTTCCCGGGGCAGCGATGGTGCTTGTCTTGTGGCGAGGGGGGAACAGCCCTCGCCTGTCCGGGGGCTCTACCAGAGGCGCCGGGGTGCAGCCCGGCGTGGCCATGGGATGGAGGGACGTTTGCCAGGTGGGCGCAGGGAAGAATTGCTCTTTCTTCCCCAGCCCAGGCGAGGCTGGAGGCGATGCTAGCATCTTGCATACTTTTGAGGATTGAGGAGTTTCTGTGTATCCCATGATAAATCGTGTCAGGAATGAAGGTGGGGGAGTCCAAAATCAATAGGCTGGGGAAGCCAATGTCAGGGTCACATGGCAGCACTGCCAGAAACCAGCTATGCTAAATGCTTAAATCCTTCCTTCCGCCGCCTTGGGACCTTCTCTGCTTCAAAGAGAGCCCTTGGAGGCCAGAGAACTGCTGACTCTTTTTTCTTTTTTTTATATATATATATATTTATTTATTTTTTTTTTAGCAAAGGTCAGTCCTTCTGGAAGGTGTGTGTGTGTTGGGGGCAGAGCAGTGTCCACCCCAGGAGCTTGAAGCATGAGAACCTGATGGGACCAGACACAAACCCACCCACCCAGCATGCTCTCGAGCTTTCCATCAAATGCTGCCGCACGCAGGCAGGTTCCTCACCTCCAGCCCGTCCTGCCTGTGAAGCCAGACTCGAGTTGCTTCCCCTGACATCGTCCCTGAAGCCTGTGGGGATCCACGTCCCAATGCATCCCTGGTTCACATCAACCAGGAGCTCTCCAGCCAGACCGCCAGCCATCACGCGAGCCCCGGGGCTCTGCCGGGAAGCTGCAGCGGGGAGCGCCTTGCTTCTGGAGGAGCTGGATTTTGGGCTTGGGAAGGGGGGGGCAGAGCGAGGAGGGGGAGCACCCAGGCGATGTGGAAAACTTGCCATAAGGCATGGGAAGAAAGGAGCGGTGCCAAACCCATGGGCTCCTGTCCAGCTCTTCAAAGCAAGCACGCCAGTCGTTGGAGAGGGAGAGAAGGCGGCGAGCTGCAGTTTCCCGAGAGGTGGGGAAAGGCGAGGGGAGGAATCTTGCATGAAGGAAGGGGAGCCGATGGAGTGAAGTCTCCTGAATGAAGGGGAAGGAAGGAAACAAACATGAGCAGGAAGGCGTAGAAGTCATTTCACGGGAGAATTTGCGGAATTGTTGAGTTGTATCATCAGTGACAAAAACCAGAAGAAAAATTCCTCAGCCTAAGAGATGAACCGCTCTTATTTCGGGCTCTTATTTCATATTTTGCTAGTGCTGGGTGACTGAGAGAGGAAGAAGGGGAGCAGCAGTGTTTTGATCAGGAACAAACCCTGGGCAAGCCCAACATGTGCTGTTAGAGGCTATGTTTTACATTTGAAAAGGCTCTAGTATTGTGCTACGGCCTCTAAGTGCGTTTTGATGATGACGACGACTATTTTCAACTGCGCAAATGGCACGAAACACAGGCAGGGTATTGAAAAAAAAGGCCATTTGGCTCCAGGAACAACATCTACCGGTGCTGCTGAGCCCTTGTTAGAGGGATGGCTGATGCTCTCCTCTCTGCCCCCATAATGTGCTACCCCCCGTGGCTTCAGCATCCTACGTCATGGCTGCTGCTGCAATGCTCCTCTCGTTCCTTTAACGATGATGAGGGTTGCATAAGCAGGAACTGATGCAGATTTGCTGTTTTCACCTCCCCTGGCTCCAGCTTCCAGAGAGCAAATTATGGTGTGTTCAAAAACCTCCAAGTTCCCCCAAACCAAGCCCCACGCCTGTAATCTGGTTGAGGTCTTGCCGCAGCGGTTGCCGCTAGAAAATTGGCTTCTACCCACAGGGTCCGTGTGGCTGGAGGCAGGGAGGTGCCGGGCTTGGAGTGGGAAAATGTGATTCTGGGGGCTGGTGGGGAGGAGGCAGCTCCCGGCGCTGCCTGGCAGGAGTGCTGCCTGCCTGCTGTGCACCAGGGAGGGGAGACGGTCCCCGGGGATGTCCCTGGAGGATAAGACACCAGGGGAGCAAAGAGCACTCACGGCAGGGAGAAGACCAGGATAGGACCAGGATCCATCCCCAGGCCAAGGGCATGACAGCCAGGACCTCGCAGAGGCTCCCAGAGTCAACGGAGAGGTGTTCACCAGCCCCATCCTCCGCCAGCCTTGGGACCGGTGATGCCTCCAGCCACCTTCCTCTCCCGCGAATGGCCTGGCCGCCCGCTCCTCTCAGCCTTTTTTCCCCCCTCTAGACAAAATAACAAGCTCTTTCCGTTCCTGGGACTGCTCCCTTCTTTTCCAGACGTGCCTAGGCCCTTTCATCGTGCCAATAAAAAAGTAAATGCATCACACATTGGCCGGCGAGAGCGGAAACCCTTAAACATCTAAGAGGTGAGAGCGACGCGCTGTGTTTTTTCGAGGCTGGGCTAAGCTCCCCAATGCCCTGTTAGGTCAAATGTCTTGCTCTGAAGAAGGAGAGAGGGGACTTATTAAAAACCTTTCATATTTCTTATTTTTAAGGTACCGTTTCAGCGGGCCGGAGGCCGAGGCGTGAGCAGGGCTGCCGAGGGGGAAGGGCATCGAGCCGGCGGCCTGCAAACAGATTGTGCAATATTTGCCTTGCACAGAGCTCCCATTGTAAAGCCTGGGAGTTCTGCTTTCAATAATTCCCCTGCCATAATGCCCCATTGATGGGGAGAGAAAGGCAGCATTGAGGGCTGAAGGGGCTCCGGCCCCAGGAAGGGTTAAAAAATAAAGAAAAAGGAGAGAAAAAAAAAAAAAAAAGATTTGAGGCTTAGTTTTAAACTTTGCTGTGTGGCCCTCATGGCAGATCGTGGCCGCTGAGAAATATGTGGAGCCTGTTTGCATAACCCCGTTTGGAGCGAGCGCTTTCGGAGCCAAAACACAAGTGCGGCCGGAGCCGGGGGGCGATGGGGAGAAAAAAGCAGGAAGGGCTGTGATTATTTTCATTCTTGCCCCAGGCCACATAAAATTAAAAAAAAAAAAAAAAGAGGTAATATTCAAATATTTGGTCAGAGAAACAGCTGTGCAAATGTGAGGAGCTGTGCCAGCTTCAGGACATGGAGGGACCCTGGCCGAGGCACTGGTCAGGGTTTACTGCCTCACAGGTCATGCCATCGGGCTAAAAAGCACCAAAAAGGAGCATACTGGGCTTGGGCTGGTGGCTTTACCCTGGCTGCTGCATGATTTCTCTGCATGGGGGTCTTGGTCCCGGCTGGAAGGGGTGCGCAGGCACATGGAAGTTGGGGTGTGGGTGGGTGATGCTCTGCCCACAGAGCCGCTGCCGGCCCCGCAGCCAGCACCCGGCTCACCCCATGGGGCTCCCCATCACCTTGGACTGGTCAAACCACTGCGGGTCATGCTGGGAGGGAGATTCAGTACCTTTCGTCGCAGCAGCTGACGCGACGGTGAGGAGCGGGGCTGCCCGCGCCGGGGCGGACGTGGGGCCGAAGCAGGCAGGGTCCACCGGCTCGCTCAGCATCCACGGCCAAGCCGGCTGCCAGGGGAAACCTCCCGTTGTGCAACGCGCCGGAGCGCTCCAAGGAAGCTCCTGGCTCTTGAGACATCTTTGAGTGAGGCTGGACGAGTGACTGCCTTGAATTAAGAGCAGTCAGGGCGGGCGGCTGCGGGCCCTGAGTACTTTTTCCATCCCTAGACCTTGTGATGCATTAATCACCCCCAGAGCAGCCTCCCAGCCGGCTGAAATCGTCCTGACCCTGGAACTCCAGAGCTGCCATTTCTTCCTCTCCCTCCTCCTCCCCCTCCCTCCCAGCCGCTCCCACCTCCTGCCTCCCCTTCAGAGGATTTCAGTGGGGTTGGCTTGAGGGTCCCATTGCACCCCATTTCTCCTGGCGTCTAGAGCAGTTTCCCCATCCCCCTTGCTGCTTTTCACCTTTTTATCATTTCTTGGAGGAGAACCCGAGCTCTGCATCCCCCTTCCCCAAGAGGTGTCCGTGTGCTGCTGGGAGCCAGCCGGCTGCCCCCGAACCATCGCAGCAGGGTCGCTGCCAACTAATCCGCTATTTATTCACCCTTCTGCTCTTGGAAAAGCTCCCTGAGCTGAGTTAACCCCGCTGTTTTCTCCCCAGACTCATGGACAGCTTGGACACACCACTGATTTCCCCGAGCCGATGTCCTGGCCGGGCACAGGAGGTCCCTCTCCGTGCCAACATGTGCCCACGTCCCTGCTGCCAGTGCCTTCCCTCCTTTCAACCCTCTGAGCTCCGTCCATCAAAAGCAGCTTAAATTCAGGGCGACTCTCCCGGCCTGTGCTTCCTCGTTTTAAGGCGTGAGCAGGATGCGACCCACCACGTGGCTGCAGGAGCAAATCCGCGCGCCCGGGAAGTGCTCGGAGCTGCTCTCGCTCCTCGGAGCCGGGCTCCAGCCCCGCTCTGCGGCCGGCGCGTCCCTTCTGCTGCCCACCTCCCGCACCTCCCTCCCCGCTCAACCCTCTGGCCCCAAACGAGACATGGTTTACCAGCGGTCTTAAACACACTTTCTCTGCCACCTCTCAGCCCCGACATCTCCAATTTCCTCTCTAATTTGTAATATTTACCCAAACCGACTATTATTTATTATTTGGAAAGAGCTGTGATTACGACCCCCGGCGATAGCTCTGTCTCCGCTCCGAGGTGTGCATGGAGCCATGTGTACGGGGCCGCAGGCCGGGATGCTCGGGGTGTCCCGCGGCCCGAGGTAGCTCAAGGGGGGCACAGAGAGGTCTCCCCGGGCTGCAGGGGTCCATCGGGAACGGTGGAAGAGCACACAGGACCCAGGAGGCGGGGGTCCTGAACCTATTCCTCCTCAGGAGGTCCTATTCCTCCTCAGTCAGGTCCAGATTTTTCCAAGAGGAGGGAATTGTTTAAAGCTGAAGATGCTGGGGGAGAAGAGGGAGAGGTGCAGCGGCAGGCGAGCGGTGGGAAGGAGCGAGGGGAAAGGAGAAGAGAAGTGGGCGGAAGAAATGAGTGATGAACCCCTGGGGATTAATCAAACCTCGCCGAAGGGCTCGACCCAGCCCTGATGCGCTCCTTTGAGCGAGCAGGGGTTTCTGCCAGCAGCAAAAGGCGCAGAAACAGCTCTCCATCCCTGCCTCCCCCCCGTCCCCCCGCACCCACCCCGCGCTCCTGCAACCCCCCGCCAAGCCCCGGCTGAAATGGGCTCCCTGCCTGTCCCTGTCCCTCTCCCGGTCCCCTCTGCCTGTGTCTAAAGCTGGGAGGGGGAAGCCCACCCTCCCTTTGCCTTTCCTGGGAGCCACCCCCATCCCTGGGAGCGGGCAGCTTTCTTCTCCCCCCTGCCCACACCTCCGCAGCGCCTGGGGTCCCCCGGGGCTGGCTGGCCTGGGGCAGTGGGGAGATGTGGGGTGTGGGGGGGCTGGAGGAGTCGGGCTGTGCCTGGGGCAGTGTGGGGGGAGCCCAGGGAGGGGACCAGGGGAGGGGACATGGAGGGGACGTGGCAGAGGGAAGGCCGGGGTTAGGGACCAGGGGGGAGCCCAGGGCAGGGGGCCAGGAACCATCCGGCTCAGCTGCTCCTCTGAGCCAGCGCTTGCCTCAGGCAGAGCCCTCAGAAGCCCCCAGCGAGCCCCCGCTGCTGCAGCCCTGTGGCCCTAAAGGCAGGCAGGGTGCGTGGGCTGGGGGGGCTGTGCTGGGGTGCCCTGTGTGCTGGGACCACCCGGGTCTCTGTTGGTATGGTGCAAACAGCCACAGGGCTCAGCTCCCAGCTCTGCCAGGCGTGGGTGAACATGCATGGGTTTGTGCTACCAAAATCCCCCCTCATGGGCCAAGTCCTGCCTTGGGGAAAGTCGAGGAGGCGAAATGCATGCCAGGCATGATGACTTCCTGATGCCTGATGGATGCTGTCCCTGTGAAAGGGGTTACACAGGAGCATCGCTCAGGTGTCCCAAAAGATCCCCTGAAGCATCAAGACACTGACCTGGCTCCTTGTCCCAGTACCCCCAGCTTGGACCAGCACCCCTGCACTGGCAGAGGTCTCTAGTTCACATCGAGCCTTGCCCCTGGCTGGCTGTGGCCATGGCCAGTACAAGTGGCCCCTCTCTGCCTCAGTTTCCCTAGATGGAAAATGGGCACAGCAGCGCCCACCCCACTCTGTAGTGCTCTGCATGCCCCTGGCTGGCTTTGTTCAACACTGAGGGTGTCCCAGCAAGTTTTTGCAACGTCCCTTTGCCCAGGATTTATTTGGATGGTGACTCTGGCAGAGCAGGCAGCTGGCCCCAGCAATCCCTCCTGGGGGCCCAGCCCTCCCCGCTGCTCTCCCTGGCTGGATGCTGTGGGGGCTGCAGCTGAGCATCCCACCAGGGCCCTGGCCCACGTGTCACACGTCTCAGGGCAAGCGGGGAGGGAAGCGTCGGCGGCTCGGGGAACACCACGCTTAGGACCCTGCACGTTCCGGGGCTTCCCAGCTTTTTCCTGGAGCCGCTGAGCTGGGAGGGGCCGAGCCTGCGGCTCCCCATAAACCTGGCGGCTTAGCCCACGTCCCAGGCAGATGTTGGGATTCTCTGCTTAGATGTGGGGACTCTGCTTCGGAGCAGAGGGTGGGAAAAGGAGTGGGCGGCTCTTCCCTGAAGGGTGAGGAGGAGAGCTCGGCACCTCTGGGCTTGAACTTGAGCACCCTCTTCTGCAGGAGTTTAAAGAAAAGGATCATCGTATCCCGAGCGAGCCGTCAGGATAGCCGGGCAGGCGCAGGGCTGGAGCAGAGGAGAAGCCAGCTACTTTCTTCGGAGAGGTTTTTGTGGGGTTCTTTGTAAAGAAATGACACCGGCGAGAAAACACCAAGAAACCAGGGAGTGTTTCTAGCGCTCGGGACGTTTGGTGAGCGGCTCTGGGGCTGCCGTTAAGTCGCTGCGAGGAGCCCGTCCTGCCGTGCAGATGTGTTTGATTGGAGCGGAGCGAGGGTTATTTTCTTTTGACTGAAGGCAACCCAGCCCTGGCGGATTAAGTCCTTTGTGTGAGCGCGAGTGTGCCTTCATGGGAGCTGCTCCCGCAAAACTGGTTGCAGGGATTTCGGGGACCATCCTCTAGATCGGGGGGCTCTCCTGGAGGAGGGGGAGACCTCCTGTTTCCGTGGCTCTGGGACGATGCCGGGACAGTAGCTCCCTTCGCAGGCAGCGCAGCGTGCTCTGGGATGGCCGTCTATGCCCTCACGGGCTTCTCGCTCGTCAGCCTGCTCAGCTTTGGCTATTTATCCTGGGACTGGATGAAGCCCAGTTTGGTGGCCGACGTGGCCACAGACCCCATGGAGAAATCGCTGCCTCCTGCCTTTGCTAGGCCACCCCACATCATCTTCATACTGACTGATGACCAGGGCTACCACGACATCGGGTATCATGGTTCAGATATCCAGACGCCAACGCTGGACAGGCTGGCGGCCGAGGGCGTTAAGCTGGAGAACTACTACATCCAGCCCATCTGCACCCCGTCCCGGAGCCAGCTGATAACCGGCAGGTAAGCCAATGCCTGCTCACACTCCACTTGTGTCCCCCCTTCTGTCCCTTCCTTAGCTCTGTGGGGCTTAACCCCAGCTCGCTGCTAGGCAGATGCCCTGGTGTCTTGGCAGATGATGGAGATCCTCCAGAGAAAGGTGTCTTGCTGGCCTTCTCTAGAAGGCTCCCTGAGTAAATGGTTGATTTTTCACATGGGATAAATAGTGGCACATGGCAAGGCCAAATATGCGGATGCCATTGGCTAATGGATGCCACTTTGGGAGAGGGTGGTCTCTGGCCATGAGGTCCTTTGGTGCCGGGCAAGGAGCTTTGTCCCCAGGGCAGTCCTGTGCTGCTCTCACACTGGTCCTTGGGGATTTGCTGCTGGGCTGTGGGGTCAAAGGATCATCCTCTCCTGCTTCTATGAGTCCCTTGGACCATGCTCTTCCTGCTTGCACGTTCAGTGCTGCACTGGCCAGGGCAGGCTGGATGCTGGTCCATCACCCTCTCCCACAGAGGCACGGTCAGGTCTCCCTTGATCCTGGGCCCTTCTGCCTCCCCGTAGGAGGCAGATCTCATCAGATCATCTCCTGCTGAGGAGTGGGTCCCAGGAAGCTGCCTATGGATGTGGTCACCTACTGCCTGGGGGTGGTGGAGCCCACTGGGGTCCAGGGAAAGGCTTGTCTCCTGGTGGCTCTAGAGAGATCCCAGGCATCTCTGGGGTGTGCAAGGCAGGGGAGGACAAGGATGCGTAGGCACCCAGGTGGGGTATTGCAAACCCACAGGGATCACTATGCAACTCTTGCTTGTGCTGCCCAGCCCCAGCAGAGCCCAGCCACCTCCCGTGGGCTGCCAGCAGTGGGGCCAACTGCTGGTGGCATCCTAGGAGAGCAGCCCAGTGTGCTTTTGAGGTGTCTGCTGAGCCCCCTCTCTTGTTTTGCATCAGCTTTTGGTACTTTCAGATGGGTGAGGAGCTCCCTGTCTCTGGCATGGAGCTTGCTCCATGGGGTTGGGCTGGGTGACATGGAGTGCTGCTGGCATTTGGGGTCTCCAGCACATAAAGTGCCATCACATCCCCACTCAGCACCGGTCTCCATCACCATTGATTCCTTCTGGCTCTTCCCTGGCAGGTACCAGATCCACACAGGGCTGCAGCACTCCATCATCCGCCCTCGGCAGCCAAACTGCCTGCCCCTCGACCAGGTCACCTTGCCCCAGAAGCTGCAGGAAGCTGGCTACTCCACACACATGGTGGGCAAGTGGCACCTTGGCTTCTACAAGAAGGAGTGCCTGCCCACCCGTCGAGGCTTTGACACCTTCCTGGGCTCCCTGACAGGTAACGTGGACTACTACACCTACGACAACTGCGACGGGCCGGGCATCTGCGGCTACGACCTGCACGAAGGGGAGGACGTGGCTTGGGACCAGAGTGGGAAGTACTCCACCTTCCTCTACACCCAGCGTGTCAGCAAGATCCTGGCATCCCACAGCCCCAGGGAGCCCATCTTCATCTACGTGGCCTTCCAAGCAGTCCACACACCTCTGCAGTCGCCCAAGGAGTACATCTACCGCTACCGCTCCATGGGCAACGTCGCTCGCCGCAAGTACGCCGCCATGGTGACGTGCATGGACGAGGCAGTGAAGAACATCACCTGGGCCCTCAAGAAGTATGGTTATTATGACAACAGCGTGATCGTGTTCTCCACCGACAACGGCGGGCAGACCTTCTCTGGGGGAAGCAACTGGCCACTACGGGGACGCAAAGGGACGTACTGGGAAGGGGGAGTCCGTGGCATTGGTTTTGTCCACAGTCCCCTGATCAAGCGCAAGCGCCGGACCAGCTGGGCACTGGTTCACATCACGGACTGGTACCCGACTCTGGTCAGCCTGGCCAGGGGCAACTTGAGCAACGTCCCAGGCTTAGATGGCTACAACGTCTGGCCTGCCATCAGTGAGGGAAAGGAGTCGCCACGAACCGAAATCCTGCACAACATCGACCCCCTGTACAACCACGCCAAGTACGGCTCCTTGGAGGACGGCTTCGGCATCTGGAACACGGCTGTGCAAGCCTCAATCCGGGTCGGGGAGTGGAAGCTCCTCACTGGCGACCCGGGGTACAGTGACTGGATCCCCCCGCAGACACTGACCAACTTCCCAGGGAGCTGGTGGAACCTGGAGCGTCTCACTGATGGCCTGCGGAAGTCTGTATGGCTCTTCAACATCACTGCTGACCCCTACGAGCGCTACGACCTCTCGGGCCAGCGCCCAGATGTGGTCAGGACCCTCCTGATGAAGTTGGTGCACTACAACCGGACGGCCATCCCAGTGCGATACCCTGCAGAGAACCCCCGGGCTCACCCAGACTTCAATGGTGGTGCCTGGGGGCCTTGGGCCAGTGAGGATGACGGGGAGGAGTGGGAAGGTGGCATGGAGCCCCTGAAAAGTAGGAACAAGAAGAAGAAGTGCAAGATCTGCAAGCTGCGCTCTTTTTTCCGCAAGCTGAACACCAGGCTCATGTCCAACCGCATCTGATGGAGACTTCCCCCAGCACTGACCCAGCCTGATCAGGGTGGAGCTCCAGACGGCAGTGCCGTGGGGTGGGAGTGAGGGATAGGGACAGATGGGGAGGTGGCCAGCACCCTCTTGCTTTCCCTTGCTCCAGGGTTCACCCCAAAACGCTTCTCCCTGGCTGGACCAGTGGCTGCAGGGAGGTGGTCCCAGTGGGCGAGGAAGGGTGATGTTGGCTCAGTTGCGCTGCTTGGCGGTGGTGTACGAGTCTGCTGAGCTGGGCTGGCCTGTGCATAGCCTCTTCCAAAGACAGACCCTTTTCTCAAGGACTCTACTGGCAATCGCAAGCTTTAAGTGTTGGCCATTGCAAGGGCAGGAGGAAGAGTGGGACCCTTGGGTGCCAATGCAGAGGGGCTGGCCAGCCTTGGCAGCTCTGCCTGCAGGTTGTCCCTCATCATTTCCCTCTGTAAATGTGCTCCTGACTTTCTGCCTGCTGCCAGGCAGCTGCTGCCTTTGCTTTTGCTCTGGGAACTCAAGGACTTCCCCCAAACCCAAGACCATGGCATTTCCCTATTATACTTCTTTATGGAAGGATGGATTCCTGACCATGCATGTCAGACCTGAGACCACCATGGCTGGACTCAGCCTTGCTGCTACAGGGACCTCACATGGGGCCATGGCTTCTCCTCTCCACTGGCTTGAGGGTCTGGGAGCAGCCCCAGTGAGGAACTATGGCCCATGGAGACGTGTTTGGATGCACTCAGAGAACAGATGGTCCTCCACGGCCCCACATTTGGGAGGCAGGTTTGCCCCAAGCTCTGGTGGACCTCACATGGGTTGGCCACCCAGCAGACCCTTTCATCCACAGTTCTGCCTGGCTGGACCCCCCAGGTACATGGCTGTAGGCACCCATGTTCCTCCCCATGCATCCTACACATCCAGTCAGTAAACCACACCCGGCTGCCCCTTCCCGGTGCTGGGGCTGTTCCCATCCCCACGTCCCCACTGCTGAACCTGGGGCAGAAGGAGGATCTCAAGAAGGTCTCTGTAGAGGCTGACATGCTGCTCTGTAGCTGCAGGACTTCAAAGCCGTGGGGGGGAACGGGGACGACTCCCGTCTGCCGGCGCTGCGCCGTGTCCCCTCGCTGCAGATGGGCACCGCTCTCCCGGCAGCACACGCGTGGGGAGGGAAACACCTCCCCATCATCCGCCTGCCGTGGGGAGCAGCCCATGTGGTTGCCGGCGGCCAGGCAGCTCAGGAGCCGGGGCAGCCAGCAAAGCGCCGTGCCCCCACGCCTCCGGCGGGGTGCGAGAGTGTGTACCAGCGCTCGGAGGAGAGCTGGCGAGGATGAAAGAGGGTAAATAGCTTTAAAAGTGTTTTGGATGCACGGTGCATTTCCATTTACACAATGTGCTTTACATTTCTCCCCACAGGTTTCTCTTGGTGCAGCGTGTGTAGGCGAAGGCCCTGCTGTGAATTTTGAAAATAGTTATTTTTGTCTCTGGAAAATGAGGCCCGTTAGGACTTGTCAGCTCTTGGATGAGCAGTGTGGGCTTTCTTTTTTTTTTTTCCCCCCCTCTCTCTCTCCCTTGCAAAATAACATTCATTTAAAATCTGTCATTGAAAGATGTCACAATTGGCAGCGTGCACGCTGAATACCTTTCAGTGCGCTTTCAAGCCCTGTGTGTGAGAGAGGGACAGGAAGAGAAAGCAATGACACGTTTGTATTTTTTTTTCTTACTCTTAGCTGGATTATTTGGGGGAATTGGGATTTTCTATAGAAACAAAGAAAAAAAAAAAGCTGGCAGCAAGGCAGAATAGAGGAGGCCTCGTGTTGTAGAGACGGGAAGGAGTTTGCAAAGCCGGAGCGTGGCAGCGTGCGCACCGGTCCCAGCTGCTCCGCACACACCCATCACCGCGCCGTCCCGTCGGCCCGTGGGGCATCGTATGGGCCCGTATGGGCGCATCTCCTACCTACATCGAGGGCAGGTTTCAGAGGGGACTCAGCTCCTCCATCAGTCCCATCTCCATCCCCGGCTGCCTCAGCACGTCGCTCCATGGGGACCGGTCCCCACGGCACCACCCCAGCCGAGGCGAGCCCTGGGAGGATCCTGCGCATCCTTGAACTACCTCAGCCGGCCAGCCTGGCCCCCCGGGACGGCAGCGGGGCTGCGGTGCCGGCCGCCATTTGGCAAAGCCAACCAGTTGCTGAATATAAAGCGATGCTTTGCTGAAGAAGAGGAGGCTGCTACATGCTGGGCCGGAGCCGGAGGAGGGCAGGGGGTGACGGCAGCGGGGGGCTCGGGCGCGAGTCACAGCAAAGGGGGAACTGGTGCTGGAGGGAGTGGGAGAGCGGGGCTGGCCGTGGGGTGGCAACAAGGCTCGGGAAATGGCTTTCATTTCCATATTTATATAAACGCATCCAAGTTTAGTCCTTCTTTTATTTTTTTTCTTCTTCAAAAATGGAAATTTCCATGAAAACATGCTTGATTTTTCTCCCTTCAGTTTTACTAATATCCCCATGGAAAGGTTCGTCTGGTCTTGCTTCATTCCCTGTTTCTGATCTGCTGGGCTGATGCTGGGTTCGTGCAGTCAGCCTAGCCATAGCGTTGGGTCTGTGTTCTTTGTTTTTAATTAAAAAAAGTTGCATTCTGAATTTTTGCAAAAAGAAACAGTTGAAGGAAAGTCTTGGTTCCCCAAAAGAAAGAGGAAAAGTAGGCAGGAGCATCTCTAGGTGCTTGGAGAGCCCAGAGCCTGCAGCCTGAGGACAGCACTGGTCCTTCATCGTGTTTCCAGTCCCACTGTATCTGAATGTCGGGGTGGGAAGGGGCAGGCGGTGGCCGTCGCACAGGCTCCCCACCCCACCACTGCTCATTAATGGCCTCTGCGGGGAAAAATGCAGCAATGTGCCGAAATCCCATGTTTTCGCACAGTTCAAGCCCCTTGGGAGTGCCTGCGCACTCTGGCTGCCGAGGGGTTAATGCAGCTGGTGAGATGCTCGGGCGATGGGGGTCCCTGCCTGGCCCTGGTGTGTTTGCACAGGCAGGCTGGGCGCTCCCCTCCTTCCCAAGCGCCCTTCAGAGAGCCGCGCAAGCCCAAGGCTGCTCCAACCCCCCGGGCAGCAGCTGGGTGCAGGATGGGGCCCTGCGGAGGGGCTGGGGCAGGGGGTGCGTGTGGGGCTGTCAGGGCTCTGGGCTGTGAGGAGGTGACAGCGGGGTGGGATGGAGGAGTAGTGCCCTGCCTCCACCCTGCCGGCTGGAGGGAGTTGGGATGGGGATGGAATGGGATGGGACGGGATGGGGATGGGATGGAGGTGGGATGGGATGGGGAGGGGATAGAGATGGGATGGGGATGGGGATGGAGTAGAATGGGATGAGATGGGATGGGGATGGGATGAGGATGCGATGGGGATGGGGTGGAGATGGGGTGGGATGGGATGGAGGTGGGATGGGATGGAGGTGGGATGGGATGGTGATGAGATGGTGATGAGATGGGGATGGAGTGGGTCCAGGGCATGCAAGGTTGGCAGTACCTGGGAGCCTCTCCAGCCCCACAGGGAGAAGGAAGGGAAGAAGTCCCATGGGCAGGAAAGGGGATGGACATCTCAGCAAACTGCCGTGGTGGGAGGGTGGCAGGGCACCCTGGGCAACTCATGCCGGGAGAGGGTGCTCCGGACAAGGTACCTCACAGCAGGCAGTCATGTCCTTTCTCCTTCCAGGGCTCCGAGGACGTGGATTTGCAGAGGTTTCTCCCCCGGCACAGGCAGCGCACGATGGCCTCGGGGAGCTGCATGGTGCCTGCGGGGGGTCCCCATGTATCCACAGCCATGTCTGCAGGAGGGCCCCTGCCCACGGACCCTGGTGTTGGGGAGAGGGTGTCTCCGGGGACACACTGATATCAGGGGGAGGGTGGCCCTGGGGACACCCTGTCCCAGCCAAAAGCAGTTTCGTGTGATGGCAGGAGCGAGCGCTGGGGCCCACAGGGACAGGGCACGTTTGCAAACACAACCCTAAATGTAAATCAGCTCTCCTTACCATGGTATTTATAAACTTCATCTAAAAAAAACCCCAAATTCAGCTTCCCAGAGGACAGTGATTGAGCATCCCCCAGACCCCAGCTTGCATGTGAAACTGTCCCAGTAATTTTGGGATCTCTGCAATATGTAATTCGCAGCCCCGACGGTTCTGCGTGCGAGGGACTGCTGCAAGCTCCCTGAGGCCATGCAAGCCCTGTCCCCTGGGAGGAGGGGACCTGCCACAGCCCCCCAGGGACACGTTGGTCCTCCCCGAGCCCCATGGGGCAGCTGCCTGTCCAGCGCGTTCGAGGTTTGGCATCAGACCTCAAGTGCCCATCCTGGGGCAGTCCCGTGCTGGGATGCAGAAACTAAACATCGGTAGGTAGAGCTGGAGCAGGCGTGGGGAGAGCAGGAGGCATTTCCTGAGAGGCAGCCGGGTGATGGAGAGGAGCCGCTGGGGATGAAGGTCTCCATCAGGCGGCCAGAGCCGAGCACGGCAGCCGGAGAGCAGCTTGGCTCTCCAGAGCCCTGCAGGAGCAAATCTTGGGGTGGCCGGGAGCAGAGACAGCGGCCGAGGAGAGACATCCGAAGAGCATCCTGAGGCCCCTGGGAGAGGGCTGGGACTGCTCCCCTCCCCCGGGAGCTGGCGGGAGAGCCCCCAGCCCAGAGCGGGAAGGTCCCACCCAGAGCTCCCTTGGGCTGTCCCCAGGCACCGGGGAGCGGAGCCACGCAGCCGTTCCCGCTTGGGACAACATCATCGGCAAAGCACAGCGTGTTCAGCACCCAGAAGCCTGACACCCCCTCACCCTCAGAGAGGGAAAAATGCCGAGGAAAAGGGAAAAAAGACTGAATAGAGAGGAGGTCAGGGATGGAGAAACCCCTCCTGGAGAGCCATGTCTCTGCCAGGCCTGAGAGACCTGGGGATGGAGGTAGGGTCCCCGCAGGGAGGTCTGCCATTGTCCCCTGCCCCAGGCGAGGGGTTCGGGCCATGGGGGCCGGGGGTGCAGCAGGGGTCCTGGGGGGAGGACAGGACCGATCCCTCCTCCCGGCTACGGGAGCACGCCGAGTCACATGTGTGGGGCTGAACACGCGTGCCAGCGTGGGAGTGGGTGCGGGAAGGAGGGGCAGGTCACATTGTGGCGCCCACGGGGACACGTACATTAGCACAGGCGGGCGCGCAGCTACCCACGGGCATCCGTGGGTCTCCAGCGTGGGGGGCTCTTCCTCTCGCCTTTCGGCTCCAAGGGGCTGCTGGGGGTTGGCAGCGAAAAGCTGGAGGAGGAGAGCACTCCCCTGACCGTCCGGCCGCACCGGCCCCCACGGCAGCCCCCCGCCTCCCGGTACAGCCCCGGGGGTGGCAAATGAAGCCCCCTTTTGCATGGGAGTGGGATGGGGAGGGGATGTGCACGGGCAGGGAGGCATTTTGAGGACCATCATATCCCCCCAGGGCACAGATCGCACACGTGCATCACCCTCACCCCAAGTGAGGGTGCCCAGTGTGCTCTGTCCACGCAGTGGCACGGCCAGGGTGGGTCTGGAGGCCATCGGCCCTTGGGGACAATGGCCCCATCCCCGTGCCCCGTCTGCGGGTGGGAATCGGGACCCTGCCTGCCACCAGGGCCACAGGGTCCCCTCCGGCTGGGCCATGCGGGAGCGGGAGGCTGGATGTGGGGTTGGAAGGTGGGGATGAAGGTTGTTAATGGTGCAATTAATGGAAAAGCCATTAGACCTTTCTCCTCCTCCCCCTCTTCTTCCTCACTCCGCCACTTGCTGTCCTCCTCCACTTCCACCTCCTTTCTTCTCTCCCTCTCTCCGCTCCTCCTTCTCTTTCTCCTCTCAAAGATTTCTCCCTATTTTTGTCTGGTTAGAGCCTTTTCTTTTCCTTTTAACCCTTCCATGGCAGCCTGAAAGGGAACGCAATCCATCTCAGCTGCCAAGGGCAATGCCCTCCCAGCTGGCCGTGGGAGCCCCTTCTCCCGGGGCTGTGGGGGCTCCTTCTGCTGCAAATTCATCCAGAAATGGGACAAAAGCTTAGAAGAAAGCTCTGCTGGGGGGGTCAGAAGGTGGGAAGGTGCAAGTGGTGGTGTAGATGGAGGAGGGGGTGCTGGGTCCCCAGTGGGTGCTGCCAGGGGTGCTGGGCACCCTCAGGACCTGCTTGCCCTGGTAGCCCCAGGGCCTGTGGGGAGAACCGGTGGGCAAAGGGGGGAGCGGGGAGCCGCTCCGTGGCGTAGCCAGCCCTCCCCTGCAGAGCGATCAGGGCCAGCCCCCCCGGCTGATGGCGGGCTGGTTTGGGGACCTGGGGACCTGCCATGGTTTCTCCAGCTTCTCCTGACACACTTCTGCTCCGTCTGCTCCCACCCGCCCTGACCCGCCCCAGCGTGGCTCCTGTCCCGCAGACCCCCAGGCCCCGGAGGGATGCCGCTGAGGGGCACCAACAGGGCCTGTATTTTGGGGGGCGGGGGAAGCAGTTGCTGAGGCAACAGCATCCTCCTGAAAGATGGAAGCCACGGTTTCCATGGAAACCCTTTTTGCCCCAGTTATTCTACCACTGCCACATCCTTTAATTTGCCTTTAATATTGGTGGTTTAGACTCGCCCCCGCCCCACAGCAGCCAGGTGACCCCCGGGCAGCCCCGGGGCTGGGTCCCCAGCAGGGCCCTGGTCCCCATGGGCGGGCGGCGGGTTTGGGAAGCAGTTGCCCCGGCAACAGAAACAGGGCGTTTCTGGCAGCGGTGGTCGCCATGGGGACGGGGATGCTGACGAAGGCTTGTGAGGCTGAGAAGACAAATTGCCCTCATCATTATCTCCGGGCTTGTCAATCAAACATATTCCCTTATTTACCTCGGCGAGGAGAGAGCCCCGGGAGCACAGAGAGAGGGAGGGAGCAAGAGGAGAGCTGCTTGCCCCAAACTCCGCACTGGGGAGGGAGCATTTCCAGCCCCTCGGGATGGCCACCATCACCTGCAATCGCTTCACCGAGGAGTACCAGCTCTTTGAGGAACTGGGCAAGTAAGTTGGAGACAGGGCTGGGATGCTCAGAGCTGTACTCCGTCTGGGGAAGAGCCTCAGCGGTGCTGGGAATGGCGGGAGCCGGGGGAAAGGAGACGGGCACGGAGCAAACGCGCCAGGGAGCGGCGGGGGGGAGTCGAGTTAGGGTGGGGGCTGGAGCCCCAGCCCTGCCCGCTCACCCGAGCTTGGGTGGCTGCTGATGGGCGCTCGGACAGGGGCTCGGGTCACCCCAGGGGGCTGGAGCTGCCGGGGGTGGGGGTGGCTGCCCCTCTTACGGAAAAGCCACTCCTGAAAGAGGATGCTGCCGGCTCCCCCAGGAACTTCTTCAGCCAGGAGGAGGGACGGGACAGCCGAGGAGGAAAGCCGAAGCGGCGGGTGCCCCTCACATTTCTTTAGGGAATTTCTCTGTGTGGATTCACCGGGGTTTGGCTAGTCCCGCGGGAGAGCCAGCCTGCCTGGCAGCCCTCAGAGAATCCTGGCGGCTCTTGGGCAGACCAAGCGTGTCTCCCACCCCTGCCCTTGTCCCAGCGCGAGTGCCCCGGGGTGAGCCACAGCCCTGAGCCAGCTCTCCCGCCGGGGAGGGCTCAGCTTGGCACGTCCGGGTGTCATTGCGTGTGCCTGCGTCAGGGTGCATGTGTGCGTGTGTGCATGTGTGTGCAAACAGAACTGCCCCTGCACAGCGAGGCGATCCTGGGGGTACTGAGCACCCTGGGCTGGAGCAGGAGAGCTCAGGTCCTCCTGAACTCCTTTGGGCAGAGGGATGCTCTCACAGACCGTGCAGCTGTAAAACGGGTGCAAAAGTGAGCAGGCGTGTGCCTGTGTTTTGGTTTCTGTGCCTTTTTTCGGAGCTGGCCTGTAAATCTGGGGCATGCGGCCACGTTCCCCTCGGAGCGGCTCGGCGGTGTGGCGGCGGGCTCGGGGTGCTGTGCTGGGTGGCTGGTGCCTGTGCTTCAGGTGGGCAGCTGGTCCATCCGTAGGCACGGGTGTTCTGTTCCAGCCCCGCGGCCCCGCATCGCCCGGGCGCCGGGCAGCCTGCGCCGAAACATGTGCCTGCACCCGTGGGCGTGCGAAACGGGGGCGAGGGAGAAAGGAGAGGACAAAGATGGAGAAAATGAGAGGCTGAAACAGAGGAGGACTTTGTGCCAGGCTGAACACTGCTAATTTTTCCCATCGTAAAGGGGGGACCATGTTGCTGCCACAAAGTGCATCTCCTGGGAGGCAAGAGGACCTCCGGTCCCAGGATGTGTGCGTCCATCCCCTTGGCATCTGGGTGCTGTGAGGGGATGGCGGGGAGCAGCAGGTCGGGGAGCAGGTTTCTGCAGTGGGGACGGTCCCAGCCAGTGCTGTGGGTGGGGGCACGGGCACCCATCAGGGAGCTGGTGGCAAGGTGGGGTTTGGGACCTGCTTTTTCCAGAGATTTCTCGGCTTTTCTGGGCTCTGAGGCTTTGCGGTAGTGGCAGAGGGTGGGCAGGGGGTGGGCAGGAGAGGCGGCGGCTGCTGGGCCCTGGCTGGGCAGACGTGGCCGCAGGGATGTGGAGGGGAGCTTGCAGGCCGGACACCATGGGGGAGGACCAGGAGGGCTCCCGGAGGCGTTTGGGGTGCGATGTTTGCTAGGTGGGTGCTGACATGGAGGGCTGAGCATCCAGACCGGGGGGCTGCCCACGCCGCCCAGCACCGCAGTGTAAAACCACCTCGACAGAATGCTCTTTAACGCACTCAGGAACACAGGAGCAAAGCTGGCGCAGCAGCTCGCCAGCCCCCGGCTGGCATCGCACCCCGGCCAGCCCGGCCCGCCCGACCTGCCGGGGTGATGCAGGGGCAGCGCAGCTCGGCCGGCGGCTCGGGCAAGCATCCCCAGCTCGGAGCATCCCACAGCTTTCCCCTCCGCTCCGGGGGGGCGGGTACCGCTGTACCGCTGAAGCACACCCCCATGTTAGGGGCTTCTCCGGGCTGGTCAAGGAGCTGTGGCGTTGGTTGGGGATTTTCCACTGGGATGGTTTCCAGTGCATCCTGGCACATTCAAAAATCAGCGGTTTCCCATGGGGAAATTTCTGCTTCATGGGCTTAGAGAGGGAAACCAGGACGAAGCACCGCACCTCCGCTCTGCTGCGGCAGCTGCTTGCGGTGGGAAACGGCGTTCCTCCTCCGGCGAGACGCTCCGGGTGCCGGTCGGGGTGGAGGTGTCCTGGCAGGGGTGAGGCAGGGTGGGCAGCATGGCTCTCCCTCACCCAGACCCCAAAGGGGAGCAGCATCCTGCAGAGGCTCGGAGCAGGAAGGCTCCATCTTGAGTTTGCTGTCCCCCGGGGACTGGGACCATCTGCTGGGGGACACACAGGGTGTCCTCGAACCTGGCTGGCAGGAGGGGAGGTGCTGGGTGCCAGGCTGCTGCGCCCACCGTGCCCCTTTGCCATCTCCTCGGCTGTCACCCACCCTGACACCCAGGCAAGCCGGGGGTTTGAGGTGCCACACACCCCGTGGTAGCACCACGACAGGGCTTTGGGGGGAGGCAGGGATGGGGAGGGGGGTCCGTAGAGCCTGCCCCCATGGGGTACGAGCCCTTGGCCCTGCCCCTCCCAGCCATGGGGAGGGCTTCTGTCCCGAGCGGCGACACGGAGCTGGGGAAAACCTGCAGCAGCCCGGCAAAGCCGAGCAAGAGAGGGGCTGCTCAGATCCCCCTCGCCGCCCCGTGCTTGCAGGAGCTGATGGGGCGAGTGTGGGGGGCAGCGTGGGGGGTTTTGGGGAGAGGATCCTTCCCACGGCCCCCTGGAGTAGGACAAACATGAAGTGCAGCTCCATCGGCACCTCCGAATCCGCCCCCGCGGCAGGTTCAGCGAGAGGCTGGAGACAATTACTGTGCCGAGCGGTACCATCAGCCCTCTGCTCCCGGAGCTGCGGGAGAGGGGTTTTATTAAAAAGGAAAAAAAAAATATGAAGGAACAAAAAATCCTCAGCCCACACGCTTCTCTTTAGAAAGGAGATAAAATGCCTCGGAGGAGGAGGTGTTGAAGAGAGGGAGGGCAGCAGCAGCGCAGCCGGGCGCTGGCAGGGAAGGTGTGAAAAAGGGAGAAGCGGAGCATCCCGGCGGCAGAGCCGCCGCTCGGGCTGCTGGGAGGGAGGCTCTGGGGACCAGGCACGGGGTCGTGCCTGGCCCGGGTGACCAAGGGGCAGGGGCTGCAGGGCTGGGACCCAGCGGTGTCAGGGCTCGGGGCTGCAGGGGGACAGGGCTGGCTGCTGGGCTGTGGGTGCAGCTTCACCCTGAAATGGCAGCCATCGGGGGGGACACAGACGCAGTCCCTACCCATGGCCCTGTGGGTGCTGTACCCGTCCAGTGCTAAAACTGGGATGTGCTGTCTTGTCTGGGATGAATGCCCCACCTCCGAGCCTGCAGAGATGGGGGCCCCCGGCTGACACCGGGGTTGGGGTTGGCCCCATCCAAAGAGCCAGCATCCCGGGAGGGAAGGGACCTGCGCCGCTGCGCACGGCCAGGGAACGGGACACGTCTCCTTCCAACGGGGTTTCTTACACCAAGACGGGGCTGAGTGCCCGCACTGCCCCGCGAGCTCCTGCTGCAGGGGGGATGCCAGCCAGCACAGACCCCCCGAAGGACCGACTGGGACGGGGCTATGGAGGCTGTGCTGTACCCCTGGGTGTCCTGCACCCGCACCCAGCGCCTCATGTTCTCGCCACCCTCTGGGCTCATGGGGTCTCGCTTGCGCTTCACGGAGCGTGAGTAGACATTTGGTTTCTCTTATAAAGACCCAGCGGGGCCAAACACCATGAATGCAGCTGGGGCTGTGAAATCCTGCGCTCTGCCGGTGCCGCGCATCCCCTTCCCGGCCGCCGCATCCCGCTTCCCACGGCTCCCCCTTCCCTGCCGTTCGGTTTAGCTCGAATAAATGGATGAGCGAGAGGCTATGGGTGCTGGGACCAGGAGTGGCCGGGGGTCCCCAGCCTCCAGGGGGTCCAGGACACCTATGTCCCTCCAGCCCCACGTCAGGTCCTGCAGTGAAACCCTGCGACTGGGGTGGTGGGCACAGGGGCTTCCCTGCTTGCCGCGCCCACTGCTGCAGACTTTCCTGGCACTGTGAAAGCAGCATACATGTGTTTATTAAAAAAATAGGAAAGATGGGTCACAGGGACTCACAGAAGCCCCCAAGCCCTGGGCAGTGCGGGGTACCTGCTGGGACGGGCATTGTGGCACCATGGGGCCAGCCCCGGGGCCAGCGATGGCTCCGGTCTCCCTCACTCATGGCAAGCTGGATATAAAGCATTTCTTTCCCCCTTTCCAATTAATCCCCTCCAGACTGCGGGGATGTTAATAGCTGGGCTCTTACAGCAGCCAGGATTAAACGGTAGGATAGGGAGGCTGGGAAGCACTGGGATGCTGCTCCCCAGCTCCTGCCCGGCACGTGCCGCGAGCGATGCTCTGTGCGGCGGTGCTGGGCGCGTGGGCTGCCGGCTCTGCTGGGGCTCCAGCCCCATCCCTCCGCACCCTGCTGCTCGCCTGTTCTCCTAAAGATCACAGTCAAACCCAAATTGCCCGTCTCCACCCGCCCCCACCAGTAAAATCAATTATCCGCAGCCGCTCGCCAGCCTGCTGCCTTTTATTCCTCAGCAGGGAGCCGGAGCGGGCGACGGGGCGCGGGGGGAAGGTGGGGCAGGAGGTGGGATCGCTTCTGATAGTTGTTATTTTAGCAATTGGAGAGAGTTGGCAGGAAAGGGAACCTGGTACAAAGGTTGTGCCCAGCAGGGCTGGAGCGTGCATGTGTGTGTGCGTGCAACGCCGCAGCTCCCAGCATCGCGTCATCGCGCTTTCAGCGCAGACGAGCTGGCAGGGCTCAGAGTACGGGGGCAGAGGGGCTTCTTTAGAGTGCCCCAAGCACCCGTGCTCGCTTGCCCCAGGCCCCAGGACACCCTTGCACGTTGGCTCACGCGTGTGCCAGCGACAGCATCGTCCTGCTTGCCTCCAGCGGTCCTCGCTCGCAGGGTCCCGGGGCTGTCCCTGCCTGTGTGACAGTTTGCAGCCGGGGAGGACCTTGCACCGCTCACCTGCACCCACGGATGGTGCTCGCGACTGCTTCTGCAAAGTGCTGCTGCGATTGCAAGGTCTAGAGCGTGCAAAGACACGTACACGGACAAAAGCCAAGTGGCCGAGTGCTGTGTCAGCGGCAGCCGTGCCGGTGTCCCCCGGCCGCCCATACCCCTGGTAAATCATTGCCCCTTCTCTCGCGGGGGATAGGTCGGGCGAACACTGCCTTCATCCCCAGGTCTCCTTGTGCCTGCCCCCCTCATCCCCTGAGGGTGGAGGTGCAGGGAAGCTCACTGAGAGCCCCTCCATGTTTTCTCCAAGCCCCTTCCCCAGCCAGCACCCATCCCTGTCCCCGTGGCTGCCCCTCACCCCACGGGCACATCAGGGCTGAGCCGTGCCCTTGCCCGCACCAAGCCCTTCACCTCTCCCTCTGGCTTCTTGTCTTCCCAGGGGTGCTTTCTCCATTGTTCGGAGATGTGTGAAGGTGTTGGCAGGACAAGAGTACGCAGCCAAGATCATCAACACCAAGAAGCTGTCTGCTCGAGGTAGGTGCTGGCGGCGTTTTTGGGAAGGCAAGAGGTGAGCAGGGTTTGCAGAGCGGGGAATTTGTCCCCTCTGCACAGTGCCAGGACAACGCCTCTGATGCGCGGCGAGGCAAGGGGCGTTTGATGTGCAGTGGGGGACCCCCTTATCCCACCCGTCTCCACCGCGGTACACACTGAGCTCCTTGATGGATGAGGCGAACGTCCTGAGGAGACATCTTGGACTGCAGGATGCACCTGCAGCTCGACTGTGCCAGGGCTCTGGGGGGGTCCCGGACCCCAACCTGCCCGGGGAGGTGTAGGACCCCATTCCTCTCCCTGAGACCCCACCTTGCTGCATGCCATGTCACAGCAAAATCATGGTTACAGCCTTACAGCAAGTCAAACTGCTGCTGGCCTCGGGCGTTGGGTAGCACAGTTATTTCGGGAGCATCACCTCCCCGAGAGGGCTCCCACTGACCCCCCCGTCTCCTCCCTCAGGGCCTGCGGGTTTCCTTACTGGTGTACCTACATCAGGGAACCGGGAAGGTCCTTCGGGTGGGGATTGATTTTGTTTCTGTCTGGAGATGGGCGCTCACCCCCGCTGCCACGTAATCAGTGCTCACGGAGCACGGCGGCTGCTTTGCTGCTGGAAGAGGTGCTGGCAGGTCTGTCCTGGCTGCTCCCCAGGGCAAGGCTGAGCTGGGCAGGCACGGAAAAGCTTCAGCCAGCCCTTGCCCCGAGGCAGGGACCCCTTTGCCCCAAGGCATCGGGCAGAGGAGCCATGATGAGGAGGATGGAGAGGATGGGACAGTGGCCATCGTGTCCCCGGCTCCAGCTCCTCCTGGCCAGGCAAGTCAGGGAGCACAGGATGGATGCTGGGAGCAAGCGCCCTGCTGGGAGGGTTTAATTAACTCCCTCCCTCGGTTCCTCTGCCTGACGCCACCGCTCACCTTTGAAGGCACAAATGAAACACAGAAAACAGTGACAAACTCCTTCCTGACCTCAAATTAAACTAATGCTTTGCAATCTCCCTCCCGCAGCGCTGCCAAAGCAGCACAGCACTGACGCTGAGCCCCCCATCTGCCCCCCAACACCAGCTCCTGCCCCTCTCGAGGATGCGGACCGTTCCCTTCCTCCGAGGCCGAAGGCTCCCAACCCAGGCCAGCCAGCCGGACTCTGGGCAGGGTGTGCGGTGCCGGCCTTGGCGCTCGGCTGGTGCTGTGCACCCCAGCTGGCAGCGGCACGGGCAGCAAATGCCTCCCGGCTTGCAGGGTGCCTGGGGGAGCAGATTGAGCTGCCTTCCCTCTGCTCCCTCCTGCCTCCACTCGCCTGCTCCGGCAGTTTGCGCTCTCTCCATCCTCTTCTCTTGAAACCTCCCTTTCTGCAGCGCCAGCACGGGGGGATGGCCTTCCCCAGGCTGGGAGCAATCCCCAAAGGGGCATATCCCCCAGGGATGTGCCACCGGCTGTGCCACACGCAAGGGGAGGAAGGAAGGCATGCGGGGACGAGAGGGGTCGGGGGGAAGGTGTTAGGAGCTGTGGAACACCCCCATGGTCTCTTCAGACATCCTCTCGGCTGCCGACACAGGGATGCAGCAGGAGAGAAACAAGAGTTTTTGGAGGAGAAATGGGGTTTGAGTCCAGGCAGCAGCTGGACTTGTGGCGCAGGAGAGGGGATGCGGCCGTGTCTCGCTGCCCCCCGCAATACTTCACCGCGTGGCGGACGTGCCATGCTATGTGGGTGGGAGGATGCTCTGACCCACGGCAGCTGCCCCCCAAGCTCGGCAGGGTCCCTCTGCCCGAGTGACGACCCTCTGTCCCTTCGTCCTTCTGTCCCCCGTCCCTCTGCCCCGCTGCTCTGGCAGAGCCATCCCGCCCACGTGCAAAGCCCCCGCACGCCGCGTCCCGGAGACGTGCGCAACCGGGGGGGGGTCCCCCGCTAGCCTGCAGCCCCACGCGGGGGCTGTATCCACGCGCTGCTCGGAGGAAACCGCAGACCCGCAGACCCAGCCCCGGGCTGCGCCCCCGCGCCGCGCCCGCCCTTGCGGTGCGCTCACGGCAGCGGAGCTCTGCCCCAGCGGAGCCCCCGCGGCACACGCTGCCTGCGCGCCCTGGGCGGCGGGTGGCTCCGTTCGGGCAGCTCTTCCCCTTGCATTTCGCAGCTGAGCCCCTGGCACCGGGGGGGCGATGGCCACGCTCCCCGGGGACCTTTCCTGCCACTTGCTCGCACGCTGGGACGAGCTCGAGGGGAAAAACCCCGCTGGGCGTGTTGGGGTTCACCCCGCCGCGGCATCGCTGCTGGGGACTGCCCGGGGGTCCCTGGGCGGGGGTCCCCAGCCCTCACCCCATAGGGATAAGCATCTTTCCCAGCCCCTCCTGGGTGCTGCTGTGTCTGCACTGCTGTCCCCTCCCCCTTCAGAGGGACCCCATCTCTGCCCCCCTTTAAACTCCCTGATCCGTTTTCCATTCTACCTGGTTTTTGCTGGTCTCCCACCGCCTCCCCGTGCTGTTTGCGGTTTATGGAGACTCACCCGCCTCCCAGCACTCCCCGCCGAGCCGCCTGTGCCGGGCTTTGCCTTCGCAGGCATGCTGGTGGCGACGGATTGCGAGGGCACAAAGAGGGAGCCGTGGCTGGGGGAGCTGCACCGCGATGCTGCGGCTCAGCCGGGGAGCCAGTCCCGGAGGCTGGTGGTGGGGAAGGGATGGGGCAGCCTCCTGCCCCCAGCAGCGGCCACGTTCGCCCCTCTGCAGCCAAAAGCTCGGCTGGCAGCGGTGTGCAGGCACACGGCGCGGTGCTGGGACCCGCGCCATACTCAGGGTGGCATTTGCCTCCCCTTCCTGGGATCTCGGGCCTCCTCTAAGCAAGCAAAGGAGCTTTACTGGACGCCAGCAAGGCTGGGCTTCCCCATGGGCCACCCAGCCCCAGTCTCCAGCCTGCAGATGGGGAAACTGAGGCAGACAGTGACGATCGGTGACTCACCTAATATCACTGTTGGGCAGGGGCAGAAAAGGGGCAGAAAGCAGCTCTCCTGTCTGCCGGAGAAGTGTTTTCCCCGCCAGTCACACCGTCCCTCCATCCTGTCTCTCTCCTCCACCCCACAATGGACTTTGGTTGCAAAAAGCAGCCTCTCCCTGTTGCCCCATCCCACCCTGGGAAGACTGTCCCACTCGGGGGGAACGCCGTGGGGAGCTGAAAGACCCACGGTCGGGGGATATCGAGCCCTGGGGAAGGCTCCAGCCCCTGCAGGGAAGGGGCTGCGTCGTCTTCATGTCTCGGCGGTTGGGGACAACCAGGTTTTGTTCAATGCAGAGCGAGACTCTGGGGTGTGAACCTGCAAGGTAACAGCGATAGCACTGAGAGACGAGCAGCCCTAATTATATCCTCACTTCTCCCGGCTGCTGGGTTCCTGCTAGCACGAAATGCCTCCAGACAAGGCACCTCCACGCAGGGTGGCTGGGTCAAGTAAAAAGAGGCAGAAAAGTGCAGAGGCAGGGAAAAAGAAACAAAATTATTTAAGAATTCATTCTGGGCTGCCCCAGAGTGGAGGCTTTTTTGGCTCAGCTCAATTCACTTTACCCAGAGCTACATCGTCTCACACGGCAAAAGCCAGGGAGAGGGACCCGTGCCGCCTGCGTGCAGCCAGGCGCCGGAGCAAAGCAACTTGTCAGAGCCGGGGTTTCGCGATGCAGGAGAGCAAAGACGCGATGTGAAACGGCTGCGGGGGGAGAGGGGGAGCAGTGCTGTTAGCCCCGTTTCAGCTTGACATCTCTCGCTGGTCGGCTCTATCTTCGACTGTTCGAACTCTACCATTCGGGGCCAGAAACGTCCTGGCTGATGGACTGTGCTTGGCTGAGTAAGAGAAAATGGAGCAGGTGCTGCTGGCAGTGGTAACCCAGGGGTATTTGGGAGGTGATCGGGGGGTATTCGGCAAAGGGAAGGGAGAGAGGAGGGCGATGGATCATCCAAAGCCCAGGACTGCCCATGGTGTCGGTGCCTGGGGGCTTGGCTGGGGGCTGCATCTGTGCTGGATGCCAGCTGCTCCGTCCCCCCAGGCTTCCTGTGCGGGCAGCTCCTCTGGGAGAGCACGGCAGGGACTGAGAGCGGTTTATTCCCTTCCCCGGACCCTAATTTAGGGATGTTGGCTCTTTCAGATCACCAGAAGCTGGAACGAGAAGCTCGGATCTGCCGCCTCCTGAAGCACCCCAACATTGGTAAGCGCATGCCGCTCCCCGCTGCATGCCAGGCCAGGAGCTGAGCAAACCTGCCCCATGCTCCGTGCTGGGCTCCACTGCCCGCCGGCCCTCCCGTGCACCCGCCGGGGCTGGGGGGTCCCCATCAGTAATTCAGCGCTGCCTACGGCAGCACGGGCTGTTTGTCCTTCCCCTGTGCTCTGTCCACCATCCCGGAGATGGAGAAGGGGCTCGGTGGCAGCCTACCCTGTTCATCCACAGAGCCATCCCTCCTCTTCCTCACGGGGAGGCAGCATCTTCAAACAAGGTCATGGGAGGAAAGGACTCCACTGAGCATGGAGGGACTGAAGTAGGTCCTACCTAACCCAGTTGGCCATAGCTCCCTCAGGGAGAAGCAGGGCCCCAGAAGGCTGCAAAGGGCTATTTTTACTCCTCTCCCCCCCCTCGGGTGCTGTATTCCTCTGCATGCTCCAAAAAGCGGCTGCAGCTCCGAGCAGCAGCAGCAGCAGCGCAGGGCGTGTAGGAGGAGCGATGGCGGGGGGAAGCGAAGACTTTCCCACCGACCGTCCATCTGAGAGTAGCCTCCTTCGGAAAAGCTGTTTCAGGAAAACTCCTGAGCCCCTGCAAAAGACGAAAATAGGCCAGAAGGAGAGAGAGAGAGAGAGAGGAAGAGAAAAAACTGCAGTAAAAAATAATCCCAAACCCCAGCCGTGAGAGTGATGCTGATGCAGGCTGTTGGTCCCCGGGGATGGTCCGGCAGTGGGAGCACAGCACCCGAGGCCGTGGCTCATGAGGGATGAACCCTCATTCCCCTCTGCTGCACCCCAGGATGTGCTGATCCCGGGGGGATCCTGCAGCTTTGGGGAAAGCATTTGGGGGTAGGGCAGGAACTCTGCAGCCATCACATCCCTCAGCCAGGAGCTGGGAGGTTTCCTCTTTGGCTGAGCTCCTCCCTGGCCCTCTCACAACTCCCAGTGGTCTGGATCCATCCCTCCCCAGGAACTGCTGCAGCAGATCCAAGGAGCCAGGCGCAGGGCCACTGGGACCAGCCACGTGGCTCCTGCCCCATAAATATTTCAGTTCGGAAAAAGCCCGTCAGCTTCCATCTGTCTCAGGCACACGGTGGCGCGGCTGGTCTCCCCTGCGGTGCCGGGGTGCTGGACCCCGAGGATCCGGCCGCCGTCCTTCGCCCTGCCTCTGCTCTGGCGGGACTGATGCCCAGCGCGGGAGCTGCCCTGCCGGGGTCCTAGTGGGGACTCCCTGGCTCAGAGCAGCAGCTGGGGCCTGTCCTCAGCACCAAGATACACGTGGGGATTGCCGAGACCTGAAGGAAACGCGCTGTAAAGTGTGCGAATAGCAAAAATTTCTAAAAACAGAGGAACCCACCCCAGGTGGACTTGCAGGATGGTGGCTGGGCCAGGCAGCTGGAGCTCCCCAGGCTCCCAGCCTGGCCCCAGCTTTTCCCTACTGATGTCTGCCTCACTTCCCTCCTCATCACCCGCCTGGGGGCTAGCAGGGTCTCTGGGGACAGGAACACCTTGCCCCGCAGTTCAGGCCCCCCGTGCCCTCTCCCCCTTCCAAGCACCACACCTCGCTGTTCGGCTGCGACCTGCAGAGATGTCAGGCTTGGAGCAGCCCTGCTGCACAGGGCAGCAAGGGGTTAATGGCATGAGAGGCTAATGAGCCCAAGCTCCCTGCTATACCCGGCCCCCTCCCCGACCCCCACTGCTCCTGCTGCCGGGAAACTTGGGCTTGAAGCGCCCCTTGCAGGGAGCACAGGCCGGCTGGTTCCCCCGCAGCCGGAACGCGCTGTGCTGCTGCAGACCAGCCCGAAGGAGGGGGCGAGGAGCGATCGCTGCCGGGAGCGTGGGGAAGGCGAGGCAGAAAACCCCTCTCCACGCCTCCCCAGGAGGAGCACCCCAACTGCCAAGGGGCTCTGGCTGCTCGAGGTGGGATCCCTCCGTCTCGCGTGGGAATGCCGTGCTGCGGCCGGATCCCGGAGGAACCCAGCTGTGCTTTGCGCCGTGCCTGCGGGAGAGCCTTGCGTAGGGAGCCATGCACAGGCAGTCGAGGGCAGGTCCAGCTCCCCGGGACCCCACAGCACATCCCCGGGACCGGGCGGTGTATTCAGGAGAGCTGCCGTTTCCCGAAGCTGTGTGTCCTTGCAGGGAAGTCTTGTTTTACCGGGGAAGCTTTGGCTATGCCTACCCCTGGAGTTTTAACTGTTGTCTTCTGACCTGCGGTCCCGAAGCTGCGTCCTGCTCCTGCCTCGGCTCTCAGCACTGAGCTGGGGTGGTTTGGCTGGCGACGTTCTCCCTGACTATGCTTGGTAACAGATACTTGTAGGATCAGGCTATATTTAGAGTGGCTGCTTCTTCTTATACCTTCTCGGCACCTGGCAGCCACAGGCGTTGGGACTTCCCCAAGCAGGGAATGTATCCGGAGTATCTGCTTATAGTTAGGTGGGCCCTATCCCCACCGAACTCCCTTAATTCCCCTTTGAACACTTTGGCTCTTGCGGGGTCCCAGGCACAATACCCCCAATCCTTCTTGGGCGAGATGAAACAGGGAGAAATGTGTTTCTTCCAGCAGAAGAAGGCAGAAAAGCTGGGATTATGTGTTGAAGAAGAGGGGGCAGATACTGGTGTTGGAGGGGATGACTATGGAGGCTAGCAGTGGGGAAGGATAACCAGGGAATTAGAAAATTGTGTCCATAGACAAGACCATTAGAGAGACCAAGAGGGAAGAGTCCGTCTGGCTCAGCAGACCTGCTCTGCCCCTTGCCCTGGCCGGGGTGAGGCGATGCTGCTGGCAGCTTGCTCTTGGCAGGGGCTGGCTCTGCTGGGAGGGAGGGTAGGACCAGCAAAGTGGTGTTTGCTGGCCTGGGAGGTAACAGCGATGCAGCGCAGCGTCTGCACTCGGCCTTGGAGCTGGTTATCTCCCCTGGCTCAGACTGGAGTCTGGAGGATGTTGCCATACAGGGCTCAGCTGATGCAGCTGATTTTGCTGAGCAAAAATTCCCACAAAATCATTCACCTGATTCCCCGGTTTCCAAAGATCTCAAAGATGTTGAAAGTTGTATCGGACTGAAACCAGGTGAACGGAGAAAAAGGCTTAAATATTTACGGCCTCAAAGAAATCAGAACAAAATGTGAGGTGTGGGGCAGGGGACGCTGGACCAGTCTGTATTTATCCATCCTACCTGTTTCTGTGCCTTTTCCCTCGCTGCACATCTGCCTGCTAAGCTGTGAGCAGGGATCTAAGCCTGAGTAACCAGAACCCAGCTGCAGGGTGGCAGGTTTGGACCCGGCTGTACCCAGCAAGACCTGCCTGAGGGGAGAGCATGCCCCTCGCTGTGATGAGCGGGGCGAGATGCCAGCCCCGCGGGAGGAGACAGAGAGAACGCTTCCTCCCAAGAAAACTCATCCCACGGTGATTCCTGGATATCCCTGACCTGAGACCTCCCAAGGAGAAAAGGAAGGTCATGAGCAGAAAATAAAAAAAGCCCGGTCGGTGCCAGGGCTGGCAGCCCAGCACCCTGGCTGAGCTCTCCCTGTGCCCGGGCACCTCTCCTGGTGGGGCAGAGGACTGGGCTGGGGGCACCCGTGCCTGCAGCCTGCCCAGCGCCCAAGATAGCCCAGCAGCTGCCCGGGACCTTGGCCGGGCAGCAGCCCTGGGCCGTCCCTGATTTGGACATGACCTTTGAGCCTTGCACTGCTGCCCGAGGCTGGGGCCATGGCTGGGGTCCCCCATTGAGCAGGAAACCCCCCCTACTCCAGGCAGCAGCAACAGCAAGAAAAGGAGGGAGGAGGAATAGCCCCGCTCTGCCCTTCTGCTGCTCCTGCTTGGGCCCAAAGGGGAGCAAAGGCATTCCTGGGGAGCGGGGTGGGAGCCAGGCGTACCCCGTAACCCTTCCGTCTCTGCCGCAGTGAGGCTCCACGACAGCATCTCCGAAGAGGGCCACCACTACCTGATATTTGACCTGTGAGTAACGGTTAAATGCATTTCTTAATCCACCGGCAGCTGCATGCTTCCACCCCAGGGCGACGCGCCCTGCACCCCGCAGCCCCCCCAAGCTTTCCCCCGTCCTCCACCTCACCCAGGTCCTTCCCTCAGGCCGGGTTCGAGCCACACTGGGGTCCCGCAAGCTGGGCAGAGGGCAGGCCCCTGCCCTGCACTCCCCGCACACCCCCGGTGCAGGGTGCAGCAGCGTTTCGGGGGGGTTGCAGGGCTGAGCGTGCCGTCCATCAGGCCAGCTCCCTGCGTGCTGCGCTGAGACAGCTGAGCGTGACTCCCCCGTTTTCTCGCAGGGTCACCGGCGGGGAGCTCTTCGAGGACATTGTGGCCAGGGAGTACTACAGCGAAGCGGATGCCAGGTGAGTGGGGACACACACGGGGACACGGAGGGGACAGCGCTTGTCCCCTTCTCCTGCGAGCTGCTCCCTCCCAAGGTCCTACGTGTCTGGCTTTCTGCAGCATAAGCTTCTCCCATGTTGCTCCGCAGCGCATACTCATAAACCAGATGCGTAGTGCCCCCCCCAAAAAAACCCCTCTTTTTAACTCACTTGGCTCGAGTGCCAAGAGTGTGTGTCTTACCACAGGGCTCAAACCAGGGAGCTGCCAGCCGTCGCTCACGGCAGCCTCCTTCCCCGGGCTGATGGCGTACCCACGTCTGACGTCCCCGCCGAGGAGCCGGGCATCTGGGCTCCCCGGGCTGGCAGCGGGGAGGAAACCCAGTATCAGCCTGGTGCCCCAACCGGGAGCGTGGTAGCGCAGACACCCCACAGCCCTCACTCTTTCCCCTTGCAGCTGCCTTACAGTCATTTGCAAGCGTTTCTCTGGCATTTACCCCTTGAAACCATTAAGGAGGAGCAGTCAAGACAGGCTGGGTGGGAGGATGTGCCGGAGCGCCGCTCCCTCCCACACTCCCGCTGGCACTTTCCAGGTACCCTGCTGCAGAGGCAGGGCGCTGGGTGCCGTTTCAGCCACCCCTTTGGTCCTTGCAGCTCGGCCAGGGCACGGCATTAGCCTCATGTTTTTTGAGGGAACATGATTTGTCCCTCTCCAGTCACCAGATATCACTGTGCCTCTTGGCTTTGCCCCTGGGATAAGCGTAGCCTGTAAAAATGTCCAAGGGGGTGGTAAGCTCTATGCTACCTCTGTCTGCATGGAAATATCCCTTATTTCTTGGCAGAAAGCAGTCTCGTTTAATGGGCTGCCTGCACTGAATCCACTTCCAACCCATCCACTTATTAGTGTCATACCAATAAAATAAAATACATGTAAATATAGACCTTCTGCCTTGCACACAACTGTTCTGGAGCAGAAGTGATTATCGCCTCAGTCTTTTCCCCTCCTTTCTCACGCACGCAGCAGAGCTGGGGTTTAATGAACTAGATATAAAGCGAACAGACGCCGCGAGAGCCACCCGTGTTAGAGGAAGCAGGGAAATGGGGCCGAAGTGAAGGTTAGCTCTGTGTCTGACGACCACATCTGCTCTGCCTGGGTTTGGAGACCAAATCTGGGCTGGGCTGGCGTTGCAGCTCCAGCACTGGCCTCCGGCTCCCCCTCAGTGTTGCTTCTCTGGGGACCTTATGGGCTCTGCTGTAGCCCCTGTGCTCCTGCTCGCCGCAGCTGGGTGTCCAGCAGCTCTGGTGGGGTCTTCCTGGGTTATGACTGCTCTCCGTGGGTGTGTGGCTTTTGGTGGATGGGGACGCTGAGCCATGCTGCCGGGCTGCTGGTGGGAAGTGTGATGGGGAGAGGGATGGCAGGATGAAATGCAGCCAAGTAGAAGTGTCTAAGGAAACTCTGCCTTGATGGACACTTCTGTGGACTTTCTCCTCTCTCCCACAGCCATTGCATCCAGCAGATCCTGGAGGCTGTCCTTCACTGCCACCAGATGGGGGTGGTCCACCGGGATCTGAAGGTAGGAGCTGCAGGGGAATGGCCTATAGGAGGACGTGGGGACCCCATCTGTGATGCAAAACCCTGTGGAGCGATGCCCAGCGTCCTCCAGGGCAGCTGAAACGCAGCAGGGAGGAATGCTATGTAGGAGCTCCTGGAAAGCCACAGAGCAAAGATCAGCTCTGGGGTGAAACAACATGAGGGAGAGGGGGTAGGAAGCTCCTTGTAGTCCATGGTCTTCTAAGGATCCATGAACGTCATGGCATACAGCAGGATAAACCAGTCAGGGAGTACATCCAGAGCCCTGACCTTCCTCCCTGCTGTGCTAGGAAGCCTCCCCACAACAGCAGAGCCCCGGGGGGCTTTTGCTCCTCTCCAACCCCCATCTCCTCCTGCAGCCTGAGAACCTGCTGCTGGCATCCAAGCTGAAGGGTGCTGCTGTCAAGCTGGCTGACTTTGGCCTTGCCATTGAGGTGGAGGGGGACCAGCAAGCGTGGTTCGGTGAGTAGGACTGGCCTGAGGTCCAGCCCTTGTTGACGTGTTTGGTCGGGGGGGGGGGGCGGCTCCAGGAGGCACACACGTTCCCAGGATCTGAACCCCGAGTTATGGGAGCACCCCGACAGCACCGCCTGGGAGGCACTGCAGATAAGGAGGTTGATGGCTCCAGCTGTGCTCCTGGAAACAGCCCGGCATTGATCCAGGGCACAGGCAAACAGCTCCACGGGGACTCGGTGAGTCACCGAGTTGTCCTGGTGAGCTGGACAAGCTGGTGGCAGGGGCAGAGGACAGGGAACAAGGCCTCTTCCAGGTGCTGGAGGGGCATGTCAGAGCACCCCAGCCTTCTGCACCATCCTGGGGTTTGGCTGCTGTGGGGTCCCGACTCTTGCAGCCAGGCACGAGGCGCTGCTGGTGAGCTGTGCGGGGATGGGGGCTGCCTGCTGGCAGTGTGTGACGGGCTGTCTGTCCCAGGTTTCGCTGGCACCCCGGGATACCTCTCGCCCGAGGTGCTCCGGAAGGACCCCTATGGCAAAGCCGTGGACCTGTGGGCTTGTGGTAAGTCAGACCGGGGCTGAAATGCCAGGAGCGGGCTGGGCTGGGCTGCGCTGTGCGGGATGAGGCAGGCTGTTCAGCCAGCATGTCACTGGACATGTCTTGGGGAGGTCAGGGAGGAGGGTTTACCCGAGAGGGAGGTGGCACAGTGCCCTGGGCTGTCCCCAGAGCAGCACCCTCTTTCCCAGTCCAGAGACACTCTTCTCTGAAGGATCAGCCTCCTTGCTACGCACCCAAATCCTCCAGGGACGGGAGATGCTGGCCCTTTTCCCCTCTGGTGCCCTTGGAGTCAGGCCATGGCTCCGCGTAGCTGCAGACGTAGGGGAGCCTTCTTCCACCCATGATGGAGAGGAGGCATTGCCCAGCCCTGCTGGGGCACTCGGCCTGAGGCTGTGCACGTTGGCTGCTGGAGCCGCATGTCTGCATCAGCCACATATCCCTCCAGCCGCTGGGCGCGTCGGCATGGAGCTGGACCCGCCAGCGAGCCTTTTGCTTTTTCCATCAGGGAGCAAATCCACCGCTTTCCTGAATTTCTCAATTTCTCTACTTGAGTTGGGCCAGTCCCCAGGTTGGGTCTGCTCATACCTCCAGCAATGAACTGTCTCCCACTGATCCCACGTCTCCTCTCCCGGGCAGGTGTCATCCTCTACATCCTGCTGGTTGGGTACCCGCCCTTTTGGGATGAAGACCAGCACCGACTCTACCAGCAGATCAAGGCTGGGGCTTATGATGTGAGTGGGTTTGTCTCGCTCTCCCCTTTCACGGTCTCCTGCTGTCCCTGCCTTGCAGTCTGCTGGTCCAGAAAAGCAACCAGGACAGATTCAGGCAGACGGGAGCAAGTTTGTTTCCTCTGCTCTCGTCACAGAGGGTTGGCCAAGCTGCCATGCTCAGGTGCACACATTGCATGTTTCAGGTCCACTTTGCAGGACAGATTGGTCTTGTCCTGGACCTTCCATCTTTCTCCCTCCACCCCTGCTCTCCAGTTTTCCATCTGGCAGCTCTTTGCAGTTGCTGCTGTCTCTCCAACCTGTCCTATGGACAGGAGCACCAACCCAAGTGCAAAAGGGGTTTCTGGTCCTTCCATTGCTCCGTGCCATCTCTCACCCCGATCCCTTTGCTTTGGCAGTTCCCCTCCCCTGAGTGGGACACGGTCACTCCTGAAGCGAAAGATCTCATCAACAAGATGTTGACCATAAACCCATCCAAGCGCATCACGGCAGCGGAGGCTTTGAAGCACCCCTGGATATCGGTGAGCTTGGTGGCACTTAGCGGTTGGAGTTGAAGGTCTAGAGGCGTGTGGGTTCGCAGCAGGGGAACATCTCGCTGGGGAGCATGTGTTATCAAACATGCTGTCTGGCTCTTTCTCCATCCTGGGAAGATGATTTCCTGGCGTGGTTCTTTCCACTGCTCTCAGAGCAGCCTTTTTCCTGAGGCTTTGCAGCAGGGAAGAGCCTGGAGCGCGCATGCAAACAGCACGTCCCAGGGGAGCTGTTGATGGGACACGCATGTTCCCAGCCCTGGAGGGGACAGGCTGGTTTCTTGCGGTCACGCTGCCCGGGGGGAGCCGTTCCTCGGGGTGGGTGGGAGCTGGCTCATGTTTATCCATCCATCACCCCAGCAGCAATGCGCCCCCCCCCCCTTGCTGCACCCCGCAGCTCTGGCTGCCGGTTCTCACCCTGAATCAGCTCCTAAAGGCAGGAGGAGTCCATGGGCGTAACCACGTGCAAACCCCGAGCACACTGCTGAACATGGCCAGGCAGTCGAGGGCTTAACTGAGGGGGCAGCCAGCTCTCCCTGCAACCCCTCCCCGGCCAGAGTGGATCCTGCTGACTCCGGAGCTGGGATCTCCCGCCTCCTATTAAAGTGCTGCTGCTGCTGCCGGCAGCTCTGGCCTGTGCCTCGGCCGCAGGAGACCACACACGTGTGCGTGCGTGTGAGAGCGGAGCTGGGGAGCCCCTTCCCGCGCGGTGCCTGCTCTGAGCCAGGTCTCTCTCCCCCCAGCACCGTGCCACCGTGGCGTCATGCATGCACAGGCAGGAGACGGTGGACTGTCTGAAGAAGTTCAATGCCCGGAGGAAGCTGAAGGTAACTCTCATGCTCTCCAAGCTGGCTGCAAAATGCATGATCAGGTCATTGCGGGGTTTGTTCCCCATCTGGGAAAGAACAGAGTGGTATCTTTGGGTCAGTGGTATGGGGGTGACAGTCATTTGGGGATCCCCATTGTGAAAAAGAGAAAAGAGACCGAACGGGGTGATGCCTGCATCTGGCTGGGGTTCCCAAGTGCTTATAGGAAAGCTGTGGTGAAGGAAAGCACTGGGTCACGCAGCTGCCCTGGACACCGAGGCAAGGACTTTCCCACTGGAGTCAGTGTCAAAAAAGCTCCTCTTTGGGGCAGGACATGGATCTGTGAGGCACACTGAGACCCCTTTGCCTGATGACCAAGCGACTTTGGCAGCCAAAGAACGAAGTGGTCCATAGACAGGCAAAAAGCTCTGGCTCACCTACACCGGCAGCCCCACAGACTTTCCCTTCTCAGATGCTGCCATGTGCTGCAGCTTGGACCCCCTCTGAAATCACCGCCACCCCAGGCTTCACTGTCGAGCTGGAGCACCTCCCCGGAGCACCCATCTCCTGGGTGCTGCTCCGCCTCAGCCCGGCGCTGGGAACGGGCTCTGGAAATCGCCATGCCTCTCCAGAGCCGAGACACAGAATGGGACGGCGTTGATCTGTGCCGTAGTCAGAGCATCAGTGCTCCAGGCCTGAACGCGATGCGGCACAGAGCGGTACAGCTGCAGGCTACTAACAAGATTATCGAGAAAAGAAACTGGCTATAAACCATTATTACTTTTCAGCTAGACAAGTAATCAAATTAGTTCAGGCGTACACTTCAAAATAGTAATCCATTACTGTAAGCGATTAGTCCAAAGTAATCTCATTATATGCTGAGCAACTAGTTAGTAGAGTCAGCTGGAAAAGAGAAGCATTTTTATGAATGTTATTTTGTGGTGGTGATCTTTGCATGGCTCCCATGAAAAATCCCTGCCCCGCTGCTCTTAGCTGGCACGGCTTTAATTGCAATTAAATCCGGTTCTGCTCCTGGTGGCTGCCCTTGCCGCCAGCTGCCGGCCCCGGTCACTGGGGTCGTGCTACATCTAGGGCAGGGTAGAACGAGACCGAAATGTGCCCCGGGGATATTTAATATCCCTTTAATCTTGGAGGGAAGGCAGTTTCAGAGAATGCAACCCAACGCCCTGGTGCTGGGGATATGGAGTCAGGTACCGAGGGCTGCTTTTGATGGCAGGAGGAGACTACCAGCCCGTGGGCCAGTTTCCTTCCAGTGAGGTGGCCAGGGAGCAGGTGACGAGCAGGGCTTTCCTCCCCCGGGGCTGGGGGGAGCGGCAGGGCTTGGGGGGGCCCAGCACGCCCTTTCCTTCTGCCTTCTGTGTCTTTCAGGGAGCCATCCTCACCACCATGCTGGCTACCAGGAACTTCTCCGGTAGGTGCTGTCTCCGGGGCTCATCTCCGTGTCTGACAGGGCAAACCCGTAGGGAGAGAGCCGGCTTTGCCTTGGGTGTCACGGCGGGGCTGAGGTTGCAGGCTGGTGCCTCTGGGGATGGCTGGCGTTGGGTGGTGGTCCAGGCCAGGCTGCCTGGCACCTCCAGGCTGGCTGCTGGCATGCAAGAGAAAAGGTGCCCGGCTGCGGCGCAGCGGTCCCCAGAGGTTGAGGGTTTGGGGGTTTGTATGTGCCCAACCGTTTGGTTTGTGCTGGGGTGGGGATTTGGGTGTGGGCACAGCCAGGGCTCAAGGCAGCTACTTTTGTGTCCTCCTGGAGATGTTTGTGGCTCAGGGAGAGCATCCTCTGCTCCGGGAAGGTGTCGGAAAGGTCCCTGGGTGCCACTGCAGCCAGATGGCAGCTGGGTCCCTCAGGTCTCTCCCAAGGGTGCTGATCCTGCAGGACGCACCCGCCCCATTCTCCTCCAGCCCCCCCAGTGCTGGGAATGGCCCCAGCAGAGGTGCTGCAGTGGTGGGACAAGCCAGCCGGGCGCAGCACGCCGGCTGAGCGGGCTGCCGGCAGCTGCTTGGTGTTCTATGGGTGTTTCGGGGTACTTCACCAAGGCGCCCCAGGACGTGTAGTAGGTGGGCAACGGGGAGATGGGGGATGCTGGCCCAGCCAGGTGCCGGGGGAGAGGGCCGTGGCCAGGGTTGGTATCTGCATTTGTCGTGGGGGGATCGTGCTGACACTTTTAGCGCTTGTGGGCAGCGTGCGGCCGGGCCGGAGGAGTCCAACAGCTGGGGGGATCCGGTGTCGGGCCCCGCGCCGGGAGACGCGGCGGACACGAAGCATCAAAGGGCAGGAAATCCAAAAGCATCTCTCACAGCGCTGCCCGTCCCACGCACAGCCCGGGAGCGCGGTGGGGCCAGCGGGCGATGGGGTCCCGCCTGGGGCTGAGCCCCGCTGGTCCCACCCCGCTCCGGGGGCGCAGGGGAGCGGGGCGGCTTGCGCAGCCGGGGGGGCTGGAGCAGTGCCGGTGGCGGTAGGTGGGCACCGGGGAAGGCGTCTGCTTTTCATCATTGTCAAAATGTGGGCTGCAGCTGTCGGGCCGGCGGGCCGGCAGCACATGATCCCGGCAGCATGGGGCTAAAATTAGAGGGCGGCAGGCGGGCGGCCCATTCCACCGCGCTGCGCCGTGCTCGCTCGCCAGCACCCCCAGCCCGAGCCCACCGGCCTCTGGACAGCCCTGCCAGCCCCCTCTGAGCCGCCCCACGGACTCGGCGTGACGTTAGGAGACGGGTCATGCCCCTGGCCGAGAGCTGCCAGCGCAGGACGGGACGGTGCCGGCGAGGTCGCCCCTGAGCTCCTGGGGTTGCACCAGGGGTTGCTGCGGAGAGGACAAAACCCACCGGCCGGTCCCACGGGGTCTTGCCGCTCTGCCACCCGGCACCATGCTGCTGATCCTCGGCCTCCTGGTCTTGGTGCCCTGCCTGGCTCTCCTAACCTCCTTCCTCCTCTCTCCAGGAGGCAAAAGCGGTGGCAACAAGAAGAATGATGGCGTGAAGGTAAGTCCCGTCCCCCCAGCCCTCTCCTGCCTGCCTCCCTGCTGCTGGGGTGGCGGTGGGGGTCTCCGTGCCGTGCCGGCGGTCCCCGCGGCACCCTGCGCTTTAAAGGGCAGCTGTTGGCCCGGCTGTCCCGGTACGTCCCTGTGCCGCCAGCTCGGCTCCGGCCAGGACAGGCAGTGCAGGGGAGTGGGGGGTGCAGACAAGCGAGGGGAGCGGGCTGGTGCTGCAGGGCTGCGCGGGGGGAATTCGCTGCCGTTTCATTGCCTGCAAAATGCGCTTGCCCCTTGCTGCCCCCAGCGAGGGCGAGAGGCTGGACCGGGAGAGGGGACGGGGGACAGGCTAAAGCTTTGCAGTCTGGAGCCACAGCTTCAGCCTGGCAGCAGCCCTCCGGCGAGAGGGGCGGCTGCATCTCCCGCGCGCCCCAGCGTGGGTCCCGCTGCGGCTGGTGGGGCTGGGCTCGTCCCCCAGCTCCTGTCCCATCCCGTCCCCAAGGGCTGGTGTGCTGCTGGGTGGCATGTGGGTGCCTTTAGCCCTCTCGGCAGCACTGCTGGCCCCCTGTGCCCAGTGCAGACAGAACAAATGGACTTGGCGATGCTCTAAAAACAAGACAGTGCTTGGAGGACGTGGCTTCTCGGGCTGCAGAGCCCTCAGGTTCGCTTGCCCCTCTGAGGTGGAGCCACAGTTCTTCTCCAGGACAAGGTGGCTTCTGGAGGCAGCAGAATCCTATCAAGCAGCAGCTTCTGATGATACGGAGGTGTGGTGGTTAGCAGCGATTAGCAAGCTCTGTCAAACTCCTCCTGCGGGAAGGAGTGGCCCATGTGAGGGTCCTTCTATCCTCACCTGTTCCCTTCGAGAATACAAGCGATCACTCAGCAGGGGAGAGCTGGTGTGATCACATCCCCCATTGCAGGACAAGGTGCAAGGCGTCAGGCAGAGCTTTGGCAGCCCGGCTGCAGCACAGCCGCTCTTCCTCCTCTGGCCCTTTTGTAGGGACCCAGCTGTTGGGCTGTGAGGGGCGCAGGGTTTTGGAAGAGCAGAGCCCTCAGCTGGCTTCTTCCCTCCTCAGTCCAAATGGTCAGTGGAGCCAGAGGTCTGGGGATGGCTTGTCTTTCTCCCACTCCTTCCAGACCAGCGGCTGGGACAGGCCAAACCTTTTAAGGTTTGAGACCATGCACAACCCTCCAAATCTGGGCTCAGGTCCACAAAAGACCATTCTGTTCATGCAGCGTTGTTCTGCAACATGAAGCTGATGGCCTGCATTTCTATGAGAGGACGTTGCTTTGGGCCGTGGTGCCACGTGGATATCACATGGCTTCCAGGACAGGATTGCTAGTTTTGGACAACAGTGCTGGCACAGAGGAGACAGGTCCCACAGGAGTCACAGCAACCCATCTGCCAGCCACTGCTGGCCTGTCCTCTGCTGCTCTGAGGTCCCAGCTGCTTCTCAAGAGTCACCTGAGAAGTGACACCACAGGTAGAGCTGACTTGGTATGACTTGCTGGAGCACAGATGAGAGCAATCAGAAGATGCATTCTTAAGCTGTAGAAAGAGAGATTGGAGGATGGAGCGGCTTCATCAAGCACAGTCCTGAATCTAATTTTCCAGAAGAAAGGGACAGCCTTGAATTTCATCTCCAGCATTGTAGGGATGGTGTGGTGGTAGAAGACCATCTGCCAGCCCAACTTGCTAACAATGCTCCCTTTTGGTCTTCAAAGTACCTTTGAGGGTGGACATCATCCTGAGAAGAGGGGCACTTGCTGTTGTAGCAAAATAGCTAGTTTGGGTAAACAGCTTTCTGGCCCATCATTGAAACTCAGCAAGGAGGGTCCGGTTTCAGAGCAGGATCAGAGAGGCTGGTTTGTATCCTCAGTCCTCAGCCCCTCACTGGTGAGCAGGGAACAGCGAGTGTGGCTTCATCCTGAGTGCAGTCTACCAGGCAACACTCAGCTCAAGATGGTGTACAAGCTCTGCAAAATGTGTTTACGTTTTTATTGCCCCTTTTCCAACAAGTGGAGGTGAGACAGCCGGGCTAGATGGACAGGAAGGTAGAGGAGGAGAAGACAAAGTAGAGGAAGGCTCATTCCCAGCAAGTTGCTTGTGTTGGCCACCTTCAGTGCTACCATTCCCACCTCTCATTCCCATGCTCAGCCTGGGGGCACTTGCAGCATAACGCCCTCGCAGGGGCACAGGGAGGCTGGGTGCTCTGGGCAAAGCTTTAATGGCCCATGGTGGGCAGCTGGCAGATGCCAAGGCATTGCTGGGTGGTGTTCATTTCTTTCCGTCTTGTTGGAAAAGCTAGGCAGGAACCTGGAAGCCTGCCTTGGGTGGGTGGGAAGGTGGGAAGGGAACAGTCCTGCCTGCTCAGAGCAGGGCTTTAAGTCAGGCCACATGGCGTGGATCACTGTCAGAAGAGTTCAGTCCCCATTTGGAGAAACCTGCTGGACTGACCATTCCTATGAGAGCAGGCAGGTCCCAGGCAGCCACCCCTGCCATTCCTGCCCAAAGCTACGCAGGTGGGCAGCAGGTAACTGGTGCTGCCCTCCAGCCTGCCCGCATAACCCTCCAGCACCAGGATGGTGCCAGCCCAGGCTCAGAAGGCTCAACTCACCGTCCCAAGGAGGTTCCTCCCCTACTAAAAGCATTTACAGGACCAAAAATCCCCCTCAAGCCCTGGTCTGGGGTCTGTGGGAGGTCTTCTGGTCCCAGCAGCTATGATACCTTCACTGCCCTGTGTAGTGTCACATCTCGTCACATTGTAAACTAATGAAATCACTGCCCCATGTCGCATCCTGTCCCGTCCTAAATTAATGAGCTCACTGCCCCGTGTTGCATCCTGTTACTGTATGTCCAGACTCGACGCGGTCACTGCTTTGTGTTGCATTCTGTTGCGTCTGAAATTTCTGCAGTTTACTGCCCCGTGTCGTGTCCTTGGGTAGCAGAAGCTGTCAGCCCTTCCTGTGGACGGCCCAACTCCGGCAGCTCCGTTTCACATGAGGTTCCTCCCAAAATACCGCAGCTTGCTCTGCCCTGTAGGACATCTCTTGTTTCAGTGAAGAAGGGGCGAGCGTTAACGTAGGACCTAGCGAGGGAGGGGAGAGCTGCACCAGCAGAGGGGAAAACTCAGTGACGATGCTGGTGGGAGCCACGTAGGGTGTGAAAGGAGCAATGAGGGGGAATGGATATCAGCGGTTTTTACACTGCAGCCCACCCACGCACCCTAACGGGTTGCTGCATGGACTTTTCCGAGGGGTTTGCACAGTGTGTGCTGCTTTTTCCTCTGCAGGGAAGGGCACGAGGCCAGCGTGCACATCCCTCTGTCTCATGGCTAGATTAAAGATGGAGACGGGGAGCAGAGCACAGCGAGGAAGGAGAATCCAGAAGTAGTTTGGGACTGCAAGCAGAAACGTGGCTATGGGGTCATCCAACCCGAAAGCCTTAAAGGCTAGCGGCAGTGGTCAAGGATGGAGACAAATATGTGCATGTGTAAGGTCTTCTCTTTGGGGGAGACGTGTCCTGATTTAAAGCACTGGAGCAGTGCTCAGGACAGCTTCCCACACGGTGTCTGCCTTGCGGAGTCGAGTAGCAATAGCCAGCTTAGTACTGGTCTAGGTCCAAAGCTAATTGGGCGTCTCCACACTAGTCAGCAGCACGGGCAGATGCACCCAGAACAGCTCTGGGTCTGCAGACGTCAGTACAGCATTCACACCGGGCGCAGGGCTGTACAGCTGGTGGAGCTGCCTTAGGTTTTCGGCTCCTGTTCCTGCGAACTTCCTGGCCTGGTCACAAAGCCACCAGAGTGGTCATTGACTCCTAGGGAACACCCTTCTGGACTAGCCAGGTCCTTGGGATGAGCAACATGAGAGATTGTGGCAGGTCAGGAGAGAAAGGTGCCAGCAGGAACGCGGGGGGGGAGCTGGCATGGCACCACCAGCACGTCCCTACAGGAGCACTAGGTTGCCCCCCCGTGCCTTTTGTTTGCCCCTCCACGAGGACCACGAAGCGTGGCTCAGGAGCTGCTGCCTCTCACGTGCCGCTCTCTGCCTTTCTCACTCTATGTCTTTTCCTGTTCCATCTCTTCTCCTTGTTTTTCCAGAAAAGAAAGTCCAGTTCCAGCGTTCAGTTAATGGTGAGTGTCCTTCGTCTTCCTCAATGCTGATATTGCTGGGCCTCTCCACATGTTCCAGCTTCCCCCGTTTTTGGAAGTTACCTCGGGGTAGGGAAGAAGGGACACCGGGGTTGGAGGGAACATCCTCAAAGCCGTATCACCCACAAACCCCATTAACAGGGTTGGTGCAGGCACTTGCTGGCCACCAGCTGGTGGGAAGCCAGCCCTGGTTCTTGCTGATGGGTTCTCATGCCGTTTCTCCCAGTTCTCCTGACTCAGGTCTGCAGGCTGCATCGGTCCAAGGAGCCTTGGAGAAACACCTTCCATGCCTCTGCGGGGACTGTATGGTCATGGGACACCTTGCCAACCTACATCGGGGTATTATGGGTAATACATAAGCAAGGCTCTGCTGGGAAGAGCTAGCAGAGCCATTGCTCTAGCTCCGCTAGCAGAGTCGCCTTGATGGGGCTCCTGGAGAGAAACGGGGGGTCAGTACCCCCCTCCCCCCCAAATCTGTGTAGTGCTCAGCTGTTTCTTGAAAGAGCTGTGTCTCAGCCTTCGGTGGTCCATGTGGGTCTTGGAAGCACTCTGTTTTATTGTACGTTTCTCTCCCTACTCTGCGGTCAGTGTGGTCTCTCTCACGCCTGCACAGTCCCCTCTTTCTCATCCCAGCTCCTCCTCGCTGTTTAATTTGTACATCTCTCTCTTTATCGTACAGTCAACATGGTGTCTTCCACCCCCGCACAGCCCCTCTCCCTGCCCCTCCTGCAACGCTCCTAGGAACCCACCAGACCCCCCCTGGACCTGCCCCCGTCTCTGTCCCCACAGGCGTCGGTAGGAAAGGCAGCACCGTTCCTACGAGACCCTCCACAGCCCAGCTCTTGTGCCCTTGGCTACAAGGAGTGGAGGTCAGGGAGGGCTCTGCCAGCGCAGCCCTAGAGCCGTGGTTGAGGACGGGTTGGACCTGCTGGCGTTTTCCTTGGTTTCTGTCCGTTGGCACAGTCGAGCGCTGTGGGGTCGGACTCGGGGGGCTGTCGAACTCACAAGCTCCGTTTGGTGTGGGGAGAAGATCCCTCTTACCATCCTGTCTCCCCTCTCTGTTCTTTGCTCAGGAATCGTCGGAGAGCACCAACACCACCATCGAGGATGAAGACACCAAAGGTACCGGCGGGGGCACGTGGAAAGGCGGGCAGGCTGTTTCGGAGCGGTGCCCCAGGGTTGTTGGTCTGGCCACCCCTAATGAGATACTGGCTACGGCGAAATCCACCACCATCGAGCTGCCTCAGGGCCCTTCAGAGGTTGTTTTAACTCGTTAGGTGGTTTCACTGCTGGGTTGCTGCCACGAGCAGCTGAGGCACTGCTAGCGAGGAGCAGGGGGCTCCCAAAAATGGGGGAGCTCCCTGAAAGCGGGCACAGAAATGGCAGAAATCTGCAGGGATAGCAACCCGGCCACCCGCTTCTCCGGAATAAATGGCCCTTTGGGAAAAGCCTCCAGGGGAAATCCCTGCCTCCTGCCCGCCCGCCAGCCAGAACCAGCTTTCTAAGAACAACCCAGGGAATAATTTATCCGTGCTAATTTGTAAAGTCTCTTCACGAAGTGATCTCAGCACAAAGCAGGATGGACTTTGGCCTGATGTGAGAGTTAATGGGACACTTCTGCTCCTGGGAAAGGGCTCCCCAAGAACGGACGGAGAGGCGGGTGGTTCTCGGGTTGGGATGGGGGTCCCTCTTCTCCTTCCTAAATAACTCTCAGGAACGTGCTCCCTCTCTTTTCGTTAGCCACGGTACAAAAGAAAAAAATGAAGTCAAGCAAGATGCTGATTTGCATTTGAAGCAGAGCCTTGTTAATAAGCCCAGGGTTACCTCTGACAGCTCCTCCCGCGTCCCGCGGAGCCGAACTCGCTCTCGCAGCCCGGCCCCTTCCCAGCCGAGCCAGCAGCACCGGGGGTCCCGGGCAGCACTGCACAGTGCCGTGCCCTTTATGGGGTCCCTCCTTGTGTCTCCCGGGGTGGATGGCCACATCACCCAGCTGTCCTCCCCAGCTGAGTCCCTCTCCTCCCATCTCAGAGGGAGGTGAGAGCATCCTTGGTCCAGCCTGCTCTGGCTGGCCCCTGCTCCAAGTTCACAGGGTAGAAGGTCCCGGCTTGGCAAGGCTTTGCAGCCAAGACTGGCCTGTGCTGCCTTTTTGGGCCGAGGGCAGCTACCCACTCAGTGATTAACCTTTTTGCTCTTTAGGAGAATACAGGGTTTTTCAGTTTTGCCCTGACTTTGGAGGCCCTTCCTCTCCAGAACTGAAGAACCCTTCCCGACATCTCTCCCCCAAATCCCTCTCCTGCTTTTTCCCTGGACAGTTTCCCCCAATTTCCCACCATCTTTATCTAGTGAGAAAAAGATACCTCACCGATATTGCGATGCCAGCACTTTTGCTTTCTTTTCTCCTTTTATTTTCTTTTTCTCTTTAAACCAACAGTACGGAAGCAAGAAATCATTAAAGTCACAGAACAGCTGATCGAAGCAATAAGCAATGGCGACTTTGAGTCCTACACGTGAGTGTGCCCAGCGTGGGTTTGGGCTGGGGCGGGGGCTCAGCCTCCCGGCGTGGGTGCTTTCACTGTGACAGCACAGCCCAGGAGGTTTTACTGCTGCCCAGGACAGGGTGACCAGGTTGACATAGTGGTGGGGCCTGGAGACCATCCAGGAGAAGCAGGGGACATCGTTTTCCAAACCTGGTGCTTCTCTCACACTAAGCTGACTGCATCTCTCTGGTCTCATTATCATGGATGAGACCATTTTCTGGTTTGCAGAAAGATGAATAACCGTAACTGTGATTTGTGGTGGAAGAAGGAACATTACATCCATGGTATCCATTATATCCAGATTGCCGCAGGCTGCTTGGAAGCATAACTGCTTTCTACTCACTGAGATGATGCTCCTCGGAGGATGCTCCTGTGTCCAAGACCTATTAGCCATTTCTGAGCGAGTGCAGGTCTTTATCCCTGCCTCAGAGAATCACAGCAGGGACATTTTGATAGAGAGCGGAGCATATGAGTTTTTCCCTGCTGTTTTTCTTTCTTACAAAGAAGACGGCAGTGTTTTGGGAGGTTTAATTGGAGATGGTGACCGATGGAGAATTCACCCTGTCTCACTGGGGTCCTGGCTGCAGTCGGTGGGCTGGAGGTGAGGTGGGGTGGGCTCCATGCAGAGTGCAGGGACAAGGTCAGACTTATGCTTGAATTGCTCACTGGTGCAGCGGCTCCTTGGTCTCAGGCTGAGGGTGAGTCATCCTGAGCACAAGCTGTTTGGGTTTTGCAGGCTCTCACACCAGAAACAGTGAGATAACCTCTCCCTTTTCTCTCCCCTTCCCACCTCCGCAGGAAGATGTGCGACCCTGGGATGACTGCCTTCGAGCCCGAGGCTCTGGGCAACCTCGTGGAAGGCCTGGATTTCCACCGATTCTACTTCGAAAACTGTAAGCAGCCCCCTTGCCTCTTGGGGGACCCTTCCCACCTCCCACGGGCCCAGCTGTGTCTTGACCTCCATCAGGTTGCTGGAGAGAGGAGGGTAAGGGTGGCTTTGGGAGCATCTCTGGCTGGTCTGGAAGATCCAAGCAGGAGGTGAATCAAGCCTGTTAGGTCAGCTGGGGCCAGGCTGTGTGTAGAGCAGTTGTTTGGTTAGCTGCTTTCTAGGTGGACCCATCCCAAACCCACCCGTGCAGCATTTACTCAGCCCCTCCAAGCAGAGAGCTTAACCCAAGCATCTCCCCTTCCTGCACTGCTCCCACTCTGGGCAAGAGCCACCCAATCCCCTGCCTAAAGCTGCCTGTACTTCTCCCCTTTCCAGTGTGGTCCCGGAACAGCAAGCCCGTGCACACAACGATTCTGAACCCCCACATCCACCTGATGGGAGACGAGTCCGCCTGCATCGCCTACATCCGCATCACGCAGTACGTGGACGCGGGAGGGATCCCCCGCACCGCCCAGTCGGAGGAGACCCGTATCTGGCACCGCCGGGATGGCAAATGGCAAATTGTCCACTTCCACAGATCCGGCGCGCCCTCCGTCCTACCGCAGTAAGCCCTGTGAGGCTCCGGGAATGGGGCAGGGGGGGCACGGAGGGGACGTTGTGGCCTCCTCGCGGCATTGAGGCTGCCCTGAGGATCTGCCGCGGGGAGGGGATGGCGATGGGGAGAGGGATGCTCTGCCAAAGGGATGGTTGAAGCAAACTCCCTCTGCCCGGTTTGTGTTTTGCAGCTGAAGCGCGGTCCTGCCCGTGCGGGGTTTGTCACTGACTGGCTGCCAAGGGGAGACCTCCTCTGACATCTTCACCTACGGGACTTTGGCTGTTGGCTCTGCTGCTTGGTTCCCGCTGGAATAACCCCTCGCTTCTCACCGCACACATGCAACGGCCCCGCCGGCGCCGCGCAAGCATCCCATCGAGCCCCCCTACCCCACCGGGGCCGTGGCGCTGGGCCCCCTTCCTCTGCATGAACCAAGAAAAGAGAAACCATGAACCTAATACCCGAGCATCTGGCCAGCGAGATGGTGCGTGCCGGGGTAAAGGCCTCCCTCCTCGGCTGCATGGAGTTGCTGGGACCCCCCACCGCCCGGCACGTCTCCTGGTTTGGGCTCAGACTTGTTACGTGCCTCCATCCCCACCTCTGTTGGGAGCCCCCTGAGGAAGAGGAGGGCAGGGGGGCAATTTTGAGCCGCTCTGTGCCGCACCCTCCCTGCGCACCGGTGGATTTTGCTTTGCTGCTATCGAGGTCCTCACCTGCCATCGTGGCTCCTGCCCCTCCTGCCCTGAGCTCCCGCTTCCCGGCAGCCTCGGCCGGGGAACCGTGGTTCAAAGCCTTTGCAAAGTCCAGCTTCCGCGCGGCCCTGGGCGAGGCGGGCAGTGTTTGCACGGGTGAGTAAAGGCTATCTGTTTATTTTCCCTTCCCAGGAGTCTAGGCTGGCAAGTAGGTTTGTGCCCTGGCTCTGAGTGGCTGCCGTGCCGAGAGGGATGCTCTCCCTCCTTCCTCCCTTCCCCCCTTGGAGCAGGGACCAGCGAAGCTGGGAGAAGAGAGGAGAAAGGCGACTGCTTCCCGGCACCGCGTCGGCACAGCCGGGAGCCGGCGCTCTCCCAGCCATGCCATGGCGGTAGCATCGCTCCCACGCCCTCCTCCCCACCCACCACCCAGCCTGGATCCTTCACTCCAGCACCCAGCCCCACCGAGCACCCACCTCTGCCCCTCGCATGCAGCACCCGGCGCTGCCCCCGTGCCCGACTCCCAGGCTGGGATGGGGGCAGCCGAGCTGGCCACCGATTCGGGGTGCAAACCTCCATCGCCCACATGACTCCTTCCAGCGACAACAAGGAATGCAAGCTTTATAAAGTAACAAAACTCTGCAGAATCTGATCGTGCTTCGAAGAAAAAACCAAGCCTTTAGCTGTCTTCTACTTTGAGCGCATGCCTTTTTATAGGGAAAAGAAAACAACCTACCGTGTATTTCGTAACTTGATTTTGAGTATTTGCTGAAATGGATCTTTATGTAATAACTAGAAAATTCAACTCTTTAGGGCGGGGAGGGTGGGGGGATTTTCAGGCGTTGCTGTTTTTCATTGCCTTTACACTGGGAGAGGGGTTGCACCGCCACGATGCTCCTACCAGGGGTCCCATGGCTGCCAGCCCCCACCCCCCGCCACAGCGGCTCGTCCCATCCCGTCCTGCAGCACCGGGTGGGCAAAGGCCACCCGGGGCACCCCGCTCCAGGGGCACCCCCCTCGCTGGGGCACCTTCCCGCACCCCAGGGGTCTTCCCACAGGGCAAACCCAGGCAGTGGCTCTTGGGGAGCCGCCGGGACGTGACTTTCAGGACAGAAGACATGGCCGGGAAGGGGAATTTTGGTCTCACCTCTTTGCCGTCAGGTAGAGATCCAAGGGTGGGTATTTTTCCGGCAATTCTTCCGTTTCTTGCTCTCTTTTTTCTGACTGGAATCTCTTTGCTCGTTGACGTGAGACTCCTGCAGCGCTGCTGCCCCGGGGGACTTTCTAGCTGCACTCTCTTCATCTGCATGGCATTTAACTTTCTAGACGGTGCGTGTGTTGAAAAACAAAGAAATGAACAAAAACCCGCTTGTTTTGGACATTAAAAAAAAGGGAAAAAAAAAAAGAAAAAAAAAAAAGGAAATGTTTTCTCCGTGTAAATTCTGAGCGTGTATTTTGCCTTTTCTGTGGTTTTGAATGCTTTGCTCTCTGTCGAGGCAGGGACGGCTGCTGTGCACAACACAACCACATCCTTGCAGACTGCAAAAATATTTTCCCACTGGATGGACGGGTAGAAATCCAAACTATTGGGGCATGAACAGACCCTGAGAGGTGTTTCGGTGTGCCCCGCTGTGCCGGCGGTGTGACGGTTGCTTGCTGGTAACGTGTGTAGGAGATGCCTTTTTTGGGGCAAATCACACAGGTTCTCCACAGGTGCAAATGTGCGTCCCCACGCCTCTGGTGGACCTGTGCTGTTTGGCCGTGGAGCTGTGTTAGCTTGCGAGAGATGGCCCCAAAGCAGGGAAATCCATGCAAGGAGAGGATTAGCTTTTAAAGTAGAGTTTGAGTGTTTTTACAGATCTGTTTTTCTTCCTGTAGTCACGTAGTGCTGAAGTTTTTTTCATTTTTAAAGGAAGGACTCAGCTCTTTCACAGTTCTCTCTCTCCCTCTCCAGAGCTGGTGTCTCATCCACCGCCTGATGCCCAGGCTCTCTGGGTGTTGGGAGTATTTCTGGGCATCGGTATGAGATGGATGAGGAAGGAGGAGGTCACGGCAGGGCTCTGCATGGCGGCTGTAGCACAGATGTGATTTCAGCCTGGTTTTGGAGCTGCTGATAACTGTGGACCTTGGGTGGGCTGTGAGGGTGAAGCTGCTCCAGAGAAAGGTCTGGAACAGGGGGTGTGGTGGGGTTTGCCAGCAATGACTGATGAGATGCTGAGGCAGATACAACCTCTTTTCACTGAGAGCCCACTTTGGGCAGTTGCTGCTACAGAGGAACATCTTGGTTTCCAGCAAGGCTTTGAGCTTGTCTTCTTGGAGGTGGTTTCTCCTCTTTGAGGCTTCCCTACTGTCATGTCTCCAGGGACAGGTTCCTCTGGAGGCAGCTGGATGTCCTTGCAACACCTAAAATGCTCCTGATTCTTTCCAAAGGAAGCAGAATCTGGGGTTTCAACTCCTTTCTAGTCTTCCAGTCAAGCTGAAGCCTGACCAAGGAAGACCCAACTTCCCGGTGTGCCCATGTTGGCAGCATTAAGCACCTGCACTTTAGGGGTCTGTTCTGCCTGGTTTCTCTTCCCTACCTTGCCCTGCTTCTCCAGAGCAGGTTCCTGTATCCACAGAGCATCTCTGAGCAAGCACTGATAAACCACCCCCCTTTCTTTTAGTAGCCATGGTGAACAGCTTCTCTCTCTGTCTTCCTTCACATTTTCTGATTTCTCCTAAACTTGCAGGAAAACTAAAAACTAAAAAAAAAAACCCCAAACAATCACTAACTGCCACCATCCTTCTTGGGCTCACAGAGCCAGGGACACTGTCCTTACATCTGTACTTTTAAGCTCTTGGCACCATCCCTCACACGTACTAACTGGCATCGCCCCAACAATCCCACCATGGTTCTGGGGATGTCAAGTGGAAGTACTTGCTGCAGTGGTCTCGGGCTCCCAGTTCCATGGCTGGGCTTGGGAATTGCCTGTTTTCCCTTCCTGGCTGCCAGGATCCAGATCCGGCTGCAACATCATCACTTCTCAGGTCTTGCTGGTGCAGCCACTCTGGAAGACGAGGCCACTCCTGGGCCTCTGCTCCTCCTCTTGCCGGAGGAGCAAGTGCTCCTTCTCTTACCCCAGCCAGGCACAGCCAGGAGAGCCATCTGTACCCCCTGAGTAAATTCCTCATCTGCCAGGCACCGAACCTCCAAACCTGCCTCCCCTCCCTTTGCCCTCCATGGAGCCTCAGATGTTGGAGCAGGCAATAGCAGCCATCTGCCCCCACTTTGAGCTCATGGTCTGCTCTGCAGCCCATGGCAGGATCGCTGGGGAGGACCAGCAAACAGCAGTGCCCTGTTTGAGACGGCAGCCACATAGCCCCATGGACCAAGAGGTGTCTGTCAGCAGACGATCCCATAACCATCTCCTCCGGCCATCCCAGGAGCTGAGTTAACCCTTCTTCCCCACCACAGGACACATCTCATGGTGTACACCGCTCTCTTGATGCAACCACCATCCTCCTGATTGATAGCAGGGTAGAGACTCACCATTACCCATTTCCGAAGCTGCAGGTCCCAGCTCACCCACACTAGGCAGGGAAACCCAGATGTGAACAGGCTGTGGGAACGTCAGAGGAGGGGCTGGTGGCCCCTCTGCCATTCATCCCCCAAAGGCCACCCACCGGCTCCCTGCCCCTCGGCTGAATGTCCTTCCTACCCACAGGTTGATGGGGAGTGGGAGAGGGGGCAGTGGAGGGGGCTGTATCGAGCGGCTCCTTCCTTTTTTGGGTTGTTGTCCCTTTTTTCTAACTGTTGCACAATTTTAGGGCTTTTGTAACATTTTTTTGGACAAGCAGGGAAAATATGTTACAGTGGTTTAAGAAAAAAAAGAGATATCTCTCTCATATATTATATATATAAAAATATATATACATACAGGAAATCTCTATGGAAATATTTATTTAAGATGATTGCAAAAAAAATATCATAATTAAGAGTATACCAAGCTTTGTCATGTAACAAAAAATCGGGCCCTGGGGAGGGGTAGCTGCCTGTCCCCTCGTGTCTGTCAGTCCGTACAGTTGCAGCTGAAGCCTTTCTCTTATCTTTTCGTAAGTGCACTCGAACTGTCGAGCGGTGTGACAGTGTTGGATTCAGTGGGAGCTTGATGGGGGGGAGGGATTGATTTCGTTTCCTTTTCCTTTGTTTTTTTGGAACCTGTGGCTGTGAACAGAATGATCACTGCTCAACTCGGATGCTCTATTTGGGGAGGGCGGCGGGGGGACTGGGCACGGGGTGGGTACGGGAGGGAGGGCGAGTGTCAGTTTTATTCTTGGTGTTCAAGTGCAATAAATAGCTACCAACTTCTGAGCATGGAAACGGGTGATTCTCCGTCACTGCAGTGACTCAGACCGTCTGCCGCCGCCTCGTCCCTCCGTCACCGCGCTCCTGTCCTCGAAAGCATCGAGGCTGGGATCGAGCCTTGCGCAGCGGCTGCGGGCAGCAGGCGCTTCCCTCCTGCCTGCGGGATGCTGGTACCCCGGGCGCTGCCTGTCCCTGGCCACAGCATCACCGGGGCTTCGGGCGAGCTTGGTGTCATCCCCGGACCCGGCTCTCCCCAACCCACCCCTTTCCCAGGGACAGAGCCCCAGGGGCTGCCGGTGTCTGGGAGACCCCATGAGCTGTCTGGGGCTGGCTGGGAGGTGGGGGCCGAGCTGCCACCCTTGCCCACTGGGCAGCAAGAAGGATTTTGGGGGAGCTGGTGCTGCAAGGTGCGGGGCACAGAAACCCCCAGCAGGATGGGTCTGGGGGGCTCCCAGGGGCAGCTGCCCGGCTTTGCCGGTGCAGGCAGGCTGGCACCATTTGCCCTTGGTTTCCCCCCACGCTGCCAGGTTTGCTCCCCACCACATCCCCGGTGTAGCCTCTCCGCTCCATCCTTCCCGTCGCCCTGCAACACCGCACTGATCCATGGCGGCTGCCAAGGGCGAGCCCAGAAGATCCCAGGGATTACAGGGGGGGTTTGGGGAATGCGGCAGGACCCCACGCAGACAGGAAGCGAGGTCAGAGACACACAGAGGCTGGAGAAGCTTGCTCAGACCAAGGCACCTCTGTCTCCGTGCCGCGGGAGGGCATCAGGCTCTTCCGGGTGCTCCGGCACATTGTGGCTGGCAGCGACACCGTGAAACGCCTGAGCCCACCACCCGCTCCGTCACACCACGCAGAGCCCCGTGCATGCCCCCCGGGGCCAGCCCAGCCCGCAGTCCGCGGCCAGCACCCACAGCGATGGCTGGGCAGCACCGTGACCTCCCGAGGCCTCCCGCTCGGTAAATAGTGTCAAGGTTAGAGTGAGGGATTCATTGGGGCCATAAATGTTTATGGCAGGCCCTCCCCGCTCCCCAGCCGCCACAGCCTGAACTTTCCATCAGCAACACTTTTATGGCTGGCCTCTAATGATTAACCCCGGGTAGCAGATGAAGGTGCTTTGCAGTGCGGTTGTGCTGCCAGAGCCCCAGGCACCCTGAGAAGCTGGGGCTGGGGGACCCCTATCACCCCCGTGGGCTACAGCCACTGTGGGGTCTGGCAAGGAGGATGTGGAAAGCCCTCGGTGGTCCTGCAGGGAACAGGACGGGCAGAGCCAGCCGGGATGGGAGCTCAGCAGCGCTGGGCATGGGGAGGAGGTGTCGGAGCTGGCCCTGTGCTCTCTGAGGGGCAAAGGCAGTAATTAAATCTTCCCCACCTTGGCGCTGGATCCAGGGCTGCGTGGCCCGTGGCGTTAATGACCCAGTGCACCGGGGCCACGTGCACAATCTAGACGTTAACCCTAATTTTCCTGTTATCCTGGGTTTTTGGCTTGTACCTGACCCGGACAGAGATTTGCAGGACAAAGCCCAGGGGGCTATGCCCCCACGCCTGGAAGTCCCCCGGATGTGCCCTTCTTGCATGCTGAGAGCCCCCCAAATAACCCACACGGAGGCTGTGTCACACACGGCGCTTTAATGGCGAGCCGATGGTACACGGGGGAAGGCACACACAACACCGGGGTGATGGGGACTGGCAGCGTCGGGTCCGAACAGCCCCATCCAGGAGCTCCCCAACACCCCCCAGCAGTCGGCAGAGATGGGTGCTCTGGGACATGGGCTGTGTTACCCTAAAATCACACACGGGCACTGAAACCCAGCCCTTCACCTTTCCCCGGGAAAAGCAGCACCCAGGGCTGGGGCTAGCCCTCGAGTCCCCCCCAGAGGGGCAGACACGGGGTCCAGCTGAGACCTGGCCCTGACCTCCTGCACACATGGAGAACGGGTCACCCAAGCTCTTCCCTTCCTTCAGCTCAGCCCAGCCCTGCCAGGCACCACAGGGAAGAGCTGCCCTGACCCACCGAGGTCCCTGGGGCATCTACAAGCTTGAAAAGGTCCAAGCTGGTTTGTTTATAAAGCTTCCCCCCCTTCTAATTGTTTTTAATTGCTCATTTACTTGGTTGGATTTCTTTAGCAGGACGCTGATTTGTGCCGGTTTTGCTGGATTACCTCCCCGTGAGCGGAGCACACGGACACACACCATCCTCAGGGCATGGAGGATAGTACAGCCCTTTCTCACACGTGTTTGCGGGCTACTGGAGTTAAATACACATGAGTGGAGAGCAGACCAATGCAGAGGACCTCCTCCTCCTCCCGCCTCGCGCAGCCCGAGCACCCCTGTGCAGGCAGGGCTGGGGCCGAGGGTGGGAGCAGGGCAGGCCAGACACTCGCACCAGACACCGTCACACGAACGCACAAACTCGTCACACAGCTTGCCACACTGAGTAGAAACACCTCGGGGGCACCGGGGTGGGCAGCAGCTCCGTCCTGGTGGGGCCAGGGCGATGGCAAGGAGGCCGGCGAGGTCAGCAGCTCCCAACTGCTCCCTGAAGCCATCCTGAAGTGCCGCAGTGCAACCTGTGCAAATTGGGGGGGGGAGCCCCCCCCAGCCCACGGGGTGCCAGGGCCCCTCACATCATGGATTCCTCCTCCTCCTCTATCTCCCGGTCCACCTCAATGGCCGTGTTCTCGTAGCTGGTGATGCCCCCATATTTCCGCATGTGGACCATCAGCGGCTTGGGGGACTGGCTGCCGGCCAGGCTCGCCACGTACAGGCCAGTCCGGTTCTCCTCCAGCGACGGGCCCCAGTCCATGGCGGGCCGGCTGGCTTGCTGGACTCGCTGTGAGGAGACAGTTGGAGGGAGCACGGGCACCCTGCACCGGCACCCACTCCGCTCCCTGGCCGGCACCCCCAGCCGGCAGCTCGCCCACCCCTCCCGGGGACCAGTGAGCTCTGCCAGCCCCGAGGGACTGGAAGAGCCCCCGGTGAGGATGGGATGGGGATGGAAGACTGCCTGGGAAGCTTTTGGGAAGGCAGCTCTGAATAGGTGCTCTGCTGTGGGCTGGGGAGGTGTTACAGTCTGCAAGTGCTGGTGGGGAGGGCTTGCAGGAGCTAAGGGCTGCTGTAGAGCTCTGGCCCTGTGGTGTGGGGTTAGAGCCACCCAGGCAAGGGGCTAGCCTCAGCCAAGGTCGTTGCTGGCCATGCCACCGTGCTCATGGCTGTGCTAAGCCAGGTCATGGCCAGCCAGGGCTCCAGCCGACGACCTGCAGCCTGGGGAGGGCAGCAAGTTCTGCTGCCTCCGCTTTGGGCAGCCTGGGGCGAGCAGCAAAGCCCAGCCGGGGCTGGGAAGGCTGTGAGCAGCCAGCGGCTCCACAACCTGCTCCTGGGCAAAGCCTTTCATAGAGAGATCCTGCCTGTGCTGCCTGTACAGCCTGACGGCTGCTTGCCTTGCTCTGCCGTTGCTCCTGAAAAATGGGTGCAAAGTCCCACATGTCCATGCCCACCCCACACTAGGGACAATGTACCTCCCCACAGGGAAGGCAGAGCAGGCTCATTTTGGAGGGGGGATGCACAGAGGGCTGCCCCTCGGGAAGCAGCGTGGCGCAGTGCCTGCCTGGCATGGCGGGAGGGGGCACTGCTGTAAGTGCCTTGGGGTGCACCATCTCTCACACCCCACGGGCAGCAAGGAGGGACAGGGACACACCTCCAGGAGAGAGGATGCAGAAATTTCCAGAGGATACAGGCTTGGCAGGGGCTCATGGTCACCCCTGCACATTTCTGGGGTTCTCCCCAGCAATGCTGGGCCCCAGCACCTCCTACCTCCCACAGCGTCCCTTCTTCTCGGAGCACAGCCACCACCATGCCCACGGGAATCATCAGGCAGGAGAGGACACCCATGAGGATGCCCAAGACCTCGGCCCAGGCAGGGAAGCGGTAGCTGCCATACTCGGAGGGCTGGTACTTGACAATGTTGTACACCAGCAGAGCCTGCAGGATGGGAAGAAAGCGAGGTCAGCCCAGAGCCCTTTGAAGGTCTCGTGCTCAAAAAAGGCCTGGAGATGATGGAGAGCCAGAATGGTCCCTGGGGTAGGAGACACCAGCAGAGCTACTTGTCACAATGGGAGGTCACCCAGGGATGCTGGCACCACTGCGGCTCTCCAGCACCATCCAGCAACTCAAGCTGAGTAGTTACCATCATTGTTGCTGGGGACAGGACCATCCAGCAGGCTCTGAAGTAGGGCCCTGGTTTGAAGCCCAGCATCATGTGGATATCTCGGCAGAACCTCTTCATGCCTGGAGAAGGGAGAGGGAGGGGGACTCAGAAGCTGTGACCCCTCGCCAGGTGCCTGTACCTGGCTGCCCTGCACCGATCAAAAGTGGTGGTTTGCACCCTTTACAGCAAAGAAGTGTCTCCCCTCCCAGCTGGGAGATGCAGGAAGGAGAGCCCAGCTGGTACTTTCTGAGGGACCAGTCTCAGCATCCCCAAGTATCTCTGGAGAGATGAATCAAGTGATGGCCAAGAAGAAACAAATGGTGGGAGCAGAGCTTGTTTCATGCTCCATTGCAAGGTTGCAGGCTCTCCTAGTGCCCCCTCTAAATCCCCCTCTTTGTACAGACAGCCCACCCTTCCCCATGCCCCCATGGGGACAGACACCCTTACCATAGACACGTGTCACCACGAGGCAGGTAGTGATCACCACCACCATGAGACCAAAGCCAGCGCTGTAGTCGTCCAGTAGAACCAGCCAGTACATCCCACCCTGCGGAGGCAAAGCACAGTGGCCAGCATCTCTGGGATCATCATCCCAATAAATGTCCTCACACTTTTGGGGACACGTCCCCTTAGCCCCTTTGTGGGCACTGGGGAAGACAGCAGTCAGGCACTCTCAGGAGACATCACTCTCCTTCTGGGGGTGGTGCAGGGACAGGAATAATGTTGTGTCACTCCCCTTGGACCTCACATCCCCAGGAAGCCCAGGCTCATCGATCGTCTCTCTTCCACCTTGTTAGCTGATATGAATACATATGTCTCTGCAGACTTGGCCCCTGCCCTAAGCTCTACCTAAAATGAGGCCCTAGTAGGTCCCCATGATGCATCCAGCCCCACACTCTTACTTCTGTTGTGAGGATGAGCCCCATCAGGAAGAGGGCGATGCAAATGACAGCTGAGAACGAAGCTTTCTTTGGCCGCAGGTAGTAGGGAAATTCGTCTGTCACTGCTGTAACGATGGTCTCCATAAAGGCAAACTGCACGCAAGGGAGAAGAGGGTCCTCTGAGCCCCCGCGCTGCCTGGGCACCGTGTCTGGCTCGGTGGGCTTGGTCCTTACCTGGCTGTCCAGGCCCAAGGTTAACAGCATGAAGAAGAACAGGAAGGACCAGAATGGAGAAAGCGGGAGCATTGTCATGGCCTGGGGGTACACCACAAAAGCCAGGCCAGGACCTAGGGGAGGTAAAGGACAGCAGGATGAAAAGGGGTGACAGCGCTGGGCATGGGGGGGTGGAGGAGAGGAGAGCCCGGCAGAGCGGCACCATGGCAGGGACCTGCCAGGGCTCTTGCAAGATGGGCAGGAAGGGTCCTGCAGCAGAGGGTGGAGAGGTGCAGGAGAACCAGCCTGCTCCTTGCTCAGACCTTTATTAGACATCACTTGGAGTTCCTCAACGTTTGCAGAGCAGGAACCTGTCTCCCCCCGTCCCTCTCTCTGGCCACTGAGCATACAGCTTCATCCCTCATGCTGACACCCTCAGATGCCTTCCATCCTGGAAGGGATGCTCTTCAGTGCACCCAGGCAGAGGGTGAAGGAGAAGGGGTCTTCGTTTGGCCTCACCTGCTTTTGCCACCTGGTTAACAGGGACCCCAAGCTCTTGGGACATGTATCCCAAAACAGAGAAGATGGCAAACCCTGCCAGGATGCTGGTGATGGCATTGCCCAGGGTCACTATGAAGGTGTCCCTACAGAGGAAAAAGAAGATGCTCTGAACATGCCCAGTCCTTCCCACCCCACACCAGTGTACGGTGTCATTGCCAGCCCCAAGCACCACAGTAAGGTGACCCAGTGTGATTCTCCTCCAGGGCCTCTTTTGGCATGTGCTTTTCAGGGTAAAATGGAGCGTATTTCTAATGACATGGGTCATTTTGTGGGTGATCCCAAGCTTGCTTTTCTCTGTGGAGGGCATCAGCCCAAATGTCCAACACCCAGACTCTCCTCTCTGCTGGGGACAGGACAATGTGCATAACTCTAGCCTCAAATATCATCAGCCGTCAACACCTACAGCCCAAAACTTCTGAGCCAGGAGCTGTTCCTTGATGCTTAGGACAATTTTCTTCCACAGGTCCCTCTGTCCCTCTTGAGCCTGTGCACGCTGCCCGGTATCTGTAAGGCTCTCGGGCAAGGAGCAGCGCTGGGTGTGTGCTGCACCACGTGCTTCTGCTGGCTTTGAACTGAGGTTTTCATGGCTCCCCCCAACCCATGATTTTTATGAGACAGCAGCTGGCTCCCACCTGTAGATATTCTGATGGAAGGTGTTGTATGAGGCGAAGGTGAGGAGGCCCCCAAAGCCTACCCCAAGGGAGTAGAAAATCTGCAGGGCTGCCTCGATCCACACCTGAGGGAAGGAAGCAGGTTTGAGGAGAGCAGGGGTTTGGAATCCTCCTCTCAAGAGAGAGGAAGTTGGAAATATGCTTCCCCAGAGTCGCTGGCACATCTTCCCCGGCCCTGCAGGCACGCAAAGCCCACGGGGTCTTTGCCTTTCCTTGCTAACAGGCTCACTGCTCGTCGTGAGGCAGCTGGCTAGTGGAAAGACCAACAAGAGTGTTTTAGAACCAGCCCACTGCTGACCCCAGGAAACTCCCCGCTCCACACACTGAGGCTGCTTGAGAAAAACAGAACAGCCAAATTCACCATGGGCACCCATCTCCTCCCCCAGCCCATCACAGGGGATGGGCTAATCCTGCCCCTGGTCCTGGTACCCAGGGGAGGTGACGAGCGCTCTGTCCCCTGCACTGACAGCCAGGAAAAAAGGCACAGGGCTGGGCCAGGTGGGAAGACCAGTATAGACAAGGTGTGGAGCAGAGACACATTGCTGAAAGGCATTTGCCTTTTGGGCTGGGAGCAAAACTTTGGGTCGGGGGTGGCCAGAAAAGGCACCCAAGTAGGGGAACCGCCTCTGTTACATGCTGGAGGTGACAAGAGAAAGTTCATTTTCGTGTCTTAAACAAATTACACAAAATCCTGCTCACCTTGGAAGACAGCAAGTGATCAAACTGGGGCGTGAGGTAAAATTGGATCCCCTTCCAGGCCCCCTCCAGGGTCACGCCACGGATGAGCAGCATCACCAGGATGAGGTATGGGAAGGTGGCGGTGAAGTACACGACCTGCGGGAGAGCAAAGCCAGCTGGAAGAGCTGGGAGCGAGAGCACAGTGGTCCCCATAGCCCTGTCCCCAGGATGGGATGCTGTGTCGCGGGCATCACCCCCCAGAGCTGGGGTCCTTGGGATGCAGCAGAGCCGGCGGTGTCAGCCCTGCTGGAGTCCGGGTGTGCAAGCCACCCCCGAAGTGGCCCGTGTCCAGCTGATGCTGCTCATGGGTCTCACCTTTCCAGATGCGCAGGGAATCGCAGGCACTGGTGAGCATTGCTGTAGATCACCCCAAAAGAGATCATCCAGCCCTTACCTTGCCTGAGGATTTGACTCCCTTTAGGATGCACAGGTAGACGATAGTCCAAGAAAGGAGCAGGCACAGACACAGGTTCCAGCGGATCCTCCCGGGATCCCCGATCCCAGAGCTCCCTTGGATATGCAGGACGTACCGGCTAGGGCAAAAGGCAAACCGCGGGTGAGCAGCCACAGGCACCCCCCCGCCATCTTCCAGAGACCCTCTCTGAACCTAGCAGTGCCTCTGCTGCAAAAAATAACCTTGTCAAAAATCTCAGCGATGAGAGAGCAACAAGGCGCTGGCAGCTATTTGCCGGGGAAAGGGAGCAGTTGGTGTGATTTCTCCACCAAGCATTAAAGAGCCCAGGGGGGATGCCTGGGGCCTTGAGAGCAAATTCCCAGCCGGTCCAGGCATGAGATGCATTTCAGTCTAACATATCTCCAGGCCAACAAAGCAGCACTAGGTCATGGGCACCTCCCACATCCCAGGGCCATGATCCCAATGGCTAAACTGAGGTATCACCCACAGCTGACCCCAAGAGCCCATCAGTGCACCCACAACGCCCACCACGTGTGTTCAACATGCCATGAGATGTGCAGCACAGACCTTCCCCCCACATCCCATCCCCATGCTCTCCCCGGTTGGATGCTGAGCATGTCCCCATGGCCAGGTCAGGCTGACCTCTTTACCTCCAGTACTCCTCGCTGGGGCTGACGGTGTTGGTGATGTTGACGGGGAAGGTGGTGTTCCCCGCCTTGATGACGTGGTGGTCTAGGCACAGGTCGGTGTTCCACCAGTTGCCACAGTGCTGCCAGGGCAAGTCGCTTGTGAGGGATGCAAAGAGGTAGAAGAGAACGTAAGCAATGATCATATTGTAGTAAATGGCCACCAGGGAGACGATGAGGATTGTGCCCATGCCAACGCCTGGAGGAAGGAGAGGGTAAAGAAGGAGTGAGCCATCTCTCTGAAGCGGAGCACATCCAAAACCAGGGTCAGACACTGGATCTCAGCAGCCAAATGTTTCACCAGTCAGACGTTCACCCAGTGGGGGGAGCCTCTTATTGCCATTACACCCTCCGGACATGCCTTCTCTGAATGGATGGTCTATTGCATCATACAGATAATTTTACTCTGACCTATTTGATTTGACCTTTTTTTTTTTAATGCTTTATTCTTACCTTTGTCTTTAACAGTTATTGGTTAGCTTTGGTGCTGTATTTTGTAAACTAGCTGGCTTAATAACTTCCATACAATTTCTAGAGCTGGTCATGACATCATGGAGACTGATAAATCTTATACGTATCTATCTTGCAGCTACTAAAACAGCAAACCCAGAGGTCCAGCCTGCACCACCAGGATCCCCCCAGGATTTAACCTTTGATTCTAACAAGAGTCTTGAGGATCATGGGATGATGCTGCTGGTCCATGTCCTCATCAAGCAGCTCTTCCAGAGGTCCCGCAGAGCTCTGGACTTCACTCACGCACCTTTAAAGAAAGGGCTTATCTTCCAGACGGCGAGTGGCCCCAGGCTGGAGAACTGGCCAAGTGACAGCTCCATGAAGAAGATGGGGATCCCACAGATGGCCAGCATGATGAAGTAAGGAACCAGGAAAGCTCCTGCAAGAAGCAAGAAAAAGACCTTAAAAATAACACAGAGCAAACACCTAAAGCCCATATATGAGAAGGAATAAAGTTCTTTCAACATCTGTAGCCCTGAGGGATCTACACCAAAACCTGGAAGACAGCAAGGGGCGGCAGCTCACCACTAGTGCAGGAGGAAGGGGCTGGGATTCACCCAGTGCCATGGTTTCCCCCTCCACAGAGACTCTCTTTTCCCCTTGAATCTTTCACAAATGCCATGAAATTCTCCAATTATTATTGCATGTGACGAGCAGTTACTCCGGGGAGTAGTGGAACAAGCTGGTCACTGCACCATCACACCAGGGTCCTGCATTGCAAAAGGCTCACTCCCCTCCTTCGATACCTGGGAAGCATTTGCTGACCCCACTGAGTCCTGGAGGACACCGGATCAGAAACCAAGGGGGATGCTCAGGTGGCATTCAGTCCAGCATGGAGCTGGGGATGTCTCCAAGGCCATGAGTGCAGAGATGGGCTGGTGACTCCCTTCCACACACAGATACAGGTGGTTAATGCCCTACAGCAAGCATGGTGGCCAGGAGGATGCTTCACCGCCAACAAAAGCTACTTCCCAGCCCTGAGAAGAGGAAGGGGTATCTCTTCAGAGACACATCCCACCAGCCCAGCTCAGTGAGGGGGAGATATGGCCACTCCAAAGCATGACTGAGTACCTCCTCCATTGGTGTAAGCCCTGTAGGGGAACCTCCAGACGTTTCCGAGGCCCACGCAGTATCCGATGCAGGAAAGGAGGAAATCCAGTCGCCCCGTCCAGTTCCCTCTGTCCTCTGGGCACTCAGAGCCCAGGTCCCCGTCCTGGCTGCTGGGGCTCACCAGGAGCTCTGGTGTCACCGGCTGAGCAAGAGAGCAGGCGATGGGAGAGGGCAGCCGGGGGTCGAGGGAAGGAACCGGGTGGGGGGGAGCCAGAGAAGCCGGGGGAAGAGCAGGAGAGAGGGAAGGAGCGCTGAGGGCTTGGGTGTGAATTTGTGACCCCCCAAGGCATCTGTCCCTTGGGGACACCCTGTCCCAACAGCTCCCCGTGCACCACCCCAACCCATGTCCTGCTCTGCTGCTGAGCAAGGAAAGGGGACAAATGCGATCCCACATGGCCAGAGCTCCCCTGGGAAAGGCAGGATGGCCCTGGTTTGCCCTGGGAGGCATCTTGCAAACCCAGTTTCCCAAGAAATCCTTTCAAGGGGCAGCAACAAACTTTCCCGACCTCCTGCAGAATGTGGGCATGAGGACAGCAGGGGAAGAACTATCGCTGGTGTGCCAGGGAACGCGACACCCCAGCCCCTCATGCCCCCACCATGCCGGGCACTCAGCTGCCATTAAATGCTCCCTGCGTTATTCATGCTTTTCCAACTGCCAAAAGCCTACGCTGTGGGGATTTAGTGACACACTCCCAGTTGTCCCTGCTAAGAGACCTCCTTCCAGCTTTCCTCATCTGCCCTGGATCAGCGAGGCATGGGCAGCTCTTCAGCAGGCAGAGGATTAACCCATTCCCTTCCGCCCCGGCTGCCTCAGCTCTGCAAGAGGGAGGTGCGAGTCCTGCAATGCATTTAGGTTGGGGTGATGCACCAGGAGGGTGGAGGGCTTCTTGGTGTTTGTGCGCGCGTTCACATCAGGTCTGCAGTGAGATGTTTGGTCTATCTGAACTTCTCCAACCTCCTGACCTTGGGAGAGTGGGGAAGGCATCACAGAATCACAGAATCACTAGGTTGGAAAGGACCTTTAAGATCATCAAGTCCAACCATTAATCCAGCACCACCATGTCCCCTAAACCATGTCCTGAAGCACCACATCCACACGTTTTCTGAACACTGGCTAGCTCCCATCCCACCAGCAGCCACCAAAGCTGAAAGCCTCAGCCAGCAGCTGCCAGGTGAGATCCCATCGTAGATATCCTCTTGGCAAGACCAGGCAGCAAAAAGGGGTGGGATGAGGATCCTGCCCCTGTGCTGCTGTGGCCTTGCCTGGGGTATATTGGGTTTGGCTGGTACCGAGGCACAGACACAGAAAGATGCTGGGGTCTCTGCTGACAAGGCACCAGGACCAGGACAGAGGGATCCCACTTGGAAATCTTCCCTTCTTCTTGGGCTCTCAAAAGATAAAAGCAGCCATCTCTGTGTCCCTGAGTTCATGTAATTATAGGGGATAAGCCCATGGGATGTCACGGTGGGAGAGAGGCCTGGATTTGGAGGGACCAGGCAGAACGAGGTGTGGGTCCCCCTGCACCCACGTGCACAGAGCCCACGGCAGACCTCTGTCCCCCGGGAGATCAGAGCTGGCTGATCTCCCCTGCCACGGCGCCCAGGGAAGGTGGCAGCCCCCTCTTCTCCTCCTCCTCCTCCCCAGCTGGATCGGACCACAGGATGCTCCTGCTGCCGGTTCCCATGGAGACAAGGAGCCATGTGCCGATGGCAAAGGCTGCCCGCTCCCACCCCCGGCAGGGTGCACCCCACTCCCCCAGCCACCGGCACCCTGGGGGCACGCTCTTGCCAAAGGCACCAAGCGCAGAGGCGAACCCGTCCCCACCCGGCGTGCAAACCCCTCGAGGGACAGGACGAGCCGGCGCAAACTTCCCAAAGCCAACCTGAAACGCACAGCCCCAGCAAAGGCGTGACACTAAAATCCACCATTAAAAGCCCATCCCCGCTGGATGCCACCGTCCAAGGCAAGGGCCAGAAGAAAAATCTTCGGGAACACAAGCTGAAAAATTAAAACGTGACCCAAATAGAATACCATTGCTATAAAACCGTTGCAACCTGGCAGCTCTCCTGCAGTTGTTTAACAGAGCTCTGCAGCTTAGTGGCTTCTCCAAACCGTGGCCATGCCTGCTAATTAACCCAACACGCACAGCGGGCACGACCCGCAGCAACCTGTGTTTGTGGGTGACAGACAGACTGCTCTGCAACAACCCTCCCCAAAGTTTCGGCTGCTATAGCCTGTAATGCCAGGCAAGGACCCATGGGGCCACCGCAGTTTGATCTCCCCCCAGAAAAACAGCTTCCCCATTCCTCACACTACCCGGGGAAGCTCCTGCTTTCCAGGTTTGCATCACAGAAAAACAGCAAGCAGGGATGCTGGGAGATCATTAAATCCTCTCACCTAATTCCTGCACCTCTGGCTAAATCCCAAACAGCTGTAAGAGGGCACCGGTGAAGCTGCATGACCTGACGAGACGCAGGTGCCCATCCAGCAGATGTAGCATGGAAGTCAACACAGAAGCAATAAAAAGGAAGGAACCTGCAGGACCTTTTCCAAACTGTACATTGGCCCAGTCTTCATCTTTAAAGGCCATGGGATGCAGTTTGTCACCCCTGCCTCGGTGATGACTGCACCCTCTTATTAATTTCTTTAGCTGGAGCTCTGCAGTTTAAATTTAGGACCCCAGGGCAGAAAGCAAAGACTGCTCAGGAGTTGGATAGACACTAAGGACGGTGACCTTGTGGTCCCCACTGGGCAGGTTGGGGAGGCACGGGCCAGGGATGCTGCTGGAAAACACACAGGGAGGCTGCTCCATGACTGCGATGCTCTAAAGTGCCCCAAGTCGTAGCCTTTCCATAGAAATCACAGAAAACCTGGCCTATTAGCCTGAGTTAAAATGAACTGAAAAATACAGTATTTACGGATTCCAGCCCATTTTTGCCCCAAATAGCAGAGAGATGCACACCTCTCTGCTCAGGCTGCTGGAAATCTCACACGCCGGCTTGATTCCAGCCCTTTTTTCAGGATTAATGCTCCCTTCCAGCCTTTGTCATAACAGAAATTTTCTTTTTCGGCAGCAAATGAAGTGCTCTAGTGCTACGATATTGCTCTAGTGTTTTCCACCGTCAACTGCCATGCTTCAAACCGGGCTCCCGTCTCGCGGTTATAAACAGACGACGACTAACAGCTCCCTTGGCAACAACATCCTCTTTGAACATGGCATCACTTTCCATTATTCGCCAGAAGATGCTCCCAAAGAAGTCGGCAAGGCAAAGGTCACCGAGAAGAGAAAGCACTTTAGTCCTGCCAAGATAAGAGCTGGCTTCCATAAGGAAATTGCCCTATGCTAATTATTTTCTGTAAACCAATTTACTTAAACCAGTACAACACTCATCTGCATCCATGAAAAAACAGCCAGATTAAAGTTACTTTTTCATCATATTTTGTCTCCATTCGAACTGGCATTGTGGGGTTATTTTATCGGTGTTTTGTGCGTGGACCACAGCCTTTGATCGGGAGAAATGCCACCTGATGCCAGATTTCTCCCCTGTGGATCTGAGCTGTGAGAGCACAGTGCGCCTGTAGAGTGTGAGTCACTTCAGATTAGTTTGAATTGCTTGTTAATCTCTTTGAGAGAAAAAAAAAACCCAGCATAAAAATTAATTCAAATGTAACATTGCTTAGAAAGTGAAGTAAATCAAGCATCTCTATGGTGTGGAAGAGCCCCTTGAAGGGCTGCGCTAACCCCAGTTTTCCCCAGCACATGCCAGGAGAGGGAGCAAGCGGTGCTGGAGCCAGCACACGGGGCTTAGGGGCTGGAGATCGCTGAGGCTGAAGCAAACTCATTACAGCGATGTCCAGAGCGCAGGGAGTATGCCCAGCTGTGGATGCTTATGGTCTTTCATCCGAAAAGCCTGGGGAAGGAGCGGGGAAGGTTTGAGGGAGTTTGTGGGTGGCAGGGGAGGGCAGTGGCTCGGGCAGGAGGATGCTGCTTGGCAGCCTGGCTGGGGCCGGGGGAGGGCAGCCCAAATCCTGGCTCCCACCGCTATCCCCCGTGGGCTTTAGTCCATTTCTACCAAATCACCTCCCAAAGCAAATAATCAAACAAATAAAAAACATCCACTCAGCTCTTCTGGAAATACTATTATACAAAAGCCAACCTGAAATCCTTAGAGCCTGAGCAAGATCTTCTCTATTAAAGAGGAATTTCCGTACGTCTAAAACATGTCTGGTGAGAAGGCTTAAAACCCCCGGCTCACCGACGGGAAGCGGATCATAACGAGAGGGGGAGGAGGCTGTTGAGGTCCCGGGGCGGGCGCTGCAGCCAGGGCTGTGCAAACTCCTCCATCGGCCAAGGCCGATGCCAGCGCCGGACACGGTGGTCCCAAGGAGCCACGTGGCTGAAAGCACCAGGTTCTCCATCTGGAGCTCAGCAAGAGTATTTTTCGGTAATGAAGGACATCGGGGCCCTGACCAGCACTGGGAATGGGGAAAATAACTCTGGAGACATCTGCTTTCCATTCTAGCTGATCGCTGTGGGACTAAATGAATTCCTGAATAAATGTTAAACAGGATCACCAGCAGCAGAGAAATTCAAGTATCTCAGAAAGCCTTTGGAAGGGACAAAGACAACTGTTAATGGGTCCTGCATTCACAAAGTCATCTGAAAAAGCAATTTGTAGGAAAGAGGAGGAGAGGGAAGAGCCGGAACGTGCCTCCAAACAACAGTGGAGAAAGGTATAGGCAGCCCTGAGGCTGCCAGGGCCATCAGATAGCTGCTGGCTTTCACCAGGCCACTGCTGGCTTTTTGACGTCATGTCCCAATACCCCGGAAATTTCCTGGTAGGGATGAAACTCTCCTGGGTTTTCATTCATCTGAAGGCTGACACAGGTCGGAGTCGCCCTGCCCTGCGGTTAGTGGGCACAGTTTGGCGAAGGGCAGAGCCGAAAGGGCTCACAGCCCTGGCTCGCTGCCCGGGATGCTCTGGGAAGGGCTGACCCACCCGAGCAGCAGGTCCCCACGCGGGAGCTGTGGCTGCCAGCCTCTGCCACCCTGCTCCACCCTGTACCCGTGTGGGACGGGCACGAGGAGGGGCTCGGTCCCAACACTGGGGGAGACGGGGACTGAGAGAGCCTGGTAAGAGCAAAGCGGCAGTAGATGGGAGCCTAGGACAGGAAAGCCTGAAAGCTGGGTTTAACAAGGATTTCCAGCTCTGCCCTGAACCCAGAGTTCAGGGTCCAGCACTGCCCAGACCCCTTTAAAGGAGGAGGAGGAGGCAATCCGAGCTGCAGGTGGGAAAGGCACTGCCCAGCTCCCTGTGCTCATCCCGGCGGGGGGAACCCCTCATCACCACCACCCCCCCCCCCGAGACCGGTCAGTCCCCGGGGCTGGCGGGAGCAGCGTCCCCGGGGTGCCACGCTGCGGGGAGCCAGCTCTGCCCACGGGTGCCCACCCACGGCCGCCCGGCCAGACACAACGTGCATCATCGCCGTCAGCACCTGCGAGCAGGGGAGGGATGGGAGAGAGCACCCAGCCAGCCGGATCTGCTAATTGCAGCGAGGCAGTTATGAAATGCCACCCCCCCCCCACCCCCACGAACCCGTTTCGGCCCCACGCACGCACACTTAATCCCTGTTCGCAATCGAAGGGAAAGGAAAAATACCAAGGAAAAGTCTGCCGGCTGCCCACGGGGGCTCCCCGGGCAGGGGGTCGCAGGCCGATGGGCACGCCTTGCCCCCGCTCCCCGGCTCCCGGCCCGGGGGGCACCCCCTCTTCCCAGCGCTCACCTCCCGGAGATGCTCCTGCCGAATCTTCTTCATCCCAGGATCCTGTTGCTATGTGCTCCCCGCTCCGACACTTTTTCCTCTCGCTTTCTCCGGCGATAGGGAGGGAGCAGGGGGAGCGGGCGAAGCGATAGCAGGCAGGGAGGGGTGCTGGGCTGGCGGGGCGGAGGGAGGCGGCGGGGACGGGGGGAGCAGGGCTGGCGGAAAGGTTTGCCTGGAGTTGAGGATGGCTGCGTGCGGAGCAGGGAGGGAGGAGGCGATGGCTCTCGGCAGGCTGGAGAAGGACTGTCTGTCAAACGCATCCCTGCTGGAGGGGGGTCCGGGACCTCAACCCCCGCCGGGGCAGCGAAGAGGAACGGCTGCTGCCTTACTCATGCCATGAATGCGTCAGGTCTCCCTAGGGGTGGACCTGACTTTGCAGACACTCTGCCACCGGGCCCCTCGGGGGTCCCACATGCCCCAAGCAGCGGTGGCAGCAGCGCGAGTGCAGATGCTAGAAGCTCCCAGCATCTTTCTGTCCAGCTCTGGGCTGATTTTCCTATGGCAGGACACGGCCGGAGCCTGAGCTGGTCAGAAGTGACTTCTCCCCATGCTGCCCCAGCCCTGTCCCCAGTCCAGGGGAGGGGATACTCAACAGCCATTGTCCCTTTGGGCAGGACCAGCACATCCCACTGTGCTGGGGGCAAGAGCGATCCCTGGGCAGGCCCCAGGGTGAGCAGCTGAGTCCAGCATATCGTGGGCCCAATCCTGGAACCATGGAGATCACATCTCCAGGGTTCAGAAGTCCCTGTTGAGTTAGCAGTGGGATCCTACAGCCCCAAAGCCCAGGGAGGTGGGGGCTCTTCCCCATCACGCTCAGTCAAATCCCCAGTGACATGGCAGAGAGCTGATTTGTGGCTGTTTCTCCCACTTTCATGGTGGGAAATGTTCCCTGTGGGGCTGCAAGAGGGGACAAGTCTGGAGCACAAGTCTTATGAGGAGCGGCTGAGGGAACTGGGGTTGTTCAGTCTGGAGAAGAGGAGGCTGAGGGGAGCCCTTATCACTCTCTACAACTACCTGAAAGGAGGTTGTGGCGATGTGGGTGTTGGTCTCTTCTCCCAAGTAACTAGTGATAGGACAAGAGGAAATGGCCTCAAGTTGCACCAGGGGAGGTTTAGATTGGATATTAGGAAACATTTCTTCACCGAGAGAGTGGTCAAGCATTGGAACAGGCTGCCCAGGGAGGTGGTGGAGTCACCATCTCTGGAAGTGTTCAAAAAACATGTGGATGTGGCGCTTCGGGACATGGTTTAGGGGGCATGGTGGGTTGTGTTAATGGTTGGACTTGATGATCTTGAAGGTCCTTTCCAACCTTAATGATTCTGTGATTCTGTGTGATTCTGTGACAACCCTACATGCCCCAGCACCAGTGTGGTACCAGGAGAGCTTCTGTGTGCCCCAGGACCCACAGTAATGCCTCTTTCCTTTGATAATACCCTGTTGTCCTTCACTTTCTCCCTGGATGGTGCCCAGTCCATCATGGCATGTGTCCCCCTTTACCTTGCAAATGCCTTACGGTGCTCCAACCTGCCCCAGACCTGTCCACAGCTGCTTTGCTCAGGTTTAAGGCTGAGCAGGCAGCACCAGGGATGTGGAGGACAATGACAGGTCTGGGACTGAGAGGACTCAGCCTGCCCGATGTAAGAGCAAATCTCCCCGACATCTAATGGCAGTCGTGCTCGTACAGCCCTCCAAGCACTTCTGAAAATTTTCCCTGAAAGGAAATGGATCCTGAGCATAAAGATACATTCCTGCAGAACCCAACATGATGAAGTGGCTCAGTGTTTGCACAGTGGGTCTTTCAGAGCTAACATTTACCCAGATTCCTCAGTGGGAAAAGAGGAAGGAGCAAACTATATAACACAACAAACATCTTTTTTCACACGTTCAGAGCTTCCTCAAAAAAAAAAAAAGTCTTTGGGAATTCACCCATCCAGGTTTCACCTGCCTTGGACTTAGCCATTGCTTCTCCCTCTGCCGGGATGCTGGTGGGGAACACTGATCCCAGAGTGGGCCAGGCTGGTGGCCAGGGGCTGTGTCGGGCACTGTCCCAGCCTCATCCTTCCTGCTCTGGGCAGGGATGCTTTGTTTGCCTTTTGTGCCTATGTGATCTGAATCACCCCTTTGGCTTTTTCCCTTGGGATCCACCTAAAGAGAAGTGTCCCACAGCCACCTCTGTGGCATAGGGTGGGAGAGACTGGTGCCACCCTGTTACATCTGCCCCAGCCCCACGTCACCAGCATGGACTGAGCCCTGCACAAACCACCAAGCCGTCCCTAGGTGGGCTTCCACCCCGCATCTTCCTGTCTCCATGGCAGTATTTACCAGCAGAGACATCCAGGGCTGACGCTACCCTGAAATGTCTGTGCTGATGCTGCTGCCGGTGGGATGCTCAGTGTCTGGAGCTCCCTTTTCTAGTTTGGCTGGTGCTGTTCTGGTAGCACCATCATCTCTCGATCGCCTGGGACTGCCTGGGAGTACACACCCCACTCTGGGCATCTGGGGTGCTCCAGCATCTCACTGCAGAGCTGACTCGAGTCTGGCATTGCCCTGGAGCCAGCAAGAGACCCACCTCATGGAACAGCACCCACCAGAGGCAGTAGGAGCCAGAGGGGTGTTCCCATGAGGAGCGGTGCCATCCAGGGACCCCAGAAAACCCAGAAGAGCTCAGGCAGAGGACTGCGGTGTTGCACAGCTGTCCCCGAGCCCTGATCCCTAAGGGCCTGGCACTAGGGAGCACACATGGGGTTTGCAAGCATTTACTAGCAAGCTTTGCCTTCTCTCACCCCTGAGCCACCCCTGGGACATCAGGTAAACCTTTCCCTTCCCATGGGCTGAAGCACAGGCGCAACAGGGTGGCAGGGCTGCAGGAAAGCAAACACACGTGTCTTCGTCCCGACGCAGTGCACACAGGCACTGGCACTGCCCATGCTGCCTGCCATTGGTGGGGAAAGAGAGGGCAGCACACAGCCTGGGGAAACACCCTGGCCCACCCCGTTTGGGCATCCCACCCGTATCCTGGTGGCAGCCGCCCGGGAAGAGTCGAGATGGTGGCTGACAGCAAGATGGGACCGTGCCCAGATCCGCTCCGCGAGACACGAGGAAGGCGACAATGGCAGCGGCACTTGGGTTAGTCACCGTTGGGAAGCGTGCCACGCCGGAGGCTGCTGGCAGGCCGGCGGCGTTCTCAGCCACCTGGCGTGCGTGGCCTTATTTTGATGATGATTTCAAGATTTCTCCAAGGAGGGGTGCAGCCGGGCAGCGGGAGCCGGTGGGAAGCGCGGAGGAAGGAGCAGGAAGAAACTGCGGGGGCTTGTTGGGGACAGTCCCCAGGGTCCCCTGTCCATGCGGCCAGGCTGTCCCCATAAGGACCAGGCTCTGTGTGGGGATGTGCGACTCGGGAGGCAGCTGCTGCAGGTGCTAAAGCCGGTGCCTGTCACCTGCCGGGAGTGCAACTGTCAAGGTGACACATGTACAGGAGGTTTGGACCAAAGGTCCCAGAGTTGGTGGGGACATGGGGTCCACCAGCCCCTTTCCTGGCACGGACGGGACTCCGCAGGGCTCGTTCATCCCTGCCCAAACAGCGGCTGGAGGGAGGCAGGGGAGGACACGGGAGTGGGGACGCAGCAGATGCATTTCGTCACCCGGCCAAGGGGCGTGTGTGTGTGTGTTGGGGGAAGGGGTGGCTGGGCATGTGGGTGCATTTATTGCCTCTTCCCGCCAGCGCTGGCTCCTTGTGCACATACGGGCGGCAGGGACCCAAGGGCACAGCCCACAGCTCGCTGGACTTTTACCCTGCTGTGCAAACAGGCAGGCGCCAGATTAGGGTATCAGTTGGAATTTCATCCTGTCAACGGCACCCACAGCCTCTCCAGGGCAGGTGGTGGAGCATCTTCTCTCCAAGCCCGGCCCCTTGCCCACCCACGGGCACCCCAACGCAGCGAGTGAATTTGGGAAATGCAAATTTCCTCCCCCCCCAGACTCTGTTCCCCTTCAAGCTTCCCCCTTGAGCAAGAACTTGCAGGCGACGGTGATGCCCGGGGCTGGGCTGCCACCACCCCATCCCCTGCAAGGGCAGCATCCCTCCGACCAGTCCCCATGTGACAATGACAAAATTGGATGTCAAAGGCAGGCGAAGCCTGGCGAGAGAGGAGAATGCATGTGGAGGAGCTAATCCCCGGTGCTGGGACCACGCTGGAGTCTCCATGCAGAAGTGGACCCCAGCTGCCCCAGCCTGGCCCAGCTCTTTGGGCAGGTGGCCCATCCAGCCCCATCCCTTTTCCCGTATGGCACCGGCTCCATTTCCTTTGCCTCCCGCGGCCTGTTTTAGCTCCTGGTGCCCCACATCCCCTTGCAGGGTGCAGGGAGGCAGCGGTCCCATGCCGCAGGCAGCCCAGGTGCTGTGCCGGTGAGCGCAGGGTCACCAGGGTGCAGCGGCAGGTTCAGCCGCTGTTGCAAGATGAGGAAAAAACCCTTTGCTCCGTCCTTCTCTCTGCAATGCCACCTCATCCTGCCCCTGCTCCTCCATCTCCTCCACCCATGAGGACTTTATCCTGTATCAGGTGTCCCTCCACAGCCGCCTGCCCTGCCCGGGCACCTCAGCACACATATCCCTGCCTCTTTCCAGGCAACGCTTGGCAAATTTTGAGGCCGGAGGAGCCATTTTGGGCAGGGATTTGAGGGCAGCCCCTTGGCCGGTGCCCTGCAGGACCAGGGGACGTGGCTGGGATGGAGAGAGGAGAGTGTTGGGCACTAATACCAGCTGTCCCAGGCACTATCTCACATCCTCGTTCTCTGTTTGCTCTTCTTGGACAAGGAGGATATTCAGCCCATCAACAGCCATAAAACTAGATTAGAGGCCAGGAGGCACCAATGGGAGGTGGCCACGTCCGTGGGCAGCTGGCCTTGTTCTTTGGCCTCCACCAGCCCAAGCCCAGCCTCACCCTTTCCCCAGCTGCCCCCGGAGCTGTGAGTTTGCAGCCGCCGGGTCGCCTGGCACGGCCAGCCCCCTCGGTGGCAAAGGCCAGGCCACCCCCAGCAATGCCCCTGCAGCATGGGCACACTGCATGCTACAGGGGCAAGGCTGCTGCATCGACACATCCACTTGTACCCTTTTCGGTGGGGCTAGGCAGGACCCCTCGCCCTCAGCCCTGGCTGTTCGCAGGGGCATCGGCACTGGTGCGACCCTGGAGCCAGCATCCCTCCCCTGCTGTGGCACCGCGGGCTGGGAGGAGACAGCAAAAGGATTGGGCAGGATTCCTGCTTGCTTTTATTTTCACTGATGCCTAAAAAATAAAAAGGAAACCCAGTTCTGCCTTATATACACAAAAACTGAGCTAAAGTCCCGAGCCAATGCAAACATTCGTCCTTGCCACCGAGCGCAGCTGGCAGCGGTGGCCGAGGGAGGTGTCACCGGCCCCTGCGGGAGGGAGACCCAAATCCTACGAGAGCGGGAGCGGGGCGGCGGGCGCAGTGGGACGGCAGGGACTCGCTTGTAAAAGCTGCAGCGTGCCTGGGCACCTTGTTTTGTGGGCCATGAGGGACTGGGAGTGGTGCGAGGCTGGAGGCGGACAGGGCGGCTGAGGGATGTGCACAAGCAGCGTCGGGTGCGATGTGAGAGCTTGGCCAGGCGCTCTGCAGGCAGCAGGGGACATGTCGGCGGCTCCACTTCTCTGGCTGCGGTGTGATTTTCAGAGAGGTGGCACAAGGAGAGGCCACGCGAGCTGCCACTGAGGCCCACGCACCCTCACCCCTGTCGTGGTCTTGGGAAGCTGCAGCCCAAGTGCACTCGGTGCAACCCTGAGCAGGAGCCGCAGCCGCTCCTGTGTCCCTGCCGTGCCCCGCTGGCCTTTGGGGCATCGGAAACCCGGACCAATGCAGTGGTCAGGACTCAGCAGGGTGAAGGGGCATTTCAGCTGCAGTTCACCAGCAGGAGAAGAGGGATATCAGTTACTGGCCTAGGGCACACAGTGGGCAAGAGGCGGTGCAGTGCATGGAGGAGGTGGGAGACGGAGACCGAAACCTGGAGTCCTTTGGGTTTTAAATAAAATAGGAAAAACCCACTTCTCTGGTCTTTCTGGAAACCACCTCTCCATCACATAACACCAGGCATGTGCCAGACCTTCCTTTGCCTGAGACAGTCCCTGTCCACCCCGGCAGCAGCTCCCGGTGCCCATGGCGGCTGCACTCCCTTGGAGCAGCACCACAAAGCTCTCCCAGTATCAGCCCTTCTTGGACAGCCTGGGGCTGGCTCTTGCACCCTGTCCCAATGACAAACCTTCTTGTTTCCCTCTCCTTCCCCACTGGAAGGTAGTCTCAGGGCTCAGCAGGGTGGTTCGTCTCCAGCGTGCCCTCCCCCAGCCCTCCCTCTCCTCTCCTCTCCTCTCCTCTCCTCTCCTCTCCTCTCCTCTCCTCTCCTCTCCTCTCCTCTCCTCTCCTCTCCTCTCCTCTCCTCTCCTCTCCTCTCCTCTCCTCTCCTCTCCTCTCCTCTCCTCTCCTCTCCTCTCCTCTCCTCTCCTCTCCTCTCCTCTCCTCTCCTCTCCTCTCCTCTCCTCTCCTCTCCTCTCCTCTCCTCTCCTCTCCTCTCCTCTCCTCTCCTCTCCTCTCCTCTCCTCTCCTCTCCTCTCCTCTCCTCTCCTCTCCTCTCCTCTCCTCTCCTCTCCTCTCCTCTCCTCTCCTCTCCTCTCGCTCCAGGTGGATGATGGCTGCGGTGCTGCCTTGCCATGGCACAGCCAGGGGCACTGCAGCTGCTGGACACGTCTCTGTGTGGCTCTTTGTGGCTGCAGGGGCAGAGCTGGGGGTGCAGGAGTGGGTGCAGTCTGGCTGGGGATGTGCAGGGGCTCTCGCCAAAGGCGTGCTCTGGCTCGCCACCATCACCATGTTTTGAAGGAGTCCCCCCTTGGATCCCATGGCCAAGGGTTCTGCCTGGCTCCCGCTGTCCAACTCGCTCTGCCTTCGGCACCCCCGTTCCCAGCACGGCAGATCCAGGAGACCAGCTCAGCAGAAATTAGTTTAGCCCCGAGTCCAGCCAGGTCTTTTTTTCTAGTTATCTTCTTTGAACTGCCCCAAAAGCACCAGGCAGCTGGATCACCAGGAGGACTGAAGGAAGCATCCTACCAGCTCCACCTGAAGCACTGCAGGAAAGCCATCCTCCACCACCCCCCCCTTCTTCCTTCTGCTGACATTAGGACCTTGCTTTGGGCTACAAATACCAGAGACCAGACCAGCATGTTTCCTACAGGAGAGCAATACTACCTAACCTATGTTTTTTATGTAGGAGAGAGCCCACCCGCCCCTTGGGAAGGTCCTGGTGCCACCTCACCCAGCCTCACTGGCCGCCCCGTTGGTTCAGCCGGGGACCATCGTGTCTTTGGGAAGGGGCTGTCACTCTTCAGAGCACATGGACCGGCTGGGCTCTGCTGCGTAGTGCTTATCTCTTGGTGTCTATAGCTGGTGAAGGGGGTTAAGGCATGAATTCCTCCTTGATTGTCAGCGGAGACGAGGAGACGAGGTTTGGGGCGCTGCTGCTGCAGAGGCCTCCGATGGGTCCCGGTGTGCCGATGGCCGGCGGAGTCGGCGTGGTGGTGCTGGTGGGCTGGCTTTGCTGCTGCATCTTCTTTTTGTTCACCTTCCTCTCCTTTGCCCTCCGATTTTGAAACCAGATTTTCACCTGCAGAAAGACAAAGACGGCGATGCAGAGATGCAACCAAGGACGACAACTCTCGGGGTTCCCCTGGGGCAGGGGGTGCATCCTGGAGTTTGGAAGAGAAGGCAGAGATGCAGAGCAAGGTGGGACCACCGCTGCCTGCTTGGGCTGCAGCCCCTCCCCAGCCCCATCTCCACCCGGGATGTGGGTTTTCCTGGGACCCCAGAGCACTGACCTGCCGTTCGGTGAGCCCAAGGGCAGCGGCCAGCTCTGCCTTGCGGCGGATGGTGATGTAGCGGCTGTAGTGAAACTCCTTCTCCAGCTCCAGGCGCTGGTGGTCCGTGTACACCACCCGGTACTTGTCTTTCGTCCTGGTCTTGCCTAGCAGAGAGAGCAGAGCGGGGGTGAGCCAAGAGGGGATGGAAGGGAGGGGTAGGAGCATCACCGAGGACACGGAGGAGCTACACAACCACCCGTGGAGAAACATGGCAATGGCCTGGGAATCAGTGGAAAGAGAGTTGTGAGGGTCCTACTAGATTTAATGCCCATCCTGGGTAGCACCAAGGTGTTTCTCCATGTTGGAAAGCACCTGGGCATGGGGGAAAGGAGCAGGGGGATTCAGAGGCAACCCGAGAAGATGGACTATAAATCCCACATGCCATGACACACCGTTCCCAAGAGCAGCAGAGCTGCAAGCCCTGCCGTGGGCTGAAGACAAGCTGCCAGCAAAAATGCAGCCTGAGAGGGCTGAGGGAAGCCCAGTTCTTTGCCAGGAAGCCCAAGCCCAAGGTGCCATCACTTGAAGGTACATGGATCAGGACAGGGGAAAGAGGGAATACCCAGGGATGACAGCATTTCTCTGCCATTAAGAGGGTTATTTTCCTCCTCCCGATACCGAGCTCAGACGGAGGGCAGCAGCTTATTAATTTGGTGCAATCTTTAAAGATGAACTTTTAAAGGTGAAGAAACCCACACCGTGAACAAGCACTCCCAGGGTCTGCATCCATGGGCCAGCTGTGTTTGACTGAAGCCAGCCCAAATCTTGCCTTGGGGCCCCCAAGGGGCTCCCAAGAGCTTGGGGCCATCGAGCCCCTCTGTGCTCCTTCATTAAATCACACACATGCAGGGCGAGCTGCGGAGCGAGAGCCATCAGCATGAGCTCTGCCTGGGCCAGGGGCCACGGGGGGCACTTCAAGGAAGGGTGTCCATGCCCGGCAATTTGCTGACAAGCCCCTGGTGCTTTCTTCTGCAGAAGAGCCCATGGGTGGGGGAATAAACACAGCTGTGGATATTTGCTTCTCCACTCAAAATAACAAAACCCTGTTCCGGGGCATCAGGAGGGACGGAGCCATGCTTTCAGCTGAGTAGCCACTGTCCTTGCTGCTGGGAACCCGGCTGTTTGTTTGCCTGGCAGACATGTTTGCCTGTCTTCTCCTGAATTTCTGCTGCTGAGAGCATTGCTGCCATGGGAAGGGGCAGGAGCAAGCCCAGAACAGCTCCATGGATTTCCCCGGGGCTGTCCTGGGTGTACTGGATAGGACAGGATACTGCCCATTACTGCTGCAGACGTGCAGGGAGGGATTTCTAGTGATCCAGCAACCCATATAACCTCACTTGCGGCATGCTTCCCCCAGGAAAGGGGGTCTTTGTGTGTCTGCCATCCTGTTCATCTGTCCCCCCCATATGAGTCCTTGGCACATCCTCCAGTTTGGGCCAAATCCAATCGACATCTAGACACCTCAGCAATATTATTAAATTCTGACCATCCTAGTGGAAGCAGGAGTTTGTGTGGCGCAGAGCAAAATTGTGCTTCAGAGACTCCAGCCTAATCAGACATCAGAGAATATCCACACAGCTAAAGCCCGTTTCTCAGCCAACTCAATTTTATTTTTAAGGGTGTCCCTCCCCTGCTTTCCCATTGCAAGGAGATGGGGACTTTCCTAAGCCACCTCTGATGCTGAAAGATAAATGTAAAATCATTGGAGACAGGACAACCCATGGCCACGGTACGCTGTGAGTGGGAGAGGGGCTCCCCTGGGGTCATTTCCTTCGCAGCATCCCATGGGATGCCAAAAGGCAGCTGGTTTTCTACTAAATAAGCAAAAGCCAGCAAAGGTCCAGCTCCTGCCATCGGCCACCGAGCAAACCACATGTGGAAGCGCATGAGCAAATGTGCACCCCTGGGTGCACGTGGGAGCTGGGGTGGGCATGGAAGGCGTCTCACCCTGCTGGGACCTGACCCCAGCGTTCCCAGGCACAAAAGCAGAGGCCTTCAATTCAGGTTAGCACCCAAATTCCATGACTATGTCACTCTTCGTGTCCTCCTGCCATTGCTCCTGGAAGTGGGTGCTGGCACAGGCTCAGCACGTGAGCAGGATGATGCCAGAGGCTGGCTGGTCTGGCCAAGGGTCCCAGCTCAGTCCCCAAGCAGCACTAAAGGGAGGAGGGTGGGAGCACGGTGAGGTTGCAACATGACCATGAGTAGAAACCAAATCTCCCAGCACCAGGGCTGGGCTTTAGCCACTAACTCGTGTTTGAGGGATGCAACGAATCCAGTCACCGCTTTTGGGAGTGGGGAGCCCAGGTCAACCCCGGGCTATTTAGAAGCGAACACCTAATCCCTCCTCACCGCCGCTGAGAGCAAACCTGCCTCTGGCCACACAGGGTGACTCTGCAGGTAAAAACACGGTAAAAAAGGTAATTTGATTGAACAAGATGTGTATGGAGATGTCTGCACGCGGCTGAAGCGCAGCCAATTAGTGCAGAGGAGTCTACAGCAGCATGCCTGGGTGTTTGTCTCCTCTTTGGCACACATCGGCCGTGGTGGCTCGAAACACAACTGACCGCGGCACAGAGCAGGGCTGGAGCGATACCGGGGGCACCTGGCCCATGCGGGACCCCTCGGTCTCCCCTCGCGCTCCCATGGGACGCCTGTCCTTCCCGGGGGGTCACAGCCTCCTCTCGCCGTCCCGCGGGTGAAGGGTTCGTCGCGTCAGAAGGAGTTCAGCGCCCCAGCCCAGGAGGGACCTGTGCTGAATTTGCAAACACAGCGATTCCCAGGGAGTTAGAGAATAAACCAGAGGCGCCGGCAGAGATTTATGCAGGCTTTGGCAGCTCCGTGAGAAACCGGGCTCCCTCTGTCTGCTCCACGCTCAGGGACTCCTACATTTTTTTTTCTTCCTCCTATAAATTTAACTTTTTTTTTCCCATTTGAAAGCAAAAACCTTTCTGAAGCGATAATGACTTAAAAATGATCTTATTTGCAATATTGCTATTTGAATACCACTGCTTGGAGAAAAAACAGCTGTAAAGCAATGGAATTGACAGACAAAGTAAAAGAAAAAAAAAGAATAAAGAAATAAGGCGGTTTGTGAATACCACATATGCCATGAATTTCAGCAGGAATTATTATTTGCTGCTGCAGCTGTAAATAGATCCATCACAGCTTGTTCTTTGTTATTCCCTCTTCACGGTTCATCCTTGAGGAAGCCTGTGCTTTGCCGCAGGTCTGGCAGATACCTGGCCGTGCCGGGGAGCCGTCACCGTATGAGCTGGGCACCAGTCTCTCGCTGCCCAATATCAGACAGCAAAGACTCGAAGCAGAGGGCTGACAACCAAGCCAGAGATGGAAAGTTATTCATCTCAACTAATTGCTGGTTTTGGTGATGTTTGCTGAATTCGGGCATGTATTGTGGGTGACTCACAAGGAAAAGAAAAGGACTCATAAGAAATACTATTGACAATGAATAATTCAACTACCTTGAATATGAATGCTGAGTTACACTTAACTCTCTCCTGGAGACTTTTTATGGCTCTGTGAAAGGAAAGAGGAAATTCAGGATGAGCCAGCCTGGCTCCTTGCGGGACCCCCTGCACCTATGGGGAAACCCCAGAGCCGCAGTGGGGAGCACGGCCAAGCAGAGGGATGGAGCTGCTCCCGCATTTCCAGGGAAGCCCATCAGAGGTGGACTGGGCTGTCCCACAGCACCGGGACAGCCCAGAGCTGCTGCTGCTGCACAGGGAGGGAGTGCGGACGGGGTGCGTGGGGTGCATGGGGTGCAAAGGGGGTGCTGGTGATGCCTCCTAGCACAGATGCTAGTCCCTTCCAGCCCCGCTATGCGTTTAAAGTCTCTCCTTGTCCCCAAAAGACCAGGCAAAGGAACTGCTCGGGCAGCCAGATGGAGGCCAGTGGGAAGGGTTTCGGCTTTGGGATCAAGGCAGGGCCAATGGCTGTGTGGGGAGAGGGTATCGTTACCACTGTTAATGAATAACCCTAATAGCACTCACCTGAGCTGTGATTAGATAAGGGAATAGCTTTAATGTGCTGTGTAAACCCCAAAGGATGCACTCCTGAGTGTGCACGCACACGCACTCGCACACATGCGGGGGGACAGGGTCCTGACCCCCAGCCTGGATCCGCTCCCCACGGCAGCCCTGCCCCAAGGATGGAGATGCTGGAACTCCTGCCCCGGAGTGTGGCTGCCGGGGACGCAGGGACACGGGAAGGAAAATCAAACCAGATCCCTGTGCCCACTATCCGGGGCTCCGTGCCCTCACGGCTGTGGTGGAGGCTGCCAGGGACATGCTAATTCACCCTCTCCAGCCCTGGCCTGCCCGAAGGATGGCTTTAAATGAGAAACGGTCCCACAAACACCCTAACAGATAGGCTATAGGGTGATGCCGTATTTTGGGGCTGGTGTTGAGCCGCTTTAGGAAGCGCTGAGAAGGGGCTGGTTCAAACCAGGGAGGAAAGAGGCTGCGGGCTGGCAGCGGCACCCGGAGAGGAGGCAGAAAGTAGTGAAGGAGCAAGGGCTGGCGTACGTTTTTTGGAGCTTGCCTTTTTCCCTGTCCCAGAGAGCGATGCACCCAGCAGTGTGCCCAGCAGGATCAGGCCAGCTCCGAACGGAGCATCTCTCTCCATGGGACGCAGCCATCCCAGCCACAGCAGGAGCAGCACAGCTGCCAGCAGCAAGGAGCACAAACCCACCCGCTTTTTGAAAGGTCTCTATTTCACAGGTGAAAGCAGCTCAAAATTGCAGCAGCTGCAAACCCTGGCTCTGTGGGAAGCCACTACGCAGCCATCAGGGCTCCGATCAGGGCAGCTGGGGTACGGCAGCCCCGACCCGCTCGCCGGAGCGGCAGAGATGAGAGCCCACCGCGGGGCCGGCTGCCGCGCCCCAGCCGCAGAGGTCCCCGAGGCCTGGGGACGCGGGCGCGTGTCACGGTGCTTTGCATGGGAGGTGCTGGCAGGGGGGACGGCGGCGTTGCTGCCAGGCCGGCCGGCCCCGCGGCTGCTCGGCGGCTCTGCACGCCCCGCTGCGCGGCGGCTCCTCGCATGACTGGTGCGAAAAGCCTGGGCAGCGTGCTCCCGGAGCAGCCCTGCGTGGTCTCACCTTCCTGGCCATGCACTGGCTCCATCCGTACAGCCTCGTCTGCCTGTCTGTCTGTACTGGGGTGCATTTCCACACCATCGGATGGCACTATAATATCTTACTGCTGAAAAACTTCAGGTGTGAAAGTCCCATCACCAGTGAGCACCAGGGAAAGAACTTATCCACACTGGAGTTAAAAGTGCAGCAAGATGGGGTGCAAGGCACCCCCAGATGGGTGCTTTCTCTCTGTCATAAAGCCACTTTATTCTGAATGAGCAGTTTCTACTTGCAAAGAGAATAAAATCCTCTTGTTCCAGAAGAATCCATGCTCTATCAGGATTTGCCATTCCTCCTCAGGGAAGGCATCAAGGAAAAGTTCCCCCCACCCCAGCATAGCTTAGACACTGCTACAGATGGAGAAACTGAGGCACAGAAGCAGTTTCAAACCAGAGTGGAGTCCCAGGGTCAGTGCCGTGGGCTCTGATCGCTGGTGGGGCTCCCCAGGCAGCTTCACCTCCAGTTCTTATACAGCTCCATGGGGGGAAATCCCCCCACTGCAAAGAGGGGGGCAGTCAGCAGAGCGATGCCCCGTGACAAAGACCCCAGGCCCAAGAGAGGGCTGGGGTCTGCTCCCAAAGCTCAGGAGCCTCCAGGCTGGCTGGAGTCACCCTCATCTGGCAGCCAGATGTGCTCCAGCTGCTGCTGTGCGAGGGGTCGATACTCCCTCTGCCGAGCAGAGGTGATGGCAGCCACGCTGTGCAGCGGCGATGCTGACGCTCGGGAAAGACAGCCCAGCTCATTTCACTGTCCCTAAACCTACTGGAAACGGGAACCCCAAAAATCTGCACTAACAGCAGCAGGGGCTGAGCCCCCAGAGGCCCTCCCTCTGCCCTTTGCCCCCCACTTGCTCCCCTCAAGCTCCAGCAGCCGCCCCAAAGCACCCACACTTCTCTGTGCCCAGGGATGGGGGGATAAACCGGAGCCCCCCACCCTCCCCACATGCTGGGAACCAGCAGGTCAGGATTTTCACAAGCCTTCCCATGCCTGCTTCAATATCATCAGCTTTTTTCCCTCCGCTGCAGGAAGCAGGGGAGTGATGGATGGGACGACTGACGCAGGGCGAAGGACCGGAGCCATGTGGTTTGCTTTATCGCCACCAGCGAGAAAGGAGCCCCTCTGGAGGGCAATCCTTCCCGAGATCCCTGCCTGAGGTCGTTCCTCTGTGAAAGGGCGTTGGATTTAGACAACTGCCGGGTGTCAAAAACTGGGTGAGAGGAACCACCCTCCCTCGTACATATTTAATGTCTCTGTACTGCAGAGGGAGGGGATGCTGGGTGAGTCCTCACCCGACAGACCCTGCCAAGACTCCCCAACTCCGCTCTGGGTTGGAGAAATGGGCGTTCCAGCCATCAGGGTTGAAGCCAGGACTCATCTGTGCCCGAGGGTGCTGGGGCCCCTCTGAGGAGCCCAGTGGCCCTCCTACCCCCCGGGTAGCTCCTTGCACAGCTGTTCACCTGATGTTGACCCAACCTGGGGATTTCTTCCTGCTGCCAAAGCCTTCAGAGCAAACGGCAATGCTCCCGTGGGCACCCCACTAGCAATAAAACCTGATTCAGCTTGGTACGTCGCGCACTGGAAACGTTTCACTCACTTACAAAATCACCCCGCTTGTCCCAATGGCTTTCCAGTCTCCTGCACACTCTCCTGCACAGTCTCCTGTCCAGCTCTGCGCTTCCGAAGAAGCTTTGCTGTAAGCGAGAGCGTGTGGCTGGGGTTGCATGCCTGGAGAGTGCGGGGCCGGCAGAGCCGCACAGGGCAGCCCGGCTGCTGGGAAGGGGCAGGAGAACCCAGGGGAAGAGCCAGATCCGGAGAGCACAGACCGGTGCACAGGAGCACAGGCTGGCCCCGGCTGGGCTCCGCGCTGCCGGCACGGCGGGACAGGGCCAGATCTGCACCCACACCCACACATGTGGGTGAAGGCACCCCTCCTGCAAGCCTCGTCTTCCTCCCGGGAGGTGCAAACCCCAAGGGGATGAGGAGCAGTGGTTGCAGGAAGATGGCGGTTCCCCATCACAACCCCACATCCTCGGGTACGGAAATGGCAGGAGATGCTTCAAGCCCACGGGCAGCAGCCTGAGGCTGGGCATTGGGGCAAGCATTTCCCAGCCCTGCAGTGATCCAACCCATTATTTTGGCAACCGGCGGATTCCTTCAGTTGCTCCCATGGTTTTATGAGCGCCGAGCCGGGCGCTGCCAGCCAGGCTCCCACGCCGGGTCAAAGAACACGGCAGCGCGGGCGGGTGAGGCGTGCCGGGGCGGCACGTGGGCCGGCGAGCACACTCGGGCTGGAAGCGGCCCGTTTCAGGGCATTGCCCTCACGCCAGCCCCGCGGCACAGAGCCTGGATCCGGCTCAGCCGGACCAGCTGCCTGGCTGCGTTTGGCCCGGCTGCGGCAGGAGGAGGACAGCGGGGTGGTGGCGGTGCCGGCTGGGCCCCAGGACTCCTCGTCCCCTTCACAGCCCACCCTCACCGTGGGGCAGCGCGGGGGAAGGCTCCGGCCCCTTATCCGGGCGATCGCAAAGCTAACAGGGGAGGAGTGGGCGTCCTTGAAGGGTCCCCCGTAGGAGACATCTGCCATTGGCCAGAGGTTTAAAGTGTCCCTCTGCTAATCCCGGGGTATTAGCCAGCCAAGCCCATCACGTAGGTACCGCCGGTGCTCCAGGGAAGCCCTTCTTGTTCAAGGAAAGTCAATTCTAGGAAAGTTTGAAAGGCCTGTACCTTGGCCAGCGGGCTAAGCGGTCAACAAATCCCAGCTGGGGCCAGCAGCAGGTTGTGGGTTAATAATTCAAGGGGAGAAGACCGATGGGGCCCAATGCACGCACACACCGAGTGACCCAGGGGAGCAAAGTGTCTCACGGGGACCCACCGTGTCCTAAAGAGGGGTTCCCCCCGCAGGGACTGACCGGGGAAATGCACCGTCCTCCAGCCACCACCATCACCCCAAAATGTACCACGCACGGCATGAACCCCGCCTGTCCGTGGAAATCGTTTCGATCTCTCACTCACGGGGTTTTTACTCTTTCTTCCAACATTCATGGACCTCACCAGGGCTGAACAAATAGAGCTGGAAAACTGGGCTGCAAACAGTGAAAACAGATGAAAAACTGCATACCCAGCAGATTGCCACTCGCCCATGCTTGGAGCGTCACTGTGTGCTCTCCATCACCCCGAAACCTACCCGGGCACCACGGGCACCGATACCACATGGAGCCCCGAGCACGTTCCCCTCCCCGAGGGATGCCCCAGTTGCACTTTCACTTGCAATATTTAGCACTGCAGCCGCGGCTCGATTAGTGACCTAAAAGCCAGACCCGAGGCAGTATCTGAGGATTTGCATAACTAACGAGCAGAGGGTGAATTTCAAAGTTCAACCAGCCGCCGTTTCCAGCCACCTTCCTGAGCTTTTTATAGAGCCGGGGTGCAATTCACAGGGAAGTTTGCAAATAATTGCGAATAAGGAGGAAGCATGAGGCTCTGACATGCTGCTCATGAAGATTTTATGAGCAGAAAAAGAGGTGACATCGGAGAGAGAAATGAGGCCCAGGGACACGTTTCAGCTTGGTTCCCTTTTAGTCCCGATTTCCAGCAGCCAGCCCTCTGGCGTCGCAATCCCTTCTGCTGCAGGGTTATCTTGGCTCAGCTGGGTGAAGCACGCACGTATTTAGCAACAGGTATATAAAATCATGCCCCTGTAAAGCCTGGCTCTGCAGCAAGTCACTAGGAGATTTCTCATTGATTTTTCTCGGGCTCTGGATCGCATTTGCAGAAGCCCCCAAACACACTCATATTCCCTGCGTAACATTTTCTCTTACCGCCTCGCAGCTCTTTCCCAAAAGCTTTCAAACGGCGGCCAAGAGCTGTTTATACAAGGCAAGACACAGAGAGGGAACCTTAATTTACAGCTCTCTGAAGTATTGCGATTTATAGCATTTGCAATGAAACCGTTGATATTTATAGCAAAAAAATCCGCATATTCATTTCCTATTCCCACTGCGGTGAGATGGGTAATTAATCAATCCAGACTGATTAAAGTCCAGTTTATTGATTTCAATAAAATGATTCATCTAAGAATTTCACCCTTATCTGTGTCAAACCCATCTCTGCCCTGCTCACTTTCAAGCTTAGTGGAGAAAGGCCCTTTTTTATTTAAAGGGCAACCCTGGAAAACACGGGCTGCATCCCACCATCTCCCAGCACGTGGTCCCACCACAGCCGAATCCTGCAGCCGCTTGGCACCAGCAGCATGGGGCTTGGACGCGGCAAAGACACAAGGAGAGGGCCTTAATCTGCAAGTGCCACTTTTTAAAGTGCCTTTTTAAACTTAAGTGCCATTTTTAACTTTTTAAAAGTTAAAAAGGGACTTCACTGCTCATCCATCCTGAGGAAGCATCACAAGAAAGGGGCTTTCACCCCAGCACCCATCCCCACATCACTGGCTGGGCTGGGGCAGCTCCTCCTCTGTGCAAGAGGAACAAGGCTGATTTGTTTGTTCCTTTGTACGTATTTAATCTAAGAGATACAAACTAAGCAACTAATGATATTTTTCCAGAATTCAATCAACTCAATTGTCGTCTAACTCAATCAGAGGCACTTTCAAGCCCCTGTTTTATCTTGGCCCCACTGCTGGGTGTAAAACCATGCCCTTGATGCAGAGGAGAGGTGTGCTGGTGTCCTCCTGCCCTCATTAATTTTCTCTCCCACCTCTCTCCTCAGAAGAAACCGAAGTGATCATGCCTACAGAACCTGCAGCAGTGGTGGGGTCCCAGTTGCACGGGGGGGCTGCAGGGTCACAGCCCCCTTCCACCCCGGGACAGAGGGAAGCCCTGAGTCCCAGCACGCCTGTGGGTCTCCATCACTGGGTATGGGGGGAGGCATTTTTCCTAAAGAGGTATATTCAGTGCTTAAAATGGGCCAGGAAATATCAGCCTGCCTCCTCCCTCCTCTTTCCAGACCAGGGCTGGTTTTTTCCCTTTATTGGGATGTTCTGCCTGCTCCAGCCAAAGCTACTGGTCCCACTAGGACAGTCCCAGCCCCATCCCTGCCACACGGATCCAGCGAACATGAGGAGCTATTTTCCATGCTGGAAGACCCCAGGCACCTCTGCACGAGCTCCTTGCACGAGGGTCTCTACATGGGGCTTGGCCAGCCCCACACAGGGACAGCAGGGAGCCAGAGGCAAACCTAAAACCGGAGACAGTTTGCAAAGAGGGAGCCCTGGCCCCGATGCCAGCGATATGGGGCAACCGAAAGCACTCTCGCCCCTGAGAAATGCACAGACCACTCCTGCAGTGAGTTTGGCCCCAGCAGTGCTCTGCAGAGCTCATGGCCAGCATGGGATGGGAAGAGGGGTGGTGGGTCCGGGCAAGCCCGGCGGGCAGAGGGTCCCGCTGCGGGCAGGTGGGTCCAGGCAGGGATGGCAGCGGCAATCGAGGCCTGGAGGGGAAGATGAAAGGGCGCAGGCAGGGCAGCACAAAGGGCCCCCTCACCTCACCTCGCTGCCAAAGGAGCCGGCCACCATCTCCATGACAAAGCGAAGCCCTTGTCAATTTGGGCTGGCCCCAAGGGGGGATCTGCTCACCGCCTTTGAAGTGGGCAGCAGAGCCCCCCCACCCACCACGGGCAGGGGGCTGGGGTCACCCAGACGCTTCCCCCCCGCCCCTAGGTCAGGAGTTCAGCGGGGACAGGACCCCGGGGACAAGGGGACAGGACCCTGGGGACAGCACGGCCGCTCGGTGCCCAGGCCAGCGGTAGGGGCAGGAGTGGGGGCACCCACTCACGCGGTGTACGGCACCCACTCGCTGTGCACATGCACACACGGCGTGCTGCACCCGGGGCACCCACGTGCACCCTCCACGTGGCACCATCCCCAAACGCACCGCATTTTGCACACACACCACACGTGCACACACACCACACCTTGCACACGCACCGTGCGTGCTCACACACCGCACCTTGCACACGCACCACGCATGCACACGCACACTGCACATGCACACGCACATCGCACCCTGCACACACACCACACGTGCACACACACGACACTTTGCACACACACCACACGTGCACACACATCGCACCTTGCACACGCAGCGCACACGGCACAGTTCTCAACACACAGCACCTTGCACGCACACGTTGAGCATGTAGCATCCCCTGTGCGCGATCACTGACACTGTCTATACTGCAAGCCCCATACGCACATACTACTTACGGCACCTTGCACACGCACACAGACCCTATAGCACCTCACGCGCACTGCATACACCTTACGTACATACGCACAGCGCATGCAGCACCTTCCCTCCTCATAGGTACAGATGGCCCCTTCCCTGCACACGTATGCACACACGCTACACATGCACGCAGCGTGAGGCACCTTGCACACACACGCACACCCCCCATAGACCGGCTCTCACACGCCGCCGCGCCGGCTCGCAGCCGCGGCCCCGCACGCTCGCCCTCGCACGCACGAGACACCCCGTCCGACACCCCCCGGGGCTGGCAGGGCCCTGGGGTCCCGGGGGCACCCGGCTCTGCCCGTCCTACCCGGTGGCAGCAGGCGAGGGCGGGGGCAGACACTGACCTGGAAAAAGGACTTTCCAAGCCCAGCAACGCGGAAGGACGGTGCCCTCCCTGCCCGTTCTCAGCCCCTGCCGCCTCAGCAGCGGGGTCCCCTGCTCTCTGGGGACCAGGCACCATGCCGAGGGCAGGCCAGCACGCCGTCCCGGCCGGCAGTGCCCATCAGGGAGAGCCGCCCGGCGGGATCCGGCCCCGCAGGACTCGAAGCCCCTCTGCAGCGAGGCAGGGGTGCAGGGCTGGGGGCTTTCCTTACCGCTGCTGCTGGTGCTGGGAATGCTGCGCCTCATCCACTCGTACGGGGTGCGTCTCTGGGCGTTAGGGGAGAGCTGGGGGACCGAGCTGCTGATGGGCGGAGGCAGGAGTGCAGAGCCCGGGGGCTGGATAGGGTTAAAATCTGGGGGGCTGAATCCAAACTGCCCCGGGCTGGCGGTGGAAGGCGCAGCGGCGGTCCCGTACGAATGCCAGTCCTCCTTGGCAGGGGTGTAGGGAGAGCCCCAGGCGGCCGCCGGCTGCCCGTGGTGTGGGTCGTTGTTAATCCCTGGCACATGGTGGTAGCTGGCGAAGTCCGAGTACTGGGGCGGCCCCGGCACATAATTCTGGGGGTTGAGGTTGAGGCTGGGATGCCGGACGGGGCTGGGATACATGTTGGTGTCCTTATCCAAAAGATAACCTACGTACATCTTCCCCGGCCAGCTCTGCGCACATGCTGCGCCGCCGTGCCGCCGGCCGCGGGCCGGGTTTGGTTTGGCAGGGAGGCGGCCGCCCCTCCTTCACCGCGGCTCACCTGGGCGCCTTGGGGAGCTGTGTCCCGGGGCCAGGCACCTCCCTGCCCACAGGCTTTTATTGGGCCCAACCTCTCGCAGCATTTGCATTGAAAGGCAGGTTTGCATTTCAAAGTGCAGGAACCCCGGCGGGCGTGGGGGGCGAATTCAAACCTCCCACCCCAGCTGCAGGGGGGCCAAGGCAGTGGGCGACCCTGCGGAGCACCATGGCCCCCACGTCCCTTCCACTGTCACCACCCCGTGGCTGTCCCCACACCGCCAGCCTTTGGTCCCTTTGCAGCAGCCGGCTTTGGGGACGCGAGGGTGTCGCTGGTGTCGCCCGCAAGGACGCCCCGAGGGAGCGCACCCCGTCGCTGCAGCCATCCGTACCCAGCAGCAGGGTGCCTTGGGCTGAGCCCTCGTACTAAAGCCCGGCTGCGGGCAGGGGACAAGCTGGGCTGTACCTGCCATCAGCCCCGTCCCCATGTTGGGGGACACTGAACCCTTGCTCTGGGGTGACACTTTCCCGTGCCCGGCAGCAGCACCCATCTGATTCGGAGAAGGAGTGCTGGTGGGAAGGGGAGGCTCTGGGTGCCCCTATGTTTACTCCATCCAGGGGCAAACCCCCGCCTCCAACCCTGATAACAAACCTCAGCCCGGCCCCAGAGAGCGGGATAGACAGACAGACAGACAGTGTGCAGGGGGATGCCCCCACCATTGACCCAACGGGGAGTCCCTGGGCTCCGCCATGGCTCCAAGGGGCTCGTGACCCTGCAGCAGGAGGAGTTTCTTGTCTGTTTTCTCTCTTAAAGAAGCAAAAACATTCTCATATATTTTCTGTTAGGGAAAACCAAGCAGAAACGGGACCCTCGTGAGGCCGTGTCTGCCTGCAAGGCAGGAGGTGGGAGACCACCCACTTGTCACCCATCATGCCAGACACACCTCTGGAGGGGGACGAGGCACCAAGGACCAGTCCTGTGCCATCCAGGCCAGAAACCCCCATCATCTGCAGCCAGGAGCCTCCTCCCCACAGATGTCCCCCTCCCCACCAGTGTCACACTCCAGCTGCGCCGGCCACCACCGCGTAGGCGCGGTCAGCATTTGCAGGATGGCTTTTTCTCCTCAAACCAAAGCACAGCCCCGGAGAGGCTCCAGGAGGGTGTTTTGTCACCTCCCCAAGGCCACCTCTGCCCTTTTCTCTGCACCAGCCCCTTCCCCTGCTGGAAACGTGAGTGGGGCAAGGACAGGTCAGTCCTTACCCTCCTGGGACAGAAACAGCCTGGCATTTGACAATAAGAAAGAGAAAAACAAAAAAAAAAGCAGGGAAAAAAGAGATTTAGAATGACATTGAGAAGAGGGGATAAAACAAGGGACTTTCAGAGCTTTTTCCTTATATGAACCTGGGAAGTGTTTCCAGTGTGGGATTGCCTCCCAGAACTGTGGGGTTAAAAGGAAAATGGTACCAAAACCAGCAAAGCCCTTCTCACCGGAGGAGCTCAGTGCACTCCATGCACCACCATTTCTTGCTTTCCCCGCTGCAGCCAGTGGCAGATGTCCCCAGGTCGGGGACAGCGCTGGCCACCGGTGCTCCCCGCGGCTCCGCTCGCTCCCACGCCAGCCCTTCCTCCCCACGGCACCCTGAGCTCTCCCATGTTCATGGAGGGATCGGTGCGTCCCCGAGCCCCCGCAGCACTGCTGTCATCTGTTTGCTCAAGGTGGACTTTGCGAGCGCTCGCCATACCCACCTCGCAGCCCTCCCGGCCGCAGCCGGGCCAGGCTGCTGCCGTTCCCACCCTGCAATCAAGCACGCCGCGCTGGAGCCATAATGGGGCAGCACCCCCATCCCCGGAGCTGTGGGCCCACAGCGGCTCTGCATCAGTCCTGGGTGCCTCATCCCAATGCTCCAGCCCCAATTCTGGCTTGGAAGTGGGTGAAAATATTACGTGGATGCCCCTGTACCACATCCCCTCCCTGCGAGGAGGTGGGAGCCAGGATGAGATCAAAGGGTGACGGTAAGAGATAAGGGATCTGGTTTGCAAGAAGGGAGCAGAGTAAAAGCTCAAACAGTGGGAAATCACCCCCAGAGCTGGCATTGCTGAGGCTCTTCCTCCTGAGACCTGGCATGGCCAGAGGTACCGCAAGAGGTGAGGGATTTGCAGCATCCTCCCTGTGCCCCCCAGCATCCCCGGCCCCTCGCCCAGCCTTGTCCCGGCTCCTCCCTCATGACAAAGGTGACTGTCACGACCGTCCCACCCAGTGACGATTGCAGCTCGTGCCGCAGCGCAGATTGGTTGATGTGCCGTATAACCCCATCTATCCTGCTTTTTTCTCAAGGTCTCAGCACAGCCATGGTTTGTTTAAACAAGAGAGCCAAGGCCACCTTCCTCCTCCTCTTCCTGCCAGCAAAGAGACACTGGCTCAGGGAGTGGGAAAAAAAGAAAATCCCCCCTGAGCAGAGGGTGGGAGGTACGGGGGTACACAGGTGGCTGCTGGGTCCCACCCCAGGGGCGGCTGCATTTCAGGACCGGGTGATGCTGGGCTTATTCCTGCTGCTGGCTGCTCCCGCAGGCGGTGACGGGCAGTTGGGCCCTTTTCCCAGCCCGTGAAGGGGGCTCAGGCTGCTGCCAGGGACCGGGGGTCCAGGATCCCGGGGGCAGCACCTCTCCATGGCAGGTGAAAGGCTTCGCCAGGCACAGCATCGCCGGGTGCCTGCTAACAGCCGTGCCATGAGCTCCCTTGGCGTGGGGCAAAGGGGGCAGGGGTGGACAATTGAGCCGTAAAGATCCACTGATGATACCTTCCCTCTTCTCCTTTCTTTGGCCTGTTTGTTGCTGGTGGGGATTATGGTTGACAAAACTTATGCTGGGGAAGAGCCAGGCGAGGAGCCCTTTATGGGCTCCCCTCCATGGGTTCCCCGAGGAGCATTCCGGCTGCTACATGGGGGCTGGGGCACTGCTGGGGACCCTCGGTGTCCCAGAATGCCACCCACACCGGATTCCCATGGGTGAGCTGGTCAGGGGCTGCCAGAGCCCTCAGGGGCTGAATGAGAGGAGGCGGCAGTACCCTCTCCATCCACACCAGAGCCCCCCAGCACCAAACCCAGACTGGGGAGCAACTTCTAGTCCTCCTGACCTGACGTTCCTGGGGGAAACCAGGCAGATGCAGTAGAAAGGGTGAGCAACCAAGGTTCCCCCGCTGCTCCCCGGGGCTCGGTGCTACTTTCTGTGATCGAGTGATGCCATCTCCTGGAGGCTGGAGGGCTGGGGAAGGGAGGGCTGGGAGGTCCCCAGGGCCAGGCTGCAAGCAGCTATCCCGGATGGAGCAGGTTTGCAGAGGAGACCACCACCCCACCATCTCCTCCTCTCATGGAGAAGGCACTCACTCTGGGAAATCAAGTCCTGCCTTGTCCCCAGCTTGTTCACCATCAGCAGGTTGTTTCAGTGGGTCAGGAAGATGCCCACAGATGTTCCCCTGAGCCTGCTGCCCCCACGTCTCTCTGGCAGCCCCATGGGCCCATGGCCTCACCGCTCCCCCCAGCCTTCACTGCTCCCAGAGGCAAACAGACCAGCACATCCCAGAACTGTGCGGTCCCACGCACACCCCAGCCCAGTCAGCACCTTGCTCTCATTCCCCAGCTTCTCCTGCCACCCTTCTGCAGCAGGAGGAAAGCAGGGAGCAGAGCATGTCTCCTATGCATCAGTCCTGCCATTCACCCTTGAAGCAGCATCCCAGAGCACAGGGGAGGGATGGGGCAAGTGCAGCCCCCTCACCAAATGCCCTGAGAGCATCCCCTCCTGTCTGTCGATGGAGACATTGGTGCAACCCTCTTGCAGAGGGCAACCCCCTGCCCCACGTCCACCAGCCCCACTGCAGACTCCCGAGTGCCCTTTGGCTTTTCCCGGATGCCTGAACCAATTTTCTGCTGGCACTTGTGTCCCCGAGCTGAGGAGGGTTCTGCAGAGCTGGTCCCTAGAGAGATGGGTGCTGGACTGGGATAGCCCAAATCAATGTGCTGCCAGCACTGCCAGGGCTCAGGGTCACTCTTTGGATCAGCTTTCCTGGTAAAATGCAAATGGCACAAATCTTGGGACTATCCTCAAGAGGACACTGGGGACAGGGACACACGTTGGCATCTCTCATTGTTTTCCAGAACGTGCAGGGCCCCCGCCCTTGCTGGGTTGGTGATGCGATTCCCCCTGCACCAGCACAGAGCTGGGTGCTCGCCGTGCAGCCGATGGGTGCCGAGCGTGGCTTGCTCACACAGCCTGCAACGGGAGACACGGGGTCCTGAAGGTGGCCAGGGCCTGGCAGGGAGCATCCGTGCTTCGGTCCTTCGCCACGTTTCAGGCACTGTGTAAGCAGAGGGTTAACAATTCCCACATTAAGCGGCTGCAGATGTGTGGGAAAGTCTGGGGCGACCGGACGGCATCGCTATTAGTATTCACCCAGGAGCCTGCCGCTGCCTCCTGGGGCTCTGCGGAGCACATTTAATACCGAGGCTCGTCGTGGGGGCTAGGAAAAGTGCATGAGACGGGGGTGGAAAGGCCCTGAGGCGGGGAGAGGCAGCGGGCTAGCATCTTCCGCTGCTGGCTAGTGCCTCCTCCAAGCACCCAAACCCAGGGGATGGGCCAGCATCTGTAGGTTCACAGCACCATATGGCGTATGGCTCAGCGCTACCTCCTGACACCAGCCACCCTGCGGTGTCTGTGACCAGTGTTCATGGTGCTGCAGGATGCTCCCCAGCCTGGGATGCTCCCCAGCACGTTGTGCTCGGCCATATGGTCACTCTGGAAGGAACCCAGCACTTTCTGCCTCCCCTTCCTCCCTGGGCGCCGCTGTCTCCCACCGCCACCCTGGCAAAGCAGGACTATGCACAGGGCAGCTGTTCCTCCAGAGGCTGGGGCAGAGCTCTGGAAAGGGCTGGATGAGGCCTGCGGGCGGCTCTCCCCAGCGCCCAAGGGCTGGATCCAGCCAGGAGCAAGTGCTGGCAGCTGCTGTGCCGGATGGGTTGCCCAGATGCGGTGCCGTGCTCCCCAGCACCCGCCGCTCCTCTCTTGTGGCCTGCGGCTTGACACCACATCAGAGCGATGCTGAAATTCCTGGGCTGACTTGGAGTTGATAGAGGCTCAGAGGAACAGAAGCCAGGGGCGAATCTGGCCTTCGTTAAACCTTTGGAGAAGCGGGAAAGGCCGACATCTGCGTCTTCTTTCCTACCTGCCTCTCACCTGCTGGCGCATGGGACCCATCACTGACTCCAGCATGGCCATTCCCACCATCGTGTTGGGTCACCTGCCTCTGGTGACTCTTCTCCACATCAGGCGAGGGATATGGGCTTTTCCCTGTGGTCCCATCTGGGATGGGGTAGGAAGTCAGGGAGCTGCTTTGATCCAGGTGATGCCAGAGCAGTCCAAATACCCTGGAGAGTCCCTATCTCAGTGGCTGCTGTCCCCACCAGAGGCACTGCACGACATGACCCCAAGCCCCCGCTGGCACTTAAAGATGCTTATTGAGGCTGGAAATCTCAGCCGAGAGCGGCTCTGGCAGCCCACGCTGCAGCTGCCCCAGCCCCGGAGGAATCACCAAGTCCTGCAAGTGCCACGAACCGGGGTGCAAGCACCAAAAATAGAGGTGAGCGATGAAGGGGCGATGAGGCAGAGGTAGCTGACCTGTTCCCCTCTGCCCACGCGCTCGCACAAGCGAGTCCCTCCGGCTTGGGTGCTTCCTTCGAGCTGGCCTTTCCCAGGAGCTGCCGTAACCCCGACACGCTGTTCCTAAACAAAGTGTGCAGCCCTGGATGCTCCCCAGGGACATACAGCGCAGGCTGCCGTGTGCCTGCCTGGATGCTGTGGGCTCTCCAGGGCTCTCCCAGCATCCCAAAACAATGAACTCTGGCCTTTGCAGATTCCTCTTGGGAGAAGGTTTTGTTTGCCCAGGTTGTCCCTTGCTCCCAGCCTGGGAGTGGGCATCGGGGTCATCTGTTTGCAGCAGGGAGAAGGGGGGATATGTCCCACCTCGGGATCAGGATGCTCTGCCCTCAGGCGTGGTCCCTGCTAGCTTTTCCACCCCCTGCTCACCCCAGGCAGCCCGTCACCGGTGCGAAGGGCCCAGCGGGATTGTACCAGCGGGTTTCTCCCTCTCCTGCTGTGTTGAGCAGCGATGCTGTCCTTGGAGGGGGCACGCTGCCGGGAAACAGCTCTGCTGAGCTATTCCCAGCAGCCCACATGTCCCTGTGTGGGGACCCGTCAGACACGTCTTTATCCCTCGGGAAAAGTGTTGGGAAGAGTCATGTACACAGCACGTCCCCTCCGCCGCCTGCCCCCCATATGAGCCGCTCTCACGCTCGCCAGCTCCTCTTCTGCACGACAGACTGTCCCGGCTCTGGGGGGGCTGCCAGGGCCCCCCGACACGTGGCCGCCATCACGTCTGGAGTCAGGGAATCAGCCCGGTGCAGGGGAGCAGCGGGGTCTCGCCCAGCCATCACCACTTCACCCCCCGACGCAGCCCGGCGTCAGAGCCCCTCCAGCTCCCGCGGGGCACCTCTCCAGCACCCTTCCTTTCCCCGGCCTCCCTCATGTCCAAGGCCCACATCTCCGTGTCCTCGCCCGCAGCTGTACCTGCCCCGGCTGCCAGCCGTGTGGATAACCGGGGATGCCGCAGCCCAGTTCTCCTCACCCTCCACGGCTGCACAGAATAAAGACCTTCCCCTCTGTTTTTTTGTTGGTGCAAAGAAAACGCTGAGATAAGAGGTGATAAGCGGCAATCTCTTGGGCTCGTCCAGCTGGGGAATCATTAGCCGTGCCCATTGTGTTGGCATTCGTTAGCGAGGCAGGAGGGGATGAGTCTGCCTTGCAAACAAGCCGGGAACACAGATTTCAGCAGTGTTGCCTTTATGGGAAAGGCTTTTTCATTCTTGGAAAGGAAGTAAAAAGAGAGACAGAAAGGTATCTTTCCAGAGGAGTTCCCTTTTTCAGGAGAGCCAGTGCATTTTTGCATTTTTTCTTGTTTGGATCAGACAAAAGCACATCCCGAAGATAGAAACGGTTGCAAGAACTGATGGGTCAAAAGATAGTTTTGATCCGAAGAGCTCTGCACCTTGTTACAGTGCCGAAACAAATTGCAAAAAAAATCCTTTTGGACAAATTATAATGTTTTGCTTATCAAGAGATTCTCAGAAACTTTATTTGAACTCATCAAGGTGTGGGGAGGATTTAAAGCAGGTTCGTCAGCTGGCTTCCACCCCCCCAGGGCAGGAGGGGTGCAGAACATCTGAGATGATGACATGGCCGAGGAGGAAACTGCTGCTGCCTCTTCCAGCTCCGTGCCTCTCGGCAGCCCAAAACAGCCCCGGGTCCCCAACCAAACCCACCCTCTGCCGCAGCATCCCAGTTGCACAAGAGCTTTTATTCCCTTTCCAAAAAAAAAAAAAAAAAAAAGACTGGGAGGGTGCGTTGGCGGTCCCCGAGCGGCCACGGCCGGCTGGGGGTCAGCGGGGCGGGAGGCGCAGTGCCGGCACGGCACGGCACGGGGAGGCGTCCGGGGGGAATACGCGGAGTCGGTTCAGTACAGGCCTTCTTTAATAAAAACATGAGTCAGCTGCTGGCGTGGGCAGTGGATTTTCTAAACATCCCCTCATATCCTGAGAAAGGGAGGGGAAAAAAAAAGAAAACGGGAGGGGGGGGCTTGAAGCAGGGGGAAAAAAAAAATAGAAAAGAAAAAGAAAACAGGGAAAAAGGCCAGAATTGAAAGCAGACACAGGGAGAGAGCAGCTCCTTCCCTCCGGTTTAAAGAGGCAAGAGCCAGGCTGGTCCGGGCTCCTTTTGTTTCCCGTTAGCTGGGCTCTCGCCGCTCCCCCTGCAGCAAAACTCCCCTCTCCTTGCAGCCACTTCGGCTTCTTCTTTCTTTTTTAAAAACTTTTTTTCCCCTCATAGCACTCATCTGCCGGGCTTTAATCGCGAGTTTTGCTCTGCGAAGGGTCCCCGCAGAGGGTGGAGGGAGGAAGTCGGAGGGACTCCGCTCCTCATTGGCGAGGCAGCCTCCCCCCTTCTCCTCCTCCTGAGGTCTCTTTTATTTATACACGCACACACACACGCGTGCACATCCCTCGGCCCTGGGCTTTGCTCCACACTGGGGCCCGAGGCAGCCGGACCCCCTCCCAGGTGGGCTGGGAGCTGCCCAGGGCGCTGCTGAGATGCACTAGAGACGCAGAGCGAGGGCTTGGCTGCAGCCCAGCCTTGGCACAGCCTTGCCTCTCCTTTTGGTTTTATTTTATTTTTTTTCCCCTCCTCCCCTCAACTTCATTTCTTCCCTTCCCTCTCTTTCTCCTTTAAGTGGAAAAGCCTTGCCAGCTGGGGAAGGCTGGGAGGGCAGGGAGAGCCTCGGCAGGCAGCAGATAAAGAGTGCAGAGGAGGAGAGGAAGGAATTTCGGGGCGGCCAGCGCCCGTGGGACGTGCGGCACAGGCGCTCACCCGGTGGGACCCTGCCCAAGGTAAGCCCACGCGTCGCCCACCCGGGTGCCGGCTCGCCCTCCGGCTCTGCTCCGGCTCTCCCGCTGGGAAAATTCGTCCTGGAGGCGGTATGGACCCCAAGGACCCTCTCCATGAGCCAGCCTGATTGCTCTGGAAGGGGCTTTGCTCCCCTGCAAGGGGCTGGCACCCCAAAATATCCCGCCAAGCCCTAGGGAGGTGGTGTTTGGTGGAGGGTGCCTGAGCTCTGCAGCATCCCGCGGGAAAAGCCGTCCCGTCAGCTTTCGCCAGGTCCCGGGCTGGGATGGCTGCGGGGAGCCAAGGGGATGCTGCGGCTGTAGGGCAGGAGCGGGGACCCTGCCGCAGTGCGAGCGGGACCCAGAGGATCTCTGCTTCTCCCTGGGGAGCTCTCGGTCCCTCCCTGGATCGGGGGGGTTACCCTGGCTCTCCCAGGCCGGCAGCTGTGGGAGGGCTGGGGCGTGCGTGGGGAAGGGGCTGCTCGCCGTCCCCAGCGAGGCGTCTTTCAGAGGTGTGAGTGTGCCCCACCGCAGAGCGGCGTCACCGCAGCGTTAGACCATCCGAACACATCCATGGTCACCCATGCAGGGTGCTCCTAGGACCACGCCGCTTCGGTCTGTGCCCTTGGCGGGGCTCCTGTCCCTGTGGGCCAAGCCGAGGTGGAGAGGGACGTTCTGCAAGCCCTGCTGCGGGCCTGCATCCTGGCGTGCCGGGTACTGGAAGGGGCAGAGCCTGGTAAAACCCTTCTAGGCACGGATGTGGGCAACCACTCTGCTGTCCCAAGAGCCCAGGAGCTGAGGGCCTCCGGCAGGCTGGAGCTGGTCTGGAGCGAAGCTGCGCTGACTCAGGCAGCCCTGACAGCCCGGGGACGGGGGTGGCATGACCTGCCGGGCTTTGATGCTCACACTGGGACCATGTGGGCTCAGAGCACCCAGCTCCTGCACTCACCTGCCAGCAGGGAGACTTTCAAAGCAGGGCTCAGGGTAGAAAGGGATATTGTTCTGTTCCATCCTTGCCCCAGAGCACCTGGGTCTTTTGCTGTGGTGAGCAAATAGCTACAAGTAGTCGGTTTGGTATGCAAACCCTGTTTGCAGGGGCTTAGCAGTCCCAAATCTCTTCAGAGGGTCTCCCATCAATGACAAGGACCAGTAATGTTGAGACGCACTGCTCCCCAGGGGCCATTGAGGGCTTGGTTGAAGGGTCATTCCCCCCTCAACACCCCACAGGGACAAGGTGCCTGTGTACCCCATGGTCTCCAGAAAGGGGCACATCTCCTTCAGGCAGCTGGAGCTGGTGGCCAAGATGCGGCTCTGCCTGGCAGAGGGCACATGCTGGGCTGGCTCAGCGGGGGAGCTGCCAGATAGCCATCCTGGTTGGCAGCCAGCTCTGGGCATGGTCTGACATGAGGCTTGAAGTCACTCCTTGACCCTGATGTCACCCAGGCATGGGTGTGCTGTGGCCCTGGTGGAAGTTGCCAACCCCAGGCAGTGTCCCCGGGTCCGGGAAATGCCCCCAACTCGGTGCATCATGAGGGGTCAGTGTTTTGGAGAAGCATCATGTCACAATGACCCATTTGCAGCACGCAAAGGGCTTTTCTCTCTCCCTAAAACCAGCTGTCCCTTCCTCCAGCTCAACAGCATGGAGGGTCCTCACTGAAGGAGCAGGTGGAGGGGCCGCAGCCACCCGATTACCTGCCCATCTCCCGCACCCCTGCACAGGGCTGGGGGCTCAGGGTGCCCGCGGTCTGAATGGGGAGTATAGCGTGAACACAAGCATGGCCAGCTGTCATGTTGCAGTCAGGGAGAAGTTAGCCATGGCTTGTTGTCCAAAGTCCTGGGCATTTCTAGTGAGGTCCCGCAGGGCTCTGGCCTGGGCTTGGTCCTCTGCAATCTCTACGCTGACCGCCGGGGTGATGGACGAGCCCACGTACTAAACTCTGGGCTGGCACCAAGCTGGGTGGGCAGCCGGTGTGCGGGCAGATGGGAATGCAGGAGGATCCCAAGGGCTCTGGGAGGAGTCCGGCGTCAACCAGGCAACAGCAAGCTGTGACAGCATGCTGCCATTAGGAAGGAGATATTAAATGGCTGTGCATGGTCGTGGTAGCTAACAGCCCGGGCAGCTTGTACGGTGGGGAAGGATCTGGGGGCTATAGTGGACACAAACCAGATTGCAGCATGGTGAAACCCGCAGCTCTTCCCGTGGGACGTGCTGAAAGGCGCACGGCTGGATGTAGTGCCAACAGGCAGGGTGGAGGGCTCTCAGCCAGTGATGCTGAGAGCTTCAGCAGGGATGTACACGGAGTGGAACAGCTCGGGCAGAGCAGGGAGGGTGATCAGAAGCCCAGAAGAGGCTGCCGAGGACTGGGAGAGGAGTTGATGGGGCTCATTGGTCACTGGGTGTTGTGGGGAGGTAGCATATAGTCTTCATGCACAGGAAAGGTCACTGCAAAGAAAAAGGTTAGCTTTTAGGGGAAATGTCTGTAGGTTTAAAGGCATGAGGCTGGGTGTCTTCAGCCCCACAGGCTTCAAAGGACATGCCAGGCAAACCTCTGGCTGGGGAGATGTGGGCACTGCAGCAGGGCAATGATCCCATGACCTATTTCAACCTCATTTTTGATGGGTCTATGACAGGATTTCCAAAGCACTCGGAACAACACTGTTAGGAAAAGGAGAGCACTGAGCCCTTCTCCAAGATCACAGCAAAGCAAAATTGTCTTAGTGAGCACTGGAGGAAAGCTGAGGATAAGAAATGCTCTCTAGCTGTGAGAGCGACAACGTGCAAGAAGAGACCATGTTGGCTGGCGGTGGCATCGCCCGAATGCCGAAAGGTGTGACCGGCCGCTGCCGGAGGGTCCAGCAGGACGTCTGTGCCCTGCTCCACCCCAGGGCCCGGCAATCCCCCAGGTCCCTCTGGCCTTGGTGTCTGACCCCATGCTGAGGCAGGATGCGATTGCAATGGTGTTCATAGGGTCAGGCTCGGCGAAGCATCTTCCTGGGATGCAGTGGCAAAGGGCAGGGAGTGGAGGAGCTGCGCCGTAGCCAAATCCCGTGGGAGCACAGCCGCCGGTGCTGGCAGCGGGGGCTGCCTTTGGCCCAGAGCTGGATGGAGCTGGGGACCACGCAGGCTTGGGGCTGGCTGGATGCATCCTATTCCTGTGAGGGAGGATCCAGGCCGAACACTTCGTGGAGTTTGTTTGTTTGTACTTTAACCAAGGGAAAGAAATCCCCTGGAGAGGAGCTGCAAGGGGAGGGTATAGACTGGGTATTGTTTCCTGAGAGGCTGGAGCGGCTCCAGGAGGCTCCTTCTGCTCCGCCAGGCAAATTGGACATAACAAGGCTTGTTTTAGGGTGGCTATTTCCCTTCCTCCTCTCCTCACTTGCCTAATCAGGCTCCCCGAGCCAAGCACACCTCTGCCCTGCTCCGCTCCCACTGGGATGTCCCTCCTGGAAGTGCAATGCTTTCCCGGCACCACGGGGGACACGGAGCAGACCCGGCTGGGACAAGGGACACATGCCAAGGATGCACAGAGGGTTACTGGGATGGGTCATGTGCTGAGCAAGGGGTTCCTTGGGTCCATCACCCCCCCCAGCCTGGTAGCAGGAGACACACAGTGATGCACTGCCCCTCACACGCTGCTTTTTCATCGTCCCTGGGTGCGTGCCTGGCACACAGGCTGTGGCATGTCCTGGTCTTTGTTTGTACTCTTCTCCTGCAACACCGACCTGCAGAGCCAGAGGACCACGGTGTGGAGAGCCTGTGCAGGGAGCCCACAGAAAGGCTTGCTGTCAGGAAAGCCAAGTTGGTGCAGTGCACGTGGTATACGTCCTGCACCCACGGATGGACTCGTCTTCCCGCTCATCTGTCCAGGTCTCCGAAAAAACCACCCATGCTGTGCTCTCCCCCAGGCTTGGCAAAAGCCAGTGTGTGATGGGGCTGTGGGGTGGAGAAGCAGGAGCAGGGAAGGGTTGGAGAGTGCAGGATATAACCAGGGCTCTGCGCAGGCTGTCAAACCCTGGGCTGCAAACCAGGAGACAGATGGAGTAGGAGGTACCTTCTCCCTGCTGCAGAAGGGGTCTCCTCAGCACGTCCCCGTGGGCAGCACCAGGCTTGCTTGGGGGTCAAGGCTGCCAAAGCAGGCAGGAGACAGGCGAGCCTGCCCCTCGGCACGGGGCCCCGTCCTGCCGGTCCCTCTGCTTTCCCCCTTCTGGCCCATCTACCATGCAAAAGACTCTGTGACTGAAATCTTAATGCTACCGAGACACAGTAATTGGCACCAATTAAATTGCTACATTCATGTTTGAATTGCTTTAACTGGCGAGACACACTGTCTTATTTATACAAAAAAATATGTTTGCTTGTGGGTTTGTCTGAACCGGGGCCAGCAGAAAATACACCATTTCGAGCCCCGCACTCTGCAAGCACATTCTCTGCTTGCAAACTAGAAGTCACCTCGGTTTCCAGTGTTGTTGAGCAAATGGTTGCAGAGCAGAAACCCCACTTTCCTTGGGGCCGAGCGCTGCCGGCATCACGAGAGGGGTCCCCTCCTCTCTCCCTGCAGGCAGCTGCCAACTTTTCCTCTCCAGCCTCGGAGCTATTTGGGAGAATATGGTCTGATTCAGGAATTCTTGGTGCAGGGAGCAGGACTCGGTGCCCATTTTAAAGCTGCGCTCAGGGGAGAGCAGCGGGTGCTGGCAGCTGCCAGCCCTGGCGCTGAGTCCTGCCTCGGCTTCTACTGCCTCGGATCCCCGGGGTTGGGGGGCAGGGGCAGTTTGCAGAGCATGGGTGCAGAGGGGAGCTGATTTATGCTCTCTGACTGAAAGGAGAGGAACTGCTGAAGCTTAGAAAGGAGCCTGCATGGAGGATGGCAAGCACAGCCCATGCTGCCTGGCCAGAGCACATAGGGAGAGGTTACCCAAGAGGGAAGCATCCCTTGTGCAACCCGCAGATGCACAGGGAATGTGTTGGTTTTCTACACCCCCTGCTCCAGAAAGCTCCATTGCTGCCTCCTGGTCCTGCTGTTATAAGGAGGTGGGGGACAGACCCTCATCATGTGCAATCGCCTGCTGGGGGTCTGGCCCCAGCTTGCCAGCAGGCAGGAGCAGAGGCGTGGGATGAGGCAGCTTGGCTGTCTCTGCAGTCCTGGTGCTGGGTGCTACCCCCCAGGTCTTCCTGCCCCACAGGTGAGCTTATGGAGAAGGGGGCTGGATCAGCCCCCGACACCAAAAGCTGCACCAGCAGTTGCATTTTGCTTGCTCTCAGAAACCCAGAAGTACCGGGGCCAAAGCAAACAGAGTCCCCTCTGAAAGCAATGTCTGCCCTTCACAGCCCAGCACTGCGAGGCTCCATCCTCTCCCACCCTGGCCACAGTGCCAGGCTCCTCTCCAGGTCCTTCAGATGGTCTAAAGGGTGCCCTGACCGCAGAGCTGGTGAGCGCCTAATCCCAGCCACGAGAGCCTAAAACCCCAGAACAAAGCGATTAAGCTTGGATCCCTTGCAGGCAACCGAGAAGAGAAGAGCCAATACATCCACGCAGATTATCTCCTCCTCCCGGGCAGACCTGCATCTCAGGGGAATTTCCAGAGGAGGATCAGGTTGCTCACCCTTTGTTGGGATGTGGGGCTGGTAAGACCACAACACTCTGACTGGTTCTGGGGCTTTGCAAAACCCTCACATCCTACTAGGGCTCAGGATGGCTATTTTTCTCCTCCTGTCTCCATTGCCCTCCCCTTGCTGCTGATGATCAGTGGTTAATCAGAGCCAGCAGGGACCTTTGGCTCCAGCCCTGGCCCCACCATAGCAGCCACTCTCGAACGGCGACCGTGAGCAGGTGATGGAGATGCCGACATGCTGGGGACTGTTTCCCTCCTTGTGTATTCCTTAGCAGAGTGCTTCCCTTGAATCGCTGCGGGAAGGCAGATACGGCTTTCTGGCAGCCGCAGCATGAGAGGAAAGCCCTGGGGGTGCCAGGACATGGGATGAGCCGCCAGGATGGTGCCCAGCCCTTGGTCCCACATCCCCCGCTTCCCCTCTCCGCTCTGCTGGCGGTGGGGAAAAGCAGCCAGCGGGCGGATGGGGTCTGCACAGAGAGGCAAGCCCCATCCAGCCCCACATGCTCGGGAGCTGGGACCTCCAAATATGCCAATTTAGGGGTGGAGGGGCCAGAGAGCTCTTTGAGTCACTGCTGCTGGCCAGCCCCAAGGCTTTGCTACCCCGTTGGAGGGGCCAGCGGTGAAGCGATGCAGGGAGCTGCGTGGGTCCTGGCCCGTGTCTTGGTGCCCAGCAGCCACGTTCATAACTTGCATTGCTCGTGTGCCCGTGATGCAGCGCAGTGTGTTCTCCCGGAAGTGTCTTTGCTGTCAGAAGCAATGGAGAAGTTGGGGAACAGTCATGGGCAGCCCCGGCTGGGATCTGTTGCATCTCTTAGAGCATCCTGCTGGAGAAGGGCACTGGGAAAGGCTGAAACGCTCCCAAGGGGCACATTCGTGCCTCCCCAGGGGGTCATCGTACTGCGAGGGTGAGCCCCAAGGCTGAACAGAGCCCTGCTCCCCACACCCGGCGTGAGCATCCCCAGTCGAGCACAGCGCCAGGCTTCAGGGCTGTGCTCCAAAACGCCGGCCGGCCCCCAGCACCACCGTGGGCTGGCCCCAGCGTCACCGTGGCCCTGGCACCCGCCAGCTGCCCTAGGGAGAGCAAGGGGGGCAGGATTTGGCCGGGGCGAGGAGCGGGGTATGCAGTAAGGGTCAGCCAGGCACCGCATCGGCCTTGCCCGGCACATGGCAGCCGTTCCTCCCAACACCCCCATCCCTCCTTCCCCAGCCCTAGGTGAGCCCTGGTCCTCGCCCAGGGTTTTCCCACAGCCCGGGCCAAGCTCGCAGGCTCCGGGGAGCAGCCCCACCGGCCCCGAGGCCCGGCCTTTCCTCCGAAAGCGGAAGCGGGGGAGCATGCGCAGCTGAAAGGGCCACGAATACCAACACTCGGGGCTGGGGGATTATTTATAACGCTGGCACCTCTCCAAACAGATGTTTCGTTTTATTTTGAACTTGCACTAAATAGGTCACTCGTTTCCTCCGTCTCCCATGGGCTTAAAATGGAGGGGGAAAGCGACGGGGAATAGGGGTGAGAGAGCAGGGCTCGCCGCGGTCCCACGTCCCCCTGTGCCCGCTCCTCTCAGCGATGTGTTGCGGAGAGCCCACGGCGGGAGGTTTGCTGGATCGTGTGTGTGGACGTCGCGGCCCCGCCACGCTCAGAGAGGCAGGATGGCCGCAGCCGAAACGGGGCTGCGTGGGGCTCACCGCCCCACCCCATTCCTGACATGGCTGACCCCAGGGCTGCTGAATCACGCTGCCGGAGCTCCGTGTAGATTTGTCATCCTCCCCAGCTGCTTTCCCCCCTGCTTTGGAGTCACGGTCCTCATTTTCGGCTTTCTGACAGATGCTGTCAAAGCCTGCGGTAGCCTGTGGCAGGCTGGCCTGGAGGAGGCTGGCTGTGCTAGCTCGTTGTCCTGCCGTCTGCTGCGGGACCAGCGCACTCATGACCACACAACCACCTCCTCCAGGTGCCACCGAAGCTGGGGACCAGGGTCCGGGGTCCCAGGCAGGGGGTCCGGTGGTGCCAGCCCCTCTCTCTGCAGCAGAGACAGGCAGGAGAGCCATCCCTGCCTGTGGGCATGGTGGCCCTGAGCCTGTAATTGCTCTGGAGGTGGCATCTGCCCCTTCTTTGACCATCTCCCAGAGATCTTGGTCCACACCAGCACTGTGGCTTCAATCGCGTCTTCGCAGACCAATTTTCTCTGGCAAAACCATGCAGAGGGTTCAGGCATTAGCGATGCTGCCTGTGAGTCTCGCAAAACCTCCCCTCTGCGTGACTGAAAGAAACCCCCAAACCCAGGCACGCTGCAGACAGGCACCCAGGGCTCTCAGCATCTTTCGGTCTCACCAGTGCCTGGGCAGAGCCTCAGGGCCCCTGTGGCACTGGCAGGTGGCCGGGCGAGGAGGGTTTTGCCCAAGGCATTCGTCCCTGGGGCAGGGATGGCCTGTGGGACCCCGGGGACTCCCCGGCTCCTCAGCCTGGTTTCAGATTTCCAATCTCTGCGTTTTATCAGCAGCTGTTTATGGGCCTTGGGATGACAGGCTCCCCATGTGTGTGCCCTGCCTAATTCTAGCCATGTGCTGGGAAAAAGAAAAAGGGCTCTGTGATGATAATCTGGCCTGTGAGTAAACGCGGTGTCATGGGAGCCGAGGGACCCCGGAGGAGGGATGTTGCAACTCCGGACGGTTCTAGCCAAGGGAAAAAAAAAACCCACACTCAGTTTTATTTAGATTAAAGGGTGGGAAAGAAGCAGTCGCAGAGGCTGGGGGGAGGGTGCCAGAGGAAAACGGGACAAGCCAAGGAGTTTCAGTGCCGGACAAGCAAGGCTTGGGTTTCAGGGGTCACCAGCCTTTGCTCGGGGAGCTCTTTGCCTTCAAAAGTGGGGAACGGTGCCCCCCGGCCAGGAGAAGCCCTCACTCCCTGGCTGCGAGCAGCATTGATCATGGGATCCATACGGGGCTTTTTTAATTGCATACGGGCACCCATGATCTCACTTAATGACTCAGATGCACTTAGACAAAGAAGAAATAAAGTGTATTTTACTTCCCGCTAATTTGCACCAGATGTCCCTGGCCTGCTTGGCAGGACGGCGGGGCCAGCGAGCATGGTGGGAGCGCCTGGAAGCGCAGCCCCTGCAAGAAAAGGGGCTAGAAATAGAAAGCCAGAGGAAGAGAAAGGACCGGCGGCTGTGTGAGAGGCCTGGCTTCGCTCCTCCGCTCCTTCCTGCGCCGCTGTCATGCTGCCGCCAGCTGAGATGCCCTCGCGGGCTGGGCTGGTGGCCAGCACCTCTGCCCAGCGTCACCAGAGCAGGAGGCTCGGGCAAGGGGAGCGCGGCTGGGGGAGAAGAGCAACGTGGGGCAATGGCTGCAGGAGCTGCTCCTGGAAATGCAAATGGGATTTGCTTAGAGGGGGCTGTGCACCCTGATTTCCAGCAGACAGCACATCCCCTTGCTGGTGATCGATGGTCTGCAGGGAGCAGAGCTCCTTCCAAGCTGTCTGTCACAGCCATGGCTGCTCTCCCCTTCCCCGGCACGGCAAGTCATCCCCTCCCCTGTGCACCAGCTTTGCAGGCTGGTTCCCAGCTCCCACAGCTCTGGGGGTGCTTGCGGGACCCCCACACTGGTTCTCCACAGGACATTAGTGGTTGTGGAGGAGAGGCAAGAAACATGGTCTAGGCATGCTTGGGAGGAGGGCAGCGCATCAGGAGGGTCTGCTCGGCATGGATGCCCATCTGTGTAGATCTCCCATGGCTTAAGGCAGTTGCAGGGCTAGAAATGGCCCTGTCCCACGTGGCCAGTGCTTGGGGATGGGCAGTGCCATGCGAGGCTCGTGCCAGCAGCGGCTGCCACGCATGCTGGGGTGCTCTGCCATGAGCGGTGTACACATGCTGGAGCAAGCACAGTGGGAAGGGGGCTCAGAGGTGTGGCAGGGCACGCCGAGCAACGCCAAAGGAAATTCTTGCCTCGTTACCCAAGAGTAGTCAAGACTGAGCCCACATAACATATTTTGGGCATTAGCAACGGCATCTTTGGATTATGAGCATCCTTAAACAAGAGATAGGTCCGTAGTGGGGAGAACAGTAATAAATCAATAAGGTTTGGTCATGTGAGCTCCTTAGCAAGGCACTGCAAGGTGGGGAGGGGTGACAGAGATGGCTGAAAGAATGATCCTCCCTAAATAAAGGTGGGACCATCCCCAGCAGGGGCTGAATGCGGCTCTTCCTCATATCCAAAACCCTGGGCGTAGCCCTGCTCCCGCTGCAGAAATTCCTGTCCAAGTTCAGCCACAGAGGCACCAGCCCCCGGCTGCGGCTCGTAGCAGCAAGCGGGGGAGTGGGAGAGGAGGCAGAGGGGAAAGCTCAGCTGTCATCAGATTTGGGATGCAGGAGAAATGAGATCGGCCGCTCTGGAGAAGCTGTGAAGTCATGAGATGGGGAATCATGAGACTCGAGTCCCGCTCCTGGCGCAGCCGTGGCCCTGCTGCGCAGCCTTGGCCTTGACCTCTTTGCTCTGGCCCTCTCTCCTGTGTCCTGCCTGTGAGAGCACAGCTCCGCGGGCCGTCAGAGCCCGGGGTGTCCTCTGCACAGCGCTGCTGCTGCTCAGGGACGTCGGGGTGCCCCCGTTTATCCCATCAGCCCGTGTAACATGCTGCAAAAGCGCGAGACTAGAGATGCTCAAACAGGCTTTCGGCGGTGCCCGGCCCCAGCCAGCTGTGGGATGCTTTCCTTTTACCAGCGCGGCAGTGAGCTGGGAAACCCGGAGCCCCAGGGCTGTCTCAGCTCTCCCTCGTCTCGCCTGCAAACACCACTCGCTGCTCTTGGCGTGTGGAGAAGCAGCAGCCGCCGGGTGCATTCCTGTGGCCACGCGTGCAGCGTGCCGGCCGAGCTGATGTGATTAGAGAGGAGAGATAAGGACAGACAATGCGGCTGTGTCACGGGGCAGGGACGGTCGCCTGTATCTGTGTCTTGTTTGGACTCAAAACCCTCCCAGACATTCATGGTCCCGCGGTGCCCAGCTCCCGGCCTCGCCGGGCAGCAGCGCGGAGGTGAGCAGAGACGTGGCGTGCAGGCTGGCAGGGAGCCGTCCTCCCCCGTGGCGCTCGGCGGAGCCCAGCATGGCCGCCCCGGGGACCCGAGCCCCCAGGAGAGTGCAGCCACCCCACAGGCCTGTGGGGCTGAGCGTGGGCGCGGGGCTGCATCGCGCAGCCAGCCCGGCCTCCCTGCGAGCCAGCTGACCTCCTGTCTCCTCTCCCAGCCAAATTCCTCTTTTAGAATAATAAACAGTGCAGCTCAAGAGAAAACCTCCCTGCCCTGCCAGGCCAGGGACAGCTTGCCCTCGCATCATGGTGCTGGAGAGGGGCAGGGGGAAGGTCTGCACCCGTGCTGGCAGGGAGGAGAGGATGGTGAGGGGCATAATGCGGGAATGGAGAGCTGGGACTTCACCTCGGCAGCTGCAAGATGAGAGGCTGCCGTGGAGCTGCAGGGCTGAGCGAAGGGCACTGGACGTGGCATTGCTGCACGACCTCCCTGGCCTCCAGGCATGTGCCAGGGTGGACGGAGGCAAATGGTCCCATGGCTTGAAAATGCTCAAGTCCTGGACTGTGGGAAGGACAGAGGAGTCTGAGGAGCCCGTGGCACCCTGCTAACCCAAAGGGTTGGGAGGAGACAATCCAAGACAGCTGAGCATTGTGTAGGTGCCTGTCATTTGGGCCTCTGGGTGGGTCTGGGCACCTGCTGTTGGATCACTCAGTGGGGCTGCACCCACCTCAACTCCTCCTTGTCTGGCACTCATAGGGTGCATCTTACCGCTCTTGCTGAGAACAAAAGCTGAGACTGAGGAGGGAAACAAGAAGTGCTCTCAAGGCTGGCGGTGAGCTGGGTGCATTTGCATCCCTTATGAAATGCCTGTGTGCACCCACATGTGCAAGCACACGTGTCCCCGTGACAAGGAGAGAAAAGTCTGTCTTTCTGCTAGCCGGGATCTGCTTGCATCCTGCAGGATGGGCAGAGCTCAGCATCTCCGAGCGTGCCTCTCGCCCTGTCCAGAGCAGACAAACAACGAAGAGGTCATCACTCCTTGCGAGACATTGCCACCCTCCCACTCTGCTTGGGAAGCATCTCCAAGAGAAATGCCTTTTTGCAAAACCAGCAGCTTTATTAAAACCAGCTATGAACACAGGGGAGGCAGCCAGAGGCGGCGGGCGGAGGCTGCAGGGCTCTCACTGCTCGCTGAAGCAACGCCCATGCTAGCCCAGCACCAGCGTGCACCCACGTCCTGCTCCCCGGCTCCGGCAGAGCAGAGGTTTGCCCCATCAGGGATCCTGTAGAGACCACTGGTGGAGCAAGGGACCTGTCTGTGTGGGTGGAAGAAGACAAGATCTTGCCTGCAACGGGACTAGCAGTGACAGCCATGAAGCTGGACAGGCAGCTACAAGCTGGGCATGAGCTTGCAGAAGACCTTAGCTGCTGGCAGGCAGATATTTGGGGGTGGTGGTCAACGCAGCCTGGCTTGTGCATGCAGGCAGGAAGGGGTGAAAGGAGAGGGTCCCAGTTGTCCTGACAACCTTGAACATTGAATAATGGATGAATCACACACGTCTGTAAAGGAGAATTGGGAAACAAAGCTAATTGTTCTCATGGCAGTGCCTTGGAGGGCAGTAAGATTAGGTTGTCCATCCTCCTCCTCTCTCCTGCAGGTTGATGCTCTCTGAGGGTGGGTGCAGTGAGGTCACATTCATTTACAGCCCAAATTTCACCTCGGTCCTTTCATCCTACCCACTCACAGCTCTTCCCCCGTAAGTGCTCTCATCCCCTCTGGCAAATGCAGAAGTGAGAAGGAGTCACGGAGGGGTTTTCTGGAGGGGGGAGAGGGAAGCTGCTGAATAAGCTGGAGACCTGGAAGGATTTGCTGGTAGATCAGACTTCTGTTGAGCCAAAGCAAGAGAATAATAAAAACATCTGACAAGCGCACGTCATTTAAAAAACATTTCCTCTTTAACATCAAGCAGACCAGGAGGCCACTCCAGGGCCAAGAAGCAGCAGAGCTGCTCAGTAAAAGATGGTGCCTGGGGCCAGGTCAGCAAGTCCAGATTGCCACTAGCCATCCTCGTGCCTGGCGAGCAACTCCCCAGAGCACTGCGCCGGCATCACGGGGGCTTCTCCTTGGCGTCTGCTTTGGGAGCAGGTTCAAAATGCCTCTTGTGCTGGGAGAGGGGAGGTGGCCCCGCTGCAGGGCAGGAGCTCAGCCCCAGACTGCAGCGTGGCTGAACCATGAAGTTCAGCTCCATGCAGGAGCGTCCCCAAGTTCAGGACTACTGAACGCATTTCCCCCCAGCTTTGTCCCAGCACAGAGGAAGCTTTTCCCCTTATTCTTCCCCTTGTTAACTTCGTTTGCTTTTCAGAAATACTCATCCCTGTCCCTGCAGGCGCCATGGGGAGGGTTACCTGTCACCCCATTACACGGGGGATAGACCCCACTGCTCTTAGGGAGCTCTGGCGTCGTCTCTTCTAGGCTCTCGGTTCACACCAGGGAGGGCTGAAAATGCTCTCTGGAAAAGATTTCTTGAGAAATGTTAATAAAAGAGATTTTAAACAAAAAAGCCCTCTTAAATATTCCCTTAAAATATATATGTTTAAAAGTTAAACACAAGAAACTCTTTTTTTTGGGGGGGTTTCTTTGGGCTTGTTTTATTTAATTGGAAGGAACAGAAAATGTGGGAGGGTTGGAGGGGGATCTGTTTTCTAGCAAGCTTTATCTCACTGGGACTGAGGGAAGCACAAAACTAAAGGAAAAAAAGGCAAGCGGTAGAGCTGAGGGAGGGAGAAAGGCAGGGCTCTGCAGCGGGGGAGCGGCATTTCAAGCAGAGATGAGCAAGAGTTGACACAACTGCTGGAGCCTCCAGCAAAATCCCTGTTTACCAGCGGAGATGCCTTAGAAACAGCTCCTTCTGCAGATCCAGCATGAGGGGAAGCCAACCACTGTGCCGGGAGGGAAAGGCTGAAAACAGGAGAGAGATGGGACGTTTCTGAGGTGGAGAAGGGAGCCTGGGATTCGGGTGGGGGCTCAGAGACGCCCCTGCCCAGTGTGGCCCAGGGACCCCTCCGCTACTGGCAGTGCTGTCCTCATCCCGCTTTGCTCTTGGCAGGATTCGGCCACCGAGCCACGGAGCCCGCCATGCTGCACCCCTCTCTGAAGACATCTCTCTGGCTCCTCGTCCTCACCGGTGAGTGCTGTGGCTGGGGAGGTGTGTGCAGGATTGGGCCCTGCCAGGGATGCTGCCCTGGGATGTTCACCCCAGGGCAAGGGGGGGAGAGGGGCAATGCCGTGGGGAGGCGCGGGGCTGCACAGTGTGCCCCAGGCACATCCTTCCCTCCTAATGACTTGGGTCCACGGGCTCATGCTGGCCCGTGGCGGGGTGGATGTAAAGTCCCCACCTGCTTCATGCTGATGCACAGCTGGGTGGAAGGAGGGGACCTCCGCAGAGGGAGCACTGCCAGGTGCGCTCAGCCCTTAGCAGACACCCGAGAACCCACGTTAGCTGGACATTATGGACACCCCCACAGCAGGAAGGATTCGGTCAGACCCCATATATACAGTAACCTCCCCACAGCAAGACAACAGGGCACCTAGCTGCATCTGGGCTGTTTACAGCACTGCTGCGAGTCCCGGGGGGCTGTCCCCAGCTGTGCTGCCCACCCATGGGGACACTGGGGAGGAGCACATGTCCCAGCCCCACTGGGACATCTGGCAAAGGGTGAAGCAAGAAAGCCGGCAGAGACACAGGGAGCCATTCAGGAAGACCTTGCCTGCTCTATTGCTTCCAAAGGATTTCCTGCAAGGTTTTGCTTTCATTCCTTTTTCACTTTCTTGTAAACTGACATTGTTTCAGCCCCGTCTGTGTCCTGCCTGACACTGTCCCTGTGGAGAGGCTGCCAGCAGAGCAGGGAATTGCCTCACCTCCTCCCTTCCCTCTTGCCTTCTAAATGCATGGCCCTTACAAGACTTTGAAGGTGCATCTGAGACCTACCTCTGCCTTTACATGGACAGGCTCATTCTGGGGTCAGCAGTATTATCTATACTGTCAGCTCTCCAGGCCATCTAGACCAGTTCACAGGATGCATAAAAGGCTAGAATGTGAGCAAATATGTTGGGGAGGCCCAGGTCACCCCCATTTCCAGCCCCATCCTCACCAAGGATACCCCTTGGGCTGGTGCAACAGCATGACAGCATGGCTGCCTCCCAGCACAGCTCTGCTGACACCCACAGTTGCAATAGCTGCCCCAAATCCGTCCCAAGCCAACCTTCTGCTCTCACCACCCAATGACACTGGGCAGCACTGGGTGGCACTGAGGATGCAGTTACATTGCAGAAAGGTTGGATGGGGACAGACATAGTTAAAGCATAAAATGGGGGGTTCTCCACCCAGCATTGCCACAGACAACATGGGCAACTTTGAACATTGCTAAATCCCATGATGTCCTGGATTTCCTTACAGTAAAGGTTTCAGGAGGCACAGGGAATGAAGGGTGACCCACCAATGTCTAGGTTGACAGGACATTTCTGAGGAAAGCATGTGTTTGTCAGTGGTGGCTACACCAAGGAGGACAAATCCAGGAAGGCTGTTTTTCGTTGTAAAGACTGACGCTATAAACCAAATACACTGGCACGACATTGTGCTCCAGCATGCTTCTCCTTGGAATTCAGAGGAATCCAATCTGGTCTCATTTCCCTCCTCTCCTAGGTCTGCTGGAGGTAACGTCTGGGGGAAGCAGGCTGCACATCGAACCCAGAGACGCTGAGCTTGTCCTTGGCCTCCACAGCACCTTCTCCCTCTTGTGCTATGGGGATGGTGCCCTGGTCTGGGAACGGGAGGGTCAGCCCCTTGCTGCCTCACTGGAGCACAGGGATGGTGTCTTCGTCAGCAATCTCACCCTCAGCAACGTGACAGGCCGTCACACCGGGGAGTACGCATGCACCTACAGCCCTGACCAGGCTCCGGAGCCAGTGGAGAGGAAAGCCCTGTACATCTACGTTCCAGGTAGGGAAGAGCATGTCCTTGTCTCTGCATTTCCACAGGGTTTAGCAACAAGAAGAAAGAGGGCTTTGAATTATTGTTCTCTCTCCAAGCACCCTGGCCTCCCAAAATCCTTCATCCCATTGCAGGAGAGCCCTCATGGCAGGTCATCTGGCTGTGGCATGTCTCTGGTATGACAGGTCATGGGTGAGGCCCGTATGTAGTGCATTGGGACAAGTGGTGGGGGAGGCAATGATGCTACGCAGCAGCATCTGGGTCTCTCTCACCCTCCCAGGAGAAGTTTGGCAAGCCCACAACATGGCAGCTCTACTTTGCCATGGGGAGTAAGGGAAGAAGCATCCCACCAGTCTGGAGAAAGAGCCCTGTGTTGGAGCAGTCCTGGAGGTGCACAGAGCAGCCCTGGTTCAGCTTGAAGTAGCTTTCTGTTACTAGTGTTCCTTCTCTCCCACAGATCCCTCCCTAGTCTTCCTCCCCACAATCACCTCCGAAGAGCTCTTCATTTTCATCACGGGCTACACAGAGGCCGTCATCCCATGCCGCGTGACCGACCCACAAATGCAGGTGACCCTCTATGAGAAGAAGGTGGAGAACCCCATCCCAGCTGCTTATGACCCACAACACGGATTCAAAGGCTTCTTTGAGGATAAGACCTATTTCTGCCGGACAATCGTGGATGACCAGGAGGTGGATTCAGACACCTTCTACATCTACAGGATCCAGGGTGAGATGTCATTGTCTTAGCATGCCTGTGCACCTGCTGTGGCTGTTCCTTCAGCCCAATGGCAGGAGACAGCAAAGCTCTTCCCTTGTCTCTTTAGCCATGCCCCTGATCAATTTGGAGGCTGGATTTATTCCTGTCTCCCTTAGAGAATGGGTTCTGCCCAAGTGTCAGCTACATCCCTCAGGGAGGAGAATTTCCAGTGAACCAGTCCACCCAAGATAAATAGACTGGCTGCCCACTCATCCCTTCCTTCATTATTCATTCCTTTCTTTTACCTTTCCCACAGTCTCATCTGTGAACGTCTCCATCAGCGCAGTGCAGACCATAGTGCGTCAGGGAGAAAACGTTACCCTGATGTGTACTGTGAGCGGCAATGAGCTCGTCAACTTCAATTGGGATTATCCCCGCAAGCAAGTGAGTGCTCCAGCCCCACAGGCTCCAGGCAGCAGCTCCAGCCTTCTCCCAGATGTCCCATGGCAATCACTCATCAATATCCTAGGTGAAGCTTCATAGGATGCTTCACACCATGGCAGAGGCTGTGGAGTGCTGCTGCTGCCACACAGGGAGGCTTGATGGGGGAGATCCTTGGATTAAGGCTGTCTGTCTCAGTGCCCTCTGACCGGTGCATGTTCCTTGTCCCTGTGGCAGCCAGACTGGAGTCCTCTACCTGCTCCTCCTCCCTCCCTGTGAGCCTGGCTTTGTAGCTCTAATGGCAGAACATGCTCTTGACTTCTCCAACCCCGTTGTGCAGGCAGGGAAGGCTGTGGAGCCAGTGACCGACTTCCTGCCCGGATCCACCCACGAGATCCGCTCCATCCTCATCATCCAGAACGCAGAGATAGAGGACAGTGGGACCTACGTCTGCAATGTCTCTGAGGGCTACCATGAGAAAACGGACCGGAAAGACATCACAGTCCATGTGATCGGTGCGTGGCTGCCCGTGCACCCAAAGCCAGCAAACCACATGGGTGTCCAGGCAGGATGCCCCAGAGTGACACCCTCTTCTCTCTGCACAGCCTCCAGCTCTTTCCCCTCCCCACCTCTGCCCTAAATAACCATGGCAAAAAGCCAACCCTCAGCCCATGTCACCCCTGCCCACTTCTTCGCTTCAAAACATCCCAAATCTCCCACCATGGGTTTTGTGACCTTTTAAGACACTTTAGGGTATGGGTAAGAGCTCTTCTGCACTGTGCAGTGTGATGTGAGGTCATATGGTCACCTCCCATCTGCTTCTGTCCTTCTTTCATGTAATTTGAGGGACCCTGCTGCATCTTCACAAGATAACATCCTTCTCCCCGCATGCTGCCTACCCCGTGAGCTCCTCTGCTCCAGTGTAGCTCTGCACCTGCACTCCCCTCGGACACCAGCCTGAAGCCTTGAGGGATGGATCTAGAGTTTCCCCAGCACTTCTGGGTGTTCAGAGTGTTTTGTTCCAGATCCATGTTTGTCCACAGGACTGGAGAGGGGGGTTGTGTCTCGATCTGACCGCCCTATCCCTCCTGCCCCCTCTCAGAGCGTGGCTTTGTGCGCTTCCACACCTACCTGCCCAGCACGGTGTACGCTGAGGTCCACAAGAGCCGCACTATCCAGGTGGAGGTGGAGGCCTACCCGCAACCGAACATTGTATGGATGAAGAACAACAAGACATTGACCATGGAGAGCAGCAGCGAGTTCACCATCACCAGCAGGAACCTGTCAGAAACCAGGTGAGGGCCCATCATTCCTCACCAGGGTGCAGGGAGGGGACAATTCACAAAGCAACCTCCAAATTGCTGGCTGAACATGGTTGGTGGTTGAATGCCTCTCCTTTCTGAAGCATGCCTCAGATGGGTGGGAGCTCGTTGCCTCTAATCATTGTCAGTCCCCAGGTACCTTCCCACACCAATTTCTCTGGGACTATGTCTCCTCCAGGTACCAGACGGCTCTGGTGCTGGTGCGGGTGAAGCAGGAAGAAGGAGGATTTTACACCATCCGGGCTTCCAATGAGGATGATGAGCAGGAGCTGTCCTTCCATCTGCAGATAAATGGTGAGGATGGGCATGCAGACAGGGGGCTGAGGAGTGTGGGGACAGTCTCAGGGGATGGGTCCATCCTTTGCCGCAGGACCCTCAGGCTGAAGCCCTCAACTCCTCTGACTACAGTTCCAGAGTGGTTTTGGTTAAAGGAAGAGCATTCAAGCAAGAAACATGCTTATTTGAAATATCTCACACTTGGTCTCAGAGCAAAGGGGATGGGGAGACAGTGAAAACACCAGCAGCTTGGCCTTCATGGCCTGGCCCAAGGTAGTAGATGCAGAGATGATTGCACAGCTCTGATGTCCAGGACTTTTCCCTGTGCTCACTTGTGTTCTCCAAGCAAGCTAGATGGGGGCAGGTCTCCACCATAACCCCCTCAGACCTTTCTCTTTTTGCTGTTAGCTTTCAAAAATAAAACACGATTGATATGATGAGTGTCTCCTCACCCCCAGGCCATGTTAGGGGTACAGTGGAATCACGTTCCTCTTCCATCCTGCAGTCAGAAAGGAGGATTAACTCCCATCACTCTCTCTTGGTTTCAGTGCCAGCCAAAGTGGTGGATCTCAAGGAGAACAGCAGTGCCAGCAGTGGGGAGCAGACAGTAACATGCTCTGCTGAAGGTATGCCCCAGCCAGAGATCAGCTGGTCTACTTGTAGCGACATCAAATGGTAAGTGGAATGATGGAGCCCATGGGAATGGCTGGACTCTCGCATTTATTAGAATAATAGACTATTATTTTATTGTATTCTGCTGGCATCCCATGGTGGCGCATGGTCCCAACTGCTTCTCAGGTGCCTTTATCCTCCCCTGGACCAGGTGCAGCACCAAGGGGCAGCCCACCCGGCTGTTGGGGAATGAGTCCGCAGAGATCGGTCTGCAGACCAACGCCACGTACCACGCAGAGCTGCAGGTGTACCGTGTGAACAGCACCCTGCAGCTGCACAGGGTGGATGAGCCCCTGCTCCTGAGATGCACCGTGCAAAACTTCCTGGGCACCAACTCCCAGGACATCACTCTGGTCCCACACGGTACGCGCTGAGGGAAGTGTTTGAGCCAGTGGTGGGGAGCTAGACTTTTCTCTCCATGTCTCCAGCCTGGAGGTGCTGGGAGCCAGGACTGTTCTCTGATGACTGCACTCCTTGGAGGCAGGAAACCTGGGTATTTCTGCCCAAAACAAAGCCTCCTTTGGGTTGAACAGAAAAGGCTGATCCAGGAGGAGTCTGGAGCCCTTATGTCCACTGGCCATGGTCATCCTATTCTCACCTCTGGCAGAGTCATCCCTCCAGGGAGGCAACATGACAGTGCCTGAGCAGGTCCCCAGTGTCTTGTTATTAGCCCGTGGGTCACTAGATGGTGCCACGGACTCGAACGTCCATGCGCTGAACATCCCAAATATGAGGAAGGATGGTCTACGTCCAGGCCCGGAGCTGCCAGATCTCCTCCAAGCGAACCAGCCCCTTTAGGTCCTTGCACTTCCCATGGTCAAACATCTCCAAGGCATCAAGGCCTTCACCAGGTTGTAACAACCCATCATCCCATTACCCCTGGGCTGCTGGCCCTGCAAGTGCTGGGCAGGTCTGCCCAGGAGGAGAGGACAGGGACTGCCCCCACCCGGAGAGCTCAGGGTCAGTGTCTCGGCGGGGAGGCACATAGAAGGAGGGGGACAGTGGCTAGAGGAGGGAAGGGGAAGGGTGCAGGGCTTCTGCGCTTCTGTCCCCTTCTTTCCCCAGGGTACTCAGGCCATGCAGAGGTAGAGGAGTCTGACTGCTGTCCTTGTTATTGTTGTAGCCTTGCCGTTCAAGGTGGTCATCATCTCTGTCATCCTGGCCTTGCTGGTCCTCACTGTCATCTCCCTGATCATCCTGATCGTCCTGTGGCAGAAGGTAAAAGAAGATCCTAACACGGTACCCACGTGTTAGGATAGTTGGGAAGAGCAAGGCTGTGACCTCCTGCTGGCATGGGCTTGACAATGTCCCATCCATGCCTCCATCAGTCTCTGCATGCCCCTGGCATCTGTAGGCTAGACGGAGAACGAGGCAACGGCTGCAGGGACCAAAGACTCCCTAACAAAGCCCATCCACATCCCCCATGTCCTCTCTGACGCTCAGCCTCTCAGGTTTCTCTTTTCCCTTTGCTCCCCCTTCCAGAAACCTCGTTATGAAATCCGCTGGAAGGTGATTGAGTCAGTCAGCTCCGATGGGCACGAGTATATCTACGTGGATCCCATGCAGCTCCCTTACGACTCCAGCTGGGAGGTGCCCAGGGACAAGCTGGTGTTAGGTAAAGGCTCTGCAGGTCCCACTGATAGTTCTCTGGGGTCCTGGCTGTCTGGGGATAATAGGTTTGAGATGTCCAAAAGAGATCAAACCAGAAAAGGCACAGAGATCCCTGGACATACGATGTGGTTCTGGGACAGGGGGACCATCTGGGACCACGGTGGGAGGCCAGCTGCTCCCTTTGGCATGAAGCACTGGGTTATTCCTGGCTATCCTTTCTTGCAGCTGGCAGCTCCTTCCCTTCCCAGCCATATGGAAACGAGCCGCAACCCCAAACATCATAGCTCACAACTTTCTCCATGCCCACCAGGATGACAGCAGCAAGGCTGGTGTGGTTTCAGACAGGGGACTTGTCTTTTCCAAGCTCCTCTCCTCACCTCTCCTCAAGGACCATCGCCAACTTTGTCTCCTCGATGTTTCTTTGCAGGACGTACTCTTGGCTCTGGTGCCTTTGGACGTGTGGTGGAGGCAACAGCCCATGGCCTGAGCCATTCACAGTCCACCATGAAAGTGGCAGTCAAAATGCTCAAGTGTGAGTTGCCCCCACACCGTCCCTTTCCCCCATCCAAAAACCGCAAAGCCAAACAGTGCCCATGCACTGCCCTCCTTGCCCTGGCGTTCACACCAGCTCTCTCCAACAGCCACTGCCCGGAGCAGCGAGAAGCAAGCCCTCATGTCAGAGCTGAAGATCATGAGCCATCTGGGACCTCACCTCAACATTGTCAACTTGCTGGGAGCCTGCACCAAAGGAGGTAGCTGAGCCCCAGGCACCTTGTCTCATCTCCCTGCTGCCCTGGGCTGTGCTGAGCAGGAGAACTGTCCTCAGAAAGATTAATTCCTGTTTTCTGGTTCAGAAGGATTCATCTTTCCCCTAGGAAAGCCTTGTGGGGCTCTGAAAGCCTTTCTTTCCAACCTGATTGAAACTGAGGAGGCATGTTTCTGTTAACCCCACCTCCCTCCCCAAATACAAACGCCAAATTCCAAAAAAGCTCAGTACCAGAAAGGTGGCTTTTCCCCTAAGCCCTGCCTAGACATGCTGCAATCTGGTAATGTCCCTGTGGGATGAAATTTGCCGCCCTGGGAAGCAAGTAGGGCTGAGGCAGGGCTGTCATGGGTGCTCTCTCCCACCAGGGCCCATCTATATCATCACCGAGTACTGCCGCTATGGGGACCTGGTGGACTACTTGCACCGCAACAAGCACACCTTTCTGCAGTCCTACAGCGAGAAGGCCCGTCGAGAGGCAGAGGTGTATGGGAACACCGCCAAGGAGGACCATGTGCAGAGGTACCTGGAAAGCAGCACCCTCCTCCTCCCTGGTGCCTACCCCATCCTAGCCCATGTCAATGAGGGAAGCTCGTGCTGCCAGGAAGGATACCTACATTTCCTCCAGACCCATAAAATAAACATTGGCCCAGCACTGGGACACAGCTGGCTGCTCTGTTACCTTGTGAGACCAGCCCATGTGCCAGCCAGCCACCTCCAAACAGCTCCTGGCAGATGGGGAGTTAGCGGAGGCAATCTGTGTGTCCTGGAGGCTGTTTGCTAGCACACACGCTGGCTGCTCCATGCCAGTTGGGAATACTGCCTGGCATCGTTAACTTTATTGGCATAACCATAGCTACGCATTGAGTACAGAGACAGAGGGTTTCCCAGCATGTCTTAACCCGTGGAGACCTCAGCTCTGCATTTTCAGGGCAAGTCACATTGCTACCAAGGCTAAAGGAGAAGTTCTGGAAGGAGTGCAGTTGCACAAGAGGTGCTATAAGGAAAGAGAAATGGTCCTTCATCTGGTTGCCAGCTGCAAGGGATGCAGGCACATCAGTGCAGAGAAACGATCCCACGGGAAGTTAGAAAGCAGCATTTCCTTCCAGCACGCCAAAACAATAGTAAAATAGAGCAGTGTTAGGACACCAGCACAGTTGCCCCTGTGCTTCCTGCTTGAAGGCAGCTGAGATCCTCCTAAGAACTAAGCGCAATCTCCCAAGCCTGTGGACATGTGCCGCACAGCTCTGGCCATGCAGCAGGTTTCCCTTGCCCAGCACTGGCACATGGAAGGCCTCAGGATGCTGCTTCCCAGATGCAGTTGGTGCTCACTCAAGGGAGAGGTGCTCAAGGGTGCGGATGTTTTCTGATCCAGACTGGGAAGGTTTAACTGTGGACAGAAGGTTGTGTCCCACCTGCTCAGTTCAGCCTTCTCCAGGCCAGTCCTGGCCAGCCTGTGAACGTGCATGGCCAAGGTGGAGGGTTTTGCCTGCCCGCTCTGGCCTGGGTCTCATGCTTTCCTGCCCCGCATGTGCCTGTGGAGCTGTGCAGCCCTGGCTTCCCTTCCTGCCCTCCTCAGTGCTGAGCTCGTGTGCTGAGCCAAGCCTGTGCCCTGCCAGGCAAGGTGAGCATGAGAAGTTTCAGCCTGTGAGCAAGGACACCTGCAGGGGAATATGGCAGGGCTGTTTAAAGCTAGCCCTGACGACATCTGAGCTGTTAGGTGGTGGAAGGAGGTCTCCAGTGCCATTTGCACTTCTCTGCATGCATGGTGCAGGGCGTCTTTCCCTGTTGTGTGGGAAATTGTAGTGCTGGGGCTGAGGGTTCAGGAATTGCATCCCACAAATCATTACCCCATCCCCTGCATCTCCTCCTCTCCTCTTTGGAGGACAAACAGGCTCTTTGCTTCCCCCACAGTCATCTCTCCTTGTCTGTTGAGAGCGACGGGGGCTACATGGACATGAGCAAGGATGACTCCCTGGATTATGTGCCTATGTCTGACATGAAGGGTGAAGTCAAGTACGCTGACATTGAGTCCTCTAACTATGGCACCCCATATGAGCTGGACAGCTATTCCCCGTCAGGTAACAGCTCAGCCACAGCGGGAGGGAGAAGTGCTTGCACTTTGGGTGCTGGATGCCTTTGCCTGCAGAGACGGATGGTTCATATTGCAAAGGTCACCTTTGGGATGAGTCCAGCAGTGGTGGCAGATGCCCTTGTGATGGGAGGTCCCAGCTCTGTCCCTTTGTTGCTGGAGGGATAGCGATCCCCAGTGGGTCCTTCCAATGGTGGGCAGCCCACAAGTGTGCTGAATAATGCCAACATCCATCTCTGCTTGTCCTCCAGCTCCTGAAAGAACAGACCGGGTGACACTGATAAACGAGTCTCCGCTCCTCAGCTACATGGACTTGGTGGGCTTCAGCTTCCAGGTGGCCAATGGGATGGAGTTCCTGGCTTCCAAAAACGTACGTATGCCACCTGGCCCATGGCACCTGCAGCAGCGGAGGCCAACAATGCTGTGCCATGTCCAGTGGTCAGCTTCTGCTCAGTGTCCATCTGTCCATGCCAACCTCCTCGTGGGAGAAGTGGCCATGCAATTGAAGAGCTGCTGACCACTTCTCTTTGGAAACACAGCTCTGGGGATCAGCATGACTATATTTGCATGTGACAGCTAACCCTGGTTTGGATCAAGACCTCAAATTCCCTGACTCTCAGCTCCTCCTAAGCCATGTGCAGCACAGCTGTTGTATCATCCCTATTTACCGGGATGACCAAACAGTGATAGCCTCCCCGTGCTAAAGCACAAGGCACTCTGCAGCAGAGCTACTACTCCCCACAGACACCCTTATCGCACCACATGCTAGGAGCCCCCAGGCCTCATCAGAAGTGCCTGTTTAGTGGAAATGAAGCCACCACAGAGGACTAGGCTTCTGGGATTTCCTAAGGTCTGGCTTAGCCCAAGGCAGGCAGTAACATAGTTGGAACATGTGAGACATCACACAGGGCAGGGCTAAGAGAAGGGGTAGGGACGGCATCAGTGATGTGTGGAGAGAAATTCCTGGCTCTCTGCCTCCAGCCAGACAGTCTGATCTGCAAAAGTGCGTGGTCAGTGCTCCCCCATGGAGCACAGAAGAGGAGCTCACAGCTTCCCACAGCTTCCCACAGTCACGCTTTCACAGTCACGCTTTACAGTGGCGTAATATCACCGTGTTCACTAGTAGTGTCTGGCAGGGTCTTGAGCAAACCTTGGGGCTGTTCATATGGAAAACATCCAACATGCTGGCAAACCAGGAGGCACAAGCTAGGCTGGAGTAACTCTGATGTCTTCAGACTGCTGGGTTGGATTGTCCAAACAGAGATGGAGACATCCCCTCCTTGCCAGCCTACCAGCCCCCTTGCTCGGTCAGGGCCTGGCAATCCCTTCTCTGCTGGGTTGTTCAAATTGCCCTTGCCAGATTTGTATGCCTGTTGCTGTCACAGGGGTAGCAGTCCAGACGGGCAGCGAAAATTTGGTATCTTTGCTAGTGGCTTTGAGCCATGGCTGTCCCTAGAGGTGAAGCAGATGCCTCACATGATGTGAGGTGACTCCTGCAGCCCCAGAAATGGGTTATTGCTGGAGCTGGGCTGCTTTCTTGGCTGTCTGGGGGCCCCTCGCAGTGACAGTGCCCTGCCTCCCCCCTACAGTGTGTGCATCGTGACCTGGCTGCCAGGAATGTCCTCATCTGTGAGGGGAAGTTGGTGAAGATCTGCGACTTTGGCCTGGCAAGGGACATCATGAGGGATTCCAACTATATCTCCAAAGGCAGCGTGAGTACCAGGAACCGTGCAAGCCCCTTCTTGCTGGGGCTCTGGGCCTGGCACCCCCTGCATGCTCTCCCCATGAGTTACCTGTCCATCGTTGTACCCAGGGGTGGTGACAGGGCAGAAGTCCTAAGAGATGGTGTCAACGGCCAACCATCCTGCACCTGATGTGCTCTGTGCGCTGTGGAGTAGCAGAATTGCATGCCCGTATCTCCAGGGTCTTACAGAAGAATCTGGGCAGCAGCAGTAGCAAAACTAAGGATTGTCCCCTGTACAGCCCATCACTGGCAGCAGTGCTGCATCCCATCACGATGCACAGCACTGGGTCTAAGCCTGAGCTGCAGGCAGGAGGAGTGCAATGTCAGGCAGCTTGACAGTGCTGCAGTGAGGCACTGGCCACTCTGGGAAGAGATTCACAGCATTCTGCTCTAACCACTAGACCACAGGGCAAGAGGAAGTGTTTTCCTGTGAGCAGCTACTTTCCAGAAAGACGTCTCCAATCTTTCGAGGCAGGAGAGGATGAGGGTGTAATTCAGCTTCCCCAGAACCTCCCCTGCAACTCTAACAACAGCATGTCCACTCCAGGCTTGGCGCATTTGGGAACATGCAACCCCAAGAAAAGCAGGCCATGTAATTCCCAGAGAAACCGTGGCTGGGGGAGCTGAGAGTGGAGCCAGGCCCCTCAAACCCCAATCTTTATCTACTCTATGAGCTACTTAACTTCTCTTCTGCTTTCTTCCATTTGCATGGGATGGCAGACAGGCACTCAATGCCTGAGTAGGGAGACCCTCCCTGCAGAGGGGTTTGGGATTTTGCAGTCCAGCCTTGGCATAGCTGTTTTTCCTTCCAAAATGGGAAATGAAACTGGGCCCCTTTGCAGTCCTTCCTGGAGATTATTTTGGTATTCATTGTGCAAGCGAATTCCAGGAACAGCACAGCCAGTGCTGCATACAAGCTGGTCAAGTGAGGCTCTTTTTCATGTATCACTCTGAGTAAGAGCAGGAAAAAGCTGGATGTGTCCTTTGGCTCTTTTCTGGTCATTGCATAGCCCTCTCCAGCCTGGTCTCTGGTTTCCAAAGTCCAGATAGGCCTGGACTCCCTTCAGGAGTGCTGTGGTCATGTTGTGCAAGTCAGTGGACTCCCCAAGAACTAGGGAACAGAGAAAGCACACCATAACAGTGATGGAAACAGATGTAGCACACCCACTCTTTCCTCCTGCCTGCTGGGCTCACCCTGCACAAGGAAAGAGGAAACTGGTCCCTCTGAGAAGTGGCTGACACTAGATGTCAGCAGATGTGTTGGGCTGCCAGGCAGCTCTGGAAGGTCTTCTCTGCTTGTGAATTGGGTGCCAGGCTCTCACCTGTTGAAGCAAGTGCTGTAGATCCAGCTGACTCCCTTCTTGTTCCTTTTTTTTCCTCTTAGACCTTCTTGCCCCTTAAGTGGATGGCTCCAGAGAGCATCTTCAACAACCTCTACACCACCCTGAGCGATGTGTGGTCCTTCGGGATTCTCCTTTGGGAGATATTCACTCTAGGTAAGTGCCCTGGAGATCATGGTGGTGTCTGTAGGTCTGATAGCAGGTTAGCAGGATCCCTTCCCAGAGGCAATAGAAATCCATTTCTAATCCCCAAGTCCCAGTCTTTACCAGGCAGAGTAGCACTTCATTCCCTGTCTCCTTCTTTCCCATGCTGACATTGCCATTTGGAAGCGAAATGAAACAGGAAAGGTAAAGGTAAAAAGGAAGCCTTGGTGTGAAATGCATGCTGGCATGGGGTGGCAAGCAATCCATCAGCCTGATACCCTTGCTCTCCTTTTACACCCAGGGGGGACTCCATACCCTGAACTGCCTATGAACGAACAGTTCTACAACGCCATCAAACGTGGCTATCGGATGTCCAAACCCACCCATGCCTCTGATGAAATGTAAGTGCTGCCCACTTTTCTCTGGGCATGCCCTACACTACCAACAAAACCATTTCTGCCTCTGTTTTCCCCATCCGCTAGCTCACCAGAGTGTTCTCTTTTCCCTCTTGTTAGCTACGATATCATGCAGAAGTGCTGGGAGGAGAAGTTTGAGATCAGACCATCCTTCTCGCAGCTGGTGGTGCTTATGGGAAACCTCTTGGTGGATTGCTACAGAAAGGTATGTTCAAAGGACCCTGTGCTGGAGGGACAGAAGAGGATCAGTGCTCTGTGGAGGATGCTGCCTTGGTTAGGGCCCTCAGGGTTTGGAGACCAGTGTTTAGTGCTGGTGTGCCAGAGGATTTTGCTGTGACTAAGGCTGCATTAGTTTGAACAGCCAATGAAGGTGGTTTGGGCATCCTGGGGGCATTGCTGAGACAACTGGCATCACAGACAGGCAGCTGGTGTCTCAGCAACTGGGGAAATCAGAACTGATAGATCAAAGACTTGCCTTCAACTTTTTGGTATTTTTGAGCTGTGGAGTTGTGCCCCTGATCTCTCCCTTAGGAAATGTTCATGGCCTGTCTTTGGTCAGTCATGGCAGCTGAACCCAGCTAGAAGATGTCAGCCCCTCTAGAAAAACCCTAGCAGGCACGGAAAGCAAATACAACACAAGTGCATTTTCTCCACTCACAAGACATTCCCATTCCTTTGGTAACCTGCCCTGTGAGAGCAGAGGTACCAGCAGGTGGATGAAGAGTTCATGAAGAGTGACCACCCTGCTGTTGTCCGCACAAGACCCACAATCCCCGGGCTGAACAACGCCAGGCTCACTGCCAGCTCCCCCACCGGCAGCATCCTCTACACAGCTGTGCACCAGAACGGGGGCGAGAATGATTATATCATCCCTCTTCCCGACCCCAAACCCGAGGCAATCTGCGATCTCCCTCAGGAGGCCTCCATCAGCCGGGCCAGGTAAAAACATTGCTTCTGAATGTTGTTCCTTTCTCTGACTGCCCAAATCTGAAAATGAGGGCCTCAAGAGGAAACGGGGATGCTCTGCTGAGGGGTAGACCAGGGGCTGGGAGAGGAGGAGGGCAGTGTCAGCCCCCTCTGAGGTGCTGTGACCTTGCATGAACCTGCAGCAATGGAGATGAACCAGAGGAGCTGGGACACGAGCTAAGATAGGGTGCCATGTCACATCCCCATACATCAGCCAGCACAGCTGGGGACAAATGACCCCGCTCACAAGGAAGAGGGCCCACAGGGGCCCACAGTCTGCAGAACCTAATTGGCTGTACGTTGTGTTTGAGGGCTGAACAGACCCAACCAATATTGTCTGTTGTTCTGTGGAAAGCTACTCGGATAGAGTGGGGCCGTAGGGAGCCTGACATGCTTCTCAGCTGTTGGGAATCCTCTCCCACCAGGAGACCTGGGACAAGGCACTCATTCTCTCTCCCTCTTGTCTCCCTTCAGCTCTATGCTGAACGAGGCCAACACATCATCCACAATATCCTGTGACAGCCCTCTGGGCCTCCGGCAGGACGAGGAACAGGAATCCGACCCACAGCCATGCTGCCAGGAGCCAACCACAGGGCAACAAGAGGTGGAGGAGAGTTTCCTGTAGTCAGAGCTGGGCTGACTCTGCATTCTCCTACGGAGAGGCCAGCTGAGGGGCTGACCCAGACGTCACAGAGAGCCATGCTTTGCACTTGTACATTGGGACACCCCCACCTGTCCCAGAATTCCTCCTTCCCTCCTGTCTCCCAGTGTTGGGTTGGGAATTAAAGACATTTCCCCATTGCCATCTCCTTCCCCCTTACAAAGAGGTGGCTCAGTGCCAGCAACCTTCCAGATCACTGCCACATCCTCCTCAGTGATCAGACCACTGCAGGAGGGAGACATCTCACAGACCAACATCTTCTTTTGAAGTGGAAGATGTGGGTTGGATCTCCACAAGAGACGGCACTTTCTGCATTGCTAAGATGATGCTCCAGCCTCTTCCCCCTCCATGGCAATGAGTTTCACCTCCTCTGCACCAGCACTTCTCTGATGGTCTCAGCACCAGCCACACTATGGTTCTGTGAAATGCCACCGAGAGAGATGATTTGCTTGGAGCCCATTGCTGGGGTGTAGAGAACCTGCAACACCAACTTTCAGCTGCTGGAGATCAAGAGTGCATTGGGTAGATCCTCCTCCAAGCACAGCCAAGTCCTGGAGAGATCAGCCAGCGTCTCAGAGATACTGAATCACAAGTTTCCTTTCTTGGCAGCTCTTCTACAGTGGATAGAGCATCACAAGCACTACAGGTACCCATGGGTCTGGGGCACAGCTCTGCACCCACCTACAGCAGCTGTCACACCCCTCGTGCCCAGCATGGCACCAGAAGCCCCAAGGGCATGCCAGGAACTCAAAATACTCTCACAATGACTCTGTTGTAGTAGTGAAGAGTACAGTGTTGTTCATGTTGTCTGTGTGGACACTAAGCTAATTATTCTCCATTGAAGATTTAAAGGGAACAAATATATTAATCCACTATCCAGGGCCAGTATAAGGAAGCAATATGGCTATTCATTAATATTCTATTGCCACTAAGCCCAGCTCATCTGCTGGGAAATCATATAACCTTGCCAGCTACAAAACCTTTGTGCCTTATCTTTGGGAAGTGAGGGCTCCCTTTTGACAGACTGTTCACCGTAACACCCTTTCTCAGGATGGGAGATCTCACTGGTCCCTCCTGAGTCAGAGCAAGACTATGGGGAGCAATAAGGATGCCAGAACACCAACCCAGGGACGTCTCAAGAGAGAGAGGGAGAGAGGCTGGGAAGCTCTTTGGTCACAGCTGAACTGTATCTCACACCCTGCCACTTTCTGGGGGCCAGGAATAGCCACTTGCAGCTTGCCAGGGTTATAGAGGAAGTATCATGGGGAATCAAGCAAAGCAAGAGGAGTCGGGGAGGATTCCTCTCTCTTGGAAAGTGTTTTGAAGAATAAAAGGTCAGAGACTTTCCTCCTGCTTCTCGTCTCCTTCCTCACTTCTCACAGGCAGGCTTGGGACTTCTTGTGCTCTCAGCTGGCACTTGAATGAGGAGACTCAAAGCAGGAGGAACACCAGGCTTTTGAAATCAGTTGAGAACCCCACCTCTGCAGTGATGAAAGCTGGACCCCAAAAACTACAGGTCTGACACCATAGAAACTAGCAGGGTTTTTTTCTGAAAGGAGAAGTTTTGCCTTGCACAGAGCTCTGTTCGCTGCATGCCCACCCACTCCCATTAACGCCTTCATTGCCCTACTCATGCTTCTCTCTCTCTGCATCCTACAAAAAACGCACAGGCAGGTTTACAAATTCAGAAATTCAGTCAGCATCTTGCTGGGCTTCTGACACCTCAGAGCCACTGAGATTTTTTTTTTTTTTTCAAAATATGAAACTTCTGCCAGAAATCCCCAGCAAAACAGCTTCTAAGTTGTCTATCATTGCAATGCTGCCATTTATGCAGCTAGAAGAGGAGTAGGTGTTTTGTGGGCTGATGTCCTTGGTAAAATGTGAACATAAGAAGCAGCACTTTTGTTGGCAGCTGGTGGAGTATATTTTCAGCCCATGTGGTCAGATTCCCCACCATCCATAGGAAACACACTGTGAATGACAACTGTTTTTCCATGCTCCGTTCCTTCTGCTTGTAATGAACGATGCATCTTCTGTGGCCACAGCTCATGAAATGATCCTAACCGCAGAGAAGCGGTAACTTAGGAGATCCTTGGGGTCAGACCACTTTATTTTTCTAACATGTAAGGTGCTTGGTAGGATCCATGTCACTGCAACTTGAGCCCATAGGGTGGTACATCAGATCATCCTAATAGTCCCTGTCTGCACCAGCTCCATTTTTCATTTGTCTTCTCTATCAAAGGTGACCAGAAGTACCCAGTACTCCAGGTGAGGTCAAATCTAGACCTTGCATAGGGCATTAATAGTTCTGGTCTGGATTTGACTTGCCTGGTGTAGCTTTGGATAATGTTGGCCTTTTCTCAGCCACAACGTACTGGTAGTTTGGAGTCATCCTCTGACCAGTCCTAAGCACCTACGTCTTTCTACTCTTCCAGCATTTCTAACCAAGATACTCCCTGCTGTTCCAGACATTGGGTCATCAGCACATTTTGTTAACAAACTGTTATTTTTGGGCTGGTCTGACTAATAAAAATATTAAATACTTCTAGCATCAAGAGCAAGAGCTACTTTTACTACCTCCATCCAGCCCAAAGATTTCCCCATCAATTAACCCCTTCTCACCCTCCTTTTGGCCACTTGCTTATTTACTTCACAAATCCTGTACTAAACTGCATCTTGTACAGATTAATTACTAATTAAATTACTAATTTCCCCCTATCAAATAGTTTCCAACAGTCCTGAAAGAGGAGATCTATTTCTTCTCCCTGCTGGGGAAATTCAGGTATCCTGTCCTATTAGCTGGGCATTAGCTACACTTGGATGCCTATTGCATTTTGTCCCATTTGTAGATTTATTGCAATTATTCTTTGTTTCAAAACCTGTTCTGGCTGCTGACAGAGTGCTAACCCCACCTTCCTCTTCCTTCTTAAAGTAGGTATGCCAGACTCTGCAAAATGGTACCGTTCTCCACTCCAGGGAGATATTACCAAATATTTGCCTTTGGCCCTGTGATTGCAAGGGCCAAGTCTTGCACTTTGTGGTACTTTCCTGTCCTTACTCAACTATTCCCATCACCATTTAGCAAGGGCATGCGCACCCACTGCAGCGAGCAGATCTCAGCCGGGGACAGGCTGGCAGCTGGGCAAAGCCAACACGTTTTGCCAAGCATCCCTGCAACTCTCCTCCGAGAGGGGGCTTTGCAGGGCTGACGCTTACAGCAGCCCCAGACAAGTTCTCTCCACACGAGGAGCTGGATCCAGCCACCCGCTCCCTCTCTCTCTGCTGCCGACATTCCAGTCCCTGCGTGACCCGGCGGGTGAGGGCCGGGAGAAATGGTCGGCTGTTCTGGCCCCATCAGTTTTGTAGCCACAATTTTTCTGTTCGGACTCTGAAGGGAACCGGTCCCTCCAGGTTTTTAGTTTTGATTATCAGTATTTTTGTTTGGGTGTGTTTTTGTGTTTAGAGGTGGACCCAAACTGAGTGCCCCAAAAAGGGATGCATGCCACAGCTTGGGCCCATCTCTAGTACAATATCTTTTACTTGTAGATTATATTTTACACTACAGCTGTTACATCGTTATCAGCACCAGTATATGCATAATCCTACTGTCAGTCACTATTTCATACATACCTAAGTGTATCCCAGAAACTAATGCAGCACTCCGGTGTCTCTTTCCACATTTAAGATGCTTCTCAGACTGATGTGTGCACAGGTTTTAATCCTTTTGTCCTTCTCGGTTTGAGCATGTTATTATTTTTTTAAGCGAGAGTGTCACGTTTAGTGTTTGTTTTGTGTCGTGTTAAAAAATCTAGAGCACAGCGGACTTTACTTGTAACTAAATTGTCTCTGTTCACCTGCCAAGGGGACTGTGGCAGAGTCCCACGGGGGCGGGAGGCAGAAGTGCAGTGCAGATGTGCAGCCAGGAGGAAGTCAGCCAGAAGTGAGAAACAGCTCTTCCCCTTCTTCCCAGTCAGGGCTCTGGGCTGGGGGAGAGACAGCACCACAGATACAGGGTACTGGACAGTGGGGTAAGTTTTGGCTCTGGGGAAGCCCAAGGTCTGCCTGTGTAAAGCTGGGCAGATTTGGAGAAGGGGATTTCACAGACGTCTCCTTTTGGGGGCTTTTTCTAAAATGGGATGTCAGCTAATGCACTAAGGAGGCAAACCCCATGCCCCAACGTACAGGCGTGAGGAAGAGCATTGGCCAGGCTTGGTGCTTAGCCAGGATTGGTGTGGCCGGTTCACAATGCAAACCACAGGATGTCCCACATGGACAGGAGAGCAGTGGGGGCTGCCAAGCCAGCCCCACTGGCTGGGGACGCAGCCTGGCTGTGCTCCCACTTGGAGAACGTGAAGGCTGCCCTTTGGAAGCCTTCGGCAGCCTTTTGGCAGCCTTTGCCCCGGGTGGTTGCACAGGCAGAGAGCAGCCAGGGAAGATGCACGTCCTCACTGGATGCCAGGCAGCTCCTGGGCCATGCAGAGGTCCTTCCCGCAGCAGACCCCAGCCCTACCTGGATGCTGAGCAGCCAACATTCACTGTAACGATGGAGGCACCATGTTGTCTGCAGGGCTTGCCCAGGGCAGGCCAGGTATTGTTAAAAAATCAGATTTCATGGGCCAATACATGGGTAGCTGGGCTCCCAGAATAATTCCCATGTTTCACCCAGAGGGCTGGAGTCCCTGGGGCAAGCCAAGATGGATCCAGCTGGCTTTGGCGAAGGGAGGGGAACTGCTCCAGTGTAGCTCCAGTGGCACTTTGGAGAGATGACTCTTGCAGGAGTGGAAGGAGGTAGGGAAGCCAACTCATGCTGGGTGGCCTGCAGTGTCCCATCATTCCTGTCCTTCCCTCCTTCATGGATTGCACCAGAACTGCAAAGCTTGCTCAAAGCGTGCCCTCTGCCCTCTCCCCCTCCCTGCTGTGCTGGCTTGCTGGCATCGTGCTGTTACTCTGCAGCATCTCTGAACAGAAGCAGGACCTGCCCCCATGCTGTCTGTCAGAAACCATCCTGAAGGCAAAGGAAAAAACAGAGTTCAGACTAAGGTACCAAAGAGTTAATGTTTTCCTAGGTTTACAGATGTATTTGTAGGATTTGTACTATGTCACATCTATAGCCATGAGATACTATTTTTATGCTGTAAACTTTTACAAATACATTTTTAAAGAAAGAGTTTAAAAATAAAGGTGTTTTTCTTTTTGCAAAGTTCCACCTCTTCCTTTGTTTGCCTGGTTTTGGTTGCTCACACTCAGATGGGGCTGGGAATACAGCTTAACCATGTTGTGGGTCAAGGCTAAGCATATTAATACGCTGTGCATGACCCCAACTCTTAGCGAAAGCCAAGCTGGGAGCCAGGCAGAGAGACGCACAGCAAAGCAACAGCTGAGCCCAGAGACGTGGTAAGGAAAAGGGGGTGTGAACAGGGCGGGATGTGCCCCCTCTGGTAACTGGACAGCTTGTGGGTCATGTTGCACTGGGAGGAGGTAGGTAGAGTAGAGGGAAGGATGCCGGGAACACATGTATCCACATGTATCCACAGTGCCTGAGGTTTGGGCTAGCAGCCCCCAACCAGGGCTTGACATTCTCCTTCAGAGCATTGCTGGGTCTGAGCTCAGACTAGGGTAGGGGTGTGGGTGATGCCATGGTGCTGGACTGAAAGAGATGGGAAATACACCAATATTTTTCCACATAGTTTAATAGCTCAGGGCAATGGGAGGAACTAGAAGCAGCAATGGCGCAGGGTACCAGCAGGAGCCACGCTGCAGTGCACAGGGATCCCCATGTTTGGCTCTCCTTCAAACTGGGCTCTCCTCTCCATCCCTCTGGGATGAAGAATTTGGTGTTATCCTTTAAAGATGCAACCCCAAAATACTGTCTCCCTACACTACCACTGCCTCAGGTCCACATGTCCCCCTGCTTTCCTCCTGCTCCTCTCACCTTTCCCCAGACACGTCTCCAGAAGTGCTGAGGTCCCCCAGCCCCATGAGAGACAGGCACCTCCCGAGTGCAGCTCAAAGTTTTATCCTTTCTCTGGCTCCATTGAAACTGCTCCTCCCAAAAACAACCTCAGGCTCCTGGAAACCCTGTGTGTACCCAAAGCCCCAAGGCACCGGCTGCAGCAAGAGACAGGTCCAAGTCCCAGCAAGGCTCTCCTTTCCAGCATGGCCTGTCCTGGGCTTCTGTCTTTGCTCAGTTTGCCAGAGAGGAGGGTTTGCAGGGTCCCTGACCAGCTCAGGCTGGTTGTCCCCACATAGGCTCTGAGTCACCCGGCACTGCTCAGCCACGACAGGCAGACTGGGCATTTTTCTCCAGGAGCTGAATCAGCAGGGAAAAAAAATCACCTCGTCTCCAGAGGGGCTGCAGCACAGGCTTGGGGGAAGCAGTGAGGGGGAGCTGGTAGACCCCAGCCCACAGCCCAGCTGGCTCCCACTGCCCGATCCCTGCCTGGCAGGCCTTTTGCATGTCGGATGCACTGAGGAGGGTGTCAGGGGGCTGGGAATGAGTAGGCAGACATGGGAACGGCCAGCAGGGCATTTTCACCACCCCAAATCAAGTTTCTCCAGTGATGAGACAGGCACCTTGTGGAAGAGCTTGGGGAAGCAGAGAAACTCAGACTGCAGAGACAAACCCTGGTGTGCTGCAGCCGGGGTTTTAGCTGTTTGGGTACCAACAGCTCAGGACGTGGGTGTTTCACATGTGTCCCCAGACTGCTGCAGGGCAGTTCAGGCAGGCATGACACCACGGCCAGCTGTACTCAGTGCAGGGGTCCTGTAGGGTTGGAGTGGTCCAGACCCGCTCCCAGACTGGGAAACAAGCCTGAGCTCCCAGTGCTCCCAACAGGGACTCACAGCAGCTTCCACTCTCCCCTCCACAGCCAGCCACTGAGCAAGTCTCATGCCGTCTCCCAGCACACCTTTCTGGCCGTCGGGCCTCTATGGACATCCCTAAGCTTCAAGTGACTCAAAGTAAGGCTGCAGCTCCTCCGAGAGCAGCCCTGCCCCTTGCTCAGAGCTGCTTGGGCACATGAGCCGCAGCAGCTCTCCTGGGGCTGAGCTGCTGCTTGCAACCACAGGATTTGGGGTGCAGCCTGCAGGCAGGAAGAGATGGCCACGAATGAGGGAGGAACCCCAGCAGACAGCTTGTCCCACCGAGCATCCCCAGGTGTGCCCAGCCCAGCTTGGGGACCTGTGTGTGCAGGCTGTGACTTGTCACCTGTGGACCACTGCAATCAGAGACGCTCTGCAAGGGGCCTCCTCAAAGAGAAGAAGGGAAGCTGAGAGATTGTGTCCCTTCTCTGTATTAAACTTGTCTGGTTTACTACTTGTTCACACTGGTGAGTCAGTTCTCTCTTAGCTGGCATTTGTTCCTGGAAAAAAAAAAAAAATTAAAAAGAAGAAGGAGGGAAACAAACATCCTTTAAAAAGCCCCTTTGGCTCAAAAGGAGGAAAGAATAATGGGGCAGACGCGTCCTGTGGCCCCGCCACTTGACAGCCCCCCAGCTCTGGGCAGGAGCCCCCCAGTGCTCCACACTGCCTCTACTTCATGTTCTTCTTCCCCACATCCTGCCAGGAAAAACTGCTGAGAGGAAATCTTCTCCAGCCAAAAGCTGCCTTTCCTTCTCTCCGAACTTGCTCATGCTCTCCAGCCATCCTTCTGGCCAAAACCAAGAGCTCTCTCCACGTTCCCATGACTCTTAGTCATCTTCAGCACAGTCAGCCGTGCTCTCATCTCTTGGCCCCAAGACCTTGTCTTGCTGGTACCTTGCTAACTGCCCCCTTTGAAGAAGCCCATTCCCCTCCGGTTTGTGGAGGCACGAGGGTCACTCCTCTGCCTGGCACCTTTGCATTGCCAAGTACAGGTTCAACAGCCACCTGTGTGCAGACATTTTGGAAGAGCTCATCTCTTTCTGCGCACGTTTCACAGCCAGCGTCCCTGCCACCTCCCTGCTGATGGGGCTGCAGCTGGGTGCAGTTAAGGCAGAGCCCTCCAGCTTGCCCCAGGCAGGACCTTCCTCCCCTGTGCTTCCCAACACTGTCAGGTGGTGGCTGTAACTTCCCACCCGAGAGCGGCCATGAACTTCTGCTGCAGCGTGAGGTTATCCAGAGACAGAGCAAGGGGCACCCTGTGTCTGACACGATCTGCTAACATCTTGCTGACTTGAGCATCCCTGGGAGAACTGTTTTGCTTCAAGCCTGCCCTCACCCCCTGGTTTAGAAGAGGTGTGGTCCAGGGGAGGGATAATGAAGTGCCTAATTACTGCTCCCAGGTGCCTGACATGTTGTCAATTAGAAAAGAGCTTCAAAAAGCCTCCCCACCAGTGAGCTGGTGTGATGGGGTATAGGAGGAGGGGGTTTTGCTTGGGCTCTGTAGCTGCCCTGTGGGGATGGGGTTGCTGTGAGTCACAGGCTTGGAGGTACTGGGAGCCGACGGGAGCTGGGATCTCCATGTATCCCCCAGCTGGGGACAGGGAGGGGTCTGCAGGCTGGACCCCAGCATGTCTCCCTGCTGGGGAAGGCAAGCCTGCCTCTGTGTGGTGTTGGAAGTGGGGCTTGGGGGTGATCCTGTGTGGCCTCTGCACCAGGGACTGCGTTCTTGGTTAAAACAAGCTAATTTGTTATCTTTGCAAGCCTTTTCCCACCTGGGAGCTGCCCCAGGCTGAATCATCTTTGTGGGCCTGTTGTGAGGGAGTCAGACATGTTCCTGTGTGGATCCTCAGGACCTGAAGCCAGCAGGATCCATGGTGCCTGAGGTAGAACTTGTCCTGCTGAGGTAAAATGGAGTCCCCTGCCATCAAGACAGGTCCCAGCCAGGCTCTCTGTGTCTCCAAGCAAGAGGAAAGAACATAGGAGCCCCTGGGGGTTTGGGTGGCAGTAGGCAGGGTGCATTGGGATTGTCCTGAACCCCAGCATGGTGCAGTGGCCTCAGCCAGCCCTGGGGAGCGGTCTGGGGCAGGAGGGTGGCCCCAACAGCGAGGGAGGCCTGTAGTGGGGTGTGTTGTGTGGCCCCACCTCTGCCAAGGGGCTTTGTCACCAGTGACATCTCAAAGCATTGTGCGCTCTTTTTTTTTTCCCCTTCCAGTTTCAAAAACAAACAAAAAAGGGAATTTCTTAACTTGTGGTCAACTCAGAAAGGAGAAGCTCCTGCTGAGGGAGCGCTGGGGACGGTGCCTGTGAGGAGAGGTGCCTGCTGCTTGAGAGGATCCTCAGCCACATCCCTGCTCCACACTGGGCGCACCGCGGTCCGTGGGGACATGGGTCCTGCTCTCCTGCTGCTGCTCGCTGCAGTAGGCATCTGGCACGGTAGGTCCACTGGGCTCCCAAAGCCCTACAGTGTCTCTGTGTCATGTTGGGGCAGTTTTGGGATGCAGCAAGGGTTTCCTGGGTGTCTGATATAGGTGCTCCATCCCCCAGGCGAGGAGAGGTGACAGCCTCGGTGGGGATGGGACAATGCTGAAGTTGGACTAACAGGCACTTGGCTGCCAGTGGCAGAAGGCGAAGCCAGGCTCCCAAGTGTGTCTGCCAAAAGCCTGCTGTGGGCTGGGATGGTGCCTGCTTCTGGAGGCTGCTGCGTGAAGCAGCCACTGCTGCTGTGGGTGGGTTCAAGGAGCCTCAGTACAGGTAGGGAGTGGGCAAGAGAACATGTCTGCTCCATGGCACAGCAGGGAAGAGACATCAGCTTGGCATTTAGCGCAGACTTGGTGTATAGCAGCTTTCTGAAGACCATCCAGAGCTGGCTGTCATTATAGGAGGAGGACAGTGGTGGAAAGAAGGTGTGCTGATAGTCTGTGGTGGCTCTGGAGCCCAGTTGTGCTGAGAGCTTGCTCTTGGCTGCCTGCAGCACTGCCAGGGTAAGGCCAAGGTGTATGGAAAGGTGCATGTAGCACAGGAAGAGCCTTGGCAATGGATAGAGGGGAAAAGGAAACTTCCTGCTGTTTGGGTCTGGGTGGGGGTTGGGAGAGGTTCAGCAGAAAGCGTGTCCTGAGGGAACCTGTCTCTGAAATAACCCTTTGCCCAAATGAGACAAGAGCTGGAGATGCTTGGCCTAAAGGTGAAAGTAAGGAGAGTTGGCTGCATCAGTGCCTTCCAGTGCACCCTGTGCCTGGCTGGAGATGTCTGAGGATTGCTGGTTTCTGGTGGTGCTGGCATACGCAACAGGGCTGTAGGGACAGGATGGGATGGAAACGGAACTTGGGCAGCCAGGAGGGGAAAGGTAAATATGCCTGGTTTTTAAGGCTGTAGGGATTGCCAAGAAGTGATAACCCATCAATGTCAAGAAAGAGTTGCTCAGCCTGTTTTGAGGTTTGCAACCAAACAGACAGAAACAAGTATTGCTAATCTTACATCTCAAGTGCTGGCAGCCTTTCAGATCTTGTGTGGCACTTTCTTTCATTTTCCTCTTGAGCTTGCTTGGGGACACAATGAGACTCTGGTGTGAAGTCCCCTCTGGAAGGGGGCAATCTGGGGGGAAAGTATATCCTTCTTGAGCCACTGCAGTGTTGATATTTTCAGCCCAGGAAATTTGCCTCCCTTTTGCTATTGCGCTGCATGGTGTTTCACTTAAAGTCATGTCTTTGTGCTGAGCAGGCTTTTTCCAGGTCTGCTGTGCTGGGAACTGGGTTGTGAAGGCTGCAGGAGTTTTAATTTCTTATTGTTATTTTAAATAGGGACTAGGGAGATCTGGTATAGATTTGTGAGAGACCGTAACGATATCTGCCAGGATCTCTCTGAAGATTTCTTGAGGCATTGGGCAGTGCAGCTCACCAGCTGTGACATCAGGCACTGTCTGCCACGTAAGTGTTAGACACGGTTGTCTGAGTACCAGTGCTGTTGGCCATCTGGAGCACAAAGCTGCAGCATGCCAAGGTTGTCCAAAGTAATAGCCTCAAGCTGGAGCCAGAGCCTGACTTCCTTCTCCTACCTCTTGGATTGCAGGTGCATCTTCTGAGAGTACCCAGGGCTCATGTGGTATGACCAGTGTGATTTGGGCTCTTGCTGGAGGAATGTCTGGGGCTCTAATCCCAGTTTCAGATTAAATGGAGGAAAGATTTGAAACCTGATCAGCTCACAGTTGTGTTCTTGGACATCTTGAGTGGTCTTCCTGGGGTTTCTTTTGTTTTCTTCTTGTTGTTTAGGATGAACCTAAACCTCTGAAATAGAAGCCCCAAGCAGAGATGTGATGTGTACTCTTTCCTCACGCCCTGCCCCCCAGATGCTGAAGGTGTCCTCAGAAACCAAGCTTTTCCTTGTCATCATTGAGGGAGGAGCAAGGGGAGCTTGGGTCTGGTATGGGTCCCTCCCAGGGCCAGGCCTTAGCCTAGATATCCCCCAGGACTGAGTCAAGGTCGTGATGATTGGCTTCTGTGATAAGGTTCTTGAGCACCTCTGTCTTACCAGTCTTCATTTCCCCTTTCTCACCATTTCCAAACCCTCAGCAAAGTAATGTTTTGGCTGGCATGGGAGAGACAGGGACAGTGCCTGCAGCTTTAACTAGAGGTCATGGTTACACAACCCCAGTGTGGTAAAACCTTTGGCCAGCAGTTACTGGCAATGCTGCGGAAGCTACTGGAGACCAGCAGAGAGACATCCTTGAGCTTCGTGCAAGATTGCACACTGGTCAGCAGGGAGAAAGCCTCCTCCAACAGCCCTGCTTCCCCATTCTGGAAAAGGACCTGCTGCTCTGACTCATCCCTCCACACACATGGAGTGGATGCTTGGGTGGCCTTCACTTGGCATTGAACTGCATTTAGCATCTCTGCCCAATCTGTCCTCACTCCACTTGTGTGGTGGTTGTGCCACTGACAGGAGTCTCCAGTGATAGCCTGAAGGATGCTGGCTTCTTCACTGTTATGGAGAGCACCTACCCTGAGCATTTTCTGGCTGTAGTATCTCAGTAGTAACTGGAGGAAGATGACAACAAGGAGACAGGGTGACATAACTCTGGTTTTTTCTTGTCCTCCTGCTGCAGCCAAACCAAGGACCAGTTACAACATGGTCTTTCCCTGAGCTAGTTTGAATGCAGCTCTGAGTCAAAGAGCTTGGCTCACCCATCAAATAGTGCTGAAGCCCTGGATATGGAGGGACAGCTAAAGTGGAGAGTAGGTGAGGGGAAAAGCATCCAGTGACAGAGTTAAAGCAACAGAAATGTGTCAAGCCCTGCTAGAAAACACGGCTTAACAAAAAGAGAGGAACACTGTGCCCCAGATATGTGGAAAATGTGGCTTTGTAAAGGATTCTGGGATATGTTTTTCTCCATTCTGGGAATAAATGAGGCTTTTCCTGTTTCCACAGAAAGATAAAAACATCACCAAAAAAAAAGAAATTGGGGAGATAAAATGTCAAATATTCCATGCTCCAAAGCTCCCTGTCCTCTGCTTCCTCCCACAGGGCCAGTGAGTTTGATTTTTGGCATTGTTTGGGTTTCCCCTGGGCGACTGCTTTGTTGTCACACACCAGCAACACTCTCGAGAGCCTTGCATCTCATCTTCCCAACCCTTTGCATGGAGGGAGGCATCAGCCCAAGACTGCTTAAATGATTCTCTTTGAGCTCTGATGGAGCAACTCCGTTACAGCCCTGAGCACAGCTGGTAGTGCTGGAGACATATTTGTACCTCAGACATAGTCTTCCTCACAGGGAGAGCTGTGAGCAGGGGTGGATGAGGATGGGTGCGTGCTTCTTCTGCTGGCCGTATTACAGGGACAGTGTCCAAGGCATCACCTGGGAACAGACATGCTTTAAACAGTCTTTGGTACCCACGCCCATGAGCAGCCTTCCCTTGTCTCTGCCCTGCAACAGGCTGGCGCAGTGAAGGGCTGTAACGTCTGGCCACTACTGCTCTTACCCCTGAAGGATACACAAGTGCAGCTGGACTAATGGTGCCATTATAGGGTGTCTGGCCCTCTCCTGTTTCCTGATGATTAGGGCTTTTTTCTGTTCATTTGACATCTTTCAACTGAAGAGCGTCTGAGTCCAGAGCAGTCTGCTGCAGAGTTTGAAGCATCACAAGACCAAACTCAGCCCTCGTTTCTGCTGCCACCACCCCAGAGGAACACTGCCTGCAGTGACCCGCTCTACAAAGAGCAACAAATTGATAAACTAGGCAGCTACCTTTCTACTTGGTATTATTTGAACCTCTGTGTGTCCCTTTAAGATGTGAGGATGGGTTAGCAGCTGGGAAGGAAAGCAGAAGTGGAAGAATAGCCCTGGATAGGGACTGGAGGGGGCATACAGAGCCCCCGAGCACAGATAGCCATTTGCAATGTGTTTCCTGTGTTTCCTGTCCTCTCTGAAGGTCTGGCATGGGGGTGGAGGTACTGCTTCTTCCCTAGCACTGCAGCACTGATTCATTTCTCACTTCCCCCCCACCCTAAATATAGGTGGTGACTCAAAGAACTCGCTGACATGGCAAAACGGGAAAAAAATACTAAGGGTTGGAGTGGGACCCTGGTTCCCCTTTATTTAGCCGGCAGAAAAACCATCTTCAATGTAGAGGTAGCATTAGAAGTCCAGCTGGGTTGTAATGCCAGTGTCAGCATGGCCTGGTGTGCTGTAGGTACAACTGCAGCTATGGGCTTTCATGAACCATTTAGCTTTTCTGTGCCTCAGTTTCCCACCCCACATAATAATGCTGACTCATTTCATAATGTTTTGATGGTATCTGCAAGGAAAACACACTGTGTGGCTCTCTGGTAAGGCATAAATAGGCATCCTTCAAAATCCACTGCCCTGAAACCAAAAAGCCAGTCTTCCCAAAAGGCATGCACTGACCTGCTCCACAGAAGCTTTCCAGGTCTGTTTCTAGCTCATCACAGCATCAATGCAAGAAAGAGAGCTCCATGCACTAGACTTGGCCTAAGCTTTACCGCATGGTGTTATGGGCTAACCAAGTTTCTATAGTAGCTCTGGCTCTGCCATGCTGTTGCAAGAAGAGGCAAAACAGAACAGGAATAATTTCCAAGCTAGCATCTGGCCTAATCAGCTCCAGAGGGTTGTTTTTTCTGTCTAAATGTTCACATGTGGGGTTTTCTCTCTTCCCTGAAATTCATTTGTTGGAGTATCAAGCCATATAGGTCTGGTGGGGGGGAGAACAGCCAGAGTGACGCAAGCCAAAAAGCCAGTTTGAGTCCCAAGCCCAGCCTCTTCCTGATGCTGAGCTACTCCACGCTCAGCAGCGTGAACTCCAACAGAGCATCTTTAGGGATCATTTTTGCACCCTCACTCTTTTTCTTTCTTTTGTAGGCTTGGCATGCCCAGTGATCAGCCCTGACGTCTCTGCTCTGGTTGTCGACACGGGCAATCCAGTCATCTTGCACTGCTCAGGAGAGTCTGAAGTTGAATGGAAAAGCCAAAAGGATACATTCAGTAACCACACCAGCAGCACGATCAGTATTCCCAAGGCCACTTACAGGGATACAGGCACCTATAAGTGTGCTTATGTCAACAGCAGTGACAAGGATGTTGCAACTGTGCATCTGTTTGTGCGAGGTAACCATCTTTCCCTGCTAGAATCATAGAATCATTTTGGTTGGAAAAGACCTTTAAGATCATCAAGTTCAACTCTTCCTATATATGCTGATAGAATGGCCTCCTTTCAGGGAGTACGGCCATTACACAGGTCCTCTCTAAGGCTGTGGTGTGTGTGTGTTTTTGGGGGAGCAGTGCAGGCTCCTAGTGGGGCAGTGGCTCACCCACAGCCATGTAAGCCCACATAAAATGGGGCCTGTGGCTGAAGCACTGGGGTAGAGTACAGAGCATCTACGTCTCGTGCATATCTGCAAATGGCCTAGACCTCTACCTGCATTTACCTTGGCTTCCCTTCCTGAAAAAACAGAGATGAAAGTCTGTTCAGTGTTGTAATAAGCAGTGAGATCTGGAAATCGGAGAACTGTATTGCTAGTACTGCAGATAAGGGAGAGTCCCATGAATCACATCCTCACAACATGACCTGAACCACAAATATTCTTTTACCCCAGAAGAAGGGCTTTTACCTACGCTGTGGTAGGCCCACCACTTGAGTTCACCTTTTCCCTTGTACCAGAGATACTGTCTGGACAGGGAAGCTGGAGGTCTGATAAATAAAACTAACACCATGGTGAAAAGTTTAATTAGAGGTAACCACACTTCTCAGTGTCTCTTGCCTACGTCCATTTGTGAGTTGATTGCTGTGCTCTCTTCAAATGCCTTAGCTGGAATTGGGCTTGTTGTGTGAGTTTTTGGAGGCTGAGTCAGGCAGGCGTTGAGCAGGGCTGCCCCAACATCAAACTCCCACTGGGAAGCAATGCTGGAGACTTGCCTTTGCTGAAACGTGTTTCTCAGATTCGATGCATTTCCTGACCCCATTCTCTGGCCTATCTTTTCTCCTCCACAGATCCCAATAATGTGTGGTACACCCCAACTTTCCGGATCTTTGTGACCAAAGGTGGTAATGCTGAGCTCCCCTGTCTTATCACGGCCCCTGAGTATGGATCCAGCGTGACTCTGATAATGGATGACACCTCTCATCTCTCACCCGGGACCAACTATTCTTTCAGTACTGAGAAAGGAATAACACTCTACAATGTGCAAAGCAAGCAGAAGGGCTTTTACCGATGCCAAGCAGTGATAAATGGAAAAATAGAGAAGTCATCAAGAATAAGATTGATTGTGGAAGAAGGTAAATGATTGGGGTTGCTGCTGTCCTCAGGGAGACAGCAATAGCTAAGCTGGCCACAGTAGATAGTTGAGGAAAAGCTCCTTGCCGATGGGAGGAAAGACCTTCTGAACCTGCAGTCTTTAAAGGGTGTTTAATGGAGGCAAAATTCCATCAGCTTCTGGCAAATTGGCACCTTCAGGTGGGTCTCGATGGGTTCAGCAGTGTTCAAATCTTTGCAGGCACTATCACAAGAACAGAGAAAAAAGTCCACCTACCTCCCTGATGTCCTCCAAGTCCTCAGGCCCTAATGCTCAGGACATAACTGTGGAAGAAGCTTCCCCTTCTCTTTCATCCCACAGTACTGACTGCTGCGCTCTCCTCCACCTGTACTGCTTCCCATAGACACATGCACAGAAAGGAGTGATGATCCCTAGGGAAGGAAAAAGTCAGGGGTAAATAGACTGAAGAGGATGGAAAGGAGAAGGTAGTCAGGCTGTGGGGAGTCTCCAAAGCACACAGGGTCACTGGGCCAGCTGATATTGAATCTTTCCCTGCTTGCCTTTATGTAGCACTGGAGAAGCCTGTATCGGTGATGATGGACCCTATAGACCATGTGCGAATCGTGGGCGAACCTTTCAAGGTCACTTGCAGAGTAATTGCTCCTTCCCACAAGTATGACATCAGATGGGTGACAGCAGCAAAGAGCGTAAGTTGAAGTATGCAGTCTCAAGGGGGTATCAGGCTTTCCTGGAAACCAGGAGGCAGAGAGAGTGGCAAAAACTGTCCAGGCCCAAGTCACCTGCAGCAAATTCTTGAACTGCCCAATCAAAGCAAGCAAGCATTTCTTCAAACAAGCTGTAGAAATCTGAATATGGCCATCCTTTCCTTGGGGTGACACAGGGTTAAGAAACACCTGCCTATTGTCAGGCTCTTGCTGCAAGAGAGAAGGAAAGTATGTTGTTTCAGCTGAGTTCATTGAGCAGGAGCCACAGTACCTACTAAGGCAACATTCTTCCACCCAGCCCTGCCAGAGCTTACAGAGCAGCAAACATGTTCAGTACACACAGCTCCCCAGAGAAAAGGTATGGATGAAGAAAGGGAATGCATTTCAAAATCTCTGTTGTGCTTTTAACTGCTAGATGGTTAGATAAGGTTTGCTAGAAGTCCTTATTATATCTGATACCTTTATTAAGGAGTTGAAATAACATATGAGATACGTTTGGATCACACAATGTAAGGCCAACTTGCAGTCAGAAGGCTGACAATAGCTATAACCCTGGCTGCTGTGGAATATCTGCCCTGAATACTTGGGTTTAACCTGCCTCTTGGTCTCCACACAGGAGACAGTGGAGGGGCTTTCAGTGACAGGGGCTCTATAACAAAGCTCAGTAGCCCAGAGCAGGAGGTGGTGGGTATTTTTGTTGCAAATACCATTCAGTTCTGTCCTCTGCCCTTCCAAGAAAGTGCCTGATGTTCCCTCCCTGCCTGACAGGTCAGGAGAACTAAAAAGCCTAGCTTTGAAAATGAGAACTACTTCATCAGCGACACACTGTCCATCCTAGCAGTGACCATGGAAGACAGTGGGAAATACACTTGTATAGCTAACAATTCAGCAGGATTCAGGAATGCCTCGACAATGCTTCAGGTAGTAGGTGAGTGCTTCCCCAAAAGACCGGGAAGGTGTGGGCTACATCACACCTAGCCTTGCATATTTGCTGTTCCTGCTTCCAACTTGTTCCTAGTTTTTTGTTAGAAACATCATTCTTGCTTGTGTCTGAAGGCTCACATGAGAACTATGGAGCTGCTAGGAAAGGAGATGGTATTCCTTTCACATCTCGAGCAGGGGGACATTTTTTGGGGATTCTGGATGATAAATTGAAAAGCTTTTCTCAATTTCTGTGTGTTTATAAACAGCTTTAAAACAAAAAAAAGGGGGGGAGGGGGGCAAAATTATGCTGAAGACCAGGGAAAGCTGGCTAGAAGGAAGGGCAAGCCACATGAGCAGGGTATGGATCTTTGTCCCTTCCAGTAACAGATCTACATAAGAGGATTCAGGACTATTATACATGTTTGTATCTCAAGACAGAAGATTTATCCTTGCAGGTCATAGGCTTGGGTTTGCTGATGACCCAAAGCTGCTGCATACCATGGCTCAGAAAGAGGGCTTGGTCTGAGTTGTTTCCAAGCAAGAAGACAAGAATTTAGCTAAGGGGCTTGTCTTCTGTGGATGATTAGGAGATAGAGTTTTAGCCTCATCACTTATTAGGATACAGCATGTAAAACCTCTTTCCCCATGTGAGTTCACTAAGATATCCTAGCTCTCCTCAGGCAGTGTGTAACCCAAGCTGCCATGATAAAGCAGCAACTTAAAAGTACTCCCTTGGCAATATTATCTATGTAATGCCTCGTTCCCTCCTGCAGTCTCTCAACTGAGGCTGCTCTTTTCAAGAACGGTCCATTTATGAAGCTAGTATAAGCATGTTTTGGGTCTCTGGACATGTCTGCTGATGGTCATATTTTCTTGCATCCTGTAGAGAGAGGTTATGTGTTCCTGACCCCAGTGCAAGCCACCAGTCAGGAGGTTGCTTTGGGAGAGAGTCTGAAGCTGCAAGTCCACATTGAGGCTTACCCAAAACTTCTCCACTGGGGCTGGGAGCACATGAACTCCTTGAAGAACTCTGGGAGCCCCACATTCAAGAGCCAAATGATCTCTGGAAACAACTGGTATGTGCCCTCTCTTCTACACTGACCATGACATGTTTCCAGCAATGATTTCCTTGAGAGACAGGCAGACCCCATGCTACCAGCTGACAGAAAACTCTTTGATTTTAAAGAGGGGAACTGCTCTGCCTTTCTGTCTTCTCTTTCCAGTATTAACAAACCACAGTGAGCAGGTCAAGGAGGACACCACCTCTGCCTAACTTGGCAGCCTTCTCTTCATAAAACCTTGTGGAAGTCACATTTGTGGTCTGGTTGTTCAAGTTCACACTCTCCTTGCAGGAAGAAATTGCAGGGGTGGATGAACAGTACAAAAAATGAATTTCCTTGCTGCTCCTCAGACCTGTCCCATGCTCTGCGGTCTGGAGAGTGTATGTACCAAGTGGCACCGTATGCCCCATGTCAAGAGAAGCCAGAAACATCATTATGTGGAAAAGACCTAGTGGAGGGCACAGCCCTGCTCTTCCAAAGCCTACAGCCAACTGAGGTCAAAAGGAGACTGAAAGAGAATCATTCCATTTGTTGGGGAGTTTTGGCAGATTCCCATTTCATTTTCCTAGAAACCCAAAATAATCCACAAGAGGAACTGTGGTATACGGCAAGCATGATGGCTTTAGGACAAACTCTTTCTTGCATTGGGGTTGGAGAAATGGATTGCAGGCAGGAGGGGACTAGGCACTGTGACTCTCTGGGCTATGAAATGGGAGGAATTCTGTTAAAGGCAGGAGGATCAGCATCCTCTGGCCCTTCAAAGGCAATGCTTTAGATGCTGAACTCTCCTCTTTCTGAGAATTTACCCATCCATAGCCTTGCAGAAGCGTTGTGCATTTGGTGGCAAAAGGTCTTTCCTCTAAGGAAGATCAGACCCTTCCTGCTTCCCCTGAAGAAGTAGGTAGCAGATTCCCCTCATGGGCTGGGATTAGTGCTGGGAAGTGTTCGTTCACTCCTGGGCACAGGAAGCAGCTGCATCTCACTGAGCAAAGACTGTGTGAGTGCTTGAGTTTCCTCAGCACACCTTTCTTTGCTGTTTACTCTCTCTCTCTGAGCAGGTATAACAACACACTCTTCCTGAATCGCCTGCAGGAAGGCGAAGGAGGTCTCTACACATTTTATGCCCTCAACAATGAGACCAATGCATCAGTAACCTTCAGTATTTCTGTGAAATGTAAGTGCTTGGCATTGCCTGTTCTTTCAATCTGCTTGCCCTGGGCAAGTAGCGTGCTTCCAGCTCAGAGGCCACAGGACACACAGCCAAATTGCATCTGGGATGCAGCCCAAACTGATGCCTAGCACAGGGGTTCCTCATGTCTTATTGTTGCACACATGGAAAGTCAATCAGAGCACAAGGAATGTACTCTTCCTCTGGTCACAGAATCATTAAGGTTGGAAAAGACCTTTAAGATCATCAACCCAACACCACCATGACCACTAAACCATGTCCTGAAGTGCCACGTCCACACATTTTTTGAACACTTCCAGTGATGGTGACTCTACCACCTTCCTGGGCAGCCTGTTCCAATGCTTGACCACTCTCTCAGTGAAGAAATTTTTCCTAATATCTAGTCTAAACTTCCCCTGGCCCAACTTGAGGCCATTTCCTCTCATTCTGTTGCTAGTTAGAATGCTGGTCGTAACACTCACTATTTATCTGCCTTCCCCAACAGCTCCCCCAAGGGTCTGCAAAATCAAGGTGCCAGCCAATGACTCCAGCATCCTTCAATGCATGGCCATCGGCTACCCTGCCCCACGCATTGAGTGGTACCAGTGCCCTATTCTCTCTGACAGGTGAGAATCTGTGATTGTGAAATGCCCAGGAGCTTGAGCACCTCCAAGGCGTGCGCTTGCCCTTGCTGTGCTGGCATTTGCTGAGCAGCACCACGTGGGCTTGCTTACAGGCAATATGGCAGAGCCTGTTCAGAAACAGTAACAAGGATGTTGCCCTGCTAAAAAAAGAGGTTCTTGGAGACTGTCTGAGGAGAGGGGGCAGGTACTATTCCTAAAGTCCTGAGCTTGAAGTGTTCAGCCACCTGGGGTTCATGTTCTCCCAATACTTTTCTGAGGAACATGTGGGTCTTTTGGGGAAGTGCCTTCATGTAGGTTGCTGTGGAGCTACATCCTGGCTGGTACTCATCATCTTTCTGGGATCTCCACAGGTCTGAGGCTCTGCAGAGCACAGCCTTACTGAGCTACAGTGTGATGAGAGGCAACTGCAGCTGCCTGGACAGGGGTGTTTGTGTCTCAGTACTGGGAAGGAACTGCTGCCACAGCTGTAGCCACACAAAAGTAGTTAAGAAACTATACAGGGCTTTAATGTTCAGGGAGAGGTCTTGTAACTGGGCAGCGAATAACAGGTCTCATAGAGCTGCAACACGAATTCCCAGTGTCTCCTCTCTAGTCTGGTACAGGCACCAATTCACTTATGAGCAACTGTGCTGCAGAGGAACACTCATTCTCTCCTGCTTGGTGTCTCTGCAGATACAACGAGGACTACAGGTTGCTACTGAACGACTCCAGTCCCCAAGTGGTGAATGTGTTGCCCTTCCGAGAGGTGGAGGTGGAGAGTGTTGTCCCATTCCAGGAGCTGGGTGCCAATTTTACCTTCTGCTGTGTGGCCATTAACAGAGAGGGGAACACTTCTGACATGCTTCACTCGCTCACCATCACCAGTAAGATACAAACTGGTAGCCTGGCAGGGTGAGGGAGAATATGGGGGCTTTGGGGGGCCCATCTTCCTATATGTATATCCCTACTGTCTTGCAAGAGAGGTGGAATAGTTTCCACAAGCCCTGTACCCTCACAGGAGGTGGGAGACTTTGGCATTTGGCAGTCCTAGGATCCTTGTGGGAATTGCTGGCTGGGCATAGCCTGGTGCCAAAGGCTGAGCCACGCCATGAACACATAACTAGCCCCAGGGCGCAGCGTAGCCAGCTGTTGCTCAGTCCACTAGAGTCCAGTGGTTGCATCTTTTGAAGGGCTTATTCTTGCTGCACAGACCTTGGTCCCCAGTCAGTCTGATCTGCACTTGCTGCTGTGTGTGCAAATTGGGGTGCGTGGGGGGAACCATTGCAGGCTTGAGATTGGCATCAAGAACTTCCCTCAGTTCCCAGCAGCTCTTTTTGCTGTCTCTGAGGCCAGCGCTAGGTTGCACTGCATACGGGAGAAGCATAAGTGAGCAGCTGGGCAAAATGTTCCCAGAGATGGGATTGAAACAGGAGTGTTTTACTCATCCCTGGTTTTTTTGCTCCTCCAGGAAATGTCATGGCCCCTCCAAACAAGCTCTTCAGCCCCATTCTCTCCACCTGCGTAGGCACATCGGTCCTGCTGCTCCTCCTACTCCTCTTCCTCCTCTACAAGTACAACCAGGTCAGATTCCATGTTGCACAGTGAGGGCTGCGGGTCCTGCCCAGCCTCAGAGACCACATGGCCTCTGCTGGCAGCCACAGGCAGGCAGCACTCAGCTTGGAGGTACCAGGCAAGCTACCTCTCTCATCTCCACTGCCTCCCAGCTTCCCCCAGGAGTTTCCTGATGCAGGACAAGGCTCATGCACCAAACCCAGTGTGTTAACACTTCTCCCACCCTGGTCCTTCAGTCTTGCAGCCCAGAGGTCAATGTGGATATTCCTTAGTGCCAGACAAGGTGCTTGTTCTGTGCTGTCAGCTGCAGCTGCTTTTGCTCTGTTGGCCATGAATCCACTGATGTAATTAAGGAGGGAGAAAAAAGTGATCTGCAACTTGTATCTACTTCTTATTCTCCTCCCAGTTTTATAAAAAGCTGTCTTTAGGGGGAAACAGGATGATGTTAGGTGTTTGTCTCCAGGAAGGCTTGGTCACTATTTTTATACAAGAACTTGCCCCATTTTCTCTTCAAGACTCATTTTCGGTATTTGGATACCTTCTCAGTTGTTTCCATAAACTGTACCAATCAGTAGCCACCCCTGCTTCATCAGTGGGTGAAAATGTCCTGTTTTTCAGCTCTCCCTTTGGCACTTTTCCTTTGACAGCCCATCAAGGCTGCAAATTTTGCAGCGGAGTTCTGATGCTGGTTGTCAGAAGATCCAGCAGAGCCCTCTCCCTAACAAGCCCCTACAGCTTCACAGGCAGAGCTGTCTTTGGCCAGTAGTCCAGAGAGAGAGGTGGATGGATGTGTAAGCACAGCTCTGGAAGAGCTTTTAGGAAGGCCTTGCAAGCCCAAGAGAAGCAGGTCATGTTTATAAATAATCTTATCTATCTCAGCAATGGTTTTCTTTAGTCATGGCTGATTGCTGCAGTGCTAGGTGAATTGTGAAGCAGAAAGCGGGCAACAGCAAATACACCAAGTGCGTGTGGTATTCTTTATGGGGGACCTCCACCAGAAACTGTGCTTCTTGAAGCATCTTGTCTGGGCCTTTTTGGACAGTCTGCATGGGCACAGATGAAAGAAGGCAAAAGAAATAGAAGCGGTGTGGGGGATAAAACAAACACATGCTTCTCATCAAAACTGCAGATCTGTTTGTCTCAGTTTTTGTCCCTCGTGCCTGTGCTAACCTATCTTTGAGCATCTACCCATACAGTGCATCCTTCTCTGCAGCTATCCAGGGGACGTGGTGAGGGGAAGCATTTCAGCCCACCCTTCCCAATAGCTGGGACACGAGGTGATTCATCACAGCCATGGTCACTCCACCCATGCTTCTTTATGCCTGCCTTCACGGACGCTGAGACCACCTTTACCTCACTGGGGTGCAGGTCCTTGCCTGTCTCCTTGTACAGGAGCAAAGGCCCACAATACTCTTATGCCAAGCTATTTCACTGCCTTTCTCTGTATTTGTTCTTCCAGCTTTGCTCCCTAGCCCTCTCAATGTGAATGACAACAACCAGCACAAGCTGGCTACTGCTTCTGCCCACGGGCTCCAGCACTGCTTCTCTCTGCCTTGCCTGGTTACTTCTGCCATGAGATTCATGGAAAAGAGAAGAAATTCTTACTTCTCTTTCTCAATTTCTTTTTTTCCCCTGTAAGGGAAGTGCGGCTGCACCAACTGCACCATTCTGCTGTGCTCAGCAACCCAGAGTACCAAGGAAGGAGACACAGTGGGGGCATCTCCTTCCAGCACCAGCTGGGCACTGCCAGCCACTGGTCTGGTGGGACATGCTGGTGCTCTCAGTTCTGCCATCCCAAGTGAGGGCAAAGGACTACTCTAAGAGAAAGAGGCAAGAGAGCCTCCTCAGTCATGGGTGACAACTTGGAGGGATTTTGTAACAGCAGAAGGACCAGGCTGTTGAGACAAAGCCTCTTTCACTCAGTCCAGGTTCAAAGCAAGAAATATTTGTTGAGCTGAAACCTAAGTCTTCCCACTATGCCTGCAGGGTGAGAGCTAGAGTGCATGCTAGGTCTAGGGAACCCTCAGGACTTGAGGAACATTGAGTAACTGGAGTCTCTTCCTTACAGAAACCCAAGTACCAGGTGCGGTGGAAGATCATTGAGGCCTGTGAAGGGAATAACTACATCTTTATTGATCCCACTCAGCTGCCATACAATGAAAAATGGGAGTTTCCCAGGAATAACCTCCAATTTGGTAAGAAACTTTCCTTGCTTCTGGCTTGGTGGCATGCAGCTCACCACAGAGCTGAAATGTTCTAAGAGACAGAGCCAAAGCAGCTCAGCAACATCCTTAACCAGGTCTTGCTGCCCTCTTCCACAAAGGGATGGCAAATGCTAGGATACAACCTCCCTCCAACCCTCAATTGCTCTGAGGAGGTTGAGAGGATCATGTCTGTCCTTTTGCATCTGCGGTCATTTCTAATACATAGAGCTGGTGAGCCCATGTTTGAACATGGCCTCTTTCATACCATCTTTGCTGACAGTAGAGTTCCCCTCAGATGTTAACCAGTGCCTGATTACGGTTTGTCTCATCTTGTTTGGGCTTAGCAGGAATCCCCACCCATCAGACATTCTCCTCAAGGTTGTGTGCAAGGTGTCCTGGTTTCAGCCAGGATAGAGCTGGTTTTCTTCACAGAAGCTAGTGTGAGGCTGTGTTTTGGATTTGGGATGACAAAATGTTGATAATGTGCTGATGTTTTGAGTTGTTGCTGAGCAGTCAAGGACAGTCCAGCTTCTCGTGCTGGCCTGCTAGCAAGAAGGCTGGAGGTGCACAGGAAGATGGGAGGAGACACAGGCAGGACTGCTGACCCAGGCTGGCCAAAGGGATATTCCCTACCATACAACATCATGCCCAGTACATAAACTGGAGTTAGCCGGGGGGCGGAAATCGCTGCTCGGGGATGGGCTACCAATCACCAGGTGGTGAGCAATTGCTGTATTGGGTATCACTTGTTCTTGTATGTTCCTTTGTTGGTATTATTGTTGTTTCCTTCTCTCTTGCTGTCCTATTAAACTGTTTTTATCTCAACCCATGAGATTTTTTCCCGCAAGTGGCTGCGTGGTGCTTAGTTGCCAGCTGGGGCTAAACGATGACAGCAGGACAACTGCCCAATCTCTTTCTATAAAGTGTCTTATAAGTGCATTTTTTTCCCTCTGCAGGAAAAACTCTTGGAGCAGGAGCCTTTGGAAAAGTAGTAGAAGCCACTGCTTTTGGGCTCGGCAAAGAAGATTCGGTGCTTAAAGTGGCTGTGAAGATGCTAAAGTGTAAGCCCAGAGCAACTTGCAAAGGCTGAAATCCCCCAAGCCCCTTTGGGCAGGATGTAGTGTGTGTTCACCACAGGTGTTGGTGCTCCCAGGCTGCAACATCAACATTTTTAGATGTTTCTGTGACAAGTATTGGGTGCTGGAATCATGCTGCTATCATCTTTGTGGACATGTGTGGCCAGAGGCACAGAGGACACAATTTCCTCTCTGTCTCATCCTTTTGTTCCATATCTCTGTCTACACCTTTTTATGTTCTCCCCAATCATCTCTTCCTTGTCCCTCCCTCACTTCTTCACACAGCCCTTCTCCTCTTGTCTCGCAGCATCGGCAGACACAGATGAGCAGGAGGCTCTCATGTCTGAGCTGAAGATCATGAGTCACTTGGGACACCATGAGAATATTGTTAACCTGCTGGGAGCATGTACCTATGGAGGTAGGATCCCACAGCCTTGCTTCCCCCATGGACCCTGCCCGTGGCCTGCTCCTCTGAGGCTGTTACCTCTCCTCAGTCTCACAACAGAGACAGCTGATGAGCTCAGCAGTCTTTTTTGAACCTCTAACTTTGCAAGGGCCTGTGGGCTGGCTGTTTCCAGACATGCTTACCCGTAGCATGGGTTTTGCTGCCCCTCCCAGGGAAGGGAATCCTCAGGACAGGTCACAATAGCATCACCTCTTAATGAACCATTTCTGCCTCTCTCCCAGGCCCAATCCTTGTCATCACTGAGTACTGTCGCTATGGAGATCTGCTGAATTTCCTGCGGAAGAAGGCTGAATCCATCATTATCCAGGATTCTGCCCTGGACACCTCTTTAGACAGTGCTGCTGATTACAAAAACGTTGACTTAGAGAAGAAATACATCCGCAGGTAAAAGCAGAGCTCTGGTGGCCACAGGGCTGAGCGATGCAGGGCCTGGGTACTTGCTGGGAGAAGTACCACAGAGGGCTGTGCTGGGGAGAGATTAAGGCCAAAGGTCTGGGGACTTGCAGGATACCAGGATGTAAAAGCCACTGGGGATGTGTGTGTTTAGACTTGGTTACAGTTCCAAGTTTTTTGAAGTCTTTGACAGCGGTCATTGGATATTCCACAATAAACCCAGGTTTCAATGCAGTCTGCCCTCCCACAATCTGGATCAGAACTTTTTGGCTTCCTGCACTGTTGGGCACATGGGTTTTTTAGGACAAGAGGCTGAACACTCCCCATCAGCCTTGACAAAAGGGGAGCAGTACTTGGAACCCCATACCACAGGGCACCTAGGTCCCCTTTCTGAATCAGCCCCAACATTGACTTTCCCTTTGCCCTTAAGCCTCTTGCTAAGCCACGTCCTGCAGGCAGGGATGTGGTTTTTTCTCTCAGTGGATGTGGAGAAGGGCAGAAGGCACTGCTGGAGCACTAACAGCCTGCCTCCGTCTCTGTTGCTTCTGACTAAGTGACAGCGGCTTTTCGAGCCAGGGTTTGGAAACGTATGTTGAAATGAGGCCTGTATCATCATCATCTTCAGCGTCATCAGATTCTGCGCAAGCCGGGGGTGAGTTAAAGGCTCATTTGTGTGTTTTTCTGGTTTCCTTATTCTGGCCATCCTGTCTGGTTTAGCCAGGAAACCAGGGTACAGCATAGCTTGTGTTACTCGCAAGGTTTGCAGCAACTCTAAACCTTCGCTTTGAATTTCAGGTAAAAGCTCAGGAAGAGAAGATGAAACAAGGGAGGATCTCCGTCCCCTCAATCTCTCTGACCTGCTACAGTTCTCCAGCCAGGTGGCCCAGGGCATGGCCTTCCTCGCATCAAAGAACGTGAGTGCCAAGCAGACAGCTGCCCCCAGCACCCCAACTGGGAGATACCAGTCCAGCCAGCAGGCACCAGCCATCCTGTCTGCACAAGGCTCAGGATGTTTTTGGATGGGGTGGCCAAGCTCCAGCAAGCTGCTGCTGGAAAAGAGCCTCTCTGCTCCACCTGCTGGGTTCAGATGTGCTGGGCCACCAGTGACTGGTGTCCCCTCTAGAGCGTTTTGTCTCCCACAGGCCCCAAGCAGGGCAGTGTTACAGGGGGACCCCAGGGCTGTGCACTGTGGTAGGCTCAACGTTTTCTCCCCAGCTTTTACAAGACGTCAGGAACTGTGATGCGAAGATTTCTTGCATCGGCAGCTTCCTTGCTGCCCCAGAGACGAGGAACTGAAAGTGGCCGTTGAGTTGTCTGCCAGAGCTGGCTCTTTTAGAGTATCAGAGGGTAACCGTATGACTGTTTCAGAGATGAGGACACAGTGTCAACAGTCCCTGGCTCTGAGCTTCCCCCCATGGGGAAGATGCCATGTCCTTTAATCACTCATGGGGCTGTCATGAAATGTCACAATGTCTTAGCACTGCAAATGCAGTGGCTGAAAGAGAGCATGTCCTTGTATGTGACACAGTGCCTCTTGCAAGGGCTTTTCAAGCAGTACGTGTTCCCCTTGCCCCTGTAAGAGTTGTTTCAGTGACAGGCTTGGGCTGCAGGGAATTAGCTGGGACTGCTGGGGGATGTTGGCTGGGTCTCAGTTGTGGTCTCTTCTCCCCAGTGCATCCACCGTGACTTAGCAGCCAGGAATGTGCTCGTATCAGATGGACGGGTAGCCAAGATCTGTGACTTTGGCCTGGCCCGGGATATCATGAATGACTCGAACTATGTTGTAAAAGGCAATGTAAGTAATTAAAATGGGGACAAGCAAAGGTACAGGGGTGGGGTGAGGCTGGTGCTGAAGGACAGGGTGTGGAGTAAGCTGCCAGCTTGTCCCAGACTGCAGGACCCTCTGCTCTTCCAGGCCCGCCTGCCGGTGAAATGGATGGCCCCAGAGAGCATCTTTGACTGCATTTACACAGTGCAGAGCGATGTGTGGTCTTACGGCATCCTTCTCTGGGAGATCTTCTCCCTTGGTAAGAAATGCAAACCTCTCTTGTTTTCCATGGCTTACCACTGCCCTAATGTCTTTGCAGAAAAGTTTCCAAGAAAGAAAGGAGGTTGACAGAAACCTAGGATCTATCAGGGCTATAAAACACTGTTATGCTTCAGAGGGAGCATTAAAAACACTGGGTCCTGGATGACTTGCTCTAACTCAGAACTCCCTGAGAACAAGTATCACTGGCTCAGGCGATGCTCCATGCTGCCTCTTCCCACCCCACAAGGGTAGAGTGTCAAAGCCTCTGATCTGAGAGCCACCTCTGCTCCCGTTTCTGTCACAGGTAAAAGTCCATATCCTGGCATGGTGGTGAACAGCAAGTTCTACAGCATGGTGAAGCAGGGATACCAGATGGCCAGGCCTGACTTCGCTCCCTTGGAAATGTGAGTGGACAACAACGGGTGACAGGGTGGCTGGAGCTGTGTCATGGGGGGTAGACAGGAAGATGGCACAGGAACCTTGATCACAGGTCTGTCTGCCCTTGAGGTTCAGGTTGGATCCTACCAGGCTGCTCCTTGCACCTGTAGGAAAGCAAGAACTGGGGCAGTCAGTTAAGAAGCTCTATCCAATATTTCCCCTGTTTATGGCCAGGAAAATGGGAGAGCTCATGTTCTATGTCTACATTCCTGAACTTGGTGGATTTTTCTTTTTTTCAGTCAGCTACTTCTGACCATAGGACTGTGAGAAGACAAGCCTGAGTAGGCTATAGGAGGGAACTGAGTTTAAGCTTAAAGGGGAAAAAAAAAAGTACTGAAGGCATAAAGCCCCTTGTTGATAGATTAGAGAAGGTTGCTCTATCTACTTCTGTGCTTACCTTTCCCTGGAGCACTACAAAACCACAGGTTTTACAGACAAGAAGACAAGGGACTGCTCAGTACTGTGTGCCCAAAATACACAGTGCTGGAGGGAAGAGCCTGGGGGTGCAGACCCTCCAGCAGCTTTGCAGCAGCACTGTGCACCTGCCCTGTCCCTGTCTGGCTCTGCAGGTACAGAATCATGCAGGTATGCTGGAGCCTGGAGCCCACAGAGAGGCCTACCTTTGACCAGATCGGCTGCTTCATTCAGAAAGAACTGGAGGTGCATAAAGAGCAGGTGAGGAGAAAGGGGGTTAGACATGCTTTCCCCCTCCATGAACATTTCCTGTCCCTTCCACCTTTCCTGTCTGTTGCCCTTAACTGATGGGAGCGGTTTTGTGCTGGTGGAAAGTGCAGGAAGGCATCCAGATTTCCCCATGCTGAAGGGTTAAGTCACTCCCCACCATGACCAAAGGAGGCTGGATGCAGAAATATAGCTGCTTCGCAGCAACCTCTGCAGGCAGCAATAGGGGTAGTGTGACAAATAGCAGCGCAGCAGCCCTGCCCCATTCCCCTGGATTTGGTGTGCAGCTGGACAAAAGGTGCGTTGCTTTGTGACTAGCTGTCCTGCAGCTCCACAAAAGCATGGGTGTGCCTGTCCTGCCAGCTAGCCATGCTCTGGGGACACAGCACCGTTGAGTTAGCATTGCCAGCTGGGCATCTGTGCAGAAACAGATGTCGTACACAATTGAAGGGACTGAAATGCACTCTGGGGTTGCTTTTGCTTTGAAGGACTACACCAACCTCCCCTCCACTGCTGAGGAAGACAGTGGCTGTGATACCTTGGGGTGCTGTGAGGAATCCTGTGAGCAAGAGGAGAGTGGCCAGCCCCTTCTCAAGAGCAACAACTATCAGTTCTGTTAGCTGGTACCATCACGCTGGGGTAGATGCCAGCCCTGGCTCTGCAGAGCACATGGTTCTGCTCTGTCCTAGGACACAGATGCCTTCTGCTTTGGCTCTCCTCTCTGTGCTTTCTGAAGTATGAGTGTTACCGACTCCTGCACTGAAAGGGCAGTGCTGGAGTGACTCAAACCCGAGACTCACCATGGGCTCCCTTAAGTCTTATCTCAAGTGTAGCATAGAGTTGTTAGGGTGATAACATGCTCCATCTCTGCAAGGTGCAGAGAGGGCCCTGTCACCTGCCTCTCCACCCCCTGGAGGCAGCTGTGGGGTCTTTAGTTTTTGTTGTTTTTTTAAAATACAAGTTGCAGCCAAGTAAGACATTTTCAAAAGTCACTCACATGATTAACCTTGTATTTTATGAGCACATCTTGAAATTCAAGTCCTGAAGCTGGAACTGCTCCACATACCAGCAGCAGCCCTCTTTCTTGGTGGTCCTGCCCTTTTCCTTTCATCAGTCTGGCCCTGGATGATGCAGAGTGAGATATAGGTAAAGCCTCCACTTAGCATTAAATATGCATTAACCTCTTTCAAATACACAATCTACCTCCCTGCAGCTGATGCTTCTGCAGGGATTGTTTGAGTGAAGCAAGCCAAGGAGACAACCCCAGGGTTATGTGAACTTGTGCCTCAGTGACAGGACAGAAGGGCAGTTATTTCTCAGGTAAAATACAGAAGTAACCAGTGCTCTTCCACATAAGCACTGAACTCCACTCCTGGAAAGAATGGCAGCTTAGAGTGATCTGGAAGTGATCAACATAACACATATCCTACAAAACTTCTGAATTACTAAACATGTAGCAGTCACTGCCATTGTCACAATTACAGATTATGCTCTTGTACATATTTTCCTAAGTGTATTATAGTAGTACTGCTGAGGTAATTTTTTTTATAAGCTAGGGCCTACTGCCTTTAAACTTGATTTCTCATCTAGCTCTTGTTCAGGCCCCAGCCACCTGGTCCTGTGTAGCTATCAGAAATAGCTAATGAACCTCTGTAGCTTCACCTAACTCAGTGGGTACATTCCAGGTACAAGCACTGACAGAGCTCAGGTGAACTACAGCAAGACAGAACTACTGTATCACAGGTGGCCTTTGTCATACTGTGAGCAATTACCTCATGGGCCACTTTGGATTATATTAAACCTGGTTTTAGGCTAACACCAAGTGATTCAGTCCTCCTTACTAAATAAAAAGCTAATTATTTCTGCCAGCATTATAAAGAATAAAATAAGATGTTTAACAAAACAAGTCTCTTCCAGGGCCTTAAGGACTGTTCTCAGAGGGGAGCAGATCAGTGCACAGGTGATGTGCTGGCCCTTCCTCTCACACCCTGCAACTCTGCTCCAGTTCCTCAGACCCACTTCTCATTACCAGTTCTCAAAACCATTCAATCTTGTGTAATGCAAAAAACTTATTAAAAGCAAGATTTTAAAGCATGACCTGTCTCTAACTGGGAAAAATGAAGTAGTCACCATGTGTGGAGATAATGGGTGAGTAATTTCAATTGTGATGATGGGATGTCTGACAACAGTCACTGTTTGAGACAGGCATGTGGTGACAGTCTGGCATGGGAAAGGCAGGGTAGAGGCAGAAGGGCCCTGGTGACCACAGACTCAAGTGTGCTGCAGCAGAACCTCCTGCAGCCATGGCTTAAGATGCAGAAGGAGCTCCAGCCTAGGCTACCAAACACAGCCTGAAGAGATGTTACTGTCACCTGCTCCAGACTCTCTCCCATGAAAGCCACCTCCAGAACTGCCCTGTCCAGGGAACTGCAGAACAAGAGCAGGTAGACCAGGGGAGTCAACCATCTGCAGAAGTTACTTTCTTGCCACTTATAAAAACTATATCTTAGCTATAATTAGCAGGATAATTCTATTTGACACACTGGTGAGGTGGCCCAAGCAATTTCTTCAGCTGATCCTCTCAGAGGAGCTTGTTTCTGAGAATACCAGGCTTTTCCCCATCACCATGGCAGTGCAGGCTGAAGTGCGGTATATGTGCAGTGTTTGTGCCCTTTCCCACTACAGTCCTCCAGGTCTTGTACATAAAAAACAAGTCACTTAGCCACAGTTTCACCCCAAAAATTGGAGATAATTTATTAATCTTTATCACTGACTGATAAAAGTCACTAATGTCTCTTATAATAAGTTAATGTTCTTAACAGAAAAACCCCAAGCCATAATTACTGCATTCGCTCAGACTTAATACATTTACTTTAACAGTATGGTACTCAATAGGTTCCCCTTCACAGAAGGGAGTTTTCAACCACACCACAAGCCTCAATCTTCCCTAGTGCTCACTCAGACAAAATAAACTCCCTGCATGGCAACTTAGCAGTCCAGCCTCCCCCACCTCTCCTCTGTGAGTCACAGCAAACACCCATCCACCTTCACCTTCATCACCAGCAAAAGGCAGCTGGCAGCAGACAACACACATAGTTTTGCAACCGCAGCCCAAAATGTTCTTTAGACAGGCTGAAGGGGCCAGAGGTCTTGGCCCAGCTCCTCTCAAGGAGCTGATAACACAACCTAGGCAGCACAAGACCTCTAACCCACACAGCATCATGTGGACACAGGCAGGGCAAATGTGACACCTGACAGAGTGCTGAGGTGGCACACATGGATGCAGCTCTCCCTGCGCCTCCTCTGAGGGACGAATACCAAACCCTGCTCACTCTGGTGATGCTGCATTCATTGTTTCTCCTTGATCCCACAGACAGTCTCTGTGATTCTGTTCTAGGGGCAGGACAACAGAAACTCAAGTCCTTGAACAGAATGAAACAGGGGGAAAAAAAAGCACATCTGGGAGGACAGCACAGAAATTTTGAGTGTCCTTCCCCTTTCCACAGCCATCACCTTACACAGTGCTCGTACAGCCCTCCAACAGGCTTGGCACCCCTGGGGCTCACCCCATCAATTCTTACCTTAACATACAGAACACTTTTCACTCACTGTATGTTTTACCTTCTAAATTATTAGTGCTCATGTGAAGGGACAAACAATTCCAGAAACTTTCTGCAGCCGAAGCACCCACAATCCTGGACCCAGGAGCTGCAGCCTCCAAACAGGCTCCCCAGATGTGGTGTGTTAAAACTGCATGGCTCCTCCTCGACTACAGACTCCTTGCAGCCAACACATCCAAGAGCTCTGCAAGATTTCCAAGCAGGAGTCAGTGTCCTAAACTCATCTATTCAGAACATTTGGGGGGAAATCTTAGTTGTCTGCCTTTCATGCCTGCATCCACAGCCCCAGCCCTGCCACCAATATGCACAAAGAAGTCAGCAAGCAAGATTCAGAATTAAAAAACCTGTGCGCTTGACCATGCATACACCCCACTACCAGAAATGTCTCTCCCTTCTCTACTCACCAGCTGCAGGGAGCATGACATTTCACACCACTGACCAGGGGGTCTATCACACACCTTGGGAGGCAGTTGCAGCCTTCAGCAAGGGGGGTGACAGACCCATGCTCGCAGCAGCTATCGTGACACTCTGGAAGCACACAGCTCTTTGGTCATCATTAACAGCAGTCAAAGCCACTGGCATCACACCTCCAATCTGCAAAAATAAAAACTCTCAAGCCAGACAGCTGCACAAACCTTGCAGAAGCTGGCCTGACCCACCCATCCGTATGACCAGAGAGAGAAACCAATAAGCTGTTTTGTTACTCAGCAGCCTCTATCATCCTCCTGCTTCGCCTCTTCATCCTCTTCTGTTTCTGTTTTAATCTGGGCCACGCCAAGCCGGTAGAGAGCATCGCGAATTACCACCTCCCCAGGCTGGCAGCTCTGTACGATCTCCTGGATCTGCCGATTCACAATTTCCCTGCTGGTGAGGAAGTCCATGAGGCGGTTGTAGAGGTAATAGTGCGTGGCGTTCTCAAAGGTGATGGGCCTTTGGCGGATGTTGCTAGTTTTGCTGTCATTGATGGCAGCGATGATGGCGCTGTAAGGCTCCAGCTCTCGGCACAGGGAGATGCAGTGATGCCGAGCCGTTGGATCTCGGTGGCTGTTCTGCTCCGAACCCGTGTGAACAATTCGGCGTGCCGACGACTTGGTGATTGGGTGCTGAACAGAGTGCTCAGCCACAGTCACGTCTACGCTGTAGTGCTGGTCTAGCAGTTCAGGGCAGGACACATACTGGGGGAGAGGGAGAGACACACACCAGGTAGAACAAGAAGCAACTTCCGCACAGCTAAGAACAAGACAAAACTACCGTTCTGTTGAACTCCAACCAGCACTATGACCCAGGACAGAGGGAGGACTAACTGATTCAGGCTTTCCCTAAATGCCACAAAGGCGGTTCTGTCCACTCCCTCCTCACCTGCATGCCCTCAGAGAGAATCCCAAGGTACTAGCAACCCTCTTCCTCTCCCATCTCTCAAGTAAATAGCAGTAGTTTGAAAGAAGTGAGTTCCTGTGTCAAAATAAGCAACATGCTCCAAGTTCATGATTTGAACTGTTACAACACACTTCCAGCGCAGCTCTTCCTATTAAGGTGCATGAGCCTAATATAACGCCCCAAGCAGCACGTAACGCTTTCCGCTACGGTCAGAAGCTATGCGCTGGCAAAGCTCTGAGTCAGGAGACACTTACCACGTCAAATTATCTTGAGGCACAATGCAGGTTACATATACTTTTTCGATTTTTTTAAAATTATTTTAAATCTCACTTAAAACTTTTCCATATTGGACTGGCATAGCAGAGTGCAAAGGTGGACATAACTAACCGTTGGAGGATCCATGGGGTCAGAGAAGCAGCCCTGGTTTTTCCCCCACATCTGGGAAGTCAGGCCAGGACAGCAGACGTCTGCACACAGTGCGACTGAAGAGGCTGTATCAACAACGTACACTGGAGGCCAGTGTCGTGAGGAAACCAACAAGTCCACGTGATCCCTGGCGTTTTCTCCTCTTACTATGTACTTTGAGCCACACACAACCTGGAAAGAAAAGGATACCACCAAACAGCACAATAAAACTGAAAACTTATGGGGAAAAAATACAGTCTTAAAAAAATGAAGCTTCCTTTCAGGCATTCCAGATAATACAGTAACAAGTTACTTTCTCTGAAGATATTCTGTTTCCTCCTCATACAATTCACTTTATCTTGTTCAGGAGGAGGTGATTTTCAACTCCACCTCAGCAGCAACATCAAAACCAGGCTTCAGATCACTGGTTGCTCTTGAAATCTCCTGCAGGACTGCTCATACTCCAAGCCCCCAAGGCAGAGTGTTTCAGAGGTTCAGAGAGGCCCACTCCATTGCTTCTATTTAATGAGGCAGTTCCACACTGGTAAGTCAGGTAATAGTGAATAGGAAGGTAAGAAAAAACATTGCTGACTCCAGCCTTCCTTACCTGATGTGGACACACTTTGTAGATTTTCCCCCCTGTGTGATGAGCAGAGGCTTGTGTGATGCTTATCCCATTCTGTACAAACTCATAGAGAGCCAGGAGGGAGTAGCAGAGTTGGTCCTGGAAAAGACAGGGCCCAGAGAAAGTCTGTACGTGGCTAAAACTAATGGACTCCTCCAGAGAGGGAGAAGCCTGCAGGCAAGATCTCCCAAATCCTAATTTGCACTTCATCCAGTAACTTCCTCATCCCACACTCAGCACCATGAGGATGACAAGCAATTACATGACATTGAGCTTGTGACAAGGTAATTACAGGCTTCCTTTCTTCTAGCCCACAAAGGTTCAATTCATCTCACCATGTGTAAGTTATCCTATAATCTGCAGGCACTCACTTCTAACCCACCCCTGCCCTTAGTGCAGTCAGATGAGAAGTTAATTAGGTAGGATGGCAAGTGTGAATGAAGGAAAGACAGTGAAGAAAAACTCCACTCCTGCAGGCTTGTATGTGGGCAAACAACCCATTACCTTCGTGTCTGAAGCCTCCCAGGGGATGCCACACTGTGTCAGAAATCTCTGCAGCTCTTCCTCATTGTAAGAGCTTATCAGCTCAAGCCTGAAGTTTTCTTCCTGAAGGAGCCTCACCAAGGCACTCCCATTACCTGCAAAGGCAGGAAACAAGCCTCAGCATTCATTCTCAGGAAGGGAAGTCACCAAAATAATTTCTTCTGAAGACTACAGCAGCAGAAACTGCACAACCAATTGGCAGGAAGAGAAAGCCATGACTAGTCCTATTTCCAAAGCACGTCACTGCCCACACTTCTCTTGAACCCTTCGCTAGTGAGGTCACCAGGCTGAGCGCAGCAGAGCTGCAGACTCCATGTGCACTTATCTCTCCTGTCGTTTGTAACCTTTAAATGACTGGTTGGACTGACATGAGGATGAACAAGTGACAGAAGAGCACAGAGAAATGTGACTGCAGCCTTCGGACTGAGCAGCTCCAGGCTTACCCTTCACACCTCCTCTCTGGTTCTTTCTCTGAAACTCCACTTTCATAAAGCCCATGTAGCCCTTCTGCAGCTCAACTCTCCAAAACAGCTGCAGCCCTGCCTGCAAAGCCAACTCATACACTTGTTAAGTTTGCAAACCCAGTTTTCCTTCTCATACCTAATACCTAAACTTTTAAGGGAACCGGGTGCTAACTTAGTTCTCGTACATCTGAGCTTATTCATCTCATGGTTTCTTGTTACATGCAGTCAATGCCCTGGATATACTGAATGTTGACAACACTAATCAGAACTGATACCTCCATCTCCCAGTCTTTTTTCAAGTTCTGTAAAAACTTTATTGGCATTGTGATATTGAGATACCAAGCCCTGCCCCAGCTTCCTATCAGTTTAACATGGTACAAATAACTGACTGGCATTCAAGTTGTGCATGCACCCCTCTGCTATCAGGCCATACCTCATTTGGGGTGCAGTGTTTTCATGTCCCCCATGTCTCAAGTGTATCAGAGCACACAAGTGCATTCAAACTTCACTGGATAGGCCAAACCTCAAACTCCTAAGTATCCTGGGAACAGCTGAACTCACCCCAGCGTTCTTGTGTTCTCTCAGCAGACATAGTGTTTAAGGAGTCATGCAATCATCGATTCTCAACTCTAAACATCACCAAAAGACTGGAGTCACTGTCACATAAAGCATTCCCCTAATAAGCACAACCTCAGCAGTTACCTGGCACTGGCTGTGCATCCAGGTTCTTGTCCTTCTCAGTATTGATCACCATCGCTCCTCTCATCAGTGGAGGGAAGAAAGGAGCAACAATAGAGGCATCAAACTTTGTGATGGGGATGCTAGAAGGAAAAGCCACCTGCTCAATCACCTCTGTCTCCATCGTGGACCAGAAATCTTCAACATTCACTTCACTTGACGGCAAAAACTCTGGCCAAGTAAACTAGAAAGAGCAAGAAACACACTGGTCAAATACAAATAACCATAGTTCATTTGACCATTTTGCGTCAGTCTCACTCAAGGCACGAGGACTACCCAGGGGAGTGCTCAGCCCAAATACAAAAAAATGACTTCAGACTCGTAGAGTTCTCCACAATCACTTTTCTTGGGGTGAGAGTCAAAACAATTTATGTGACATAAAAGCCAGACACAATGCATATTGCTACTAGGGCTTTTTTTTTTTTTTTTCCCCCAACAGCAGGTTCCTTGAGGTGCCGTCTTCTCTAACAGGGGAAAAAAGAATGCCTTCTCCAAGGAAAAAGGCCAAATTTAGAAACTTCCATCCAAGGTCCATGCTGTCAGAGGCTGCTGGACAAAAGCTGTGGTCCAGGGACAAAGGATCTTGTTTTCCCCAAACCATACATCAACACCTCTAAGAGGAAGTGCAGGCATCACCACTCCAGCCACATCCTCTTGCCAGGCATCAGCAGAAAACTGCTCACAAAGGTCTCATGTAGTTATTGTGCATTACAAAGACTAGAGTCAGCAAAAGTCATTATGATCTGCTTTGAACACAAACAGGATGTGAAGTTTGTGAAAAGCCTACCTCTGTATTTTTCAGTGCCAGGACATTTTCCACATTCCTCTGGGCTATTTCCACCTTGGGGGTTATGCCACAGATTCCACAGATCATATCATTGTAATCCCGGACTGTTAGGCATTCAAAGGCCCAGTAGCCATTGCTCAGCAGTTCCTGGAGCTGAACCTGCTCATCAGGGCTCAGGCTTTTTCCTGAAAAGAGAACATGCCACTGTTACAGCTTTCACTTCCTAAAGTCAGTGGAGAGGTAGTAGAACTCTCCTATGCAGAATAAAAACAAACCTGTCCTCCAGAGAACTGTTACAAAGAACTGCCACAGAGGTATTGTTGGCTTTAGGAAGTGATGTAACAGAAACACACCATGCTAGAATATGAGAGTTCTGCCTTTTTATAACCTAAAAATCAACAGCAGGTCACAGATTGGTGCAAGTGTTATGGTAAAAAACAAGAAGGAAAACCCACCAGTTTGCTCCTGAACAGAGTCGAGAATATTGCCAACAGCCACTCTGGGATCCTCTCCAAGTTTAATGTGGTTTCGGATTGCAAACAGAAGATCCAAGCTCACCAGCAACTTGTTACCCACATTGAAAAGGCCTGAAGTTAAAACAAGACAGTTATTTTCTGTAGGGATCCAGATCTTCCTCACAAGAAATATATTCCTTACTGATACACAACATACTCATGCCAAGTATGGGTCAGAGGATAATGGAAACATGTGGATAATGCTTCTGGGACTGTTCCCTCTGCACAATAGCAACACTAGCTCCTTTCACAGACTTGCCTTTTAAATTTAAAAAAGGCTAGAAGCAACAGCAGCCAATCCATCTCCTCAGCTCCATGCTGCCTTGCAGGAGGCCCACAGTAACTGCCACTCAAGTCTCACTAGTCAACACTGAGAAACAGCACTTGGCAGAGACGTCTTTGTTTATCAACTCAGGGACTGCCTTGCAGAACTCAACATTTACCACTTACACAGAGAACTACGCTGGTGAAGCAAGGCACAGTCTTCCTCATCAAAGCATTCACGTTTTTCTCACAAATACAGATTTACTTGCAGAAGCACCAGAACAGTGCAAGTCAAAAATAATTCAGGTTTAATATGCTGAGGCAGAGAATAAGCTTTTCTGTGCAAAGACAATGACCTGATACAGTTCCAAGGCTTCTGAAGGGTTTAGATTGTAGTCATGCCTTATGTTGGTATGCTCACATTCTTCCTACCTGTGTAAATATCAGTGAAGCTATGGAGGGCCAGACACTGTAGGTTCAAGCACACTTTGACCTGAGCTGTAACCACCTGTAATCTATTAGCGGTCAGCAGCCAGCACTCCTGAGGACCAGCAAGGGAACTGTAATGGATAACAAAAGACCACTCAGTCAAGCCAACAGGTTTTTCAGTCCAGTCCTGCAGTAACTTAAAATGTTCTAGTTGAGATCAGTTCATTAGTACATCAGCCTAAGCCAGTTCACCTAATTTTAAAATGTAATTTTTTTTTCTGGTGTGAAATGGATTCCCCTGGCAGAGTCAGGTCATTGCTCACATTTTAACAGCACTACAGCAGCTCTCCAGCTCCATTCACTGGGCACATAGCATTTGAGAGGTAAAATTTATGGCCCCAGCTGCCCTGGGAGAAGTGTCAGCCCTATTGCTGTGGGGCAACAAATGGTGACAACACATTCTACCTAACCGCCTGTCCCTGCACACACAAAGATTCAGAAAGACCTGCTCCTCTCCCATACAGCTGCCAAGGAGGAAGTTCAGACAGGAAAATTTCAGCTGCAGCCTAAGAGGCAGCAATATAGCTGTCCACCTCAGAAAATAAGAATCAAAGTCAAAGCTAGCTCCCTCCCACTGGCAGGGGTTTAATTAGAGCCTATGCAGGCACATGTGAGAGTCCCACATGCAGAGCATTGCAAAGCAGCCCAGCATTGAAGCAAGTATTTACAATGCACAGGTTGGTAAGTCACAAGGTGACGGAGAGGGTGGAAGATAGCACTGTTCTGCAAAAATTATGAGTATAAAAAGTTCCTCTGCTGGAAAAAATCGCAACTAATACTAGACCGACCAAAGCAAACACCCTTAATTGGTATCAAGAAAATCTTTAGTTGAAGAAAGAAACACAGCAGTAAGCTACCCGACATTTTGCTGTGGGAAACATTTCAGCTGAGGCATTTGGCAACAGGAGGATGTTAGGCAGACTTAGTGAGGAGATATCCTATGGGCTTTTATACAAATCTAGTAAGGTAATCTAGCCTATACACTGGTAATTTCTGAAAGTGCTTCAAGTTTCAATTTGTATATTTGTTCCAAAAAAGGATTCACTCAAGCCCACGCTAAGCCATGAAAAGAACAAAAACATCATAAGCAAAAAGATCCACACAAGGAATATTCCAATCAGGAAGAGAGAGAAAAGGGAAGTCACATAATGCACATATATAATTCCACAACTTTGCGTCAGTCAGCCTCAAAACACCAAACTGGAAAACAAAGAAGGGATGACTAATGAAAAGATTTCATTTCACACACAAAAAAAAACCCCACACCCCTACATCTAGACTTAGCAGCTCTTCTGCTGTATGGAAATGGTAACTATGACAAAACTAGACTGCACAGGAGAAACAGCTTATCGCTAACCAGCTAAACCCCTTCCACACACATGTTGCTTATTCAGCATCACTTACACCAGCTTCAGTACCAGGAGCTAAAGCAAATATTATTTCAGGCACTCTTTTAACACAGGGTATCAGCGCGAGGTTGAAAGAGTCACAAGTCTAAAACAGAGTCTTACTTCTGTCCCCCTTTGAACAATGGGCTGTTACAGAGGAGGCACTGCGTAGATGGAGACTCATAGTAGTTTGACCAGGAGGTCTGTTCTATGGTGACTGTCTCCTCACTCACGTTGGACAGGATGAGCCGTGAGCTGTTGAGTTCATGGATGAGCGTGAAGACCTCAGCCAGTTCTGATTCATTCTCTGGGATCTGCATTACCTTGCGCAGCAACTGCAGAGTGGATTGACGTTGGATCTCTTTCTGGGATGGCGTTAGGGGCTCATTGGTGTTCAACACAGACTGACCTGGACTGACCTCCTAGAAAGCAAGTCACACGCTCAAATATTCAACTAGGCAAGCATGAATATGCACAGTAAACACAATAACCTTTGACGTTGGATCTCTTTCTGGGATGGCGTTAGGGGCTCATTGGTGTTCAACACAGACTGACCTGGACTGACCTCCTAGAAAGCAAGTCACACGCTCAAATATTCAACTAGGCAAGCATGAATATGCACAGTAAACACAATAACCTTTGTACCCCATAGACTTGACCTCCACTCCACTGCTCAATCATTGACCCCAGACAGTAGCTTCAAGCCTAAGTAACTTCACCAAAAATACTTTATTACAGCCCCACCTTTCAGGAACTCCTATAATACTGCTAGACCATCACAGATTTGCCACTAAACTGAAGCGTTAGTGCAGAGATGAAGGATCAAAAGGTTGAGGACAACCATCAACAGGTACATAAACATGTCAATAATCCTGGCAATCGTCACTGCCTTTCACCATAGGTTATCCAGCACATTCTCCTGTATAACATGCTCCAACAGCCATGGCAGTCTGCACAGCTCTGCAGAAGCTAGAAGAGACAAGTGCTAAATGCGAACTAGGGGCTGTGATGTACAGAATGCACTAATCAATTACAATTGATCAGCTACAGTCCTTAGACATACATCCCCCAACACACATATGCTATCAAGACAAAATGCACAAGCACGGGAGAATGAAACCTGAGGTGGCTCAGAAGAACACAAACAGGCTAATCTGTTTAATTACTTAAACTCTTCTGCCAACATTTCAACCTGTTTTTCTGTCTAATCTAGCAATGAGATAAATGATCAGTCCAAAAGTGCAGCGGCAACAATGAACGGTGTGATAGGAATGTTAAACAGATCTTGAAGCAGAAAATAAGAAAAAACTAAATGCGGAAGAGACAACCCACATAGCTTGCATTTTAGAGGCAAGCACACTGCCTCTTCCTTACACAGCTGCTTATGTTTGAGTTTCACACAGGCCATTTCAGTTTGTGTAGGGTTTTTTAAAAAAACAAGCAAAGTTATGTTCTTCAAAATAAAAAAGACAAGTGGAAGAGTCATATTACCACACAGATGAAAATGTAGCCTGTCTATATGCTGAGTGGGCATGTCAGCTAAGAACAGGACAGCTTTTTTTTTTTTTTTTTAAACAAAACAATTCTGTATGAGAAAAGCTAACCTTTGAAAATTCAAATGCAAAATACCCCCAAGCAAACAAAACCCAGAATACATTATTTACATCCATGTAGAACAGCAGACAACTGAAAAACATGTTTTTACAACAGAAAAAAATACTACATCCAGAAATAAATTCAGGCTGGAAGTAAAGCTGCACTACAAACCCCTAAAACTAGGAAGGTCTAATACAAGATTTGCCAATTCAACTGATATTAGCCACAAAATGGTCACAAAGCAGAGCGTACTTGGGAGTTTCTTGATGGAACTCTGAAGTTCAACAAAGCCGACACAACAAATGTGACTTTAGGGGTGGTTTCCCCAGCATGTACTGACACATTATAAGCATTTTTAAGCTACAGAGACATCCAGTGGTAGAACTGAGTGCACTCAGTCTCATTCCCAGCCTGAAGCACCACTGTTGCAGCAGTTGGACAGTACAAACATCATCATAAGTCTTTTCAATAGGACATTATTCTGTTAGAAAAGCTTACCAGAACAAAAAAAAAAAAAAAGAAAAATTAAATGTTCCCACAGGCGCTTGCAAATTAAGGTACTTCCCTGCCCACCCCACAATAGCCATTTGGTAAGACAAACTATTCTGAACCTTACCAGGGATTTTGCTGTTTTCTCAGCTCTGTCTTTGGCAAGATTGTATCCGCAGCTTGGACAGATTCGTGGTTTGTGCCTGTTTGTATACACGTAACTACAAGAGGGGTTCTTGCATTTCCCTCTGCCACGTGATGTTGCCAATCCTAAATCCTGAATGACACGACAAAGACATTTGCTGACCTTGACTTTTAGATGCCAACAAGATTCTAGAGAAGTCTGCTTGAGTATCATATGCTTTTTCGCCACTTTGTAACACCTCATTTAAAGGTCAAATAGCAGGCCCTGTCACTTCACAGAGTATTTTCACTGGCACTCAAACATTTTGGCACCAGTTCCAGAGACCACAAGCACTCACACATTAAACTCATTCAGAAACCGCTGATCCTCCATGCTAAACTCAAGGAAGGGATAGGGATTATGCTAGGACATGAAGAAAACTCCAGTTCTTAGCAAGGTCCCAAACATGACTGCAACAGAGTAGAGTCACCCTGAATTAGGTCAACAGATGACATAAAGTACAGATTGTCTCACATTAAATACAAGATACATTTCTGCAGGTCAGTAAAACAAAAGTCACAGAACCATCTCATCCCAGAGGTGACACTCCCCACAGCATAAGTCAGATCATCTGGAAAATTCTCACCAAAGTTACGGTGCAGCTGTACTTGTAGGAAGGGAATATGTCTGGTTTGACCTCCACTACTTTAACCTGAGATGCCCTGCTGGTCAAAGCACTGTGGAGCTAAAGATTGAAAGCAGAAAAAACACCCATGAGACACCTACTACTGAATACGTACATCCTGTAAGCAATCCTATTAGCACTTTTTACCCCCAAGAAATCAATTAATGTTCATTTAATACCAGAGGACTACAACACATTGTTTTGCATACTAAGGCATTACAATTCAAACAGAAGTATTCCAGCATCTTGGCGTACTCTGTCATATTTCACAGGTGAAAGACTCAGTACTGCATGTCAGATTATCAGAGCACTAGCAGATCCTCAAAATGTCTTCTGGAAGTAGCTGGGAGGTTCTCAAAGCAGCCAACAGAAGGACTGTGCAACAGCATCTCTCAGGTCAGTTCCTACATTCAGCCATCTAGCATTCGTGCTGCTTCCAAGCCATCTCATAAAAACTGTCACAGATCTCATCATCATAAGGCTGCTACATTTTTATGTTCTATTTCTCAATACACAGGTCATATCCTTCATGTGGGGGAAAAAAATCCACAGGAAATAACATGCATTTGAAGAACAAACCATAGGTACCTTTCGCTCCTCAGCACTTGGTGGCTGCAGAATCGACTGGCCCAATTGTTTCAGTGTACTGGGCTTCAGGCCTGATGTTCTCACAGGGGAATGCTTGTCTTGGAGGAAAAGGATGCAGCAGGTTAGATATGAGAAAACAGGTCCTGTTCCATCTTTAGTAAATGCCACCATAGTCATGTGAGATTTTTCCTCTGAACTTGAAATGACCCAAGCAGGTGTTTCATGTCCCACTTACCTGCAATCTCAGTTAGAGAGAGAGAGAGTAGGTTTTTTTCCTAGGGTAGGTCACTATCTCCCTTCAAGCATATCTTATTCTTTGACAGAGACCACTTCAACTTCAATGTGTTGAGGAAAGACAACCACTCCCAAAGCATACCAGAGAATACTGCTTTTACCGGTATTTGCAAAGGCCTGTCTGTTGCCAGGCTGCTCAGTGCTGGCTTCTCTCCCCACACTGGCTGGTGCGGGCAGAATGGCTCGCATGGGTCTTGCTGCTGCCAGCAAAGAGGGCTTAGGTCTTGATTTAGCCTTTACATCTTGTCCTTTGTGTGTAGCAGCTGGAGCATCAATTCTGAAAGACAAGAGCTACAATTGGAAAAGAATTCCATGGTTTCCCCCTCAGCCTCAATTTTCTCCTCTTCCCTGAATTGTGCTTTATTAGCACAATAATCACAGCTATGGTATGCTGTGATATGCTAAGGATACATCCGCCCTGTGACAACAATTTGTCATTTTTTAAAAAAATTAGCTCTGATGGACAAAACGATCCCAAAGGAACAATCCTGAACTGGCAGAAAACAGAACAGGTCTTACAGGAAGCACTGCCAACAGCCTTCAATTTCTTGGATTAGTCCTATCAGCACACAACAGACATCATACGCTCCCGTAACATATGGAAAACTGGCTCACCCCATTGGCTTTTTTGCAGAGGCATTTGGACTCGGCACCTCAGAAGATGGTGGCATCCCCAGCCCTATGCTATCTTTCTCTGCCTGCTCTGAAGAAGAGTCTCCTTGCCGTTTGCTCTCTTGACCCAGCATCACTCCAAAAGCACTCCCTCTGTCTTCAGCAAGCACATCATTCGCAAGAACATGAGCCTCAGAGATGATCACTTCCTCCCACTCTGTCTCCTGCGTTTGCCCTCCAACAGGCACAGCATTCAGCAGCTGGCTGACAGCTTCAGAGCTTTCCAAGGCAGACTTGGAGGTACTCTCGCTAACAGCTGCTGGTTCTGTGAATACTGACTGTTGACCTCTTTTAGCTGCCGGAGGTTTAAGAGAGGTGCCTGAATTTGGCTCAGATTTGCTTTTTGGTTGCTTTTCCTGGAAACAAAGAGATAGTCACATTTTAGAGCTTTAGGCTTTCACAGATAAGTAAGTTCCCTTCACGTATGCCAGGTTTGCCATGGCCTATTTAATGGTGGAACAAAACAGCAAAATCCTAAGTGTTTAAGCAGTGAATTGTACAAGAGCAGAAAGACATCATCTCCTACGACAGCAAAGTCCCTGTTAACATTTTATCTAGCCTCCTAGCCCTTCGTGTATTATTTTTAGACATTGTTTACTTTGAAGAATCAATCTTTCTTAAACTTCCCCAAATATCACCATTAGCATCAACATCACAAACTCACCCACCACCCTCCGAAACAAGGACCCACCACCTACGCTCCCCTTTCATAGCTTCAGCTCTCTGACGCTGTCTGTTCTTCCACATTATTGAGGAACCAAAGGGATAGAGAACTTGTATCTTTTAGACACATGCATTCAGAAAAGCATGCGTTTCAGCAAGTCAGGAAACAGAGAATTACTCAGGAAGGTTTTTTTACTGTAAGAAAAATGTTACCTTAAAGACTAAGGCTACAGAAGCCATGTATTGGGGTCAACGAAGGTACGATGGAACACTGAACCAGTAATATCCAAGAAGGTATCAGAAATGGAATCAAGAGTTTCTGGCATGATAAACAGAATTCTAAGCTCTCTACAGAGTTCATACTGGGAAGGATAATCTAGGTTTTTAAAAACAGACATCTTCTAACCTAGTCCCTTTTCTAAGGAACAGGAAGGTATGTATATATTTAATTTCAGTTCTACTGATGTTATTCCCAGTTAAAATAAAACTGCTGGCGCATGTTTTTTCCAAGGCATGATACCATAAAACAAGTGGAACTGTTTATGTAAACATGTTCCCAGAAGAGCAGAATAAAACTGAAAGCCAGAAAGCAAAGTCCCTCTACAACCTTTCAGTTCCAATCAATGTAGGATTTAACAGGAGCAGGCATGCCACATTCAGGCAGAAACATGTTTTTGCAGTTAGCCATCTACTTCAGCAGGTTTACAGAAGAAAAGCTAAGCCGCCATCATCACTATTTGTATCCTACCACATAAGAAACCCAGCCATCAGCTCAGAAACTACAGAGTTTGTAAGCTGCCTAAAAATGTTCTTGCCCTTAAGTGCTTAATGGATCTAGACACAGAACAAACGAGGTTTAGAACACATTCACATAAAGTCACTGAATGCCAATGCAAATTTCCACACTGAGAATATCTTTTAACTTGTGCCTGAAGAGCTTTGTTTCAGAGAGAAATTTAATGAATGCACATCTGTTCAGAGCTGGCTAATTACCATGACACGGCCAAGGTTTAAGGAGCAAGTATTTTTTTCCTGTATATAGCTAGAAGAGATGCCAACAACTTAAGCAGAGTAGGTATCATGTGGAGAAAGACTTTGCCATTCAAACTTCACAACTCTACCAACACCTGGGCATTTCCTTCTAGTCAAAGGTCAGATCATCATGAACGATCAGACACAGCCATGAGTCAACAATACCCAACAGCACTTCAGCTTCCACTAGATCAACTTTATTAGCTAGCTCCCAAAGGATCATATAGCTGCTACAGCTGAGAATTGTTCCTCCTTTCTGTTGAAAAAAGACCACAGAATGTGGAAAGACCACAGAAAACTTCAATTTGTAGAAGAATGTTAAACACAGACAAATTACCACAAAACAAATGGTTCAACCAAATCCCTAAGCTTAGCTAGGACTGTAGCAGGAGGAACAGGCAATGCCTTCCTCATAGTCACAGGAACTATAACACAGGCAGAGGGCCAGAAGAATATGTGACCTTGCAATGAGAGCGCGTTACCAAATGCAGCCCCATCTATTCTGACACCCATCATTACAAGTGGCATCTTTGCCCAAGGTACGGTGATTTCAAGTCTGTCTCACCTTGGCCAACTGTTCTCTGCAATGGTGACTTGCTCCAGCACAGGCATTGGAACACAAGTGCAGGGATCAGTTATGGCATATCTGACCTCCTGTGCTAGATTTACAGGTCTAGAAATATCACAGGCATTCACAAAACCAGCACTTTTTGTCTGAAAATAAGGGAAGGAAAGGCAAACTCACCTTTGGGATCCATTTCCCTCCCAGGAAGTTCCCACACGTTGGGCATTTTGGTGGCTTATGCCTGGTGACGTAAGTGAAGGAACAGCCAGGATTGGTGCAATTTCCATGTCCCCTGCGAGTATAGGTGGTTGTCTAAAACGAGAGTTGTCAAGAATTTCTCTACAAAGCTGAAAAAACAAAAGCTGTGCTTATCACTCCCTTTTTCCTCATAAGCGCTTTGCAAACGTCATTCAGCACATCAGCAGCCCTCCACTATTATTCCTTTTACTGATCAATCACCACACAGGGATCAGAGTGAGTCAGTACCTTAATTACTCTGAGTCTAAATGTTCAGTCTATACAAGAGCCTTCAGTATTATCAGAATTTAGATCAAATTCATTCAGAGATGAACAACGCATATAATCTACTGGAGAAGCTAACCTTGTATTTACAGTGATGTAACAGTTTTATTATGACTTTTTCATATTCATAAGAAGATGGTATAAAAATTATTCCAACAGCAGTCCACAGTGAGGCAAGATCTGATTAATAGACTCATGCCAATGGGGCAACAAAACTTAAAGACAAGCACGCATGATCCAGAGGCAGTTTTACAACAACAGTAATTTGTTGTCTTATGCAGCAGTCAAGTACTCCCTGCTGCTTTACTGTAATTTGCTATAAATTACTGTAACACCAACAGCACCACCAGGCGCTATTTATAAAGACAACTAAAGCAGAACCTGTCACCTTTGCCAGGACAACTGCATCAACACATTGAGTTTTTGTCAGGGCAGCACTTCTCAATATTCTGTACTCAACACTCCCGAGGGAGCTGTTGTGCTGTAAGTCCCCAGTAGGTACGTTTTTTTTCTCGAAATGCAAGTGCTGCTGTCAAAGAAATTGGACAATTTAAGCTAGGCACTTCTCCTCAGGCATACAAACCTAAGGTATTTCCATTCTCCCTAAGACACCTGGAAGAATATCAAGCTGTGCACCACTATAAATATCTGCAGTGTTCCACCAGCTAGAAGCACAGAGGACCTGGAAAACAGGATTTGATGCTAGCTTATACAACACTAGGAGCTGCAGTGCTGACTGTGCAACAAAAACCTACAACGGCTACAAAAATACAGGTGGCTGGAGTGGTTAGATTAGAGAAACAACACTATTCTTCCTCACGTAACAGGCCACACAACCTTTTACATGAGTTCTCAAAACCTTACGTCACTGCTCCGCTCCCGTCACGTGGCCAAAGTGACGGCCATCCACGAGACTGGGGAGCTCACGTGTTCCTGTCACAAGAGCAGATTCTTGCCCTTAAAGGGATGGACACTGGTATTTTATGAAGACAAATATGCATCCAAGTAGAGGACATAGATGGCTACACAGACCCTGAAAGGGGCAACACTGAAACTGCTATTGGCCAGGTGGGTTGTGATAGCATTATCTACTCCACCTGTTTCCAAGAACTCCTCAAGGAAGAAGGTAGCAGGAACAGGCCGTATAAGACACTCTAGGAAGTCAGAGACTCCCATTAGCACACACAAGGCATGCAACCAGAGACAAGAAACATATCAACTGACATGATGACTCCAAATTGGATTATCTTTTAAGAACTGGACCATGAACAAACCCTTCATACTCCCAACACCTTTAAGACAAACCTATGCTAATATATCCATACCTTAAAACACCATACAAGTCTCTGAATTTCTTACCAATTTAATTGATGCTGGGTTGTCCACAACAGAATGAGCTGGCAAGGGTAACATAATAAACTGTGTAGCAGGTGCGGAGGAGCTACTCTCTTCAGCATCCTAAAACGAAGTCAAAAGGAAAATACATGCAGAAAACAACAGACATGGTGACCTGTGTCCCACCCTCTCATTAACAGTACCACTGAGCATATGTCTTAAGGACTGATGAGACCAGAAAGCAGGAAAGAAGAGCAATCATTTCAAAAGCAATGGCCTTACCGGGTCTACTCTGGAAATTACCAAACTCTTCACAGCTTGAAACTGAAAACAGCAGATCCAATCCTTCACAGAATAAGGTTTTCTATAACCAATCCCTAACACCTCAACCTAAAAGGACTCCCTTCTACCTCTCTGCAACCAACAAAATAGCTATAAGGAGCACAGAAGTAACACTTATTTTCTCCCCAAAATCTTGTAGTCCGACTGCAGAACACACCCCAAGTATTGTTACAGGAAATAATTTAAAAAACCTCAAGCGGTCATCTTAAGACACAAGTGATACCAGCATATGGCAGAGTCAATCTGCAAGCAAAGACACTGTAATCACTGACTTACAAAAGTTACTATTTCCCTCATCACAGAGCCTAAGCATGCTGGGCAATACAGGATGTCCTGCAGCCACCAAGGTTCTCAAGCAAAATGTTTTAAACAGCATTTTGTTTTAATGTTTTAAATCAGACATTTCAGGTGAGACGCTGACAGGAGTCTGAGTGTCACATGAAAAACTTACCCTCCTAGTCACCACGGTCACCACAGACACACCATCCGAAACCTGAGGACGGGCCACAGCAATGCTCCCATTGGAGATGTCTGTGGAGCTGCTAACTAGAGTCTCTTCAATAACTACCTGAGCTGTCTGATACGGTTGCCCTTCTATTTCCAAAGCAGCTTCATCCAAGAGGATATCTCCAGCCACTTTCTCTGTCACAGGCCCAACATAGTGAGAAAGAACCTCTGATGCAACCACTTCTTCCACAGCATCTGGCTGACCAAAGGAAGCAGTCTCTTCTGCCAGTCCTTCAATGGCAATGCACTGCTCAGAAATGCCAACATGGCTCGAGTCCACAGAAAGGATGTTCTGCACAGCATCACGGGAGACATTTGTGATATTAGTGGAAGCCGTTAAACCTTCAGACGGTGCCCGACCCTGCGTCACACACAGTTCGAGCGACTGCCTGCTCCTGTCCTCCTGAAGAGTGGTTTTGGGAATAATTATATAATCTGAGCGTGGAAGAATCTTACGGAAACCCGGAATGTCTGGAACTACTGCTGTTCGAGTAGACACCTTGGAGTTCTGTTGGCAAAAAAAGAGTATGGAATAAATGAATAGGAGAAAAGGAAGAGATTCAGTTCTCAATCCTGCTCTTTTCATGCCTAAAGTTCAACTGGTTTCCTGAGGCAGTTTACTAGGAATTCCTCCACATGACAGGGCCTGCAGAATCCCTCTCAGCCCTGGTTTTATCATCCATTTTACCATCAATCCCTCTGATGACATGACACAAAAATAACTACCATCCCCATCAGTGGGTACTAGACATATCCATCTTGAATTTCAAAACATTATCCCTTCACTGAACAGAAGGCAAAAGCAAGAGGCAGTGGCCTCACATTGCTGCTTTATAGGCTGTCCTAAGCAGAAATACAAACTGGAATCTGCAGTTAAGTGATTCTCTCATAGTGCTGTGTAAGCAGTTAAGTGCCTCTCTCTTCAAATGGCAAAGAACTGCCAGAAGGATGACTTACCGGGTCCAATCCCTCTTTCTCTAGCTTGGCTTTCTCCAAGTAATAGCTTTTTTCAGCCACACTGAGCAACCTCCAGCTCTCACTAATCTTTTTGTTGATTTCAGATTGAGGGAGGTGAGGGAGCTCTTGCTGTACTTTCAAGTAAATGTCATAATAGTAGAGGAGGTAAGCAGATCTGAAACGCAACCAGAGAGTGAAATGTTAACATCATTCTACATAAATTCCTGTGGAAAAAGAAATCCACAAGGTTTATGTTTGTCTCAAAGTCAAATGACAAGCATGTTACATTCAATTCCACTTGTAAATGCATTTTTTAACCAAATGAAAACTAAGATTCTGAGGAGAACCTCTGAAGTAAGGAGAAAGAGCCTAAAGCAAATTATTCTGGGGCACATAGTATTAAGCAACAGTAGCATCCACAAAGGCAAGGATGTCAGAGTGGGGTTAAAGGGTCAAGATAATTTTTTTCTATAAAAAATTTTACACTATGAAGTGTTCCCAGTGCACTGCAAAGTCCACTCCTGCCACAAAAAAAGAAAAACTGCTCCCATATCCTACACAGGCACTAAATTAAGACAGAAAGAACTTACCTAGGCTTTTTGGCTTTTTCTCCATGATCACCAGTACTTTTATATTTCTTTTTCTTCTTAGACGGCACTGGTGACGCGTAAGTGTAAGTGCCCTCTATTTCCTCCATTACCACAGTTACTTCAGTGCCATCATATGGAGCCTCCATTGCTAAAAATATGTATTTTATGTTATGTACTCGACAAATTATACAAAATTTCTCCCAACAAAGACTGCCCTTAATCACCTTTGTAAACTGACAACATCACTGTCATTTAAGTTTGACTTTAATTAACCAAGACAACTACATGTTAGTTAGTTACCTATTTTTAGAAGAAAGCACCTTTACTACTATGACCTCAATACCATCAGTTCAGGGCAGTCACACTGCATCTGCACTTAAAAGCTGCAATTCCCCAGGAACCTCTCAGATAAGTTTGGTATCAAGAATGAGTCTTACCCCCAGCAAGCAGGTCTCCAGCTACAAGATACTATGGCCACACTCACAAAAGCAAGGCCAGAGGCTGAATAAACATGGAAGCCTCATAATCCTCTTACCCACCAGAAGATCTCCAGAGCTCCTCGCTTAACATCGGCAACAGCTCCTGCCTCCGCAGCGCTGGGAGGCAGAGAGAGCACGGGAAGCCTCAGGAGGTAAGAGGCAACACTACCTGGGCTCCAGTGCAGCTCATGCATGACCCGCACCTCGGCCCCACACAGCCACTAATCCCGGGCAAGCCAAAGCCCGTTAAACCGAGGTCCCATTCCCTCCACAGCCCCCGAGGCGAAGCGGAGCGCGTTTCGGCCCTGGTGAACTTTCCCCCCGGCCCTCCCGAGGAAAGGCCTTGGCGCTTCGGCCACTCACTGGACAGCACCGGGGACGAGCGGTCCGACAGGCAGCGAGCTGTGGTCACGTCCCAGCCGGGGCGCAGCGGCGCGGAGGAGGCAGCGGCGGAGCTACGGGCCAGCCGCACACAGAAGAGCCGGCGGACGGGCTAGGCGGGGCGGGCCGCCCCGGCATGCTGGGCCGGCTGCCAGGCCGGGCCCGGGCCGCGGGTCGGGGCGGGACAGCACCAGATGCTTCGCCTCGGCGGCCACCCGGCACCGCCGGAAATGCTCGCGGCAACAGCATCCGGGTCGCGGCGTGACGGAAGGAGGGGGCGGGGCCACGGCCGTGGGAAGGAAGGGCCGGGCGCTAGGATGCAGCTGGCGGGGCAGTGATGTGGGACGGTGGCCGGGAGGGGTCAGTTTTCCCGCGCGTGCGCGGTGTCAGCTCGCGTTGTGGCGAGGAGGAGCGCGTGCGGCTCCCTGTTGCCGCCAATTCTCCTCCAGGCGGCGGCCCCTCAGGGTGGAGCGGGGAGGCGGGAGCGGGTCCCACGGGAGCGCAGCACAATTAGAGCGCAACAGCAAAGGGCTCAGGCCGCTGGAAGCAGGAACTGCTCTCTGCAGGAGTAGCACCATGTTCTTGAGTTCTTCAGTGGTGCCAGGCCGCTTTGGTCTGACTCCCCACAGCTGGCCTCCCTCCAGCTCTCCTCGGAGCAGCAGGTACAGGCCTGGCCCCTTCCCCACGTGAAAGGCGAAGCTCTGCACCTTGGCTCCGACAACTTCAGCCCACCAATGCAGGCAGTCCTGCTTCCCATTCCTGGTGACGAGGCTGATGAAGTGGCAACCTGAAGTTCGGTTCCAGCTGAAAACCCAAGAAGGCTCGGTGCCACTCCACGAAGGTGGTGGTTGTTCCGCAGCTGGCTGACTATGAGGCCAGTGCTGTGCTGCCACCTTGGCACAAGAGCCATCAGAGATCATCCCGTCATGAAACGCGCTATTGTATTGACCCGCATGCAATAGCCACTCAAATATGGGATCTTTGCGTGCCAGCAATTTTTTACCACCATTCTTCGCTCAGTTTTGAAGAATGAAAGTTTCCCTACATGTCAAAGTAATTTGTTTTCTTGCCATATAGGGCGCTCTACCTGTAACTCTCTTCCCTTGAACCTTTTGGAAAGTGGGATATTGTGCAGTTACTGCTTTAACATGTTTTTCAAATTACACATTTTGGCTTTTTTTTCCCTATTCATTTCTATTTCTGTATTTTATGTCATGACTTCTAACTTTAGAGAAATGTAAACCACATCAATCTTGTGTCTTCTCAGATCTCGGGGGAGCAGAATAAGGGCTCCTCTTGTCTAGAAAGTCATTAATAAAACCCACAAAGCACTGATATGACAGCCAGTATTAAGTCTGCAACCAGTTATTTATTCTCCTGAAGTCCTGCAGCTGTTTATGTGCTCTGCTTGTGTTTATGTGCAATAATTGGTGGCAAACTGTTCTACGTCAAACTGTGTGGCTTCATCCAACCCGTGTACCTTTCTGAAGCTCCATACTTTTACCCAGATCAATATATGACTTCTAGAATTTTCTTGGAATTATCACCTAGCCAAATATTTGGGGGAAAAAAAAAAAGCTGATTGGCTTTACAGGAGTAATGAACAACTGAAAAAATAATTTAAGGGAAAAAAACTTGAAGGAAAGCAGCCATGTTTCCCTTGTTGTTCATGGAGAAGTTTTTCACAGCACGCATGCTGTTGATGGCATTAGAAACTTAAACTCTTTCCTAAATTGGGCATTTTGACTCTCCCATGGACATACGGCTTTATCTTGGAAAAAATATATTAATGGCATGTAAATTATTTTAACAATGCTGTAATAGTCTCGAGGAACAGGGGAAGCTGCTATGTAGCAATATCTATGCCCGAGGACAGTTACAGGAGGGGAAAGGCACTCTCCCCCCAGGACATTTTATGCATCATTACCTCAAGAAATGAAAGGTAATGATGGAGATGACACAGGGATCTCCCTCTTCATTTCCCTGATGAAGTACAAAGGCCACTGTGAAGGAGTTTGAAAGACAGCCAGGCACACTGAACTCCAGCAGGTACCAGCGTTTATTTTTGAAGAGTTGACTTCAGAGTCTGCTTAAATAGATGAGAAATCATAGCAGATTATTATTAGTTTCATCCATCTCCAGATCCCTCATCTGCAAAGCCTTCCAAGGCTCAATCCCTTCTCCTATTCAGTCAACATAATGTTGTCATGCAAGTACTGTGGGGCTGAGGCGTCTTTTCTAAGTGTGATTTGACATCATCCCCGTGTCAGCTTTCAAACAGCACCACTTTCCAAGAGGCTTTCATGACACCAGCCGCTGAAACGAAAGCTGTGTGAGATTGAGACAGTGCAGGAGCGAGGAGGAAAATGCTGCCAAGAATTTCATGGGGTCATTTTCCCAGCGGAGCTGGAGGGCTTAAAACCCCGATGGGACCCACTCTGAGCCTGGTCCTTGGTGAGGGAGGTGTGCAGGGGATTTAGGAGCTCTAGTCACCAGGGACAGTTTTCATTAGTCCTTCTAAGTAATTTTAAACCTCCCTGACATTTGCTAGGACACTACACTGGTGACCGTGGGGTCATGCTTTCCTGTGAGAGTAAAAACACACTTTTTTTTCCTGGTTCCTCTGTGGCTCTGCACACATCTGCCATAGCTCCCATTTCACCCTGCCGTCCGTGGTCTCTGTGCTGATAGTAACCACAACAGCATGATAGAGCAGCAGTCGGAGGACTGGAGACAAAGAAGGAGCATCTGTCTGTCTGTAGAAGGGTAAAGGAGCCCCTTTTCCCTCAGAAATGTTGCAGTAAAGTTGTTACTATTTTTAAAATGGCACCAGTGGAAAAGCAAAAAGGGATTTGTTATATTTCTGACTAATTCTGGTATGTTTGGGAGCTGTTTGCAAGAACAAACATCAGGGATCTCAGAAATGTTAACATTTTCAGTGTTTCTAATTATATGCACAGGTTTAGGTGGGGGTTACAAAACAACAAAACTTTGGCTCTTAAATGTGGCTGCCTTTATTGAACAGGTAACTCACAGCACAAAATTATCAAACAAGAAAAGGGACCAAAAGTGATATACTTGATTTAGGTAGCAAAAGGTATCTTCTTGTTTTATCCAAAACAAAGCAGCTGTTAAACTGATAGAATTATTGTACTAACCTCTCACGTAATCTTCCAGGATCATAAAAATTTCAATTTCTCTGCGATGCTGCTGTAGCCACACGTAGTATTTGGGGTTTCTGTGTTTATATAATAGAACCCGTCTCTCTTCTTTGAAATGGCTTTGGTTTCTGAGCTGCCATCCAATCAAACCTATTCAACAGCACTCAAACTAGCACATATTTTACAGTAAGTGGAATACCTTTCTTTCAGAAAGGTTACATAAAACATTTTCAAGACATTTATTCAATTTTTCCTAAACAATAAAATAGGAACAATGATTCATATTACTTCTCTATTCTAGTTATTTCTATAAAATTGTTAACAAGGCTTAGAGGTGACCTTCGTATTTTAAACTAAAATTTGATCTCTACACGGTTTTCTGCTAAATGAGGTATAAAAGTATTGTTAGGTGATGAAAATAATGAAAGCTATGAGGAGAGGCACAGTTAAAAAGACTGTCTATAGAGAGTTTATGAAGGAGAGGAGAGGAGAGGAGAAACCTAGTGATACATTTGTGTAAAATAACGAACAGTACTGAGCAGGCTAGGCAAGCGTTCCCATTCCTTCTTTATTGTCAAAAAAGGAAAGGGGATCGCTTTTGAAATTGAAAATTCTAATTTCATTCAGATTTGGAAAGTGAAATTGAAGCATAACCGTTCAAAGCTCACAGGAAGAAATACCTCCAGCTTTGCTGCTGGTTGATCACAGAGCAGCACAATACATCAGCAAGTATCCAAAACCCACTAAAACTTCACATGGATAATGCACCCATGTAGAAAACTGCATCAGGATGAACAAATAGCAGCTAAACGACTTCCTGTTTAAGGACTAAACTCACCACTATCTAAAGGACTAGGAAAAGTTCCCCGAGGCCCAGCCCGGCATCACTGTAAGAGTCTATTGGAGGGGGTTGAATACAGTGCTGCGGGCTATTAAAGGCAGAGTCTTGACTAGGTCTAACACTTCATAGGGTCCTGAATATATTTTCTTTAAATAAACACTTCTGTCCTACTCATTTCTTTCCCCAGGAACATCAGGAGTAATGTGTCGTTGTCCCTGTTTTAGTTCTTCCCAGAGAGCCAGAAAAATGGTCTTGCCTCAACAAAGAGATTTTCAGTTTTCTCCCACTAAAGTCGAGTTCACTATTTGCTTGCAAAAAAAGCCAGTGGAGCCCTGAGATGCTGCATGGTCTTTCTGTGGCACGCTCAGGAGAGCGCCCAGGCCCTGACGTGGGATCACCCTTGCAGAAAGCAGAAAGCAGGCGTCCCTGAGCGCGGCAGCCGCACCGTCCTTTCCAGAGCGGGCAAGGCCGCCATGCTGGCACGGCGGCTCTGCGCTCTGACAAGAGCAGCGCCTGCGTGAGAGAAGGGAATCATTATATTCGTGGTAGGAAATGAGAGTACAAGACGGAGTCAGCACAGGGCTGCGCGCTGGGCCTGACAGCTCGTCCCCAGAAGGCATATGAATTCTGTCCTTCCTGCCGTTTGCAGCTGCAGAAGTGTTATTATTTTCCAGTGTTCGTGCTGTGCTGCTCTCTCTGACAGGACGTCTTGTTTTATTTCATTACAGTTTTGTTAAGTAGCATGTAACATTTTTCTGAAATCTACCAAGATAACTGCCTCCTTTCTTTAATGAACATGTTAATCATTTTGATCCATGTTGGGTTTTTTAGTGTTGTTCCCAAAGCAGTCTGTTTGCTCAGATCCTTTCACAGCTTGTGAAATACAAAAATGTGTTTCGCTGAATGATAAATACATTCATTAGTAAGGAGCTGCCCCTTATGAAGGCATCACTTTATGAAATGAGTGTCCTTTGTGCCGAGCCTGTTAAGTGTGACAAGCTTGACTTGGTCTATGTGGCTCATGAAGGAAAAGCTACTCAAAGACTTGGCATTTTGAGTTGCAGCTCTTAACATTAAACTTTACCAGCCACAGTAGTGAAACCTACTCGACAGCAATAATTAGGTATGTGATGTGAGGTGGGTAAACTCTGCTTCTCACTCCCCATTTTAATGATGAAAAAAATTAAGCACAAAGAGATGAAGAAGAATACCTGAAGATTGCTATCTCACAAACCCATTGAAGTCACTCACTGGTTGACACATATCGTTGATTCTAACCCCACCTCAGTCGCTGTTGGGGGAACGGGGGGAAGCAGTCCCAGGTTAACAAACAGGGAATGACCATACAATAATGAAATTTGTAAAGATTTTCTCCACCTGTGTCCTACAGCTTTTTGCACACCTGCATCCATGAGAGTTCAGAACAGTCATACGTGACTTTTGGGATGCTCTAAAATATTCTCAACCCAAGACCGAGGAACTGGATCCAGACAAACACCTATTCATATCCCTGTGAAACTGCAGCTTTCAGCACCACTGCCCATAGCCACAGCAGAGCAGCAGGACCCCAGGGTGGCCCCACACCGTAACTTCGTTCTTTCTCAGAGGTGCACAGCCAGCATGGAAAGGGAATCTTCGAGTCAAGGTCTTGGCCCATATTTTCTGGCTGAGAATATCTAAAGTCTTTGTCTACAATGTCACGCACAGGGCTGTAAATTGGCCGGCATGAGTAGGGATTTGGTAGCTGTGTAGCTGCAGCAGCGAGCTCCTCTGAAGGAGCTGGGAAAGGTTCCTCAGGAAGATTGAGCCTCACTGTGTCACAGCAGTGCTGGTCCTCACCCCTGCTAGATTAAAGTTTACGCAGAAAGGTTGACAGAAGTTATGGCCACACTTTCCACTGCAGCGTGGACATACAGTAAAAGGCAGCACCGTGCCAGGAGTGAAAGCAAGAGCCAACAGCTTCTCTCCTGGCACGGCACAGCTGGGTGCCTGCAATAAAGGGTGAAGCTTGGCTGGGTGGGAGACAGCAGAGCTCGGAGCTGAGCTGGGATTGCCAAAATGAGCTCTCTCAGGACTAAACTCCACTAATTTCTGATCCCGAAGCAGAGAGGCTCTTTTTTTAATCTTGCCTCCTGGAAGATAATTAAATACATATTTTTTAAAAGATAGCCACCAGAACAAGACAATCCTTGCACTCATATCTTCCCCTGGAGATACAATGGGAGAATGAACAACAGGAGAGATGTGAATCACTTAGTGCTACATTGGAAAGAGCTCAGACACTGGTACGGCTAGTCTGGGATATATAGAGTACACGTGAACCCCTCCAGAGTCTTTCTCATTCTCCTGCTTTGCAGCACGTACAAAAACAAGGATCTGGTTTGCTCTCTGATGTCATGTTTGAGGTACGTCTGGGATGCTGACAGTGTGCACCACTGCTGGACCTTCAGCAGCACTAGGAAAGAAGTCCCCCAGCCTCCCCTTCAAGTGGTAGCTGATGGCTTACACCACACTGGTGCCCTGTGACAAGTACTGAAGTGCCAAGCTCCCCAGCAAGGAGGCAGTTTTCTTGAATAAGAAAAGCAGCTCCAACTGTCAAATACAAAAGGTGCAATCCCGGTCTCTGTGATGTTAATCTGGTTTCAAACGGAGCAACTGAGTGGAGAATCGAGTACCCTGATGTTCATGTTTTTACAGTGACATTCAGAACAACTGCATCTCCTGGTGTTTTGAACAGGATAATACCATTACTGAGTGCAATACTGTTAATCTTGTCTCCACTCTTTGCACTGAAGGGGAGAACATCAAAGCTTTAACATCTGCACCTCTTACCTGGTATCTATCTACTGTCTCTCTCCCCTCCCTGTTCCCTAGTCCATTTTGAGCTGAAACCCTTGCCTTGTCACATTCAGCAGTAGTCTGTTGATTACAAGAATTAAAAGAACTTTGAGCTGTGGCTTGGCTTGCAGACAGAGCATTTCTAAATGTCCGCAAGTCGCTGGCAAGCAGAACTCGGTGCCAGGGTGTCTTTTCATATAATACCTTGGAGTGACTTGGCATATTCATCACTCTGGAGGATCCCTGAACAGACCCTTAGCAGTACCATTCACATGCAGAGGCACCTTCAAGCTGCCTCCAGCCTTCAAAGCTCCAGTGTCCAACAGAGGTTTTGTGCACTGTAAAGTAGGATGATATCCAGGAATGAAGTCACATCCCCGTGCTTCCTTCTGACAAGTGCTGGCTTGTTTATACGATCCTCTCTGATAACATCCCACAGGAAAGTCCCAGCCAAAATCATTTCTTTGTCGCACTGTAGGGGCTGCACCTGTTTGTTAATGCCAAAAGGCATTTATCTCGTATTTATTAGCACAACCACCCGGGAACAGAAGGAATGAGATGCATATAGCATTGTGCTAACCATGGAACTCAAGAAGACCTGGCTGTTATAAACAACCAAATGACAGTTTATTAACGCAGCAGGTTGAACTAACATAATGCTTACAGTACAATAGAGATAAGAATTTTTAAATCAAAAGACACTGATAAAAGAGTACATATCCTTGCAACTCTGAATTGAAAACATCAAATCTGCACTGAGTTACAACCACCGCAACAACACAAATATATTAAAATTTTTTAGGACAGGATAATACCATTCCTGGGTGCAATACTGTTAATCTCTTCTCCACTCTTTCCACTGAAGAGAAGAACGTGCTTTTATAAATCACCAGTCATCTGAATGCATAACTGAAGAATATTTGCCACAGAACTGGCATTCTGTTTTTTGAGTGGACACAGTGAAAGGTGTCCATGTGAGTAAGGAGATTATTCATTTATTTCACCTCAGACAGTGCAAGGAACCAGAAATATCAGAATACATGGGGGCATGACCAGACCTGATGAGAAGAAGGGGAAATATATGCTGAGAAACAGAAAGCAGCTTCTCAGAGTAGGATCCATTCATCTGTGGAACGGCCCTGTAAGGAACCAAGGAGAACCCATGACTTGAAACAGAACGAGAAGAGACAAAACAGCGACGAGTGCACTGGAGGGAACAAGGAGATTCTGCCCCAGCTCTTCCATTTCACAGGACTCCCGTGCAGGTGGTGCCATGCTCGTTAGTGCTTGTTAATGAGGAGTCTCAACCATGGTTCAGACTTGTGATTTGCGTTTAATAGTGGAAAAGTAGGTTAAAAATTCCAGGGGGGGGAAACACAAGAGCCTCTAAGGAAGAAGAGAAGAAGGGGCTGCTAACATGCACATAAGAACTGACATCTTTTGGGGTGTCCTGTGGTGAAGGGTAGCTTTAAGATACAGTTCGCTAGAAAGCCAATTACCCTCATGCTCCATAGCTCCAAAATTCATGAAGTGTCAACAGGGTAGAAAGCCCCATTGAACTTTTAAACCACTTGATGAATTTCAACAAAATTTGATAGAGGGGACAAGGTCTCCACAATGATGTATTTGAAACGTTTTGTGCAAGAACACGGCAGGTAGAGAGTGCCACTTGTGTGAGCTGACACATTATTAGACACCGGAGAGACAGGCAGCAGGCATAGGGCCATTAGGAAATGTGACTTTCCTCATTCTGTGTCTCGCTGAACTACTTGCAAATATATTTGTTATGAGTTGCAACTCACACTTCCACAAGGAGCAGTTCAAAAACTTCCCAGGGTAGACTCTAACCTCTGTGGAATGTGAGCCACTTTGAGACCCTTGAATAAAAGGGCTGCACGTGTGTGGGGGAAGTATTTTGTTGAAAAAAGGGAAAAATAAATGTCTCCACTAATAATTGATGCAACACAGACCACAGATTAGTGAAGACATGACCTGATCATAAAAATCATGATAGCAGGTTGCTTTCTAACTTCCTAATTTGCCTGTGATAGATGTTCTGCCTCAGGAGGTCATCTCCACACTGCTCCTAAATTTTTTTTTTTTGTCTTGCTGATTCCTGGGGTATGCACACAATGCTGTAAATTTGCTTTGTAGCCAGGGTGCCCCATCCTTCTCTTCAGGCTGTTCACTGGTGCTGTAGCCCAGAGCTTGTCATCTTCCAAAGTGGTTTCAGCAGAGGAAGCTCCTTCTTCCAATTGCACGTCTTTGCAATTATCAGGGAGGGAAGCCCAAGACAGCACAAGAAAACAGTAAGAATTGGCTAAAAATTGCTTTTTTAAAATCAGCTTCCTTGGAACAGAAAACAACTCTGTTGGTATTTAGAATCGTTCTTGTCCAAACAATCCAGAAATGCGTATGAGCAGTGGAGCAAAACCTGTGGTCATCCTGAAGGATGAAGGATGAAGTCAATACTCATACTCTACATTGAAAGCAGTAGGTCCGGCTGAAAAATTCCAGGCACTGTCACCATTAAAAACCCTCCCACAACTGGATTCACAAATCATTACTTTTTTGACAGTCTGGAATAAATATTAACCCCTGAGACTCCAAAAGTTGCTTTTCTCTGAGTATTTAACAGCACTTTCCAAGTAAGGTCTGCCTCCTTAATACAGGACTGATGGAAACGTAATTATTGTAATATGTCTTCAGTTAAAATGCTTTTTACTGCAGTAGCACTATTCAGCTGGCACATACGACATGTTTTACAAGCCTCTGGGTGCTGCACTTGTCCTGTTTCACAGAAGAGGAGAGCAAGGCTCAGCAGTTTAAGATCAGCTCATCTAGGATTTAACAAAGCTGGAAGAGAGAACTAGCTGAAAAGAATTTTACTTTCTATCCACACTACAAGGAAATACAACATAAGTGCTGTTCTTTGAGGCAGAGTGGCAGCAACTGAAGGTCCCCTGAGCAGTGAGAAGTCTGCGGCTGGTCTGCTGGCAGAGCTGTTGGCTCAAGCACCTCAGTGGGGCTGGGGACTGCAACCTCTTCCACCAGCACCACTGGATCCAAGAGTGGGGGTCCAACCACAACGTGAAGTTTCCCTGGGCCTGTGTGTAAATGGAAGGGAGTAAGGAAGTGACTGCGAGGATGGGGAGTGCGGAAAGCTGCCAGGCAGCACAAGGCATAGTCCTGAGGCTGGCTCAGAGAGGGACGCATTTGTGAGGCACCAGGTTCCTCGGGAAAGGCAAGTTCAGCCATGACGGCTGTGGCCTCCTGTTGCTAGTGTCCCTGTGCCCTAGAGAACAGGGCCACGTGCATGGTCATGCCGTGGACATACCCAGAGCTGCAGACACGAGGCAAGACCCACCAGGTGCAAAACTCCACATGACTGCTGCAGCTTGTAGAGAAACTTTTGCCTCATGGTTGTTTTCACCTCTGAGGGCTTGAATAACGCTGCAAAGTGCTGCTGCTTTTTCCAGGGTAGAAACAGCCGTTGATGAGTCAGAACGTGGAAATAGCTCTGCTGACAGCGAAACAAAGACCCTGGTCTCCTGCCATAGTGGAGAGGCACTCACTGTGTTTGGAAAAGAGCACTTCCCCAATGTATTCCAATATACAGAGGGATTGCTTAGAGAACCTAACATTTCTGCAGAATTTTTTTACCTCCTTCAGTCCTTTTTTTACCTGCAAAACTACTGGCTGTCGAACACAGGAAGTCTGGAGGAGAGCAGCAAGAACAAACAGGTACAGCAAATGAGCCCTGTGAGGAAGGGCAGAAAAAATCACTTGGTGTAGTCTGGGAGGGGTGGAAGAGATGCATGGCAATACCCTTTAAATATGTAAGGGTGGCGTACAGAAGGTAATAAACTATTATCTACGTCTGCCAGGAGACAAGAAGTAATAGATTGCAGTGTGGGAGATTTATTGCTTAGACATTAGGAAGGGCTCAGAATGAGCTATGCAGGGAGTGGATGAAAATCTCGATCACAGGAGCCTTGGAAGAGGTGAGACACCCTGCGATCAGGGATGGTTTAGCCAGAGGAGCTCCAACTCCTATTATCTTTTCTTATACTGTTCCATACATGATTAAAATACCCCAGAACATCTCCCCTCTGTCTGGGAAATCTATGAGAAGTACTTTAATAGCTGCATTTCAGAGAGAGAAGTTCTTGCCAGGCTGATGTAGCTACTTGGGTTGCAGTGAGATTAGCTCATGTCCTTTTAACAACATAATTACAAAGACCAGTATTCCAAACAAACTATTGGGTATTAACAACCCAACTTTCACTGATTTTGCATGAAGCCAATTGGAATTTCACACAACAAAGGACTGCAGTGCCAGGCAGACCTTACAGAGAACAATGAACCCTATGCTTTAGTCAGATGTCATTGCCACCGTAGCAATCCCGTGTTATTATATTATCCCGTTGCTTCTTGAAGCAACAGACAATTTCAATCAGTTCTTGCCATGCTAGTCTTGCTATCTTAACTTTGCTTAATTGAGTAATGCAGGGTTGTCTCAGAGAGTTGAGATCTGCACTTTGAAACCGCTAGGTTCTTTTATCTAACCTAGGAAGGAGAAATGGGATTTCATATAGCAAAGTTGTCAGTAACAAAACTGGACCAAAAATGCTGAACCACTGCATAAATGCATTAGCTGGGGTCCACTTACACAGCCATCTGCTGAGTTCAACCTTGGAGATTAGCTCCCAGCAACTGAAGCCCTAAATTATTCGTTTAATAATCATGTCTGAATTCCTGTCTGAAGTCAACTGCCACTGCAGAAAGCAAGTCAAATTTTACTCTGGCCTCATTGCATGGGTTTGCTATCCCTCTGCGTACGTTCACCAAGCCCTCAGGTTTGACTGTCCCTTCCCCAGTTTCCACATGCAGATGTCTTGCTGATTCCTTTTTTGAAGGTTTTTGTTTCTGGTGCTCAAATCTTGGCTGACAGGATGCAACCGTGCTGTGTGCTGATTGCAGCTGGCAGGTGGATTAGAGCACATTCAGATGGCTGTGAAAAGCCTCTGCGAGACAGAAACGGCAGAACAACAGATTATTTCACCATGAAGAGCCCAGAAACTGATGCAGACAGTTACACTGAGGAGACAAGCTGAGGAGCATGCAGACATAAAGCACTTTTTGCTTCCACGAGCCTCAAGAGATCTTCCCAGCTCAGAGTTTTGTGGATCTGCTGCCAGTTCCCTTCCTCCTCACCTAAGCTGGTTGATTTCTCTGAGGTGCAGCATGTTCTCAAATTCTTCCAAAATATGTGGGAGCGACAGTTGCCAAGTAACAAAAACTCGTCACTCTTTTCCTGAAATGCACAATTCCTCGTTTTTCTGTTTTGTAGAATGGACAGATGAAGCTGTGATTTAGTTTGGACTCCAGTCTTGCCCCTGGATAAATTTATTGGATATAGAGTTCAAGGTGAGGTAGGGATCTGCCTGCCCTTGTGGCTCTCAACTTCAAAAACAAAACTGGGGATGCATTTCATGATTCACTGAACTGACTCAGTGACCAGTGTAATGAGATTTCATTAAGACCACAGCGATGCTGCAGCCAGGGAGAGGCAGCCTGACATTTTATCAAGAGGTGTCCTTCCCCTGCACGTATTAAAAGCCCTCATATGGCTGATCTCAAGCAAGGTTGGAACAAAGCTGATAGATCCCACTCCTTCATGGGAATTATGAGCAAAATTCATCCCTTTGTGATATTTCTGGAACTAGAGGAGGTCCACAGAAGAGCAAATAAAATGATCAGGGATGAAGAAGCTGCCTTAGGAGAAGATGTGACTTGAGCTGCAAGAGAAGAAAGCTTGAGAAGGAGGATAGCGTGAAGGTTTACAAAATGAAAACGGCACTGGGTAAGCACTGGTTCAGCTGCTGTTCAGCAAGTCCCACAGTACTGGAGCCAGAGGGCATTTGCTGAAACTAGTAGGGAATTGGTTTTAACAGATAAAAGAAGGTACTTTTTTATACCGTGGGGAGGGAACTTCTGGAACTGGCTGCCACAGGAGGCTGTGGAAGTGGACAGAATTGTCAGGGTCAGGAAGGGATTAGACAAATTCACAAACAAAAAGTCTAGGAATGGATACTATGTGGTCTGGACAGGGATGTGCCCTCTAACATCTCTAATACTACAGTTGTGGCTGCTGCTAGGGGTATGAGGGAAATGGCCCACTGAAGTGGCCAAGTGAGCGTGCTTTCTCTAAACAGCATCTCCCATTGCCTTGATCTAAGACAGAATACTGGGCACGATGGATCCAGGTTTGCTGTTATTTCTTATTTGTCTCTCTTTTAATAGAGGCCCTGTTCTTCCCACACCATTCATTCCGCTTTTAATGTTACTCATCCTGGTCCCAACAGCGCCAACAATCTGTCCCATGAACCATATTAACCTCAACATTTCATCCAGGGGCACATCTTTTCCCTCATATCTTGAAATCTTGTTCTGTGACCTATTTTCCTTCTTCCTTACATGCAGCAGCAAGAAGAAGCACCTTGTAGCTGAGCTGCCTGCGCATCCTGGAGACGAACGGTGTCTGGAAGTTTGTGACACATTAGCAGAGTGACACAGTGACAACTCCATGCTTGTGCACTTCAATAAGCTAGTTATAACCAAAAGGGTTTCTCCTCTAATGTTCACAGTCTTTGCTACCACACTGGAGAGGACTGAACTAATGAAGATCTCCTCCTGTGAGCTCCATGAGGCATCTGCACTATTTCTTCTGTACTCATTACACTGAGCGGAACATAGACCAGAAAAAGCATTCTTTGCTGGCTATAAATCATGAGTGACACTAAGGTATTGCTATTAGCAGCAAAAAAGTCCTTTCCTCCCACAACTTCATTCAGCCCCATATACATACAACACTTCGGCAAAGGGTGCTGGGGTGTCTGGATAGAAAATTAAATAGAGGTTGTGTTGTCTGAAGATAAATTGATACCTCCCTCGGCGTGTGTGAGTGACTTTGTCTTTTTCTGATCTGTCTTTTAACTTACAGAACACTGAGACTCGAGATAAGGATGAGCTTTAAAAACCTAGCCTTCTTCCCCTCCCAGGCCCTCCTGAGCAAATCCCTGCTCTGAAGTGAGCTCAAAGAGAAGACAAATGTTCTGGCAGTAATATGCAATATTATTTTTGGCACTTGAAGAATCTCAAGACAGATAAGGGAAAACCAAAAGAAGACAAAGCTCTGTTTTTTCAACTGCAAGGAACCAAATTCTACTCACCCATACGAACCCAGAATCCTTTCTTTTTTTCTGGATTATTGCAGTAATTCTTGATTTTCACCAGGTTAGCTGGTCCTGAGGCCTTATTTAAAACCCAGCACGTTTTCAGAGACCCTGGTGAAATTGCACAATAACAGAGCCGAAAGACAAAGGCGTGCAAAGAAAGCACCAACTCCACAGCTCCTGCCCAAACAAAGGCTAATTTGGTTTCAGACCGTGTTAGCTGTAACAATGATAAGATTAACACCTGATATCAAGAGAAACGCTGAGCTGTCTGCGACCTCCTTCAGCAGAACGGCACTCCAGCCCCTCTTACATTAGCATACGTTAGAGGAACTGCTTCTTTCCTGGTCTAGTCTGTATTCCCCTGCAGAGCCTTTGTGAAAAGCTCAGAGCAATGTTTCTGCCGATACGTTTGTGGGCATATTGAATAAAACGTGTGCCATTTGACATTGTTCGCTTGGGCTGCCACGGGTAATGGGAGAGGGCACACGTTGCTGCAGGGCAGAGAGCCACGAGGGGATGGATCTGGCCTTTATAGGAGCAGGATGAAGCACGGGCAGGACTGTGTCACGTCTTTGATTCTAACAGAGCCCTGACCAAAGGACCCAGCTCGCCCTGCATTGATATAAATGCCGGCTGTTTATATTGCCTTAAGACAAGGAAGGTAAAAAGCCCAAACCTTTTCTCTCTCCGCGCATTAGCTTGTTACAGGCAGATATGCTGTGGAAATCAAATGGGAAGGGATTTTCAGAGCAAACTAAGTGTTTTAGAGGCAAAAGTTCTAGCGCTCGGAGAGCCTCCTGTGTCCAAAGCACAGCCTTTGCTCTGCAAATTTCAGTGTGGTTTGTCAAGCCTGGAAGTTTGATAAGAGACTCTGGGTCTCCCGAGAGCTCTTAGAGCAGCCTGTAAGAGGGAACAAAAATTATCGATGGTGCCGTTTTTAAATGATGATGTTGCCACGTCTCAGCTGTTCTTGTATTTGTCTGGCATGTGAGTAATGGTTGCATGGGATAGTGAGAGGCATCCCCACCTGTGGTGTCTATTCAGAGTTAATCATCTGCTCTGGGGGTTGCTTGGCAATTAAGAACTGTTCAGTGGTACTTTTTATAATACCAGATTTGTATGATGTGACCAGAAGGAGTGTCCTAGCATGAGCAATAGGGTGTTTCTCAGGGAATTGAGAACCTTTCTCCTAAAAGCTGTGAAATATCCCCAGCTCAGTTCAGTGAAGCAGCATTTTGAGAAGGATGTCAGCAAGAATCAGGAGGAGCCCTAGAGGAAATTTGTTTGGTCACCAGGAACAACACTGACTTCCAGGCAAGCTTTGATGAAACACCCGTTCATTTACATTTTTGCCACTGTGTTTCTAACTCAGTAGTGGAATCCCTTATCCTTATCAGCTGTTGTGCCATTGACATGAGCCATTCCATCCCACATCAGTACCACCAGGGCCAGCTCTGCAGAGAGGAGCCGGGCTTGGTGGGCATTCACTGATGCACCTTTGGCAAGCAGCAGGCGGTGGGAAGATGCCTTTGACTCCAAGAATATCTGTAACTGCCAGAGGATCCGCCCTTGACACCAATAGAGCAGAGTCATACCCTGTCCTGAGCTCTAAATAGTTCAAAAACGTAAAATGCTTCTGGTCTTTGGTTTCATGGGACGGATCACGGCAGTAAGGCCATCTTTAGCGGAGTGTTAATATTTGGGCAACCTTCATCTCCAACAGATTTCTGTTTCATGGAAAGAAATTCATTCCTGTCTTCTATGCAGTCATGACAGTCTATAACATACTATTTATTTGTCCAAATCAGCCTTTGGTAAGAAGCTTTGCTTCCTTGCTCTCCACCTTCTCTCGTTCTGTTTGGCAGTGCACACTAGGGCCACTTTCCCTCAATAGAGGCATCATGGTTTCCACAGGGACACATATACGCAACTGAGAGCAGATTTCCCTGCTTGCACTGGCTGTGGAAGGTTGTAACTTTTTCCAATGGTAAGGAAAAAGCAGCAAGCTCACAGGCAGAAATCCATCAGTAAAGCTGCACAAGTATATTAAATAAAGCAAACAGAACTTTGCTGTTACACTTCAAGGAAATAGTTTCTCCTTCTCAGTTCGCTCCAGCATAAAAATCCCTCTGCCCTATAAATGCCACTGCCAGTATTTATTTGTGAAGAGCTGGGATCTATTTACTTATTTATCCATATTTAGTTTAAAAGTCTGGGCTCAAAATTAAACAGTCATTCATAATGTCATTATCTGCCTTGCTCTGCAGCCAGATACCGTATGTGGTGTCACAGGACAAAACCTTTGGCAAGGCCTCTAGAAGAGCAATTTAGCTCCTCATCCATCTCAGCTGGCAGCATGATTGGCTTCCAAGCTTGCATTGCTGAATGTGTTATTTTACCCTGACATATATTACTGAGTGTTAAATCACTTTCTGAAGTGTTTATTGGTAATAGTTGAATTCTTTCCACTCATTTAAGCTGCTTTTGAAACATAAATGTTTCCTTGTTTCTTGGAGTTCCGTGGAAACATGGGGAGAGTTCCTCAAGAGGATGGCTTGTAGAAGTGACCAGTTCATTAGGTAGAGACAGAAGTTACCAGTGCTGTGGAGGAGAATATCCTCCTCCTTCCATCAGGATGAAACAGCAAACTCCCTCCATCATGCCATGGCACTTCACATGGGGAAGGTTTATTTGTGTCTTGGCTCTCCCGTCATATCTTCGCCTGTCAGGAAGCAGATGACCCTTTTACTGGAACATCAATCGCTTCCTGACAGGATCTTCATAGATCCTGAAGCTCCCTGAAAAAAAAAAAAACAGGCTGTGATCTGCAGGATCAGGTGCTGGGGAGTTTATTAGGCATCAGCATGGCCATGTCCCCAGGAGTGGAGCATGGTCCGTGACCCCTGCCTGTCTCTCGAGAAGGAACGAGAGACACTTTCTTGTACCTACGAGGCCTGAAAATGAATCAGGGCATCAGAGAACAGAAACAAACAGATTAAAATCTAGTGTGGCAGTCAGAAGCTGAGCTGGAGAACAGGGGCCAGAGGCAGGTCAAGCTGGGGAGGAGGCATGAGAGCTGAATTTTCAAATAAGTCCTTTGACAATTCATCTCCTGAGGACTCCAGATGTGACAGGCCAGCAGCCTGATCCAGGCTGGCATACTCAGTACTGCAGGTCCTCTTACCTCTTGTCTTTGCTCCAGTGAAGACCTACAAATCAAGGTTTTTCTCTTCTTTTTATCTTTAATGAGGAGGTCTGTTGAGCCTCTTTCCTGCATCTGGGAGTTACTTTCCAATCTGATAAACACTGGCTTTTAGAGACAACACCGATGACGAGCTGCTGAGATCACAGTAGCAATCAAGCCTCCTTTGATGGCAGAGCTAAAAATATGCTCCCCAGCTGACAGAGACTTAGGGAGGAGAACATATAGTTTGGTTTGAAAGAATACATCTTCCTTTGTCTCTATGTCTTCTTCTGCCAGAGGACACCACATCTGTGATAACCATGCAAGCAGGTTACATCTGTCTTCTGAACTGAAGCACCCATGTACAGACCCATACTACCTCCAACCCCAGAAAGAGTAAAGCTTTAAAACCCTCTGAGTGCCTTGGAGAATTGTGTCGTTGGTAGTTTTGCCTCTCTGATCATGCTGGCACCCATCAAGTTATTGCTTTGGCAGGAGCCACATCTTAGGGCCTGGAGGACATCACCTTTGCCAATCCCATAGGTTCAGTTTCAGTCCTCTTGATCAGCTGCCCCAGCTCTTTCCTATCTGCTTCTCTGCCTGCTCTCCTCCTTGCTAAATCCAGCGCACTGGCTTACAGGCTGCCTGGCTAATGAGGTGTCCCCAAAGCCTTGCTTTGGCACTTGTAAAGGAAACTGTGGTAAGTCGTGTCACTGCCACCTCCTGGGCTTTCTGAGGATGAGAGGTCATCCCCTCGGTTGCAAGTGCAGATTCATGCGAACGTTGTGCAAGAGACCATGGATTGCCCAGCTTCAACCCGCACCAGCCCACTCCCTTCCCAGGCCTGTGGAGTGATGGCACTAACCAGCCCATGTTGGCAGAAGAGTGTAGGTCTCCCTCCCTTTGGAGTCATTAGCTAAAGATGGATCATGTAGGACATGTACGGATGAACAAGCATACACAATAAAGGTTCTTAGTTTGTAATGTGTAATATGTCAGGGGGTAAAAGGTTGAACAACCCACTTTGGCAAATGAAAATAGCAAAAAGGGCATATTTTGCTGGCTAAATGAAAGCCTCTGTGTATAATTTTTCATGTTTCTGCATGCATAACGTGAATGCAGAGAAAGAAAAAATTCATTTGTTTGGTCAGAGAGAAATATGCCAGATTTATTGATCTGAGAGATACAGGGGTATTTCTACATGGCTGTGGTAGCTATAATGTTTTCACAACACAACATTCCACCAAAAAAGGCATTCACCCAAGAATGTCTCTGGGTTCAGTCAGCCTCAGTCCCGGAGGTGGATGTCCCATCCCTAAACCTCTGTGGGTAGTGGTCCATTGCCAGGAGTCTGTTTGATGCTCCCATTTAGGGTGTTGGCTCTAAAGATGTATGACCTCCCTCTAACTGAGCCTTCAGTGTGGATGCTTTCTGGCTTGTTCTGGCAACGGAAGAACATCAGGAATCCGTTCCGGTAGTTCTTGTTCATCCATCCATAGAGCAGGGGGTTGACAAATGTAGAGCACATGGCCCCAACATGGAAGACAGTGTACAGGAGTTTGTACTCATGGAAGATAAGAACCAGATCAAGATCAATGGCAAGCTGGAATATGTGGAAGGGCAGCCAACAGACTGCAAATACCACAACTACCATCACTAACATTTTGGTTGTCTTCCTCCTCCGGCACTGGTTTTCGTTCCTAGAAGTGGGACTGACATGGTTTTTCAGCTTGAACCAGATCCTGGTATAGGCATAACAAATAATTGCAAGAGGAAAAACATACTGCAGGAGAAGCATGGACAGGCTGTAGATAGTGGCATCTCTGTTATTACCAGAAGGCCATTTTTCTGAGCAGACAGCCATTTTGAGGTTGATGGATGGGATTTCCTCATACCGGTACTCTCTGAAGATGGCCAGAGGACCTGCTAGGACAGCTGCTGCTAGCCACATGACAGCTATGATGGTGAAGCTGAGTCTCTTGGAAATCCTGCTGTCCAGATGGAAAACAATACACCGGTACCTGTCCAGGGCAATCACAGTCAGGGTGAGAGTGGACACGTGGACACTCAGAGCTTGAGCGTAAGGGACCAGATGACAAAGAACGGCTCCAAACTTCCACTCATCCAGCAGCGTGTACACTAGGGTGAAAGGCAGACAGAGTGTGTCCACCATCAGATCTGCCAGGGCCAGGTTAGCTATGAAGAGGTTGGTGACAGTCCTCATGGTCTTGTACTTCACTATGATGTAGATGACCAAGGAGTTGCCAATGAACCCCAGCAGAATGATGAGGGAGTAGGCGGCAATCAGAATGACCTGGACCCCCAGGATCTTGGTGCTGTCCATCATAACACTGCGGGACCCAAAGAGATCCTGGCTAGGAGTGACAAAGTCCTTGGCATGCCAGCCCTGTGGCAGCTTCTCATCTAATGCCATCTTCTCCACGGTGAGGGTGCTGTTGGCTCCCTCCAACGGTCCCATGCCTGGCTGAGGCTTGCCGTCACGAGGAGGAGGTCTGGAACACAGACACAGCAGAAGTGAGAGCAGAGGAGACAGCAGAGCATCTGCAAGAACTGAGACTCAAAAGGCATGTCCCACACAACATTTTGGGCTAAACAGCAGCAGCAGTGGCATCCTTTTTCCTTCTGCCTTACTCTCCCCCATCCTTCCTCAGACTGAATGGCCTTTCAGCTCTCTTACATCTCCTGTTAGAGCCTATGATCAGCTGAATGCCAATTCCCCAAGGAAAGGTCAGGGAAAAATGCAACTTTTCACACAAGTTTCTGAGATTTTGTTTATTTGAAATGGAAAAAACCTTCAACCAGCCAGGGCCAGATTGGTAGGTCCTGAAAAGATGTCCTGCTCATGGAACCCCTTTGCACACTGCCTCTCCTGCTTCTTCAGGCTAGGCTTTGCAAAATAGGGAAGTTGCTTCAAAGAAGCCAAAAATTTGGGACCTCTTGGCGCTGACAGAAGAAATCAATGATGCTGTCAGTCATTTTTTACAAGGTTTTCTTGCCTACAAAAATGCCCTAACTCCTTAAGAACTAGGAAAGGAGAAAAACAAGAAGATACTCTCAAATTCAAGGTGTTCTTCTCAACCTCCCTATAACAATTTATTTCCAGATTGTGCACCGTTTTTTTTTCAGATTCTTATTTCTCACCTCTCCTGGTGAAAATATCTGTCACCCTGCCTCTGCATAAGTCTCCGCCACTACTCCTGCTAGTGATGCTACCACCCAACTCAACCCAGTGGACCGGTACCCCCTGCTCCCGGCCCCTGGTAATGTGGTTAGCGTAACTAATGCCATTTTATGGGGGCAAGCAGCCGCTCTCTGTGACCGAGCGGGTCACATCTTCGTTCCCTTTCCTGCATTATCAGGCCCTGAAGGTCCTGTGAACCAAGTAGACAAACCAAGCAGTTTTCTTCTTCCCCTCCCTGCCAGCCTCAATTCCTGGGCACCAGGCCGATTACACCCTTCCTTGCCAGCCTTGAAGGTCCCAGGCACCCGGCCAGCCGGGTGTCGTTGATGAGCCCATCACGGAAGCGGGAAGCGTAACAGCACACAGAGCACTGTCCATAAAATCGAGAGAAAGCGAGAAACTGCTGGGCAGTGAGACCCATGACCCCCCATGGCCAGGGATGCCCCCACTGTCCTCTGCTTCTTCCGAGGACTGAGTGACTCGTCTTCTTTTGTATGGTTTTTGAGTCTAGCTTATGATTGTTAGATTGATACAACAAACCATGTATTAGGATTTGACCCAATCTGCAGAGGGTCCAGGTGATTAGTATAAGTTAAGTTGCATTATAAAATCTGTGTTATTTAGGTGATTAGAAATCATAAGTTAAATTAGGGTCTAGGTGACTAGAAATAATAAGTTAAGTTGTATTATAAATTCTGTAGTACGCTACTAATAGATTGTACTACATTGATTCTGCTTGTAGAAATCCTGTACCATTCTAATCATAAATTCTGTGCTGTACTAATCATAATATTGTGTTAAGAAAATAAAGCTTTAATTGTAACAACGATTTAGTGTCATCATCATTCTGCCAAGGATCCCTGAAAGGACCTGTCTGTCCCCTCGGTGTCGGTGACACCGGGGCATCCGCCGGCTTTGCAGAGGAGGGAGCTCCTGCAGGGATGTGCGTGTGCCGGGGCAAAGCACCGAAGCGGTGAACAAGCCTCCCGCAGAGCTGTTGCTGAGGGTCCAGGCACAAACAGACCCGAGAGCCAAAGCCCCGGCGTCAGTGAGCCTCCCGCCACGTGGTGCTCACACGTCCGCGTGAACGTGGCTTCAGGAGCAGGGACCCGACTGAAGAGCCAGAACGGACTCCGTCTGGAAGCCGTGGCTGCGTTCGGTGCCGTTGTAACCGCGAGGTGTTGTCACAGCAGGGTTTTCATTCAGTCCAAACACAGGAGGAGAAGAGCCAGCTCTGTTACCGGCTCCTTCGCAGCCTCCGTGTCCCAGCATTGCTGGAGAGGGGTGGTCGTGGCCCTGCACATACCCCCCCAGCACTGTGTGCGGGGCCCCATTCCCACCGCACGCTTGATCAAAAGTGCGCAAAAGCCATCAGGCTGCCCAAGCAGGGCGGTCTGCAGAGCACCGTGTTCTCTCTAGCCTGGAGAGAGGAGGGATAATGCCCTGCCACTGAGGGAGGGAGGCACAGGGAATTAGAGGCAAGCAGCCGGGCACCTTCCCAGCCTCCTTGAGGAACAAATTGGTCTGGGTTTGTACCATGAGAGATGGGAGCACTGATGCTGGTGGGCTTCCCACAGGTCCCGTGCCCTGCAAGCCAAACGTTTAAGGGCAGCCAGTCCTTGGGAAGGGAGAACGCTTTCTGTGCAGAGCACTTGCATTTACGCTAGTTCCTTAAACAAATAGCGTAAAATAATGGTGGCAAGATGGTAAAGGTGGCAGCAATTACATTGCAATGAATAATAAATGGCTGCTTGTTCTTTCACCCTCAGAGCAAGGGTTGCGATTCCCCCTTGGGAGCTGCTCCGTGGAATCTGCCCGGCTGGCTGCAAACCTGGGCCCCTGCGGACACCCGGCGGAAGCGCTGCCTGCGGTAGACTGCCCTTGCCTGCACACGGGCTTTCTCCTGCCCTCTCCAGGTCCACGGCTTGCCGAACTTGTCGAACTGCTGGCAATTCATACCCATGATTCCTGTAAATGAAGTCGTTGGGCTCAGATACTCTGGCGATGGAGACCCTATAGCTGCACCTAAGAGGGTAGGAAGGCAGCTTTAAGCAGCAGGGGGGAAAAGCGGGTGGGTTTGCTGGGTTGAAGGTTTGCTTAAGGGTGGTCTCAGACCTCCGCGACACAGCTGCCCCCAGCCCTGGAAAGATAACCCCAAATATAAAAGGGGGGTCCCAACTTCTAAGGCAGGAGAGAGGAGCTCAGAGCCGCCCCGTGCAGCCGACGCGGTGGGAGGAGGAGCAGGGGAGCACGCAGGGCCCCGGGAAGGTGGCACAGGTTCCACAGAGCCCGACCCACGCGCAGCAGCAGTGCTGCGGCCCGCCCAAAGCAAACCTTATGGCCAGGAGAGCAGGGTCAGTGGGGGAAACGGAGCAAGGGCTGGGCACACCTTCCGTGGCTGGGCTTTCCCTGCTTGCTCTCCGTCTGGGTTTTTTATACCTTGCAGATTGTCTAGCATTACTTTATCACTATCGTTTGTTATCCCTTTTTCTGTGGCTTGCCTGTCCCGTTTATCTTCGGTACCCAAGTCCTGGCACGACACCAGTGGACACTCCCTTCCCTTTTTCCCCAGCTCGCCCACCAACTGGCTGCCAGTTCCTGTGTTCACATCTCAGGCTATTTCCTTTTGCTGGAGACTGGCAGCTATCCACCATCTGAGAGGAGCCAGGAACATCATGATTATTGGAGCTGTTTTGCTTCCTAACAAAATGGCCTTAATGGAGTTATTATTTGATTTGGTTTGCTTTGGGTTTTTTTTTCCAAAGGGGAACTATTAAAAATCAATTAAGGCATTTTAATTAAGAGACAAAATGGTCATAATAAATGTTCCCACTCCAGGGGCTGCCTGGAGGTCGCAGGGATGCTGCTAGGAGCGGACCAGTGTCCGTTCCAACAAGTAATGGAAGTGCTGGCATATGTGTAGGCTGCTGCGGGGTGCATGCTCCCGTGCCCAGCGTGCCTGCCAGGCTAGATGGAAAAATCCTTGGAGCTGAGAGAGCCAACTGCTTTTGGTCTGCAGGAGGGCAGACCAGGAGGAAGCGGAAATACTGCCCTAAGCCCTTTCCTCTGTGCTGGGCTGCCATGAAGGGATGGAGAAACAAGGACCCTGTCCTCACGCTCTCCTCCAGCTGAGGTTCAGCCTGAGGCAGGGCTGGGACCCAGGCGTGGCTCCCAGTGAGGCAGAGAGCTGTTCCCTGTGCCAGCAGGCTTCAGCCTTTGGGAAGGGGGGAAAAGGAGAGGGAAGCGCAGAGGAGCTGAGAAACCTCAGCGCTTCGCTGAGCACAGCGCTGTCGGTGACCGCAAGAGACGGTGAGCACAGTGACAGCTCCAAAATCCATTCGTACAGAGGGCCTGGAGTAGGTGCCCTGGGACTCACGTGCACTTCTGCTTCCTGGGGACGCGCTGGCTCCCTCCATGGACCAGGCAGCCAGCCCGGTCCTGATCTGTCAGGGCGCATCCAGGCCTGGAAGAGCCATCTGCAAAGCCTGGCAGGGTTCAGAAAGCAGGGCTGGAAGGGTGGGCAGAGGGCTGGAGGACACAGAGCTTGTTAATTAAAATTCCTCTTTTTGACCCAAGCAACAGGATTCACTGCAGCCAGCAGACACGCAGCGTGGGGGCAAAGGGTGCAGAAAAGAGGGAGGTAGGGACGAAGATTGCTCAGAGCGTGGCCGGGAATTACAATCCTATCATGGTTAGCATTGATTCGAAAAGAGGGAGTGGAGGGACTTGGGCCAGCCTCTGCTTCTGGCTAATGACAGCCACAATATCTTTCTACAGCAGCAGTGGGGTGTGAGGGCTGAGACTGATGGATATTTTCATGGCTGGGCTCACTGATTTATTCCATGCTGTGTCCTTCCTGCAAAGCAGCTCAACTCCATGAAACCCCTTCATCTCCAGCAGCCCAGTCTGGAGCACTGACTCATTCCCAGTCCCATATCTGGCAGCAGTCAGGTGTCCATGGCAAACAGGTCCAAGACCGTCCCTTATCACCAGAACCCGGTTGTCACCCTGGAGCAAGCCACCTTCTACCACCTTCATGTTCCCCTATAGCACTCAAGAGGCAGCAGTGTTCAGCCCTGCACCCCACGGCACAGCGCTTAAAGGAGGGGAACACAATAAACTGAGATATAGAGGTTAACCAGCCTGCCAGAGGCCACACAGCGCATCCACAGCAGGGCTGGGAACAAAGCCCAAGTTTGCTAACTCCAGTCTCCTGCATTCCCCACCAGAGAGGACTCTGCATCTCTCAGGATAAATCCTGAATGTAGGTTTCGGGAGCTGCATGTAAATGCAAAATGTGGATGATGGAGGGGAGGGGATTTTGCCTTTTCTGTGCAATGGGCTGGTTTCAAGACAAACAGCAGCTCTGGGATGATTTCCTGAAGCCAAAGAGCAGATAGAAATTGTCCCAGGTCCTTTCATCTCCAGTGAAGGGGTTACTGCCCCACTAGGACACTATGGCAGAAGGGAAGACCCTCTGATCTGCGCATCATCTGCCGCAGCTTTGTAAATCATCTATCCAGATCAGGCCCATTGATGCAGAAACCTAATGGCATCCGAGATACACCAGGGATTTCTTGTAGTTCCTCGCTCTAAACATTTGCACGTCCCTGCCTGGGCTGCAGCCACGAAAGGCTCTGAAGGGGACAAGGCAAGGAGGACGCCTTAGCCGCTCTGCTCAGGACAGGATGAAAAAGAAGGTGATGAGAAGAGACCCGTTTGGCAGGATACACGCTTTCTTCTGGACATTCCTCCTACAGAAAGCAGCGGGGAACAGTGCAGGGCCCTGCGGGACTCCCCGTGGGAGCAGAGCCAGGCTGGCTCAGTGGGTCACGCTGCGATGGAGCCACACTAGTTGTTGGGGCTGCAGAAGGGAAGAGGCAGCTTGGTGGAAGGATCCTGGTTAACCTAGAGAGTCTGTTGCCTCCTGAAATTTAGGGAGTCGGGGGTAGATGGGACAAGGGAGGGGAGGGAAATAACAACCCCGCTGATAGGACAACCAGGGAGCAAACCCAGTATCCTGCCTGGGATGGACCAGAAACTCTGTAGGTGAAATGCAGGCTACAGCAGGACTGTAAGAGGCTCTCTCCATTCAACAATTAACATGCAATGGGTGCAGAAAGCAAGCAAGCACCAGTTTTCCTCCTGCAGTCCCCTATCTCCCTTTGCATCTCTCTCTTCGAGGGCACTGATCTCTGGCAGCGAGCCGAGTGCCAGCAGCGTGTGCAGTCCCAGCACGGAGGAGCTGACGGGAGGTTTGTACCAAGCCACGAGGAAGCAGATTGCGGGAGACATCAGGATGTCTCAGACAGCCGCGCACCTCAGCCCCGCACCTGCAGCGCGCTGCTCTGTAGCTGTGCGTGCCCCGTCTCTGCAGCCCCCCGCAGCAACCTGCTCTCCCGACTGCTCTCGCGCAGCATCCTGCTTCCCAGACTCCCTGCTTCTGCTCGGGGACCGTTCCAAACTCTCCTGCCAGTATTTCTTGTTCACTTTCTCTCTATCCCAGCTCTTAGGGGAGTCAGTCCCCACATTCAGTTTCCCAAAGATACTTGGACCTTTTTTGCCTGAACCATGTGGCATGGCCAAGACCTGGCCCCATCTCAGCCCTGCCGCTCGGACGAGCCCTCCCCGACCCACCTGCAAAGGCCAGAGCGTCCTTCTCCTTCGGGAACCGAGCTGCTCACCACGAGTTACCGTCTCATTGCTGGCCAGGATGGAGCACTCGGTCCTCTCCACTCTCTGGGAGTCAACCTGTGGCAAAGGGGTGAAACGCACTTTTCTGCAACTGTTCTCGGAAAAGCGAGGAAGTCAGGTGAGGATCTGGGCTGCCGGAGGGTGCTTCATGGCCGGGGGTAGCTTCGGTACCCCGTCGCAAGCATCTGAAGAGCACCTTCTTGCAGGGAGACTGACAGCCCCCGTCTCACAAAGCTGGATGCTGTGGTAGCTCCTGAATGAGAGCAAGGCAGGGAGCGTGTGTTTAACAAACAGAAATGGAAAGGGGGAGGGAGCCTGCTGCTGCTGTTTATACAGTGTTCAGCCACTGAGGGGCTTTTGCATCAAACAGAGAGAAGCTTTTCCACCACATCCAGTCTCTCTCCGGGGAGAAGTGGTGGGAGATAGAGGTCTGCAGGCTCCTCATCTGTGCCACTGACCTGGGCGAGTGTCCATCCGCCCTCACGCCGCAGCTCTCCCATCTGCTCAGGCTTTAAACTCATTCGGGACTGGCACGGTCTTGTCCAGGGGTAGATCTCCCCTGCAGCAAGAGGTCTGCAGGTCCTACAGCTCAGCAGAGCCTTCACGGACCTCCCCCCATCCTCCTCTGCCTCGGTGCTTGTACAGCACCCTGCACAGAGCAGGCTGCTGCTGCCGCACGGGCCTTCGGGTACTCTTGGGATGCAAATAAAAGTAATGGTGAGAAGTTTTAGCCACTTGGCAATGGCTCAGTCTGTTCCAGAGGCAGGTTCAGCGTGGAGCTAGGAACCCGAGTGAGTTTCTATTTGAGGGTGCTCAGCACTGCCCACACGTCTGGAACGAGAGACACAAAAGCAGTATCCTCATGTCCAAATCTGCAAAATCCAAGCTTGCAGAAGCCCAGGAAAGCACCCTGCGGGCAGCACAGGGAAGCAGAAGCACAGCTCCCTACCTGGCCGTAGGTTATGTCTTCGAAGAGAGGTCAAGTGTGTTTCCAGCATAGGATTTCCACCACAGGCAGCATGTGAGTTTGCAGCTCACCTGGGCTAGGAGATGCTCACAGAGGCTAGGGAGGACACTTCTCGTATCTACAGCTAGAAGTTTATCAGAGGAGTCTTGCTCTTCGCCCCCACGGTGGACTTTGGTTTCTTTTTCTTTGTGAGAACGGAAACGAGGAGTGTTTTCAACCAACGTTCTGTGCCGCAAAAGTTGTGATACGCCGGGAAAAAGAAAATGCTCCAAAGGCTCAGCAGAAAAAGGAGAGTGAGAACATTCCTGAAGTCACATGGAAAGTGGCACTTGAATCCAAGACTCAGACAAGGGTCCTCATGATCCCCATCCTTCCCCCTCCTCTCCCCGCTTCCCCTTCAGGAAGGAAAGGGCTCAACACACCAGTGCTGGCAGCCAGGGAAATCCAAGAGCTACACTAGCTGGATTTTGTGTCTTCTCCCCCTTCGTTTTCCCTGCGGCTGTTGATTTAGCTGCTCTGGAAAGCTGAGAGTGGAGGGAAGGAGGACAAGAGAAACCTGCTTGCAAGGGGCCATTGCTGTCTCCCAGTGGTCCATAGGGAGAGGTAAAGAGCAGCTAATGAGAAGTGCCTGCTATTCCCCTTGTTCCCGGTGGATGGGTACTCCTCCTCTCCAGGGTCCTCAGCAGTGGATGGTTGATTTCTGCTTGAGAGATATTGTTTTTCCTCCTTTCTCTTCTGGCATAAGATTTTTCTTGCCCATTCCCCAGAGTTCCTTGCTACTGCTCCCCACTCTTCTCTTCCCCAGGCTGGAAAAAGGTGCCTGGGGAAAAGGCGGTGATTGACAGGAGAGAAACTCACTGCAGCCTGAAGCTGTGAACCCTCATCAGGACCATGGGGTGAATTCCAGTCATTTTTGGCACATGGTATTTGCTGGATGACAGCAAATGCAAACTCTTAAATCATGGATTAGTCACGGCAAGTCCCCAAGACTATCCTCTCCCACAGTATCAGGGGTCCAGCAGAGAGGTTAGCACCAAAACCTGCGATGATCCCAAACATCAACTCAGCTCTTCGACCAGATAACTTAGCCCAACAGTCCCTGCGCTTGGCAGAACAGATGGAGCCCGGGAGGAGAGAGCTGCCCGTGATCCACGGCGATGCACACGGTCACGAATCGTCCCCTCATAACTACTGCCAGCCGCCAGTGCGTGCAGCGTAGCCCCGGTGCTGCCCGGCCCCCCCCGGGGTCCGCTGGGCCGGAGCCCCTCGCCCTCTCGGTGGGTCGAGAGCAGCAGTCGTGGCAGAGGCTGTCTGGCAACCTGAACACCGAGGTGCAAAGAGTGTCCTCCTCGTGCAGCTAACAGATCCCAAAGCAGCTGAGGGTCTTCCCAGCCTCAGCCAGCAGCTGCACCCTGAAGTACGAGGATGGGGAAATACGAGGATGGTCCCTTGCATCGTGCCAGGGTGTAGAAGGCTCCACAGCCCCGAGCAGAGGTGCCAGGACTCTCCGGCCCCGGCGTATTTGCCCAGACAGGCTGGGTATGCACGAATGCCTGCGCGGGTGTGCCGGGAGCCTCGCATCCTTTCAAACACAATGGGGTCGTTCGAAAGATCTTTGCAGCCCAAAAGCCTTTCCCGGTGGCTGGGCTTTGAATAGGCAAAAGCGAGTCTGCTCACCCGCTCTTCTGAGAATACAATGAATTTTATGCTCCAGGGAGCAAAAATGATGTCAAAAAGCTGAGAAATGGGGCAGAGGAGAGGGCTGCCTTTTCATCAGCCCATAATCTGCTCTGCCTCAGAGAGCAGGCAGGTCCTCGCTCTAAACACCTTGCAGCTGTAAGAGATACTCTATAGCTCAACTTCTGTCATAAAAGAAAGACATATTATCTGATCGCTCCCTGCTCTTAAGAAATCTGTTACCAAGGCTCCCAGATGCTCCAGTTCATCCTGCTTCATCTGGAGCAGCAACACTGACATACTTTAAAAAGCAGCTTTTCATTTCCCAAACATCTGCTTAATTCCACCTGCGTGTAACCAAAATATTTCTACTGCTCCTTCCTGTGGTGTCAAGCCTGTGTTTTGCTGAGCAGCCTCAGAAGCATCGGCATGTTGTGGAAACACAAAAGCCCCTTTTCCATTTGAGCCCTGGAGTTCACGGATGCAGTGGATTTGGGAGTCTGTGATGCATTTGGGAACTAAATTAGCCACAAAGCTGCTCAGAGGTGGGAGGGAGGATAGAAAGCTGCCTGCGCCGTCTCTGAATTTAAAAGCAGGTTCTCATTTCGTAACTGCTTTTTATCCCTATATGAACATTTCTGGAATTAGTGGAGGAGCAGAGAGAGCATCAGGGACAAGGTTTTGCTGAATTCCCTGAGCGATCCGATACCACAATGAGGGGCACCAGAGAAGCAGGAGGAGAGACGGGCTGCGTGGCTTGGCCTGGGACTGCCGCAGCTCTGCTCTCCTTCAGGGCAGACGGAAGACGGGGCTGTTGCATCCGTCTTCAGGCCAAGGGTCAGTGAGCCAGGAAAGAGGAGATCCCATGGTAAAAAATTAATGGGGTTTGTGTCCAAAGAGGACACCCATAACCGCGCTTCGGCCCCTGGCAGAGCTGGGAGCAGATAGGGACAGGGCTGCCATTGGGGCGAACCCACAGGGCTCGTTTGATTAAGTCAATTAACGCCGAGGAGGGTTTACCCCTTCCACTCCCTTCCCGCCCCTGGATCTCCCTCCAACACTTGATATCTCACGTCAGGGCAGAAGGACGCGGGGCAGCCCGGCAGGGCTCCTCCGGGCAGCGCCCAGCGCCGCTGAGCCCAGAACCGGCCCCTGCATTTAGCTGCCATTTCTGCAAGTCACCGCGCTCGAAGATTTGCTAATTTATTAGAGGGTTGTTGCTTGTTGTTTGTGTACTAAGCCAGCTAGAAAACAGCTTCTGCAGAAGAGGATAATTGCAGTCAGATAAGCAATTGAGAGATTGCAATTTCTGCAATCCCGCAACAGAGTGGGATTGCAGAAATGCCATACATCGTACACCAGGACTTGTCCAGATAAACCAGAAATCTGGCTCAGTTTTCGGGTAGGAGCACGTTTCCCGGTCTGTCACAGACTCTGCCTGCCTTTGAGCAAATCACTCGATGTGTCTCAATTGCCTGTACGTAAAAGAGGCGATAAAAACGCTTCGCCCCGGCACACACACACACACACGGAGCGGTGGGATACAGGCACTACGGGTGCTTGGGTGTGCGGTAGTGCTAGGACAGCTGAGGGATGGCACTTTTACCCTGTGGATTTCTTTGTAAGTGGCCCATGCCATTTAGGCAGCGTGTTCTGCGATCGGGGGCTTGCCCTCCCGGGCTGGGTACTCCTGCTTCATAGTCCCACGGGAAGTTACCAACCTTGGTCAGCCTGTTGCTCCGGGGGTGACGAGCAGCGCTGTTAATGTCGGGTTGTGACAACAGGAGCAGGCAGAGCCGGCGGGGCTGATGGCAGCCCCGGCCTAAACGGTACCTGAGTGTCAAGACTGGAGGCGATGCAAGTGCCTGGGAAAAATTCAGAGCGTGGCATGTTTTCGGTGGGCTTGCTGCTGCTGCAAGGCACCAGGTTGCCAGGAGCTGAGCTCCGGTGCTCAGCACCACCATAGAGGCAGCAGGATCGCATTTGCTGCTTCACCACCTCGCTCCATCCTTCCCAGTCCTGCGGGGTCCCGCATTAGCTGTCGGCAAGGAGCAGCTTATCCACGCCGTGCTCAGCGCCGCGGTGCCAGGCCGGCGGCACCGGCGGTGCACACCGGCGCTGCTGGCGGCTCTTCACACCGGGGCGGGAGGGTCAGATCCACTCCCGATACAAACCCCGGGGTCTGGCTGGGAATCCATTCGGCTCCGTGTTCCCCAGAATCGTGACTCAGAAGCCACCGTCTGACACTGAGCGAGAGGTGTGACACCGAGGCCCCCAGGAGAAAGAGCCCCCAGGGTACGAGCGGAGCACGCACAAGCCGAGCAGGGACCGTGCTGGAAAGCACAAAGCCTTATAAAGGCAGTGCTCGGGGTTTGTCCTTCTTTCAGCTCTTCCAGGCGATGAAAAGGATGGCTCACAACCCTAATTAACTGGAACACGCTAATACCACTGAGCTTCCCTGGCCAGCAAATTTGGCACGAGGCATGTGGGACACTTTCCAAACAAGTGCTCAGGGGAGCGCGTGTCTGCAATTTATTATTCGATGAGCAGCGTTTCCTCTCTGCCTCCACCGAAGAGCTCAGACCAGACACACGAGGGAGGTGAGTCTGGAGCCTGCAAATCCACTTCGAAAGCCATTTCATGCTGGAGGAAGAAGAGTCTTATTTCTCCCCAGGCATTAAAGGTGTTTAAGGTGCCAGGGGAAATACAGCTTTGCGCAGCGTTACCTCTGTGAGCGCGCAGGGCTTCCAAAGGCTGCAGCATTCCAAAGTGCTCAGCTTCCCACGGGGAAAACCGCATCCCTTCGGGGTGACATGCACTCTGGGCAGAAGACGCGCAGCCTCCCGTGACACCCTCGTTCGAGGACCAGAGAGGTGTGCGTCGCCATTTTGCAGAGCGAAGCGAGGAGCGCAGCCAGCCCCGGCAGCTGGAGGAAGGGGAAGGTAGCGGGGGCCCTGGTGCCGTGTCTCCAGGGTGGGTTATTCCCGGTTTTGACAGCTGTCCTGGGGAAGGCAGCGTCCCGGCTTGTTCCCCTGGAAAAAGAGGAGCCTGTTACAAATAAATCAAGTCTGTGAACTTTGAATGGGGAGCAAAGACCACGGCTCTGAAAAAGATCAGTTCATCCCCGCGGTAAGATCATCACTCGCCGTTTACCGTGCTGTCAAACCCGGAGCAGAAGGCGCAGCCCCCCGAAGGCCACCGCCTGCCTCCGGCCTCAGCTGCAGCCTGGCTGCCTCCCGCGGTGGTCCCGGCCCCGCGGCTCTTTGGCACGGCTCCGGCATGGGGCTTGGGTGCCAGCGAGCTGCCCGACCGAGCACTGCCACAGCCTCGCTGGTACCAGATTTTTTTCCAAAGACATAGCCACTTTAATTATTTTCCTTAGAGGAGATGCTTATCTCGCTCAGTGGCAACTGAATTTCACTTTGTTTCTGGCCACCGCTTGGGTAATGCTCAGGCTCCGGCTTTCACTGTGTGGCAGGAAGAAAATGGAAGGTGGAAAGGTAGAGCCAAGTGTGGAGAACTGCTTTTAACTCCTGCCGGGGGTCACAGGAGGGTGCCTCCAGGCTGAGGCTGCTGAGCTGCAGCCGGTGGCGAGTCTAAGTTTCTTCATCCAAAATGAGTGAGATTTTTGGAGCACTTCTGCATCTTTCTTGAGTAGTAAAGCCCAAGGTAAATAGCAAGGGGGGACATCTAGGGCAAATAACCTGTGCTTTGTGTGAAATGCTGCACTGAGAGATCTTATTCCTGTGGGGTCTTCTACAGAAACAACCCTTGGCTTTTGAAGGCTGCATGATGGCAAATGAATTCTCTCTGTCTCCACTGAATGGGCTGAAGATTTTCATATGTGACATCTGGGGGTGGTGCGGCTCTGTGGCCGTCTTTAATCCCAGTAATGAATATAGCAAACAGCCTCAGCCCAGCCGGGGGAAAGCAATCTGGGGATGTGATGTGACCACGGGGCTGGGTTTCACAGTTGCTGTGTTCTGACCGTGGAATATGGATGATAACCCACAAAAGACTCGAGCACTTTGAGCGGCCAAGCCTGTCCAGCCCATTTTTGTAGGGTGAGCTCATGAAGAACTTTCCCGTATCTCTGCCGTACGCAGCTGAGGTCAGAAACCTAAAAAAACCCAAACCAAACACCTACATGCTTCAGGCCCTGCAGAGGCAGCTCGACACGTCTGTGAATGCTTGGCAGCCTCACCATGAACCAGGCATCCAAGTGCAGCAGAGGAACGTTACGGGGCATCCTTCTCCCTTCATCCTCCGCAGGTAACGGGCTGGCTGGGGAGCTGAAGCATGACCCATCATGGGGAAGGCTGAAAGGACAAAGCTGTTTTGGCCAAGCCCTGTGCTGTGTGTGTAATATCTGAGGGCTTTCATGCATAGCTCAGAATAAACAGGCAAACAAACGGCAGCCAGAAATGTTAATATTTGCAGAAATCTCCTGGTTTTGGCGCCTGGGTGTGGGGAGCTGAAGGACGCTGGTGGAATGCAAACATGGATTCCTGGCTGCCCGGAGGGGTGGCATGGGGAATCTCACATCCCGGCGTGTCAGACCGCCTGGCGGGCCGGCTCGTGATGGTTTACACGAGGAGTCCTGGGGAGGGAGACTGGGCTGAGAAGTTCAGCAGCCATATGAATTTGGTCCCTAGGAGTTGAGCTTTTTGAGCATCTCCAGGAAAAAAAAGCCATAATTAAGTGACATTCATCCTCCTGTACCTGCTCCAGGACCTGTTTCCTACATGCAATCACCAGCGGGCCGTGGGTGAAACCATCCCACAGCCCCAGTGCCACCAGAGCCATGCAGCACTCAAGGGCTCAGAAGAGCCCCAGTCCCCTACTCTGTCCAGGAGCTCATGGAGAAGGGTTGGGGACCAGCACGGACAAATCCATCTCCTACTACATGGAGAAACTCCCTCCGTGTAACTCCCTCCATGTAGTAGGAGATAGATTTGTCCGTGCTGGTCCCCAACCCTTCTCCATGAGCTCCTGGAAACAGGAGGGAAAAAGTGTCACAAACCTTTAGACCACTGGCCTTACTTGACCTGGGTCCTTTCATGGCATGTTTGGGATGGTTTGAACCTGCTCAACACCTCTCACCGTCTCCATCTGGCTCTCATCTAGACCATAGTTGCCAGTTCTTGGGGGTACTTGGGGCCAGTTGGATGCCTTCAGAGCACAAGGCTCTGGCCTTAGCAAAACAGCAGTGTCACTTGAGCCTGGGAAGAAAATATTGGCAAATAATGGTCTACCCTTCAGTCACTCTCCTCCTCCAGCTATTAATCCAAAGATATCATATCTCAGAGCATTGCTTCATTTCCTGCTCACTTTTCTAACCGAGGGTTTTAAATCATGTCCCTGCAGCTGAGGTCATGGAGGGATGCGTAGTATTCGTTAACAGTGATGCAGCTGTTACCTTGATTCACCTCATCCTTTCTTCTTTCACTTTTTCCTTTGTTTGCTGTTTTCCCTTCCCATTTCTTCCTCCTTCCTGGTCTCAGTGCAGTGTTGGCAGGAGCCCACCGAAGCGGAGCCTCCCGGGGTGCAGTCTGCTTTTGGGGACGTCGGGAGTCTGGGGGTTTCTCTCAGTCTGGGAGCACCACAGTCCCTCCCCAGCAGGGATGCCATGGGCAGCAGGAAGGGCTGGTTCCAGACTGCCCCATCCTCTCCCCCACAGAGCCCTTCCCCTGGGGCTTGTCTGGGGCAGCACGTGGAAAAGACCAGATTTAACTCAGCTCAGTCTCTGAAACATGGAAATAATGACCACTGAAGGGTGCTGGGGTAAGGACAGAAGAAAGGACTGGTAAGTCTTTCGACTGTGTTTAAAACACACTCCCACATGTGGGCTTTCAAACCCCAGTAGGCAGCCGAGCTGGGAATTGCCAAGTGTGGCCGCTCTTTGTTCCCTTACAGCTGCACCAAAACTGCCACCTCGCCCCGATGTCCGTGGCTGGAGGATCCCCTGCCTCCGGGTTTCCCCTCTGCGGGGGTCAGGCTGGTGGGTGCAGGGGGGCACAGAGCAGCGAGCACAGGAGACACCCACTGAGGGGCTGCCCAGCACCTCCCTGCTGCAGGACGTGAGTGCTCCAGCCCCTTCCCCTGCCCCATGGCGGGAAGAGAGGGGTCCAGAGGAATCAAAGTCCTCGGTGCGTATTTGTACTTAAACCAAAGTGAAAGAGGGAAACCGAAAGGCAAAGCTTCTCAACACCTGTCGAGTTTTCCTGCCTGCGTTTGGCGAGCCGGCACAAGGAACCGATACTGCGCATCAGCAGTTTCTTCTCCTTCCATTCGTGTATCGCTGGGCACCCGGGGAAGCCCTCCGACAGCCAGACCCACCACACTTCCCGCTTGATCCCCCTCTTTCCGTAAGGCCAAACAGTGCCTCTGACACCCGTCTCCACGAATGCGTGTTTACTGTGCAGAACGGAGAACCGCGAAGGGTTTTGGACCCAATCCATGAGCTTTCAGCCAGACCCTCCCCAATCCACATTATCCTTCATCTCCCCAGTGCATAATCAGGCTCTCCAAACACAGCGTTCTCAGGTCCCAGCCCAGAGCTTGGAGCCTCCTGAGACGAATATGCTAAAAAAAGAAAGAAAAACATTACACTGCCAACTGAAGCGAGTGCTGAAAGGAAGGAGATGCCAGGAGCACTTAAACAAGAATTGGAGACCGGGGGATGCTCGGGTGCGTGTTTTCAATCCACAGATGGGAGATGTGTTCATTGGGAAATGACTGCCACTCACTGTTAGCTTTAGACCTCATAGTTGATGTCCCAGAAAGTGAAATGGCCATGACGAGGACATCCCTGCCTGTATTAGAACTTTCTTCTGGGATTGACGGATTAGCGCAGTGCATGGCAAAATGGTGCTGCTCCTCCTTTGGCTCCGAAACCTGCATTTGCAGCTCGAACCTTCAAGGATAGAGATGAGCAATTTTACATGGGTCATCAGTCCTGTCAGCAGCAAGGGGAGTTATTTGGGAAAATCGAGTCAAGACATCAGGGGGTCCAGGACTCCCTTGGGTGCTGCAGGGTGTCCAGCACCATGCCCTGGTGCAGAGCATCGCTCCCATGCGAGCAGCACCCAGCAGTCCTGTGCCAGCCCTGGAGGCAGGGTATCCGCTGGCACGGCCCCAGCCCCATGCCACAGCGGGGGGATGCTCCTGCTGCTCACACTGCACAGACTGTCCAGGACCAGGCTCCAGCTGGGGCTAAGAGGGGAGCTGGGGCTGATGGGGAGCTCATCAGCTGAGCTATCCCAAATTCTGCTGTTAATGGTGAAGTTTCAGTTATCTGGCTACAGAGGGACTCACCTTCTCCGAACAGCAGGCCTGCAGCTGCCCCGGGTGGGTGGAGGTGCAGCTGGGGGCTGTCACCCGCCTGGGCTCTGTAACCAGCCCCACGGGGAGGGACGAGCCCTCCCAACACAGCACGGACACTGATTCATGGGGACATCTCCCGGCACTGATGGCTTGGGCTGCTGCGGGAACATTTCCTTTCACAGCACATTCCAGATCTCTGCTGAAAAGCAATTATTGTTGCTTTTACCTCTGTGCAGAGCTGTGCAAATAATGGACCACGGTGCTGCAAGTTACAACAGGTCAGGGAGCAGCAGCCTGGCTCACCCCAGGCTGCGCGTCCTGGGCTGGGCGTCTTGTCTGCTGGTTTGTGTGTGTGTATCTATGCATAGGCTGTAATGCCTCCTGGAGAGACGGCAAAGCCAGGAGATCAGAGCCTGGACACGGCTGATGAAGCCATTTCCCTCTCAAAAGGGTGCATCTAAGCAGATGATTCAGCTCCCATCCGAAACCCACCAGTTCAAAGGCAGTTATTTCTCGGGGATTGCTGGCGCGTGGCAGGAGGATGACACGGAACGGCAGCCGCTCTGCCGCTGCGCAGGCGCTACCCACTCGCACGGCGGCTGCAGCACGCTGGGCTGGCAGTGGTCACTGCTCCCGGCAAGCCCCAGCCCGTTCGCTTGGTGAGATCCAGCCTACTGGAAGCACAAAACTCCGTAAATGTGGGCAGTGAGATTTTGCTGCATTAAGTCACAGCTGAGCGGAGATTGTTTGGTCATCCCTGGATCCCTGGGTCATCCCTGGATCCCAGTGTCACTGTCCCAGTGACATTCCCATGGGGACCTGGCTGAGCTGTGCGGTGGAGGAAGGAGAAAGACAGCAATGGGAGCAGGTTCAGCCTGTTGGAAACAATTCCTGCCCGGCGAGTGCTTCCGTCCTCCAGCGACTGGCAAGCAGCAGGGACTGAGCATCCCTGTCCTGTGGCCACCATGGGGACTGGAGCAGGAGGGTGCAGCCATCCCCTGCCTTGCTTAACCAGCTGGAGCAGGTCCTGAGCCCCCAGAATAACTGTGCTGGGGCTGGCAGCGTATCTGGGCATGGCCTGACCTTGTTGGTGTCCATGGATGCCACTTGTTTGCAAGGCCTCAGAGCACTTTCACAGCAGCCCACATCCTCCCACCTTGTCCACAGCACCTCCTGGAGCTCAGCACTTTCCCTGGGGGTCCCCCACCCCACACACTCCAGCGTTCGCGCTGCCTGTGCCAGGGCTCTGCGGGGCAATGCTGAGCGATGTGGAGCTTCAGCTCGCCGCTGCTTTGTACCCAGGTGGTTGCAGGAGGCTGCCCAGGGTGCATCTCATCTGCCCATGGCCAGCGTCCCCCGGGACCGATTGCTTCTTGTGCAGGTGGTGATGCTTAAAGTCCAAACATCGACACGGGGCTGTGGCTCAGCGTATGACGCCAACGGGCTGGCGGAGACAAGGGGGGGGCCAATGCCTGCAAGCAAGGCTGCTGTGGCCACATGCCAGTGAGCAAGCACACACAGGGCAAGCGAAAGCCTGGGAAAATCCCTCAGACAAACAAATGAAGATGGGTGGAAACATTTTCTTTCTAATTGCACTGCTCTAATAGTGAGAAAACATAGGGCAGCAGGAGGAGGGCAGTAGATGGACACTGCCGTTTTGGGGGATGCTCTGATTCTAACAGTGATTAGGAGAGAGACGGCCTCTGCAACAGCTGCTTGTTCCTGTGCATTCCCTCCTTTTGGTTTTCTTTGCTCTTACTTCCAGTATCGATGGCTCTTGTGATTTTTCTCACGTGTCCACCAGTGTTTGGTGCTTCCCACAACATCCCAGGGCCCAGCATCAGGACCACACAAGGATGAAACCCCTCCCTTCATTACTTTGCTAACCAGCCTGCAGCCCTTGTGATCACTGAGAGAAACCTGAAGCTGTGATCCCAAAGCATCGGACTGAGTCGCTCTCTGAAGGTCTTGGGACTTGGAGAGCTGTCTCAGTTCCCACGAGCTGCAGAGCCCAAAGAGAAACCGGGAAAGAGAGGGGAAGGCATTTCTCCGGGGCTTATTTCCACGCTGTCATTGCTGAGTGCAGCAACGGAACGGGGAGGGGCGGGGCAGTGCAGGGGCAGTGCAGGGGCAGTGCAGGGGCAGTGCAGGAGCAGTGCAGTGCAGTGCAGTGCAGTGCAGGAGCAGTGCAGGAGCGGGGCGGGGCGGGGCGGGGCGGGGCGGGGCGGGGCGGGGCGGGGCGGTGCAACACCCGGTGCAGAGCACACGCACTCCCAGGGGCGGCGCGCGAGGCCCCAGCAACTGTCCCGGCCCGCGCACACGTGACTACGTCACATGCCGAAGCCCCGCCCAGACCCCGGCCACAGCTCCCGTCCAATGAACAGACGGGTGGGCGGTGCATCCGCACGGCGATTGGTCGAGGCGGGCGTCAGTCCGCGGGCGGGGAGCGGCGGCCGCTCAAAGTCCGGGTGGGGCTACCGAGCAGTGACGGTGCGGTGCGGTGCGGTGCGGTGCGGTGCGGTGCGGTGCGGTGCGGTGCGGTGCGGTGCGGTGCGGTGCGGTGCGGTGCGGTGCGGTGCGGTGCGGTGCGGTGCGGTGCGGTGCGGTGCGGGCTGGAGGGGCTCGGGGGCGGCTGGGACTGTACCCAGGCCGGTGGGGTGCGCACCCCAAGGCTTGGGCCCGGGGCGGTGCCGCGGGCTCTCCCCAGCCCGGGGTTGGGCCCCCCTTGCAGCCGGGGGGCTGCAGCAGGCGGCACTGCCGGGCGCTGGGGTTTACCCCAAGGCCCCCCGGGCTGTGGGGCGGCCGCTGGCTGTCCCTGCGCCGGGCCACCCCTTCCCTGGGGTCCTGCCCGCGGCCAGTTCCCGCCAGAGCCTGCGAGCAGTTCTGCCGGGGAGCAGCGGGTTGATACCGCGCAAAAGGAGGGAGCCTGTGCCAGGGCTCCTCTCTAATTCCCACCGTTCGCGTCCTTCCGGGGCGGGGTATGCCACTGCGGCTCCTGGGCAGGTCCTGTGCCTCCTGCCCGAGGTCTGGTAACCAAACCCTGCCCCAGGGCAACCACAGAGCCCAGCGTCAGGAGAGGCTGTAGAGACTAAGTCCGCTGTAGTCCAGAGGGGAGGAGGAAGGGGGTTTTGTGATGGTGGTGGCAGGAAACTCAGGGTGGGACCCGTATGCCAGCAGGGATGGCTGGCAGGAGCCAGGACCAGAGCCTGCGGGAGGAGCTGACATGTGCCATCTGCTGCGAGCTCTTCAGCGAGCCCGTCATGCTGGACTGCATGCACCACTTCTGCAAGGCCTGCATCCAGGGCTACTGGGAGAGCTGCACCCACGTCCCCTCCTGCCCCCAGTGCCGCCGCGAGTTCCCCAGCCGGGCTTTCCGCACTCACTACCTGCTGTCGGGACTGGTGGAGAAGGTGCGGCGCTGCGGCTCTGCAGAGCACCGGCACAAGATGAGGGTGAGTGGCTTCTGCCTGGCTCAGGGAGAAGGGGACGGGCACTGCGTGAGCCCTGTGTGGGCAGCCAGAGCCCACCACCCCCTCCTCCCACAGTCGGTTCCCCTGCCCTGTGTGTGCTTCACCTGGCCTGAGCGCAGCGGCAGCTGTTTCGCTTCCTGATTCATTCCCTTTTCCTATTTCCTTCCAGCTGTCTATCTTTTGGACACTTTCTTTTCTTGCATTTGTTTCCCTCGCTGCTGTGCCCAACTTCCATCGCAGCCCGGTTGTTTCTCTCGTAGGGACCACACAGCCAGGGGTGAGGGCCGCCTGTGCCGGACGTGCCGCCTGTGCCGGGTGTGCCGCTTGAGGGGCCAGCCCCTGCACAAGTCTGTTCACAGCACACAGATTTTAAACTTTCTGCAAGCAAATAGCCCAGGCTGGAGCTCTGAGTCTTAAAAATAAATTTGCTTCAGTATGTGCACACATAGGTAGTTTTCAAGCCTGTACACCAGGTACTTTCTTCTCCTTACTGCCTTTATAAGAAATCCTGTTGCAGCTTCCCTCTAATGCTGGCCTCAGGAATTGGGATTGCTCCTGAGTCACAGCAGAGTAGTGAAACAGTCTCCTCACCTTCTTTTCCTCATTCCTGCAGAAGCACCTGGAAGATGCTTTGCAAGCTCGTCAGAAGGAGATGGAGAACTTCTTGCAGAGGAAGCGTGTGATGCAGGAAGATATCTGTGGACTGACGGTAATGCCCTGTGATAGCTGCTTTTTGTACAGCCTCTGCGTTAATGTTCATGGAGGATCTGTATATTACTTCAGCTGAGATTTAGCTCAGCTTCCAGTAAAAATCTAGATGAATAACTATGGGATCTGAACAACCTCCCCTGCACGTAGGCCAAAGCCCATCACTATGCAATATTCAGTGGAGGCTTTGGGAAGAGGCATTAAGCACTCATTAATGCAGCATTTACAAGGTGTGTTGGCACAGTAGAGCTGAAACAAGGGTGAGTGGTGAGAGCTGTCGGCCGAGTAACCTGTTCTGGCCCTGCAGTGCTGCCACTTTGGGAGAGGGTTAATTCTTGGAAGCTCTAAAATCCTCTTGTGTGTCTGAAGGGATGGCAGCAAAGCTGAAGGAGCTGGGTCTGCAGCAGTGTTGATGCTGCATAGAGCAGTGGCCTTGTCGCAAGGACCTTGTTTAGATTCACTGCGAAGCTCTGAGATGATGTGAGGAGCCTGAGTGCTCTCTCTATGTTTGAGTGGCATGAGGCTGCCTCCGCATCACTGATCAATGGAGCAAGAACAGCCACAGGCTGACTGCGCTTTCTTCTTGGGTGATATAAAAGTATTAAAAGCCAAGGAAGGAGGGTTTAAGGAAAACACAAGTAGTTCAGAGGTGAGTTAAAATTGATGGGAGTCTGTCTTCTGACCAGAGCCTCTGATCCCCCCTGCCTGTGCTGTGTTTCATACCTCTATCCCACTGCCAGATTTGGACTAGACCTTTGAGGTTACTGAAAAAGTGTTAGCAAATACATGCCTGCGGCTGACATCCCATTGGAGTGAAAGAGCTGACTAAGAGGTGCTTCAAGAGCAAAGGAGCAAATTGCTGGTCTTAACAGGAGGGAGGCTCTGTGTGTCCTTTGCAGTTCTGGTGTGTCAGCACAAGCACTTGCTAGAGCAAAGGGAGGCCGGGGTGCCGTGCGAGCTGGTGAAGCTTCAGGTGTACTCTAGGGGAGATGGGTTTTCTGCTGGTGGAAAGGGATGTGCGTTTGGGAAGTGCTCCTCAAGAAAATGATGGGGGCTAAGGTTGCACTCGGAGATTAAAAACTTAAAGACTGGAAGAATAAGAAGTCATTGGTTGTCTCTTGTAAACAGGCAGGAAGGCAGTGCGAGCACAAGGTTGGCTGGCCAACTTAACAGCTGGAAAAAATGACCTCTGAAGAGAGCTGAATGGGACTTTATCAGCTTTAACTACAGAGTTTAGTTTGTGCAGCTCCTCTGTCTCTCCCATACAAATAGGGGCCCTGAGAGACACAGGCAGAAAAAGAGCAAGTTATCAGTGTCAGGCAGCTCTACCCAGGGTCTGGCACAATGGGAAATAAATCCTAACTAACCTAAACAGCTGAGTCTGCGGCTCCAGGAAAGCACAAGAGCTCCAGTTTTGCACACAAGCAAATTGCTGGTGGTGTGGGAGAGGGCTGCAGGCTCCCACTGTGGCTGTGTGCAAGGATTTCTAGGCAAGGTGACTGAGCCATTGGTGGAGTTTGTTCTTGGCTTGCTTGCCTCTGCAGCCTTAAAAGTTGTCCTTGTGTCCTGTTCTCCATTAAAAAAAGGCATGGGTATGTCTAAGACTCTCTAATTTCCAGGACTTTGTAAGCAGAGTAATGGGCCCAGCCATCCTGTGCACCTACTTGTTTGTTTAGATGCCTGACTCATCATCTGCCTTTTCCCTTTGCTCAGAAGGTGTCTGGGGAGCTGAACTTCAAGATCCGGGCAGAGTTTGCCCGCCTTCATCAGATCTTGGAGGAAGAGGAAAGAGCTGTGCTGGCAGAGCTGGGTGAAAAGGAAGAGCAGTCGCTGGCACGGCTGCACGGGGACGTCCACCGGCTGGAGGAGGGGATGTCAGTGCTGCAGAGGGACATAGAACGCATTGAGCAGACCCTGAGCAAGATGGACGAGGTGTCGTTGCTGGAGGTGAGAGTGTTTGGCTGACCCTGGCAGGAGGCTGAGGGGTGTTTCAGGATCTGAATTTGGGATGGGGAGAGTCCTAAATGACAACACTAGGCTGTACCTCAAAGTCATTCTTGCTGCCATCCCTCCTGATGATCTACCCAATCCCTTGGAGCCTGGAGGCTTTAGCCACAAAGGATATGGTGATCTCTCAGATGTGGTGGCTCTCGGGAACCTTCTTCCTTCTCTGTCACACCTGTGAAATTGCCTTGGACGCAGTGCCCAGGCAGTTTCCCCCAGAGTGGGGGTCCTGGCAGGTTGGTTTCCTATCTCTGTGCTGTGTGACAGCAGGAGGCAGGACAGGGAGCTTATTTGTACAGCTGCATGAATTACAGACAGTGACTGCTAATTCTCTCTGCTCCTCACTGCAGGTGGAGAGCCTGGATATCAGGTATGTGTCTGGCATGAAAGAAGCTGATTCCCTTTTCAGGAGCTTATCTCTGTCCCTGGCTGGGACCACATGGGGGAGGGATCTTATCTTAAGTTTTAAAAGCATCACAAATTGCTCAGTAAGCTGCTGGTGCTGTGCCACGTGGGGGTTGGCCCTGGCATACGCAGGATGCTCTCCTCAGGGAGCGTGCATGTTGAGACAGCTGGGCTGGAATAGCAGGTGGAGGAGCCCTGCACGCTGCAGGCAGGAGCAAGGCTGATGCCGCAGCCTTTGTTTGGGTGCTTTGGCTTCTCCCTGCCCTCAGCTTCCCATGGCTCACAGGGCTGCAAAAAATGACCCCAAGGTGCATGTTTGAGGCTGCGAGTAGCTGAGGGACAGAACTGCCAGAGGAGAGTGTGTCCCTGTCCCCTCCCTGCCCAGGCGCTGGAGTGGGGTGCAGCCCTGCGCCGCAGGCCTGGCCTGTTCACTGGTGCGGGAGTCCCGCTTGGGTGCGCTGGGTGCTGGTCAGCCAAGAGTCAGTGCTCTGCGAGCGGTGCTGCTGAATGTGTCTTGGTCTGCAACACCGCTGTCCTGAGCCACTTGCTGTGCTGAGGGTAGTGCCACTCTGGGGGGAGCAAGCAGCCACCAGACAGGTTTGCGTCCCATCTTTACCGAATCCATCGCATGTGGTGACGTGCTGCAGTCCTGGCTGTGCTCTTCCCGCGTGCCTCGCTAGCGGCACAGCAGAGGAGCCGACTGCTACTCTCTCTGCCCCAGACCCTCGCTGCGTGTTGAGACCCAGCCTGCCTTTGACCTGGAGCACTACAGGGACAGCTGCAGCGGTCCCTTGCAGTACATCTTCTGGAGACGGATGCTGCGGTCCATCTGCCCCGGTGAGTGGATTGGTGTGAGGGGTGGAGTGTTTTGGATGGTGGCAGGGCTGGAGACTCTCTGCAGAGGGAATATGCAACTGGTAAAATGCCATACTCAATGTCTCCACAGCTCCTGCCCCACTCACCTTTGACCCTGAGTCAGCCCACCCCAACCTGGTCTTCTCCAGAGACCTGACAGCAGTGACAGAGAGAGATCGAGCCCAGCCTGTCCCCAGCAGCCCCCGGCGTTTCTGTCAGTGTGTCAACGTCCTGGGCTCGCAGACCTTTGACAGCGGCCGGCACTACTGGGAGGTCTGGGTGGGCAGCAAAACCAAATGGGACCTTGGGGTGGCTGCTGAGGCTGTGGACCGGGCAGCGAAGGTCAAGCTGTGCCCGGAGAATGGCTACTGGACACTTCGCCTGCGGAACAGGACGGAGTACTGGGCCACCACCACCCCCTGGGCACGCCTGACTCCCCGCCGCCCCCCCCGGAAAGTGGGGGTCTTCCTGGACTGCCAGGAGGGCACCGTCGCCTTTTTTGATGCTAGGGACATGTCCCACCTCTTCACCTTCCACCAGGTCTCTGCAGAGAGATACTGCCCCTTCTTCAGCACCTGCTTTAGTGATGGGAGGGACAACATGGAGCCCATGCGCCTCTGCCACCTGGCCCTGTGAGGGATGGGGAGGAGGAGGGCACTTTGGGGACACCAGTCTGGCTCCTGGTCTTTCACTGCTATGCTGCTAGCGGGCTGCCTGGGGCCATGCTAGAGGCTGATCTTGCACACATGGACCTGGTGGGTGTTGGAGGGGCTGTTTTGGTTTTGGGAGGGAGGAGGCAGATGAGTCTCTTCCCAGCTCCTGTCTGCCCTCCCTTCTCTGTGCCATGGGCTGTGGGTGCTGCACTGCATTCCCAGAGGTGCCTGGCACCCCTTGAAGAACAACATTTGATGCCCAAGTGTTGCGCAGGTCAGTAACTGCAGTCGCAGGGCTGCTGTGGAGGTGGCCACAGGCTGCACCTCCTGTCCCTCTACACTCCCACCCATAAACCCTGTGGAGGAGAGCAGCGGTCCCCGAGCACCATCGGGTGTTTCTTGACACAACTCTGCATCCCAGCAGCGGGCAGCCTCTGCTTGTAGAGCTTTGTGCGGAAGGGCGCCGGGACAGCGGCAGAGGGAGCTCGGTGCCTGGCATGGGCCCTACTGTGGCACTGCCTCCCCTGTGCTCTGTCACCATTAAAGCTCATTGGAAATACCAGTGCCTGCTGGACCTGCTCATGGCTTGCATGTTGGGGGGGATCTACTGCACTGGGGTGTAGCACAGCCTGGGGGCACAGAGCAGCCCAGGAGGCACAGAAGAGCCCCTGCTCTCACCCAGCCCTGTCCTTGGAGCACTTTCCCATGCATCTTGCAGGGGCTCTTGGCCTTTTGCTCACCCCCGCTCTGTCAGGCTGCTTGAGAAGAAGGTGGGAGTTTGGCTGTCCTGTGGGGTTGGGGAGCTTTGCCTTAAGATCACACCTGGCTTTAGGCTCTTGTGTTTTAAGATCCTGTCTCCTCTGGCCTGCCTGGCTCTAAAGACTTTGTATGTGTGAAAAATGCAAAGTCCTATTTCTGGACAACTTCATAAAAGCCTGGGTGATCCCAGCATGGTGGTGTCCCCACGTTCTGGCTGGGGGGGGTGGGGCAAGTTCAGCAGATTTGGCTGCTGCAGTTTGTGCCTGCGGGTGCTGGCCACATCCCCAGCTCGCTTGGCCTCGCTTGCAAGTCAGTGGGCTTTCTGCTCCCTCCTGGTCCCCAGTTGGGCTTTAACTGGTAAGGGAGCTCTGGTCCCTCCCTGCTGAGCCCCTGGGCTGGATGCTAAGCCTCCTCTTCTGGCTCCTGCCTTGCCTCTCACTGCACCCCAGCCTCAGCAGAAATAGGAGTGGAGGAGAAAGCTCTTGGCTTGGAAATGTTGCTGTGAGCAGGAAAAGGTCCTGGTCCCTGGAAGCTGTCATCCCCCTCCAAGGGCTGGGAGCCCCTGAGGGAAGGTGAGGCTGGTTTGATCACAGCAGGGAGCTGCAGCTGGGGAGGCTGAAACCCATCACCTCCCCAACCTGCCCCGAAACCACAGGCAAGTAAGGGTGGGCAGCAGCAGGCAGCCATCCCTGAAGCACGAGGGGGAGCGGATCTGGCAGGAAGCAAGCGCAGCTGGGCTTTGGCGGCTGCCGGCTCCCGCTGCCCACCGCTGCCGTGTGGGCCGGTGTGGCGGCACGGGCTGCGAGCAGCTCACTGTGACTTGTGCCAGTGCTATCGCTGCCACCTCCTACACCCTCTCCTTGCCAAAAGCAGAGCTGGAGACCAACGAAACCTGCTTGTCCCAAATCCCTGGGCTGAGCAGCCTGCCAAGGAAGCACATCCTTCCTCCTCCTCCTGCTGCGCTGTGTGGTGGCCATGGTGTGCCGCTCCCAGGCAGAGCCGTGTTTTGGGGTATAGCATCCTCTCCTGGCACTGCCAGCAGGGAAGAGCTCTGGCAGGATGGCTGGGGCAGGCAGAGCCTCTGCCCTGCACCCAGCACACGCAGCGGCTCCTATGCGCGGGGAAAATGCTGCTCTGAGCTGCTGTACATGCAGCGTTAGCCCAGCAAGGAAATGCTCCCTGCTGTTAAATGCTGCCTGAAAAATGCGTTTCACTCATAAAATACAGAGTGGAAACTGCAGGCGTGGTGTGAATGCAGCGACCGACTGGGCCTGGCCCTGGGTTTGGGCAGGAGGAGATGGGAGAGTGGGCTCTGTGCGGGCAAAGCACCCCTCTCTGCTCCGGCATCTGGGCTCTGTACCTGCCAGGGCTGGCTCTCGCCATCTGCCCACAGGACCAGGCTGTGTTCTCCCTGCAGGTTACCTCGTTGTTTTGTCCCTGGGTGTCCTGAGAGCCACCCATGTGCCTTTCCTGTAGCTGTGCCTGGGGCTGGGCAGTGTCCGGCAGCTCCTGCCCTCGTCCCCTGCTGCAATGAGTCTGTGTCTTTATCCTGTGCTTTAGGGAAGCCTTTGGGACCTTCCTCGGGTCCCTACCACGAGCCAGAAGGGGAACATGATTTTAAAATAAGATCCTTTTGTTTCCCAGGGTGGCAACAATGGAAAAGTCCCATCGGTCCCACAGTCACCCGGTGTTTGTGATGGAAAATTCCCCATGGTCACAGGGAGAGCCCTCCCCGGTGTCCCGCCGTTAGATGGCAGCATGGACAGGCTGGTCTGGGCCACCACCGCCTGCACGGTGCCACATCTGGACTGTAATGGGTGGAGGACACCAAAATCCCTTGATTTTACGGGTGACAGAGAATCCCCCCCTGTCCCCCAGGTCAGACACTCTGCTCTTCTTGCGCTCGGCCTCCCCAGGCTGCCCTTGGGCCGTGTGTTTTGTCCAGCATCTCAGCAGTGCGATGTGATTCATCCCTCCATCGCCGTTCGCACCTCACCACCTCACCACCTCACTGCGCGGCTCGGGTGCACGATGACCCCTGATGCTCCCAGTGGTCCCCAGCGCGGGCATGCTGCCATGGCAGGGCGTCCCACAGCTGCCCCGTCTCTGATCACGGCCCCCAGCACCAGGGAAGGGTCTGATCCTGCAATCTCAGCTCTTCTCCCGGTGGCGGCGTGCAGTGCTGCCCCTCTGCATGGTCCCCAGCTCTGCCCATCATCATGGCAAGTTTTAAAAATCTCTCTCCATAAAGTTGCAGGGCACCCACCTGGGACAGAGGGACACCATTGCCTTCAGTTCCTTTGGGACTGAGGGAGGTGGTCCAAGATGAGTGAGCTGAAGAGCAATGCAGCGGTGCTCTCAGGGTTAAAAACTCACTAACTGGGCCGGGGGGAGTCGCGTAAAAAACTCTGTGGCTTGGAGCCCCTCTGACAGCTCCAGGGGAGGGACTGGGGGATTTCTTCCACAGGTTTGGCAACGCGAGCAGTTGAGCGCACAAGAAGTTTTGATGCCTTTTCGAAGCCATGAGCACATGGTTCTCATCCAGGCTCTTTCTTCGCTATCTGCAAGTGTGCATAATTAATAACCCTCTGGGGCGCAGCGTGAGGCTGTGTTAATTTATCTATCCAGCACGCGTTGGGTGCGCAGACAGTGGGCCGGGGCTGTGCCCACCGTGCTGCCGCACCCCCAAAGCTCTGCCGTCGCCTCCATCCGAGGCACATTCGCGCTCAGTTCGCACCGAGCCGGAGCCGCTGTCGCTGGCAGTGGTGTGGGGGCCGTGCCGTCGCCATCCTGCTGCCAACGTCACGGTCGTGTGCATGGGTTTCGGTGTACGCCTGCCAGAAAGGGGGGTGCCACATGTAACGGGGCTGGGGAGCAGCGTGGCTGCCTCACACTGCTGGCAGTATGCATGGATGGGTGGCATGAGTGGGGGTCCCTAATGGTCCCCTAAATGAGTAGGGGTGCAAGTGTGTGCACTCAGATGTGAGAAAGTGCATGTGCACCTTTGTGTGTCCCTGGGGGGGTGCAGGAGGAGTGGGGACTCGGGGGGTGTGCAGGACTGGTATGTGCATACAGGTGTGAGGTGTGGGCTTTGGGGGGTGCATGCAGGCCGGTGTGAGTCGTGTATGTTCATGTCAGGTGTGTGCACACAGTCTTAGAGGGTGTCTGTGTGGGTTCCTCCTGCTCCGGGAGGTCAGATTGTGCACCTGGACGCATGCAGGAACGAAGGAGACGTGTGGGCATTTGCACACCGGCGTGGGTGACGCAGGTGCACGGGGTGCACAAAGGCGTCCGGGGTGTGTGTTGGCAGGACTATGCACAGAGGCGTCCGTGCACAGGGGTGATGCACACGCGTGCACTCAGCTGCAGCCGGACGCACACCCATGACAGGCAGGTGCGGGACGCCCACGCAGGCGCGGGGGGGTGCAGACGCCCCGCCGGTGCCCGGAGCCGCAGGTGCGGCCCCCCCGCCCGCCGCCCCGCCCCGCCCCGCCCGCCGCCCCGCGGGCTCGGCGGAGGGCGGCGGGCGGCCCGGGCGGGCGGAGGAAAAGGAAGCGGCCCCGGTGCTCCCCGCCCGCCCGTCGCCGTGCGTTGCCGCAGCTGGGGCGCGGCGGGAGCAGAGCTCGGGCGCGGGGCGCTCCGCACCGCATCGCTCCGCGCCGCCCCGCACGGACCTGCCCGCGGCCCCGGAGATGAAGAGAGTTTGCACGCTGTCCTTCTGGCTCTGGCTCGGCATTGTCTCGGAGGCAGGTGAGCGCTGCGGGCGGCCCGGCCGGGGCTGCGGGCCGCCCGCTCTGCCGCCCGCCCCGCACCTGCGGGCGCGCTGGGGATGGGGCTGCCCCAGCGGGACGGGACGGGACCCGGCGCTGCCGGCCCGTATGTCTGCCAGACCCCGCAAGGAGCCACGCTGCCTGCCGCGGCGTCCCCCGTCCCGGGCGGGGATGCGCCGTGCCCCGGGACCGCCTGCCCGCCCCGGGCTCCGCCAGCGCCGACACAACGCGCCCTGGGCTCCTCCAGCCCCGACGGGGACCGACGGCCTCGGTGTCCACCCTGGGTGTCCCCGACGGCCGTGACAGTGTCCGGGACGGGAGGACCCTGTTGCCGTCCCTGCGGGGTTCGGGGCCGCGGGTGAGCCCACGCCGTGTCCGTGCCGCGGGTGTGCTCATTGCAAGCAGGGAGAAAACCGCATCGGACTCTTGCAGGAGGGATTTCTCTGCGCCGGGAAGCGCCCGGCCGGCAGGGCAGCCTGGAGGCCGGCTCCCTGCTCTGTTTGTTTATTTTTTCATGCACAGAGTCATTAATTTGTGAGCGCCGGGCAGCGTGTTGGGGAGGACAGCATGGGGCGGTGGTGGCCCATGCCATGGCCGTCCAGCCTGCCTCTCCCGGCCGCTTGCTGGCAGCTCTGGTCCACTTGGGAAGGCACCCAAGGCAGATCCCAGTGAAATGCTTTTCCCTTCCATAGAGCTTTTAGGGTAAAAGCCTGTTGGGCAGTGAGTTGAACCGCATGGCCGCAGCTTGGGTCAGGTCAATGTGGGACCATGGCAGAGATGGTGCTACAGTGCCCTTCCAGAGCGCTGAGACCATGGGACTGACCAGAGCTGGGTGGGCAATGCCTGGGCAGCGGGGATGGGGCACCAGCCCCACCAACCTTCCCCCTGGGAAGCTGCTGCTTGCATGGGTCTTTACTGGATCAGAGCGAGCCTGATGGAAAGTTAAGAACGCTGGAAGCTTGCGATGTGGGGAGATGAATTTTGGGAGCATAAATAGAATTTTCTATACCTTCAGCTCAATGACTCATTGTCACCGGCAGCATTTGCTGCTGTTGTTGAAGTGAGCTCACGGGAGGCTCGCAGGGCTGGCCACAGAGGTGTGGTATGGACAGCATCACTGGCAGCGGCAGTGTCAACCTGCTCTGCCCAAATGCTGCTGATGGCTCTGGTGCTGTGGGGCCAAAGGACCCACCGGGCTGCTGGAGCTCAGGAAGAGCTCTAGGAGGCAGGGCAGAAAGGGACCTGCTGCTGGTGGCATCGCGGCGGGAGCTGCAGCTGTTCAAAGCTTTCTTGTTAGCAATTTGTAAAGCATCGTGTAGCTGTTCTCAGGTTCTTTCATCTCCCGGGGGTGCAGGGAGCGGTGCCTGGGAGGCTCTGGCCAGGGCGGCTGTGCGATGTGTGGGCCTCGTCAGCGCAGGGCTGCGTAGAGCTTTGAAGCACTTGGGTGCTACCTGATTAGTGCAGTGACGAAGGGTGATGTGGAGCTCAAGTGGGGGACCATACCCTGTGGGTTTGCTGCCTCCTCTTCTGTTCTACCTGAGACCAATTTGTCGGTGCGTAAAGGACCCACAAATTCCTTGTTAAGCATAATCCCAGCTGGGTGCAAATATTTGCTCCCCTTGGAAGCAGGGACAGAGGCTGTGAGACTGTTCCACCTGGCAAGGGTGGAATAGTCATCTCAGGATGATGAAAGGTCTGTTTCGGCTCTGCGTCCTCCTTGTTCCCACACCTTGGTGCCCGGTTAAATGGGCTCGGCTAGGAGGGGATACCGTGGATAATGGCACGCAGGCTCTCCTTATGTCCCAGCTCTGCAGTGCTCCCAGAATGGAGTAGAGTTGGGGAGCCGCCCTTTGCAGGCTGTAATTGGGGGCAGCAAGTGGAGGTTCAGCCCCAGCATCCCAGGGCACCTCGGGGTGACCCTTTGTGGATGGCGATGACAGCGTGTGCTCCCTGAGCTCTGGGCATAGAGCAGCGCTGACCACCACACAGCCCGTTGGGGGCTCTGGCTTGCTGTTTTCAAGAGCAGTTTTCAATGCCCTTTGCGTGAGGGAAGGGCCTGTGCTTGCATAGGACCTGAGCCGACTCCGTTGGTGCTGCTGCTTGCCCTCCTCTAAGATCACGCAGACCTCCGCGGCCGGGTGCTCGGACAGCCCCGCGCTGACCGTGCCAGCAGCAACATTCGCCTTCGCCGCTGGGATTTGTAGCAGTTGCTTTATTGCAAGTAATAAACATGGGCCGTTTCAGCAACACCCTTTCATGCGAAAGCCCACGAGCGCACAACAAACCCTGCTCTGCCTTAACCCCGTCGCTTGTTAGAGATGAAGCAGAGCCAGGGCCGAGGAGGAGGAGGGTGGTGGAAGGGCTGCAGCCCGCTGTGCCCGGGGGCTGCTGGGGAGGGGGCAGCCACGGCCCCTGTGCCCTGCCATCTGCTTAGGGACGATTTTAGATGAATGGGCTGCAACTACCGCTCTGGGATTTGGCTCGGGCACGCGAGCCCGCGGCTCGCTGCCTGCACAAACAGCCACGAGGGTGTTTGTTGCTGAACTCGGTTTGACATCTGGTCGGGGGGACACTCCCCCGGCAGCACAATATCCCCGGCCAGCACAGCCAGGGCGGGAGGGGGCTTCCTCTGGCGTGTCCCACCCCACGCTGCTGCCTCTCTCCCATGGGCTTGCTCCACGCGGGATTGCTGTCCCTGGGGTGTCTCTTGGCCCCACACGGGTGCGGTGTTTTCCAGGGCAGGCGTGGGAAGGGCAGGTGCTCCCAGCCGGCCAGGAGGGAACAGGCTGTTCCCAACGTCCCAGGGCAGTTCCTGGGGAGGGAAAGGGAGAGCAGGGATCCCACGGGAACGGCAGCAGGAGGGGGCCATGGCTAGGCAGCAGTTTCTCCGATGCCGTACAGGGCATCTGCAGCACTCAGGAGGTTGCTTTGCAGAGTGGCTGCCAAGCAGGGGGGGCTCTTGATGGGTCCCCAGGTCTGGATGGCTCTCAGCAGCTTTTGGGAGAAACGTGGGCCCTGGAGATAGCACCCACCTCACCCACCTTCTTCCCAGCCACATGAGCTGGTGCAGCAGAGGCGTTTCCAAATGAACGTCTGGAATGTCTTTGCATTCAGCCTGCTGGACTGAAACAGCCCCAAGCAATGGGGGCAAGGTGGGGGGCTCCCTCACCCCCAGTTTGGGGTGGCTGTGTATTTTAATCCAGTAGTGGGGGAGAGCTGCAGTAACGCTGGTGTGATGGGGATCCTGGGGGCGTCCTGCAGGTGTGGGAGAAGCAGAAAGCCCTGTGATGGCCGGACCCCGCAGGGTGCGCTGCCCACGGAGGGTGGGGAGCCGGAGCAACGGTTGTGGTGGTTTCCGTGTGAGGAATGGCTAAACGTCACAGGGTGCTTCCGCCACGAAAGACGGGCCGGGTCATCGTGACAGAGGGCTGCAAAATCACAGCTCGCCTGGAGAAGGCAGTTCCTGGCTGGTTCCCATGGTGGGAGGATGAGGGGCATGGGGTGAGGGGCGGCAGTAGCTTGTTTCACAGCGCTGTGGAGCTTGTCGCCACGGGGTCTTGTGGGTGTTAGGCATTTGCCTGGGTCCATGGGCAGTTGTGCATGGAAAAATACATGGGTTTGCAAGGAAAAGATCCACAGGCAGTTAAAGCTGAAAGCCCCCTTTCCCACCCCAGACTGTGAGCCAGAGGTGCCCAGGACTGTGTTTCGCCTTGACCTGCCCCAGCTACCCCTGCACAGGCAGCTCCTGCAAATCTCCACCTGGGCGAGGGGCAGCGGGGAGCCGGGCACACAGCCCCCAGAGGGTCCCACGCCAGCTGGGTGCCACGGGGGGACCTCGACCGTCTGGTGCGGGCCAGCGTCTGCTGGGGGGACCAGAGCTGAGCCTTGCCCTGGGCCGGAGCTGGAATTATCTTTTGTCCTTCATTAGGGAAAGAAATATTGCTGCAGCTGCACTGGCATCTAGTGACTGGTTAAATTAATTCCAGGGTTTTATTGCCTCTGGCTATCCCAGACCTTTGTTTCTTGTTTCACGTTGTTAAAAGAGAGGGTTAGCTGGGTCCCAGGGGGGCTTTTTCTCTCTGGTCAAAACAGTTCTGATGTTTTCGGCTCACAGTATTATTGCCCATCTGCGGTGCCTCATTGTTAACGCAAAATAGTGGAAGCGGAGATGGCCTGTGGTCAAGTCGGCGAGGAGGCACAAGCCCTTGAGCCCAGCGTGACCGCTCATTTTGTTGAGCGGCTGCAGGCAAATCGCTCCATCTCTAGGTGCAAGTTCAGCAGAAGGAGGGTGAAAACCTGGCCCCGCGGCAGCTGGTGGTGAAACTCCCACTAAGTTTTATAAGCTGAGGATATTAAGTGGGGAGTCTCTCCTGGAGCTGTTTCCCTGCCGAGGTAGCAGAAACAGGTTTCAGCCAGTGACTTGTATTTCACCTTACAACTTCTCCCACGTGTGAATTGTTTTTCTTGCTGTGTTTCTGCCCCCTCCTCCCAGGGCAAGGATCTCCAGCGCAGACTTTGCGGGCCAAACCTGGAGGTGCCGTGGGACGGACGTCATGTGCTGATGAGGGAGGATTAGTTTAGGGGGTCAGGAAAAGACTCCGAACTGGGGAAACAGAGAGAACGCGGTCGCAGTGAAATGCAAGAGGTAGTCCGAGCAAATGCTGTCGTCTCCCCTTCTCTGAGCACGTAATAACCAGGTGGCTGCTGCTCCCCTGCTCTGCTTCAGTGCAGTGAAAGGCAGCAATGACCCCAGGGCTATCCCCAGGAAGGGCTGTGAAAAAGGGCTGAGTGGATTGCAGACTGTCGTGGTCACTGTTACTGATGCCCTGGCATGAGCAGAGAGAAAGAGGAGATGAGATTTTTACCCGTTTGCAGCAGCCAGTCCAGAGCTGGTCGCAACTCTCGGCAGAGCCTGGAAAACCCTAGTTCGGTTGCAGAGAGATAAGCAAGAGAATAAGCTCAACCCTGCTCCCGGTCTCAGTGCATGCAAAGAGGGAAGTGGTCAGAGTAGCTCAGTGATGCTTTTGGGACCCGCTGCTGTCATGTGAGGTGTAGCCACTCACCTGCATGCAGGCGCCGAGGGGTTAAGCCTTCTCCTGGCCGTGGCTCCAGTTGGCTGGGCAAACGCCAGCCGGTGTGCCGAGTCCGCCCGCCTGGGTCGGCGGTGCTAGCGCCGGTGACGCAGCGCCCGGGCACCACCCCAGCATGGCTACGCCGCACAGCATGACGAGGCCGCCCGCCCGGGCAGGCGCTGGGGGCCAGGGCATCCCCCTGGGGAAGGGTTAAGTGAAGACGAGCCGTGCCAATGCCAGGCTGGGTGTCCAGGTTCTCCCTTGGCGGAGGTCAGCGGTGGTTCATGGGAAAGGAAAAATTGGCAGCTGGGCCGGATGTCCCTGCGTTTCCCCTCTTCCTGCAGCCGCCTGAACGACGTTCCTTATTTAGCTTTCCTGACGGACAGGAGGAATCTGATGGCGGAAACTGTCACTGCCTGATAACAGCGCAGGGACCCCTTTATGATGGGCGGCACGGCAGGGAACAGGGCAGCGCTCGTCCTCGCTGGGAGCGCAGATCCGGGCAGCCGGGGCTGCCCTTTGCACCGGCTTTTTGGGGGCGTCTGCGAGTAGGGAGGGAAGGGCACTCACAGCCCTTCCCTTTGTGTTGGTTTGTGTACAAACACCCTCAGTGCTATTTAAAAGACTCTCAAGGCCAAGAAGAGATGGCATGTGTATATATTATATTGGCTTTTTTTTCTTCTTTTTGGTGAAGCATCTGAGCTGGTGAAAAGGGTCGTGGATGGGGAGAGGGGAGGCAAGGAGCAAAGCCGTCCTGCCACGGTCTGAGACCCGGTAAGGCTTTCCTCTCACTGGCAATGAGGACGTGAAGGGCAGCCAGGGCTGGGATGCTTCAGCAAGAGCTGGGAATGATGACCAGTGCCAGGAGTTGGACACACATACCAGTTACCAGGACCGTCTCCCATACAAGGGTTCTCTGCAGATAAACACTGCAAACGAGATGTTACTGCATGTTTTATTGTCCCCAGCTTTCTCTCCATAGAAGATGGCATCTTGCTAGTGTCTGCGCCATTCTCTCATACGTGCCCGTCGTGACCAGTCCCAAAACCACAAAAGGTCCTGAAATACAGCCTGGATTTCAGTGTATCCATTGATTTTTATCTTGCATCTGTGGAGGCCACCAGGCTGCTCCCATACCAATAAGAGCATTGTTTCCATGGCAATTAATGTATTTAAAAAGGGCAGAATGTACAGCGAGACTGTATTTTTTTTTAAAGAAGGCAGCCCTTGCTGCCGGACTGGGTTGTGGACTCCTAGTCTGTGCAGCGCACGGATCGGCATCGCTGTGCTCCGCGTTGGGATGCAGGGCTCAGCTGGGCTGGGTGGCACGGGGCTCGCACAGACCTGTGCAAAAGCCACGCTACAGCCTCGCAGCGCTGAGATCACCGGTCGCCTGCTGCTCGGAGAGTCTTGTGTTCCCTGGGGTGGTTAGAACTGCATGCTCCGAGGTGCATATCTGACCGTTTCACTTTTAGCTGAGCAACATGAAAAAATCTTCCTGCAAGACTCGAGACCTCAGCAGGAACTCACGGGAGTTGTTTCTGCGCTCTCTGAGCAGTCTACTATATGACCAGGTCACCTACCTGAGCATCCATGAGTTGCAGGATTAAGGTTTAGGTCATCAACCTATGCTGGTACCTCAGAACCAAATGCTTCTCACTTCAGCTAGGTTCAAATTCCTTTTGTGTTCGCTTTCTGTCATCAAGCGGCATAGGCAGGGAGATTGGTGTGAAGGGAATTGCTGTATCAATCCATTTGTGTTCATATATTGCTCTGTCAGTGCCACTGGTGCATGCAGGGCTGGCAGACATGGGAAGGAAGCAGGAGCTCCTGCCTTCTGCCCCAAACACCAGTGCACATTTCGGATGGCCGTGCTGGGAATGAGGTACCCATGGGGGATAACAGGGCTTTGCATCCTCCTAAGGCAGAAAAAGCGGCAAAATTCATATTGCAAGTTATTTGTTTAAAATGATACATGTTTCTTATGGTGTGACTTCCTAGCGTGACGCATAGTTGCCATTGCAGCGAGATGAGTTAACTTCCTGCTATACCTTCCTGGGCAGGAGTGTCACCCAGCCCATCCCAGTCAGATAAAGGTTTAGTGTATAGCCTAAGGCACTTGCTCTACAGCCTGTGAGGGGGAAGAAAGGCTTTTCTGGAGGCACTCCATCCCATCTTCAAAGAGGTGTTGAAGGAATTGCCTTAGGGGAAGTGATGGCTGAGACTGTTCCCAGCCTGTGTGGTGTCTGCACACGTGTGTGTCCCCAGGACCGGCACTGCCCCTCTGCCGGGCTGCATTTCACCCTGCAATCCGTGCTCTTCCTCGCCGGCTGCCCCGGCTGCCTCTACATCAGCAGCTTGCAGCTGCACGAGGGAACAGGCACGGTCCAGTGGAGGGTGGACGAAAGAGCAGCATCAACCAAAACAACTGACGGCCTCAGCCTTGGGAGACGGGGCCAGGAGGAGGCCGGGAGGTAGTGGGATCATGTGGAGTGAGCAGTAGACAAAGGAAGGAAGTTTTTATTACTGGACCAAATCCTGAAGTCTTTCAGTTGTATTTAGGCCAATGCCTCAATGACTTCAGTGGAGACTGGTCCGAGTAAAGAGAGAAGAAAGGGCTTCAGGATCTGGGCCCTGGGTAATTGTGTCACGTGGGAAGCTTATGAAGAATTTGCAAGCTCATGATGGCTTTCCTGAGCAGCTGGTGCTAGCCAGTGAGCAGCACCCATGGCAGCCAGGCCTAGGTCACCATCCTCTTCCTCTCTGGGGACACAAAGCGCCCATCCTGCAGCGGGTTCACCATTTTGGCCGCTGGCAGGGCTTCATGGGGCTTGGTGGACCCCACGGGGCCCAGCCAGGTGCACCAAGTTGGGTAGTGGCTCCACAGGTTTGTGAAGGTCTGTCTGCGTGCTCGCAAGTCCCAGGAGGCCCATGGAGGCTCTTGGGGTCCTCCATCAGCTTTCTGACTTACAGAGGCACATGGGCTCTTCATGCAGCAGGGAAGTCTGTAAAAGGTTTACTGGTTTCATGTGTTCCCCCCAAAAAAAGCTACAAAAAGTGCAGGGCTACATAGCAGAGCCTGGAAAACCCTCCATTGATTTCCCTGCGTGTGGAAGGTCCCACTTCGGCTGGGGGAAGCATGTACATGTCTGCGCAGACACACACGTGTGTGCTGACAGTGGGGCTCAGCTCTGGGCTTGGCTCTCCCTCTGTGACTTGTTTTCCCCACTTCTGAAATACTGGCATCTGCTGAGATGGATGATGTAGTGACCTAAGAAAATAAATACTGACAAAAGTAAGGGTCAAGTCAATAGTTTCCATGGACGACGGTAAATCTTGATATTTACTGAGGCAAGAAGGTTGGGCAGGAGTTGTGGTTTATACTCAGACTTGGAAGCTGCCAGCTCAGAGTGATGGCAGCAAGCAAAATTGCATCCAACAGAGGTGACTGCATCCAGCACACACAGAAATCCATCACGCACGCGTTAGATTTTCCCAGCCTGAGCAGAGTCCTCAGTGAGGCATAATTTGGCTTAAGTGGCCATCACCCCTTCACCACGCTGCAGTGCTCAGCCCTTGGGAAGCAAAGGGCAGAAGTTTAACTGCATGTCCCAAAAGCGTGGCGGCCAGCTGCGGTGCGGGATGCCCCCGTGGGAGGTGCACGCATTCACACCAAGAAACTCGCTGTGCTGCTGGCCGGGCACAGCGATCCTTGTGCTGGGATGAAACACTAGGGAAGCAACCACCTTGCCTGCAGACAGGGTTATCCAGCGACACCTTCGTAAAGCAATTTAGCTAATGTAGCGTGCGTGCGGGCCTGATGACTCCTCATTTGGTTTGTTGGTTGTGGCCAAACTATCAAATTCAGCAGGTCTTGGGCTGCTGTCTGTAAGTGCTGGCTCCGGCAGTACTGCCGGCGCTGGGATGGGATCAGGGCATACCCTGTTCTTCATCTCCTCCCTGTGCCATGATGTCCCAGTGCCCAAGTGAAGGGGAGCCACAGCGTACCCCATACTGCCCTGTTCTGGGCAGACAGGCTCAGGCCCCAGTATGTGCCCCCTTGGGTGACAGTGTTGTGGTGGGATTTTCCAGCTTGGTCAGGTAGGTCCAACAGACTTGCTTGCTCATGCGCTATGAGGACTAACAGAGGCAACCAGAAGGCATGAGTGATGGCTTGATGTCCCCAGTTTGAACACTTGAGGATGGGTTTTGATGTCCCTCAACCCTTCTGGGTTGTAGGGAGGCAGGATCCTGTCCAATGACATCGGTCGTGCCAGAATTGCACCCAGGCCAAGACGCGATGCCTGCTGCCATGCTGCCTGCGTTGCCCAGTGTTGCCCCTCAGCAACGCTCGACATTTCACAATATTTATGGCCGCTCCTCACCCTTGGCTGCTTAGACAAATAAAGCCTAATGCAGCCTGAGGCAGTTAATCCCTGGCTCTCCCGCCTCCCAGCAATAACAAGGCCTGGGTGGCATTTCAAAGAATGCACTGGGGGAGAGGGGGAGCACTGGGATCTATCTTTTATAGAGCAGTGGAAATACAAGCCTGCCTTCATTGAAGATAAGTGGTGTTGGCCAGGCTAAGCTCCTGCTTAGAGGTTATAGCAGTGATGGAAGGCAGGAGACTCCGCACGGCGTTGGCCCCGCAGTAACCTTTGCCAAAAGAAAAACACTTCTTAATACAATAGTAGATTTAAAAAAAAAAAAAAAAAAAAGAAAAATAAACAGGGCCCCATGTGAACTTAGGAAACTTGTGCTGGCGTGAAGAGAGATGCGCGTGGTGAAATGGCCTGAACAGCACCTGGAAGGGCTCTGGGCCCCAGAGTCACGTTGCTGGGAATGGGAAAGGGCCCATGTCTGTTCTCAGCCCCTTGGTCCAGTGCGGTGCCGACACAGCCCCACTGCCAAGTGGCTTCTCCTGGCTTTGTGGACCAAGCCAAGGTATTTTCCCTTCATTCACACCTTGGCCTTCCTGTGGGGCTGGGAAGGCCATCCCCAGCCTCACCCCACGGCTCTGAGCACCAACTACCTTGCAGTGACCAAACAGGGACAGTCAGGGAAGTGGCGTTTGTCTCTTTAGCACAAGTTCCCTGTTAATACTTGTGCTCCTTTGGTGGAAGTCATTAGCATGTGTAAACGCTTCCTTCCTGTTGCGTCCGCTTGCGTGCTCTTCCCGCTGAGCTGCGTGGCAAGGGAAGCACCTTTGAACGGGAAAACAACAGTCAACCTCTGAGTATGAACAAGAGAGTAACTGGGTGTTTATGAAGCTTGGTAACCTTCTTGTAATCTATTTTTAAAAAGCAGCATAAGGTGTTTCAGCTTGCTGGCCTTCAAATAGCACCAGGGTCCGATACTGCCATTTAGGCTGTGTGTTTCATCATAGGAATTGTGCTATGATATACAAAGTGTGACATTTCCAACTCAGCCTTTCTTGGAAGGGAATTAAATGAGTTTCATAGCTGCGTGAGGGGTGTTATGTGGAGGTGGAGAGAGAAATCTGTGCAGATGTTAAACAGCCAGCTAATCTCAAGTGACGTGAATGCCCTGATACACTTTGGCTCTTGGAGATGATGATTATCATCTCCTGCTGCAGCGGGTCCTGGCTTGTGGTCACAGCTCTGCGCCAGGAGAAACTGAGAGCACACGCGCTTAATTTGCCATCGATGCCCTGGGCAGCCCCGCGGGGCCGGCTTTCCTCCCAGTGCCCCAAGTCTCTCCATCTTCAAGTGTCTTTGCCCAGCAGGGAGCAGATGGGACAGTGACCTGAGAGTGAGGAGCAACCCAGCAAAGCCCTATGTGGGGGGAGAGCTTTGCTGTGCTCTCGACAGCCCGTCCCTCTTGGGGATCCTGCAGAGAGCAGAGTAAGATTTTTATTAACCGCATCGGGGAAGACTCTGGGTTTGGCCAGCTCCAGCTGCTTTCAAGGATGGCAGAAAGCCGAGCTGTGCAGTGTTTTCCAGGAGGGTTGAAATGTCATATCTCCTACGCCACTGTAGATGCGTTTACCCCAGGGAACTGCACCTCCCGTCCTGCTCACGCGGAGGCCAGGAGGGCTCTTAGATCTGCAGCGAGCACTCAGAGCTCTTCCAGCAGCCCTCTCTGCTTGTGCACGTCTGACCTCGTACCTGAGGTTTCCTTCCTCTGCTGCTACCTCTGATGACTAATTCTTCTTTGAAGAGCGTGTGCCTGTGATCTTCCTGCCTCCCCTCGTGCCCATCCCGTCAGAGGCGGCAGAAGGGGTCGTGCAGATGCGTGTGTGCGCACGTGCGGGAGTGCATGCAAGAAGCTGCGCCGTGGAGGAGGGTCTGTGCTCCCCTGCTCCCCAGGCAGCAGCGCTCTCTCATGCCTGTGACCGCTCTTCCCTTTGCTTTTTTTTATTATTTTTAGATTATACTTGATGCTTGAAAACCTTGCTTTGATGATCAGGAAGCTTAAATTCCTCCTGCACTGTGCTTGTGCTTCCTACTTTCTGGACCCATCCATGTCTAATGTAGCTTTTTCATGTTGCGTTGGCTCTGGGATAAATCCATTTTCTTTGCTCCATGTTATCTTTCATTAGAAGGAATAAAGATTACTCCCTTCTTGCTCGAGTATCTTTTTTCGCAAGCCAAAGCAGCCCAGTTCCTGCTGCCCTAAGCTCTGTGGCTTAGGCAGGGATGGAGATAGAAAGAGGCTGCATGACGGGTTCGCAGGGAGCCTGGAGCAGATGGGGAATTGAATCCAGCTTTTCCAAGGCCAAGATAATCATCTAATTGCAAAACTGTTTTCCCCACTTACCCTGTTCATCAGCTTCTCTTGCGCTCAGCAGCTGGAGATCAACTTGAGGATGGGTTGTGCTGCAGAGCAGAAGAGGCACTGCCAGCTCCAGGGCAGCTGTTTGGTTTGAGGGCTCTGAGTTGATTTCAATTCACAGCTAAGTAGCAAACATCTGGATGCAACCTCCAGGGACATGAAGATGGAGGAGCAGGTCTTTTCCGCTTGGCACAGTGCCCCCCAGGCCAGCTGTATGGCTTGCAGACCCCCAAAAAAGAGCGGCATGGTCAGCCTGGCTGCAGCAGCCTGAGTGGGAGGCAGGCAGGGTCCGCAGGCTTTGCTTGCATGGGCGTAAACCTGCCCTGAGTGGGGTACGGGGATTTCTTCAGTGTCCTGCTCAGCCTGTCCATAAGCCAGGAGTTTTGGGAAGAGCTAAACTTCAAAGGCCCACAATTAAGCCCACACACAACAAGGGAAAAGCAAACCTGCAATTTGTTTTTTTCTTTCCAAATGCCCTTTTCTCTCTGTGCTCAGTGCTGACACTCGGGCTCTGTCTGACTTCCCGGTCAGCTGCCTGTGCCTCCTCATCTCCCAGCAAGAGTCAGATGCTGAGGCCTCGCATAGCTTGAACTCCGTCTTTCCACACTGGCACATCCATAGCTCACTTTGATGGGAGCTTCACCTGAGCCCAGCATCTGGGAACGGCTCGTGGTGGAGCTGTAGTTAATGATGTCCAAACTGAGGGTGTGCAGAGACGCTGGTCTCCTCTCTGCTGCTTCTTGTGCTTTTCCCTTTCTCTGTGTCTGTGCAGCAAAGCCCTGGTGCTGTGAGTGGAAGCCCCTGCCTGGGGCTGTCACTGGCCTTGGCATGGGCAGCTTGGGCTCGCAAAAAGGGGACAATGACCTGGCGTGGGCAGGGGGATCCTGCCCTGAGGCACCTGCTCTGTTTTGGCAGTGGGTGGTTCAGGGACTCCTAGACCTGGATGTCTCACCTGGATCATTGTGTGTAAGAGTTGGTGGTGACTTGTCCCCTGGGAGCTTATCCCTCTCCTTGGGAATCTCTCTCCAGGTATCCCACAGTGGCAAAATCCACAGTTTAGCAGAGTTTCATGAAAAGATACTTTGTCTTGTGCCTCATAACTTCATCAGGTACAGCATGAGAAGCAGTGAATAACAGTTTCCTTTCCTGGTGTACCTTGTGTCATTGTGTAGGCTCTCATTTATTCTCAGTGGCCAAAGGTCTCTCTTCAGTGTCCCATGGGTTTGTACCCACTGCTGCCAGAGGTACTTCAGCCCAGTAAAGACCCTGGGGTTACACATGGATAGACGTGTAGATTCTGAATCCTGCAATGGTCAGGCAACTTCCGAGCAGTCCCAAATAGGTTAACGGCAGCAGTACAAGCTTTTCCAGAGCCACCCGCCCAGAGAGCCCAGGGCCCACGTGAGGATGTCCTCGGCCCATCCTGGCCATTCGTTTGTGCTGGCAATCCCTGTCTGCCAGGTACCAGATTTCAACCAATGCTCATTTTACATGAGCTGTGGACCATTCATTGCGTTCCTTCAGTTCCTGCGTAACGAATGGTGCTAATTTCTGTTACCGGTCCCCTAAAGCCATCCGATCCCTCTGCTCTTTCTACGCCGCGTTAATCACATCCTGCAGGAGCAGAGAATGTGAGCAGGGCAAGATTTTGAACGAAGTAAATTAAAACAGGAAGAGAAGCAACCTGACAGTCCTTAAGATGTGGGAGGATAATTTTAATTGAGTTTTGCAGTGTTTAGCCATGCAGTTAATAGGGGCCACTGAAAGAGGGATGGCTGTGTATGCTAAGCAGGGCGGCTTGCCCTGGGCTCCTGCAGAGCTGCAGCCACGGCAGTGGGAGCTGCCACAGGCATTTTGGCAGGTCTGGGGATTTCTGCCCCTTGGGGAGTGAATCCTGTGGACAGAATAGGTCCTGTTCCTGGCTGAAGGCTCTGGGCTCCCCCTCCCCGCACATCCCGCTGAGCCAGAGCTGCCCTCCGAAATGTCAGGGAGAGGAAGCAATCCTCGGCTTGTTAGTTTCGACAAGGAAATAAAACGCACAGATGGCTCGAGCATCCTCTATCTCAAAGGCAGGAAAAGGATTCTCCGGGCAGGAGCAGGCAGCCAACAAACCCAGAGCGATTCAGGGAATGGTGGACCAAACAAAGCAGCGTCTGGCCAGCCCCTGGCCAGCAGCAGAAGGGGTGGGCCAGCGGCCCGCCAAGGGGAAACGAGCTCTCTGATGTGCGGGAGCATCCCTCGCCGGAGCGAGAGCAGCAAACAGCCGGCTCCCCTGGGGCATGGGGAGGCTGCTGACAGCAGAGATCCTGGAGGAGGTCTGCAGGGTGGCCCCGGCTGACCCGCTGCCCCAGGCCGGACATGTGGCTACCTGACAGAGGCTAACTTTGGCTCAGGACGTAGCCTCTTGGGGAGGATGGAGTAGGGAGCGAGAGCCGGGGGGGCGTAGGGAGAGGAAAGACGGCAGGAGACAGAAATGCAAACATGGCCTGACAGCCGTGGGGCAGGGGGAGGGGAGGAGGAAAAAGCAGGGTAAACCTGGCAGGATGGAGCAGGAAACCGGGCTGGAGCGAGGCAGGGCGATGGTGAGATAGTGCTTCCTGCGGAGGGAGAAAGGCAGACAGATAAACACTCCCAGACAGGCGCTGGTTGACCCCTCTTTGGGACGCTTTGGCATGATGTGGCGGCGGGTGCCAAGGGCATGGGTGGCTGTGCCTGTGCAGACCAGAGTCCCAAAAGCAGGTGGCAGCATGGTCGGGCCTTGGGTTTAGCCGAGCTCGGCAGCTGGCTTGTGAAATAACCTGATTTAACCCCTGCGGGCAGGCACCGAGGGCCTGGGACTGAACGTTGCGAAGGTAACTTTGCTCCTCAGGACAGCCCAGCTCTATTGAAAGTGGCTCCTGCTTTCGAGCTCCTCTGTTTCTATCCCCTGATGAGGCTGCCAGCTTGCAAGTTCAAAAGCTGAAGGAGCCCAGAGGGCTCATGGCTTTCTTTGCCTCGTTCCCCATCAGTGCGGATGGCTATGAGATATTTGTGCCTTGCCAGAAAAGAACCAGTTAATTAAAGTTTATGAGCACTGAGAGGCTAAATGGACCTGTTGGGGTGCATGCATTGAGGCCAGAGAAGCCTTTTGAACTGAGGCTGCGGGGTGCCAGAGGCTGGGGGACTGGAGCAGAACACCCGGCCTCGTGATACTGCTGGTCTGGCTGTTGCTGCTTCTGCTTGTGTCGGGACCGTGCTGCCATTGCAGGATGCACTGCTCATGTCTCCCCCAGCTCTCCGCTTGGCTGGCAGGCAAGGGGGATGCTTTGGCTGGCGTCTCCCCTGGCTGCGGGTGCTGAGCTGGAGGAAAGCCCTGACTTTTTGCATCCCCCCCAATGCCCATTTGGACACACGTCCTTCCTCCTCATTTGGCATCGCTGTAAGACCCACGGTGCTTGGAGTGTCTCCAATGTTGGTGCCAAGAAAAAAGCATTTCCGCCAGCTCTGGTGGCCCCTTCCTTAGCCCTCATATTGGTCTGTGCTCAGGGAGCTCCTGTCTCCATACACCAACTTACCCACAGGTGTCTCAGGGCAAAGTTAATGTCTCATTATGTTTTTGGTGTTGGACAGGAGGGATCAGATGCCCAATAAAGATGATCACCTCTGTAAGTATTGACTGAGTTCCTAGAATTATTAGTCTCTTGTGTCCCCTGAAAGAGGACAGCCTGCCCTGTTGGAGCAAAGGAACATCTGATGCTTTGGGAATATCCTCACAAAATGGTGAGGACAGAGACCCACCACACTTTGATTTGGTGACATTTCAGGGCTTTGAGATTCATGGATGAAAATCTCTAGACCAGAGGAGTGCTGTCTCGTCATTGGTGTTGCCCACCATGGCACCGTGGGAAAGGTGTTGCCCCAGGCCTGAATGAGCTCTCGGTGTGTGGGGGTCAGTTGTGTGGCTGGGACAGTGATGCTACTGCTGCACAACACGAGGTGTGGAGCGGCTGATCCTGCACAGAGGAGCTCAGCCCCTCTGTTTACCCCCTTCTGGGACAGGCCTGAAGCAATGGTCAACCCTGGGTTGCAGAAAAAGGAACATCTTTCATGAACCCCATAAAAGAAGGGACCCACTTCCTTTACCCCTGTGCAAATACTTAGTTTTGGGGGGATTTCCAGTTTTCTATCATTATTGTTTTTAATTTATTCATTGCTTGCACCTCAGCCTCTTTCCATCTTGCCCACAGAGCCCTTTAGCATTCCACCTCTCCATTTTTCCCCCAGCCTCACCGTGGGCATGGGTGGCTGTCACCCTGCCCTTGCAGCCCCCGAGCACAGGCTGCTGGGCAGAACCTGCTCCATTTTGGCGTAAATTCCTGCCGCGGTTTGGGGCTCGCCCTGCCCTCAGTGAGGCTGGAGATAAAACACCTGGTGTTTCATCCCCAGGTTGGCCGGAGCCTGCCGTTCATTTCTCAGCCTCGTGCGATATCTCACCTCTCTGTAAAACAAACCTTCCTCCGTGCTAGCGAGAACCAGGAGGAGGAAGAGGAGGAGCTGACAGCCCTACGTCCAAATTCCCCCTGCTGCTCTGCCAGCTGCCTGCTCCTTGCATGACGTGACACTTACTCTTAGCTGCTCCAACCCACAGCTGGATGCTTGCCCTGTGCGTGAGGAGGAGTCACTCCATGGGGGAACTTCAGCCCCGTAGGTGGGAAGTTGGCCCAGCTCTGCCTCCGGCACGTGGACTTCCCGTATGTCTGTGGGCATCTGTGGGTCCCCAGTGCCAGGCAGCAGGGCAGGTGGGGAAGAGATAACTGGAGCAGAGGGGGAAGATTGCACCTGCGGTGCTGGAGTTAGTTCCTACAGGGCAAGGGGAAATGTTTGTGCACGTGGAGTCCCGCCACCAAATGCTGTTAATTTGGACAAGCCCAGCCTGGAAAGCTGGAGGAGAGGTCTGCAGAAAGGACAGAGCAAGGTTTCTCCTCCCTGTTTCCCAGTGTCCGCTATTGCTGCTCTTCTGCATCAAAAAGAGTCATTATTTCAGTCCCTATTTCCCCAATTGCCAGTGAGGTACCAGAATTTTATTGTTGGCTCTCCAGGAGTAGATCTTTGCTCAAATAGTACCTGTGGTGTGTGATTGCGTGTCTAAGTGCATGCCTGGCCCTGCTGGCAAGGGAAGACCCTCACCACCAGCTTTGCAGCCTGCAGGGGCAGCTCAGGGCAGCCAAGGCTTCAGGCTGGGGGTAAAACTCAAGGGAAATGGGAGATGCTTTGCAAGATGAGCCACATCGGGCTACCTGGTAGCACCGGGCGCTGAGCAATCCCAGCGCGTTCGGAGTGCTGTTGAGCTCCAGCCAGGGACAGGGCAGAGCAGCTGCCTGAGCCCAGCGAGTCGAAAGAGGCTCATCCGTGGTGCTTTGCATTGCAGACTCGGGATATAAATTCTGCCTTGGAGTCTCGGTCTGGGGATTCGGTTACCTGATACAAATCTGCCAGAAATCCCTTTTGTAGAGAGTGTCCAGATCTCAAGTTCCTGTCTTGCTTTGTCAGGATGCTCATTGACCGGGAATTTTTGCCTGAATACAGCAAAGTATTTTGTGGGGTGGTAGCAGGGCCAGGGTAGCTTTGCTGGGGGAAAGGACGCTCTTCTTTTTCCCCTCCAGTCTATCTTTTTGCCCCAGTATAGTGCTGGAATGGGCAGGCTGGGTTGGGCTGCGTTTGCGAGGTGCAGGGAGACAAGCAGGGGCAAGCAGCCTTATCCGGACTAGCTTTGCTCTGTGCATGTTATTTTGCAGCTCTGGTCACAAAACCCCAAAGCAGTAAGTTTGGTGGCAGGAGCGTGAGCTGTGCCGGTTAGCTGGGGACACGCGGCGGCTGTGGCCAGAGCGATCCAGTCCAGCGCCAGGGAAGGAAGTCAGCAAGAAGGACAGAGTGTGAACAAAAATCTTTCTCCGGAAAGGCGCCCCGTTAATCAGTCAGTGGGGCCTACTCAGCAGAGAGGGAGGGAAGGGGAAGCGGAGAGGGGCTGAGGCGGTATGCTGGGGCTTGGAGGGAAGATCCGGTGCAGGGCTTCCTGCGAGTGGAAGCAGAGGGAGAGAAGGAGCCACGTCGCGCCATACCGTGTTGTGCCATGTCTGCACCTCCACCCATGCACAGCCTTTGCACAGGTTTCCAAAGCCATAGCTCGCTGCGGCGGTGCTGGCTCTGGCACAGGCGTTGCTTTGCAGTGATTTAACCGTCTAGAGCCGTCGCAAGGGAAAACCAGGCCCCTGGCAAGGCTTTCCCACAAAGCGCTCAAGGTCGGGCATAAGGCTGGAGCCTGTGGGCTGCTGGGTCTCTGCGAGACACCCTGGGGTGGGCACACTTTCCAGGGCGAGCGTGGCTTCCTCGCCAGCTAGGGAGAGCCCTGGGATGCGGGACCCCCGTGGGCAGACCTGCCCTTAGCACTGCTGAGAGCAGCAGTGATTTCAGGGTGCAGAAAGAGGTGGAGGGGGCTGGAGAAAATGAAGGAGCTGCAGGCGATAAAGGAGAAGGCCCTTGGTGCAGCCCAGCCCCTTTCAGAGCCGCGCGCTGAGAGATCAAGGCTAGGAAAACCGCTGGGAAACGCACTTCTCTGAAAATAGACAAGGTGTGAGTGGTTGTGGGATCCTGCTTCCTCTCCCCGCATCCCATCAATCCCCCTCTGTTTATTTTAATATGCCGCTGCCAACTTGCTTGGAAACCATCTTGAAAAAACAAAGCTCGCCGGGGCGGCCGCATGCCTTTTTAATTACATTAATGTCCTCCCCGTGCAAGGGCACGATTTGGTGCGCACAAGAGAGCAGGGTCTGCTTGGAGGGCCAAGGAGATAAAGCATCGCCGGGGTTGGAGGTGGGGAAGGAGGGACTCAGAGGAGAGGAGACGCTCCATGCTCTGGAGACATCTCCCTCACACCCTGGGATTTGCCAGAGACACAAACCATCTGTATGTCGGTTAGTGGAGATTTAATGGCCAAACCCAGCACCAAGTTCAGCGCTGGGGAAAGCGAGACACAGGAGAGACCCACAGCAAGGCACATGCTCCCTCGGGGAGGGAAAGGGCAGGAATGGGGTGGATCCAGCTGGCAAGCACGGAGAGGGATGGAGAATATTTTGGAGAAAGCTGATGGCCTTGAAGATGCTTTTGCAGCCTGAGAATGGCTCTGTGCATCTCTTTGCCTGTCCCAGATGCCACGGGTGGCTGTGGGCATCGGCATCCCCAGATGCCAGCCTTGGTGCAGGGTATCGGGGTGAGCAGCGGGTCCCCAGCGTGAGCCAGTGTGCAATGCGGGGAGTCCCTGAAGCTCCCAGCAGTCTGGGGCTGGTGAGGAGGCTGAACAGCCGCGAGGGCCGACCCGGCGCTGGCTGCCAGCAGCCCGAGCGTCCCCAGCCCTGCGCCACGGTGCTTTCGGAGGGCGCAGTGGTTCCTTTTCCTGTTGTACTCGCGGAGGGCCACGGACAGGATGCATCTGCAGGAATCCCACAGCCTCAACCTGCACACATCGTACTTTTTCTTTCTTCCCCTCCACCCCCCAGCGCTGTTTGCTAAGGGAGGCAGGGGGTTATTTCTGCGGCCGTTCTGCCCCCCCCAAGCCTGGCAGCGAGGCAGATGCACAGCGTCAACCGAGAGGCTCCTGCTGTCCTGACCCCTTTTTTTTAGTGGCTCAGGCAAGAGGGACCACCCGATTTTTGAGACCCACTTTGGCGTCTGTCGCAGCCAGCCCAGGGATTGCCGTGCCAGGGGATTAGCTTTCTGCTCGCTGCCCAGGGCACCAGCAGGATGAGAGGGTCTGCTGTGCCCAGCCAACCCTATGGCGAGCCGTATCTTTCATGTTTTGGGCTGAGCGCCATGGGGGTGGCGGGCACCCCCAGCTGCTTGCTGGCACGAGTGACTGGCAGGCTGTGGCCATCTGGAGAGCGGTGTTTGCACTGGGATAAGCGTGTCCGGCATTAATAGGAAATGCAGCTTAGTGGTCAGATTCCTCCCCCGCCTTTTTTTTTTTTTAATAAACCTCGTTACATTTTGAAGGGATTTTACCAAAAATGCGCCTATTTATTTTCACAGCCCCAGGGCACATTTTTGTGTGTGACATCTGACGTCCCCTCCCTCAGGGAAGGGGAGGTTGGAGGCGTGAGGCAGGGTGTCCTCCACAGGGACCAAGCGCCGCCCGGTCCCAGGGGCTGTGGTGACGCCAACCTGACCCGCGCGTTGAATGACGAATGATGGCTGCTGTTGTTGTTGTTGTTGACTCATCACCGGGGAGCGGGTGGGAAAGGGGTGTCTGTAGGACGGGCCGTGGGGAGCGGGACCCCAGGACAAGCAGAGGTGGGTGGGCCAGGGCGGCCCCTGGGCTGGCGCTGCCTCACGCAGGGGAGGGAAGAGGAGGCGGGAGATGGCGGGGGGAGATGGCCGGAGCCCTGCTGTTGCCATGGGGGCAGCCATGGGGACGGCCACCTCGGAGCCGTGCGCAGGCGGGAAGGAAGTGGAGAACAATCGGGGAGAACAAGGCTGGCGGCCCTGGCCTGGCCGTGCCGACGGTGCCGCTCGGCACGTCCCTCAACCACCGCATCGCCCTCGGTGGCTTCTCCTGGTGGCGGTGGACCCTGGACACCACTTCCCCATGGGCCTGGCTGTTCATGCCGCCCCTAGGAGGCCATGTGTCAGAGGGGCTGGCGGCCATTTGGTGTCTCTTGGTGCAGGTTTCCCCACATTCACCACATGGCTCTACCACAGGGCTTCCAAAGCCTGCAGCCCTCAGGCCATGGTTTTGGAGGAGAGGCGGCATACAGCATTCCTGTTGCTTGCGAAATTTGTGGAAACACCACGTCCTCGAGACCTCTCCCTCTCTGCCAGATCTCTCCGAAACTGATAAATGGGTTTGAATGCTACAAGGGAAGGAGATAGACGTGCACAGAATGCAGTTACAGAAACCTCACGTTTCTGTAGAAGATTGAGCTAGCAACACATTTTTGCATTCTTCCTTAGCATTTAGCATCTACCTGAGTCACAGCTTCACATTTCGCAACTTTTTTTTTCCCTTCTCTTTCTGGTTAGTTTGCTTGCTTGTTTTTGCATTCACCGAGACTTTTCTTTTGAATTAGCTCACGACTCCAGAAGCTGGAGTTTTAAGATAAAGATCATGAAGTAATGACAGTCAGCAATGCTGTGCTAATGAAAAACAACGGGGTACGTCTCAGGGTACGTCTCTGAGGGTAACCGGTACTTCGAGTTGTTTTGTCCATGAGGAGCTCGCTTAGGGTGCGTGTCTGGCATGCTGGAGACTTGTGGGACTCTCCCAGACAAAATCTGGGAGAAGTGTGTGATACTGTGTTTAACTGCCCATCTTTGAGCCTGGATAATTTCACTCTTGGAACGCCTGCCTGGCTGCGGTGCAGGAAAGGGGGCTGCTGTAATCCCCAGAGGTTTGGTCCTGTTCAGGTGACTGCCTGTACCCGAGAGTGCCCGGCAGGAGAAGGGCCTTCAGTGAATGCCTGCTGGCTCCTGAGAGCATCTCTGTACAAACACAAGAGTTTTGCATTTGTGGTTTCTGGTTACCCCTGATTTGTCCCCCTGGTTACAGAAAACTACATAGAAAAATCTCCTGACAGACTCCCTCCAGTTAGCAGATAAGATAATTTCAGAGCTATAGTCCAAGCGAGCTCAATCTCAGTCACCTGGTGAGGAATGGACACACCTGGATTCCCTGATTTCTGGTCTTCCATTCTTTTTCTGGCCTTCATCTGTACTAGTCCATCTGTCTGAGCCCAGGGGCTGTCTGGCCCAGGCCCTAGAGCAGTTGCTGAAGAGCTGCTCACTAGAGCCAGGAGGGCTGCAAATGAATCACTGTGTCCCGGTGAGCCAGCACTGAACTATCTTGTAGGAGCAGACTCCTACGAGATGTTTCCTTCAAGAGGCTTTGCCTCTTTCTGGGCTTGTGATGCCACGCTAGCCACTGCCTGTAGCCGTGGGTCCAGGTTAGCCGATATCTGCATCATCCCCTCTCTCCTTCCTCTCCACAGATCTGGTGAGCAGCTATTCTATGACCCCCCCCTCTTTTAGCATCACCGAGGAGGAACACGTCATCAACGCCAAGGATACGCTGACCATCACCTGCAGGTAAGGCACAAGTAAGCATGGCTCTGCCTAGACTGCTCTTATCTGGTGTTAGAGGACCAGATGAGGAGACCCCACCAGTGAGATCTTGGCTGCAGTACACTGCAAATTAGCATAGCTGGCTAGAAATCTGCCACGTTTACCAAGTGTGAATTCGTCTAATTAATTAATTGAAAGAGAAGCTGAAAACATCTCAGAGGAGATGGTGATAACCTCTGCCGTAGTCTTGCGGGCAGAAGGAAAGTAGAGAAACATTTACATGATCTCATAGCTTCTTTGTAAGCTCTTTAGGGAAACTGGTCTTCCTAAATCTCCTTGCCTTTCTCCGACATTGCTTATTCTCACCTCATCAAGGGCTGCTAGGGTTGTAGTTCTGGTTTCTAAATCTGGCAGGTCATCTTGGGGGACGTTGGGAAATATCCATGGGAGAAGGCAAGGCTGCACTTAGTGGTGGCTGTAAGAGGCTTCCAGCTTTTCTAGGAAGCTGTGATTTAATGCTCTGCCGTGTACATGTGAGGGCGAAGAGAAGCCCCAGCCAGGCCAGGTTAATAATTCTGTGAGAGTAGCTGGAGAATCTCTGGTCATTTTGGAGACTGTGGCTCTGAGAAGGTGATGTGCCTGAACTGATTTATCCCATGCTGGGACACTTGGCTGTACATATTCTCAGCACTACCACCCACAAGTGGGAGAATTGACCAAGGTCAATTTTCCTGACAAAGCTGGAGTTTCCCTTCAGCAGCTGAAAGCAGATCCATGCTTGAGATCTGAGTACTAGGGCCCAATGGGGGTATAAATTCAGCGTGGGCCTCAAATGGGTGTTTCTCAGTGTTATATATAACCATGGAGCAATTACTGCAAACACTTGGCTGGTATTGTGTTCATGTCTTGTCACAAACATATTTAACTTTTCCTGGAACAGATGGCATTGCTTTTACTTTTTGTGAATCAGTTCATAGCCAGAGGATAGGGACAGAGGAGAGATTGTTGATGGCCATACTGAACTGATTTCACTCAGTCTGGGAAGTTAAGCAGTTGTAGGCTTGATCATATGGTGACCTCAGGAGCCATGGTGTGTGCTGTGTTGTAGGAAACACATGAGTCGGAGGACTGTGGTCAGCCATATAGCTGCTGTGGGGGGCACAGAGAAAGAGGAAAGAGTCTGGGGACCAGTGCTCTGCCACGGCAGTTCCCTCTGCAGGGGGACGCAGGAGCTGACACTCTCTCAAAACCTTGGAATAGGAGAGATTTGGTGAGATTATTCGGAATGAGTTTATAATCTCAGCAGTGGCCCAGGGAGGGACACAGAAAGTGGCTTCAAGAGCATGGGAGAGGTGTTCACTGCCGGTGCCCACGGCAATCCCTGCGCAGGCACCTCGAGGACTCCGCATCAGGCAGTGCTGCAGCCATAGCCTGGCATCTGGGGCTGGCTGCTGTGGGACTGGTCCCATGCTGCCACTTCTGTGGGTTATTGCCATGGAGCCAGGTACCTGGGAGTGCCACACGCGATGGAACAGACCTGTGCTCTTGCAGCAGCTTAAGGCAGGGAACTGATGGGTAATTGGAACGTGCCCTGTACTGCTTGCAGACTGAGCCAAGGCTAAAGGACATACTGAAGTTAGAGGTGTGGTTAAAGAAAGGGTCTTCTGCAGTCAAGCATGAACATACCTGTTTAGCACCATGAAGTGGAAAGCCTTTCTTTTTGGGCAACCCTCCTGAACTGGGAAGGACAAAACTGCCCTTTCCTTGTGCACTTGTTAGATATTGATTAGTATGAAGGAAAATTACATGAAGTGGAAAAAAAGAAAAAATAAATCTTATTTCCAGTGCAGACTGTGTGGCCTGCCCTTGCAGGGAGCATCATACAAGCTACAGAGTCTCTCCAAGTGGCAGCAAGCTCCCTGTTTCCTTCTGCGGTGCCAAGGCTCATTTTTCAGGCTCACTAGGCGGTATCCATACAGCATGCTGGCATGGACACAGCTGAGATAAGGACCCCAGGGGCAGGACCAAACTGGCCAGCAGAAGAGCAGCAGGACCATCTGCAAACAGTACTAAAACCCGTGCATCCTCTGCCCACGTGCTTCAAGGCTCCCCCCTGCCTCTGCATCCTGCTATCCTAGATGTGCTCCTCTGGGATTGTGCAGTGTCCTTCACACCATCGGCAGGTAGACAAGTCTCAGTATCTCCTGCATGGCTCAGAGGTTCCCATTCTTCATCTGAGATCTCAAGCCTGTGTTTGTCTAATGGCTTGAGAAGAGGATTTTGACTGTGAGACACTATTACTTGATTTGAATGAAAAGTAAATCTTTCCTGGTCCCTGATCTCTAATTACACCCAGCTGCTTCTCCAGCCTCTTCTCTGGACTATGGCCCACCCTGGGAAGACCTGGCTTGTGTTAATGGGAGCTGAAGGGAAAAACAAGCAGACCACCAAGAGAACAGGCAAAGGAGAGGGTGGTGGGGCAGGGTAGGGCAGAAATAAATACAAAATCAAATCCGGGATTCAGAGATTCCCTGTTGAGCATCATGTTGGAGGTGGCTTCAGTTTGACCCTCATCTTCCCTTGAGAACAATGTCCTCTGGCTGCTCTTTGAGCTGCCCTGGAGCCAGGCCTATGGGCCTGCTTGAAGCAGTGCTGCAGCAGAAAGCTGAGCTCAAAACCTACCACATGAGAATCCCTGGGGACCTTTCAAGATTCACCCACCGAGCGTGAGAGTCCCTCAGCCGGCTGCACTCTCAGGCTGCCTTGCAGCAGCCTGGATCTCAAACACCCACGGCTGTGCAGCCCCCCTCCTGCTCCGCAGCCCACCTAGCCTCATCGGTGACCAGAGTCCATGCCAGGCCATGGGATAAGCAATGCCTCTGAAGCTGGGCATGCTTAACAGAGACCCAAAGACACTGCACACCCACAAGGAGCCACCAGATACTGGGACTCTGCTTTTGCAAATGGTGTCACATACAGGCATGTTCCCTCCCCCCGCCGTCACCAAGTGCAATGCACCCTTGAGAGGTCCAGACAGAGCAAGGGACCAGTGTAGGAGCATTCCCCGAAATACAGATCATGCCAGGTCTGGCTGAGAGCCCCAGTGATGTTTTGATCTAAGCATGTGGCAGAGCAGGGCAAACGGGCTGATGCCCACATGGACAGTGCATCTTTTATTAGCTTCCATCCCGAGAAGGAAGGAAAGAATATTGTGAATATCTGTATTCATGTCCTCAGCAGCCTGCACTGGGGGAAAGCAGGGAGCTTATGCTGTTCCGGCTCATGAATATTGGAGCAGAGCCCACAAGAGCCAGCTGCACAACAGCAGAAACCTCTGGAGGGATCAACTTTGTCCCGCTTGTGCCATCCTATCCCATCCCATCCTGCAGGTGCTGAGCACTCAGGTGGAGAGGCACTGTGACCCAGCTGTGGTATTTAGAAAAAGGGCAAAGTTGTCCTTTGCTGCCCAGTGACTTGTTAGTAGAGCTGACTCACAGATGCTTGTGGATGCACAAACCCTACTCTGGCAGAGAGGAAGTATTTGACCCCGGAGCCCTCTTGGCTCCCGTGAAGGAAATGAGTGCTGTGGCAGGGCTGAAGGAGCCTGAGGACAAGGCAATGCCCTGCCATGGCTGCTCTGCAGCAGCGTCCAGGGACACAAAACACCTGCTGCTCTTTCCTACACGTGTGTGACTGCTGTGAACATCCTCTGTGGTGCTGAGGAGGGATCTGCCTTATCCCAGCTAAGCCACAAAGCCACAGCCAGCTTTGGCCATCACACCACACTTGGGAGCTTCAAAGAGGATTGAAGAAAAGTGGTGCCAATTGCAACATCTCCCTTGAAGAGCATTTGTCCTGAAAAGATTTAGGAAAACAGCTGTGGAGAAGCCTACAGTGCGTCTGTTTCCAGCTGGCATCAGCAGGCTCCATCGCCCAGAGGCACATTATCACAGAGCTGAAAGAAAACAACTTGGGAACAAATCTTCAAAGGTGATAGATAGGAGGGAGGGAACCATGCAAAACTGCTGCCTGGACCTTTCCCCAAGTGCAGAGGAGAGTAGATTCGGAAATAAACCCAAATGAGCCTGGCCTGCTCTCATCCCTGCCGCTTTCTGGTCCTCCTAACACACCAGCGACACTAACTTGGGCTCACACTAATGCCTACACCTTCTGTGTCCCCACTGAATCTAGTCAAGCAGCCCGTGATGCAAGGAATGCCTTAGTTTAGAGCTGTCCGCAGGCTGGGCTGCAGGTCTGTTTGCACTGGCCCATCCGTGTTTATATAAATATGTGTCACTCAGCTACTGCTGGCCTTGGTGGTTAATAAAACAAGTGGATCTGATAATGCGTGAAAATCCCAGTGGGTAAACAAACAGAAAGCGGAAACGCCGGAGACTTGTACAATTACCCTGCTCCACGTAGAGCACCAAAAATGCCTGAGCAAACGCAAAGGCCTTTGAGGCTCCTTTGTGCAGTCGGGGTCTGAAGCTCTCAGCTCTGTGTTGGGAGCGGGGACAGCCCCGTGGTCTGTGCCTGGTGCAGTGGGTGCAGCAGCAATGGGCATGGCAGAGGCCACTGAGTGTTACTGATTTGGTGACCAGATTTACTATTATTTCCCCTATGCATGCATAGGATGGGAAAAAGTCAAAATTCAAGAGTCTTATTTTTATTGATGTGTTTGTGAGACTGATCCTTTGCAAAAGCCTGCCCATGATTCAACACAAGTTGCCGGAGCTGTACTTCTAGTCCTGCCTCAGGCACTGATGGCATTTTTAGTGAATGCAGAAGTTTGAGCTGGGTCAGAGGGGCTGCATGGCTGTCCCGAAGGGCACGTGACTGCCTCCAGAGCCCTTGTGCCTGGTGACACGGGGAGAGCGCAGCACGCTGTCTCCTAACTCATCCACAGTGAGCTGGGCAGCAGGAGCTGGAAGAGAGCAAAGTCTGCAGGAAAATAAATCAACTGCTGAAGACAAACACAAAGGGGCAGGTCTTTCCCCCACGCTTGGACAGAGATCCTGTCCTCATTGCCTCTGAGCCATTGTGCCCTCCGATGGCACCTTATCTCGCTTCCTCCTCGCTGTCCCTTGCTATTTGGATCCAGCTATTGGTGACGGTCACAGTCTGGCTGCGCTTAAAAGCATCTGCCCGCAGAGCTGCCCTGGCAGAGGAGCTGCGTGTGCCAACGCGCCTACTCCCAACTTGCATAATAGATGAGCCCAGTTTCCCCTAATAGAGCAAACGGTGCTGACAAAAGGCCATTTTTACTGCCACAGCTGTCTCTTGCGATGTCTTCTTTTTTTCCCATTTCTTTTTTTTTGCACATTCTTAAGTGACTTTCAGCTACACTGGCAAACTTTCAAGTGAGGACTAGGCCTTCCTCTGAAGGGGGCTCTGATTTCACAGAAGGAAACTTCCAGCATGGAATAAAAGCTTGTTGTGTTTGTAGTAAACAAGTGCAGTTATAGTAAGCTATGGTGGCATGTGTGTGTGCGTACATGTGTATATGCAAGCCTCCTGCTCTGAAGATCCTCAGCTATATATAAATACACATGTGTACACTCTGCCTGGGGCTTTCTTGCAGTTCCTGGACTTTTCCATTTGTCTTTGGGCCGCTGGTGAACAGGGCCTGTGGTCGTGCTCTCGGAGAGGTGTCTGTAGCCCGGTGCCTGCAGAGGTGTGAAGGGGCAGCCTCCCCTTGTTTTCTCCTTGCTGTCTTTTATCCCTGACTCCTTCCTGCTTTTCTCTTTCTCGTTTTCTTTCCAGTCTGCTCTCCTTCCCTCATTATCCTTCCCACTCCATTCATCACATCACGAGCCCCAGCCAGCAGCTACACTGAGCCAAGGGAACTCATCACATCCGTGTGTTTTCTTAATAGCTCTGGACCCTTTTAATAACGAGAGGGACTGGAGAATCAATGGAGCCTTTCCCTCAGGGCCCTATGTGGCTCCCTGTCCTGGCATCAATACCAGTAGAACAAAGTCTTGGGAGGGGGAGACCTGCTTGGGAGCGGACTGATATCTTACAGCTTAGCGTGGCCAGAGAGGTGGCCTGGGGAAGGGAACAAGCCTCTGCTTGCCCAGTGATTAGTGAAGCTGCTTGCTGTTTCCTCAGGCCTGTTGTTCTCTTTGGAGGACGGCAATTCCTCCATGCCGCAGCCCAAGAGCAGCGGCTGGCTGGGCCATGTGCAGATGTGCGCAGAGTCACACAGAGCAGTTAAATCCCCACCACCTTCACCCTGCTCGGCCCAAATATAACTCTCCTCCTTGCCATTGTCTAGAGGCCAGCACCCCTTGGAGTGGTCGTGGCCCGGGGGCAAGGTCAACCCTGCTGGGAAGGAGAAGGAGACCGAGTTGGTGGCCTCAGCAACCCCCAGCACCAGCCGGGCAATCCGAGAAGACGACTGCGAGGGGACTGGCACGAAGCCATACTGCAAAGTCCTGGTGCTCACGGAGACCCAAGCGAACGACACAGGTTACTACCGCTGCTACTACAAGTACATTGATGCCAAAATCGAGGGCACCACAGCAGTCAGCACCTACGTGTTTGTGAGAGGTAAGAGCCATCCAGCGGTGTGCACCTTCAGGCTGGGGGAGCTCAGGGGCAGCCTATGCACCAGCATAATATCAGAAAGATTAAAAAGCCCAACATGCCCCCCAGCCTCCCAGGGCAGAGCGTGGCTGCTGCAGGCCAAGGGCTGGCTCCCTGCACCTCGAGGGAACCAATATCCGTCCATTTCTGGGGGATGGTGGCAGTGCCTGGGATTCAATTACGTCCCAGCCTGGAGGCATCACTCCAGCCAGGCTGGAATGCAGGAATTTAAGGAGTGAGAGCCAGGACTCAGAGACGCTCCACCGCTAAAAAAAGCACAAGAGTTAGCTTCTGGGCAGCTGAGGCAATCTGAAATGCTAGCAGCTAGGGATGATAATGTTCCGTAAAGCTGAAACTGAGAGAGGGAGGGGAGGAGTGGTACAAACACGCCTCCTCCTGTCCCCGGGCTTGATGGCCCTGGAGCCACTCCACAGTGGCAGACCCAGATGCTCCTCTCCACACTGCTCAGGGGCTGCCCACGCAGGCAGGGTTATGAGACGTGTTTTGGAGGAGGAGGGCTGTCCACCAGGTTTGGAGCTGGAACCTCAGCTCAGCAAGTGGCTGTGGGGCCAATACTCAACTTCTCCATGCCCCAGGGGCTCCTCCTCCGCCGTCTCCCCCACTGCTCGCAGCACGCTCCAGCAAGATAAATGAGTGCTGTCCCCTGGAAACAGTTGGCTGAGCTATTTCTCTTTCCGCCCCCATTTATTAGTTGGTGCAGTTGTCACAAGCCAGGCAGGTCATGACATACAAGATGCATTTTTCAGAAGTCCCAGGGCAAAGCCAAATTTGCCTCTGCTACTATGCAGAGAAAAATGCAGGGGCAAATTAGAAAAGCTGAGCAGCTGCTGGAGAGGAACTGGGGTCTGTTTGGGTAATTGCTGCCTCTTCTCATGGGCTCTGCTGCCCATCCTAAAACAGGACAGAGGTTCCCTGGGTCCCAGATATGTTGGACAGGGGTGTTCAGACACGCTAGAGTATTGTATCGGGATGGAGGCAGACAGCTTCTTACACACGCTGAAAATAAGTACAACCTAATAGGCTTACATGCAGGGAATGCATTTGCAAGAGCCTGACTTTCTGTGTGATCCAGCAAATGCCACTTCCTAGGGCCCCTTGTCCACCTTCTCTCACCTCTGGCCTCATCTGCAGCTCAGTAATGGCTCTTCTGTTTATCAGAGAGCAGCAAGTTGTGCACGTTGCACGTGCGGTGTAGCTTAGGGGCAATAAATCCCACACTGTCATGGCCCGTGGGACTCTCACTGCCTGTGGACAGCGTGTGTGCGACAGATCCAGCCAACACCTCGCAGCGTTGCTGTGCACATGGCTACGCAGCACATGTTCATACTCATTCCAGTCAGGCTATGCCCTGTTATGGCTATCAAACATCCAGGAAACCTCAGAATCTGCCTTTCCAGACAGGACAGTCTTTCAGGCAGGAGAAGGGACATGTCAGGAAAACCCAGGCATACAGTAACTGTAGCCATTGCAGAACATCCAGATAAAGCCCTGCTTGTTGCTGCTCAACTGGGCTGCAATGTGAAACTGTCCCTTGAGAGCTTGGAAGGGCTGATGTAAGTGTTGGAGATGTTTGGAGACAGCATGATCAGACCACAGATTTATCCATCAACCTCATTTCTTATGTTAAGAGCTTGGTGGAATCGCCAGGAACAAAATATCTGCAAATATTTGGCTGGAAAAATGAGTTCTTTGTATTTTACCTGCAGCTCAGTTCTCAAATGAACTCTCCACACATATGTCTCATTTCCCATGTGTCTGGTTAGGTGTGTATTTTATTAGAGCTACAGATAGCATTGTAAACATACAGAATGCCTCATCAGGGTGGAATAGGATATGTACAGCCCCCATCTCATAAAGCATAGCATATATTAATGAAAATGATGCTAAATTATTCCCATCCGACCCATTAAGGCTGCCTACAGAAAATATGTGATGTGGTCAGAGAGGGGAGTTAGTGCATGAATCACAAACTCATTGGCAGCAGGACCAGCCCAGTAAATCAGTTAGTTCTTGGCTGCCATCTGAGCTTGGAGGGGACCTCATCATCTCGTACCTCTGGCAGTTGTGTGCCTCCTCCCTCTCACGTGCCCAGGTCTCGGGAGAGGAATGAGGAACATGTTCACACTTGGAAACAAATCTGTGATTTCAGAAGACAGCAATCCTGTGGCAGCTTAAAACCCCAGGAAATAAAGATAAGAATTCTTTGGGCAATGCGTACTTTCATAAGAGCTGACCAACATATTTCCTGTGCGTGGCTTGTTTCTAAGCTGTAGAAAAAAGCGCTTCACCCAGAGTAGGCCTTTGCAGCATGACTATCACTGAAGCAACAGCTTTATAGATCAAAATTTAAATTAATTCCCTTATGCACTTAACGGTGTGAGCACTGGGTTTGATTAGTTTGGGCCCAATGTGATTTGAACAGCAGGATCCCCAAATGGGGATCATTACCAAATTCATCTTTGACTTGTCATTTTAGGTGGGCAGCTTTCGAGGTTGGGTAACAGAGGGCGAAAGGGTCAGGTTGGACAAACCAACGTCCTCATGTTACACTCCCTTGAAATCAATGATTTAGCTGCAATCCAGGTGAATAAAGAGTAACCTTTAAGGCCATTGGGATCATTTCGTCTGATTCCAGCATATCAGAAGCCATAAAATCTTCCATAGCAGGTCCCTAGGGGAGCCCCACATCTCCCAGATGGGGACCCACAACCTCCTTACGGAGCCCCCTTCACCCAGGGGACTGTTTCCATTAACAAAGTGAAACACAACCCCGTACTGGGTGGATGTTTCCAGAGACGTGACTCTTACAGAGGAAAGACGCTTGGCAACGCCAGACATCAGAGACACTAGGGACCAGCCCCTAATCAGAGCATCTCATGAGGCATGTGTCTCTGTGGAAATGGGCAGGCAGGGGCTGATACTACAGAAGAAATTATCCATCAGTGAGGCCTTGCCAGAGGACACCAAGCAGTCTCGCAATTCATTGTCTCTTCCAATTTTGTCTTCATCCCCTTTAGTCAGCCTTGGTGGCTACTGTTTCTGTGCCCTGTTTGGGAGACTCCAAAGAGTAGAAGAACCCTCAAACCAAAATATTAATTTTAAAGAAAAGCACTGCCAAGCAGACAGGTGAGCAGGTGCCTCAGCAGCAGCTGGCATGAGGCACTGCAAGACAAACCTCAGCCTTCCTGTGGCCAGCCATGGCTTGGGATACAAGTGCATTTTGCATCTTGGTCTCACCAGGTCTTTCCAATGTGTCCGCGAAAGAACCAAAAATGGGGTCTGTGCTGCCCTGTTAGCTTGCCGTCTCTTTGGAATCAGGTTGGTCTTTGCACTCTGTGTCTGGGTGGTGCCTGGCACGATGGGTCAGGGACATGACACATCTCCTTTATATGCTGCCATCAATTCTTCCCACCGTGGAGCCCTGCGTAGGCCTTTCTCATTTGACACAGGTGCTGCACTGAGAAGGATGGGGCAGGCCCTTCTGCAGACACTCTGCTTCTTGGTGCTAACTCCACGTGAAATGTAGCGTAATACCCCTGGCCTTGCTAAGTTTTTTCACTGATTCATTTTGGATGGCTTTGCTCTTCCTGTCAATATTTGTGCTTGCAGCAGTTGGGAGGCAGTGGGATGGCAGCCCTGGAAAGCTCAGCTCATCTGTTTATCTGCCGGCTGGGATGGCTGCAGGATGACATCTGCATACCATTCCGCTGCGGATCACTTCCTCGCCCTGGAAGGTCGCGCTGCCTGCTGCTGCACCAGGGCAACAGAGCCCCACACTGCCCCTGCCGTGGGGCCACGCGCAGTCACCAGCTGGGCAGGCACTGAGCCCAGGATGAGACCCACCGGTTTCACAAAGGGTCAAACCCAGGCAGAGACCTTGAGGGGGCCAGGAGAGGGGAGGTCATTTCCAGCACTGCACACAAGTGCTGCTCCACCAGTACAGTGGTGCGGAGGAGCCGAGTGGCCCAGGTGCCCACCTCAGCTGCTCCCTTTGCATTGTCAAGCTCCAGGTATCTCCTCTGACTGTTGCAGATAGGGCTGTCCAGCTCAGCGCCACTCCCTTGGGCAAGCTCGTGCTGTGTTAAAGAAAGCCAGAAAGCTGCCTATTCTTCTGGTTGGTCCCTCTTCCCAGGTCTTTTCTTGCCTCTGTTTAGTTGTTGTTCTTCTTGTATCTCTTCTTCAGATTTTGAACAGCCATTTATCAACAAGCCAGAGACCCTCCTCATCAGCAAGAAGGAGAACACTTGGGTACCATGCCTTGTTTCCATCCCAGATCTTAACGTCACGCTAATCTCGGTGAGAGCTCATCCAGTATTGCATTTGTTGTGCATTTGTAATTGCCTGAGTGGAAGCATGACAGGTACTGCCAGGAATGGAAAATGCATGGGATATATTTTCCATGGAAAGTACTGGCTTCCTCATTTTATTAGCTGGTTGAAGCTGTGCTGTCCAGTTCCCTTGGGCAGACCCCATGCGTTTCCTGCCAGCCTTGCTTCTCTTCCCTGGAGCTCTATGAAACAAAACAAGACTTTGTTTCAATCCCATTTCCCCACAGCATCCCCTCTTTGCTGTGGTCTCTGTGAGCTACAAACCCTCTAGGTGGTCAGCATCCCCACAAGGGAGGAGGCTGCAACCCTGGGCCTGATGACTAAAAACAACTCTGTTATCAGTTTGCTTGTGCCTTTTTTTCTCTTTTTTCTTTTTTTTTTTTTTACAATGCAAATACATCCTTCCAGGATGAGTGTTACTATTGTACAAAGGCCTCCAGGGACACTCTTGGGGCCAGGGGCCTTTCCCTTGCCCAGGCAGAACACTACCCAAGGTCGGCACTCATCCCACTAGGGCTGATGTTTGGGACATCAGCATCAGCTTCCTTAGCTATCACTTTAAGTTTCCATTCCTGGAAGTCTCTGGCCCACTGTGTAGATGGGGAGGCTTGTGGTGCAGGATACGGCTGCTCAAGAGCTCCGAGTATAGGGGAGGCCGCGATTCCTAGATGACAAACCCTCAGGGGGAGAGGGCGAGAGGCCAGCACAGCATGATGCTGCATCATTCCTTCCCACAAAAGGCAGCGCAAAACCTGGAAAGGGTGTGATGGGAATGTTATTACCCTCTTATTTCAGTTGACAAAATGTTGATTTTTCCAGCAAAATTCCCTCATCCACCCCGACGGAAAAAGCACTTTCTGGGACAACAAGAAGGGGGTGCAGGTACCTACACACTTGATCAGGGACTCCTTGTTTGTCCAGTGTGAGACTGTCATTGACAAGAAGGTCTTCAAATCTAATTTCTTCATCATCCACATAGCAGGTGAATATTTGGGAAGGTGAAGGGGGGCAGTTTGGATGACTCTGAAGTCCATCAGTGTGGCTCATGGGGTTGTTATGGTCCTCTAGCTATATAGACTCTGCATGGTGCTTGTCTCTCCTCTGCTGTGTGCCAGACAAAGATACACCATGCAGCAGAAAGTCATACCCAAGCCTCTTGTAACTGCATAGTCTGACTCAAAAAAGTTAATAGATCAGAAATGTCTTTTCATTGCCTCTTCTTCACCAGGGAGTGAGCTGTACGACATCCAGCTGTATCCCAAGAAAGCCATGGAGCTGCTAGTGGGAGAGAAGCTGGTCTTGAACTGCACAGTGTGGGCTGAGTTCAACTCCGGTGTCCGTTTCCAGTGGACTTACCCTGGCAAACAGGTACCAGCGAACAGAGCGGCTCCCTGTGCACTGGGCCACTTCCCTCTGAGTTGCCCCTCCTGCCCCTTCATTGTTCCTTTTCACATCATTGGCAGGGCTCTGCTTCATGCACATGCTGTGCCCTGGACAACTCAGTCAGAGTGCTTTCCCGTTTTTCTCTCCTGCAGCAGAAGGCAGACCTCTTTTCCTGGGAGAAAGCACCTTCCTTGCAGTGGTGTTACTGCTCTAGGGTTCTCCTGGGCAAATGCTGGCTTCAGTTCTACCAGTGCAAATCCAGAACAAACATCACTGGCTTAAAAGGAGCTATTCTAGCCACACACCCCTGGTTACCAAGAGCCTGCAGGGGGTCCCTTCCCTGCTGTTTTCCCTCTGTGATAGATGCTGCCTCTTGTCATCAGTGAGATAGGGGAAACCCCTGAGGGCATCACTCTGTTCACATACCTATAAGGCTCCCAGCCTGGTTACTGGGCTGCAGATCAGAGCAAAACATGTGCTAAACTCTCATGCCAGCCTCAGGTGGTCAGTCACGCAGGCCTCATTGCCTTTTTTTATCCCTAAGGACAGCAGTTGATGGAGACACCTGTCTGGAGACAGGTGAGCACTGGGAAGCCAGAAGTGCAGACATGAGGAGCCCAACTGCACAGCCCCATCCCGTTGATGTCTTTCATCCCCTTCTCTCTGTCTTCTCACACAGACACAGCGAGCAGTGATGGAGCCTGAGCGCCGGTCCCTGCAGACGCACACAGAGCTCTCCAGTATCCTGACCCTCCACAACGTCAGCCAGCAGGACCTGGGCAAGTACACGTGCACCGCCACCAACGGCGCCCAGATGCTGGAGGAGAGCATTGACGTCATTGTGCACGGTATAGCACCTTCTGCTCCCTTGCAGGGCCACAGCCACAGCCAAGCAATCCCCAGACTGCTTAGGAAACACGTGTTGCAAAGCTCAGTCGAGGGGCTCCTGCACCTCCATCCCACAGTGCTTCAATGAAACCCAGCCTTCCTCCAGTCCCTCAGCTGTTCTGTGCCCCAGCACCATGCTGGGAGCATGATCACACTCAGCAAGATGCCAAGATAACAATAGAGAGAGATGCATACACCAAATTGGCCCAAATGCCCAGGGGAGGGCAGGACACAGGTCTCATAGTCCTGCTGCAGATGCAGTGCTGCTGTGGCATGAATGGTCTGGGAGGCACCCAGCTGCAGGTGCACAAGGCACCATTGGCACTGGGCAGCTGTGTCCTGGCAGCAGAAAGTCACAGGGCAGCACAGCCTCCCTGCAGCCCCGACGACTCCCAACAGCGAGGCAGAGGCAGCTCTTCAGCTGCCAGTCGCAGCGCTGTGCTGGCCTGCCTGGCCCTGCCTGGCACCCACTCCCTTCTGCACCAGGGAGGGGGACCCTGCTGGGAACAGTGGTGTAGAAGAGGGGTTGGGGGTTGTATGGGAAGACAAGACAATAGTGGATTTTGGTTATTTTTATTTCATTGTTGCAGAGGAGTAATCATTTTCAACTGCACTGCCACAACACTCCACCTGTCCTTGGTCTTTGCTGTTGGGCCCTGTGGAGAGCAGCAGAGTTTGGTGACAGCCTGTCCCTTTGTGCTCTCCTCTCCTCCATGCTCACCTTTTTCCTTGCAGAAAAGCCCTTCATCAACGTGGAGTGGAGGAAGGGCCCAGTGATAGAAGCCACTGCAGGAGATGAAGCCGTGAAGCTGCCAGTGAAAGTCATGGCTTACCCACCACCAGACTTCCAGTGGTAACACACCTTTCTTAGCCTGAGCCACCTTCTCCTCTCCTTCTTCCCTCTGCCAAGTAGGGAAGCCTAGCCTCACCTCCTTTCTAGGTCCCTCTGTGGCCAAGACTGTCCCAAATGTCATTTATTTCCACCCATGGGGGTCATTTCTCCCACCAGCTGAAAGCCCTGGCTTTCAGCTGCACAGCTTGGGATGGGAGGAGTTGAGGTCTGGGGGAGAAGCAGCAAAGGTCCTGGCCTGGCTTGACAGCTCTGTGCTGTCTGGAGGGGCCAAGTGGAGCTCCCATAGGAGCTGCCTCTCTCATCCCCGGCAGCGGAGATCATGGCTGCCCAGAGGAGTAAGACGCCAAGTTGTGCATTGCATCGTGCTGCACTTCACCAGAGCTGGCTGGGAGCTGAGAGCTTTGCACTTGCACACTGCTCAGGGCAGAGCTACAACATCCCTGACCCCATACACATCCATACGAGACAATGCACAGACCAGTAACTTGGGTCCAGGGAAAGCTCAGGGGTCTCTCCAGAGACATCCCCAGTGCTAGCAAGGGGTGCCCTGACTGCGCTCTAGTGGGGACCAGCAAACGCCTGCCCAGCTGCCAGTGGGACACTTCCTCCCCATGGCTGCATTTTCTCTCTGCCTCCCCACAGGTACAAGGATGGGAAGCTAATTCCCAAGCAATCTCAATCTTCAATGCAGATCAAGGATGTGTCGGAGCAGCACGCAGGGACATACACGCTGGTTCTGCGGAACAGGCTGGCAGGGCTGGAGAAGCGCATCAACCTCCAGTTAATTGTCAATGGTAAGGGAGGGGGTCAGGGCTGGGGCTGGGGGCCAAGCGCTGAGCCCATGGCCCCAGCATTTGCGCTGCTCCAAGACTGAGTCCCCATTGCTGTCCTAAAGCAGTTGGTACCTACATCATCTCCTTCTCCCCCATTGCTGAGGGAAGCTCTGGTTAGAGTGAGGCTGGTTCCTTGTGGCCTGGGCAATACAGCATGGTTTTGTTCCTGGCTCCATCACTCTGGGCAGGGTATCTCCTTGCTTAGGGGCCATTTCCCAGCTGCAGTTGGAGATGCTGCTGAGGGTGACCCTGACTGATACGGACTTGAGGGCAGGGCAGCTGCAACACACATGAAGCCTGGAGCTGGGGCAGTTCCTCTGGGTGGGAAGCTCTTAGGGAGTTTTTCCCTGGCAGAAACTGGTCCCTGTTGTGCAGGAACCAGATGCCAGCACAAAAACTGCTGGAAGGGCACTGCTGCTTGAAGATTTGTCTCCAGCAGGCTCTGTAGCCCTGTGCTGGGGGCTGCCAGACAGGGCTTTGAGCCTTGTAGCATCCAGACAGTCACACTCTGCAGAGGAAGGAGAAATGACATCGGTTGAATCTGCCTTAAGTATAACCTGCTCTGCCTTGCAGGCCTGAGAACCATAGTGCTTTAGTGCCCAGGCTCTCTACAGACGGGCCTGGGGAGGGCTGTGCCTGGCCTGGGGATGCAGCAGCTGAGCCTGTGGCCGCTCACAATGTCACTCTGATCCTTGCAGTTCCTCCACGCATCCATGAGAAGGAAGCCTCTTCTCCGAGCATCTACTCCCGGAGGAGCCCCCAGGCCCTCACCTGCACGGTCTATGGCATCCCGGCACCAGAGGTGATCCAGTGGCAGTGGAGGCCGTGGATGCCTTGTCGGATGTTCTCCCGACGCAGCCTGTAAGTCCCATTTCTTCCTTCACCCGTGTCTTACCAGGCCACCAGCATGGTGTTGTGGGCTCCTTGTGACTGTGGCTGTATCCCAGACCGCACCTTGCTTTTGCTGTCCCAGCCACAACATAGCAGGAGGATGACAGCACTGACTGATAGCTTGGAGCACTGTACATCCACTCACCCTGTCAGAAGGCAGAGTGGAGCTTGCTGGAGACACTTGTGCTCCATGTGGGAGTTTTGCCCAACCTGGCAGGGAATGTCCATGACCCAGCCACACCTCACAGCACCACAATAAAACTGCTGACCATTGTGCTAATGGGGAAACTGAGGCAGATTGCAGAAGAAATTGTCACAGCCCCTTGGTGAGACCCTGAGACAGCAGCTGGGGCTCACCCTGTTCCTGCCCTAAGGTCCCTGTTGGTATTTTTGGTCCTTCATCTTCTGCTAGTTAATGATAGAAGGAAAAGTGCTCACAGGCAGGGGAGCAGAGCTGCTGCATGTGGGGAAGAGTTGCTGAATCTGGGGGAAGCACCGGATCTCTGCCAGTTGCCAGGGTGGTTTGCCAGGAGGGTGTTTGCACAGGCAGCACCAACAGGTAAGCAGGAAGGGTGCGTGCCCACTGCCTGTGCCCTGGGAAGCTGGGGCAGCACCAGGCAAGGTTGCAGTGGCATTTTTTAGTGGCAGCCTCACAGGAAGAAGGAAAAGGGATGCTGGGGAGTTGTAGCCAGAGCAGTCAGGGCAGAGGACATTTGGGATGCCTGGAGGAAGCCAGGTCCTGCAGCCCTGTGCAGGCTGTTGCCGAGCCAGGAACACCAGAGAGCTCTCCATCGCATGCGAGTGCACTGTGGCCCTGTCAGGAAGCAGAGGGGGCCATGAATTATGAGCACTGTCTCCCAAGGCCACCGTATTTCTGCCTAGCATAGCTCCAGAGGATGCAGGAGGCTTCTTTCTAGCTTCCTGTTTTTTACACAGCTCGCTGGTGTGCTCGCCCCACCAAGCGCTCTGCCCTGCACTGCCAGCATGCACCCTTGCCACTGCTCTTGGGCACTCAGCTGCCCTCTGCTTCCCTGTCACCGTAAGCCTTCTCCCTACACACCTCCCACCCTGGATTTTGGACAGTCCTGCATTTCAGAAGCACCCTGCAGGCTGCAGCACCCCTGACAGATTTGGGTACTTCTCTCCGCTTGTCTGTCTCAGCCCTAAGAGGTAGTACCATGCCCCTGTGAGACACCAGCAGCATCTCTACTTGGGATGTTTCCCTCCTGGTATCTGTGGAGTCAGGGCAGCAGGAGCACCCTTGGGTGCTGCACCATCTGCTCCCCAGGCCAGCACCCAGCCAGTCTGTGTCATCTCTGACTCACAGTCCCAACAGGGGTTTAAGGCCTTGCTGCTGAGCCAAGTGGCATCAAGAACTGCCCCAGGCACACGTGAACAGGTCTTGCCCCTCCCTTTCCCCACCCTTAGCAGGGAAAGATGAAACCACAGGTCTGGGGGTGGAGACACTGCCTGGGACACCAGTATCTGTTCCCTGCCTCAATTTTCACATCTATAGATGTTTGCCTCACTAGTGATTGTGGAGCACCCTTAAAAAGCACATTAGAACTGTGTAACCAAAAGACCCAGGGAATTTTGCAGCGTTAGAGGACAGGGGCATTAATTCTCAGACACAAAGCTATTTTAGCTGCATTTTTCCCAGCTGACCTTCTTTCCACTTCTCTCCTCTTTCTCCTGCTCCTCCCCGGCTGCTGGACTAGCAATAGCAGGCACCGGGCAACAAGGCGCCATCAGCGGGACCGGATGCCCGAGTGCAGGGACTGGAAAGATGTGTCGCAGCAGGATGCGGTGAACCCCATTGAGAGCATTGACACCTGGGTGGAGTCCGTGGAGGGGCGGAACAAGGTGAGGCTGTAGCCCCAAGACCGTCCCGGAGCAGGGAGCTGGAGACAGGTACCCTTGGAGGGGTCCTTTGTGATCAGACAGCAAAAGTGGCCTGGAAACGAGCCTGACAGAGACAGATTTGGGGAGGGCTTCACACCTCTGCTTCTAAAGTAAACCATCAGCTGCTGTTCCCAGCTCTGGGGCTCTGCAGTACCAGGCAGCCCCAGAGTGAGGGGGAGCTGTCATCTTTGAGAAATTACCCTGCATCCAGAGAGGCTCCCGCTGGGGCTGACTGCGCAGGAGGGTTTACACCGATTGCTGTTGAACACAGGGCACGCAGCTAAGGAGGGCATGGGGGACATGTGCGGTGCAGGCTCCTGTGGCCATTTCTGAGCATTCCTGCTTGAGCTGTTTTGGGAGAGCCAAACCCCTCAGAGCAGTCGGGGCAGCTGGAAAGGGAGAGCAGGAGTCACAGACTGACCAGGAAATCTCTGGCCTCGGGAACGTGCATGTGTGTGGTGGGGCATTTCATCCAGCTGTCCCCATCCCGGTGGGGCGAGGGTGGCATGGAGATGCTGGCGTCCATCCGCTGCAGGTTTGTGAGTGAGAGCATGTGTGCCCCACAGAGCCCACTTCTCCATCACAGCATTTCCTCTCTGGAAGGAACATCTCTCCCTCATTGCAGCATGTGACCTGCAAACAGCCAGATGCTGCTTGCTGCCTGTTTCTTTCTGTCTCTCTGGTAGCTGTGAGTGTCAGGTCTGTGCCATGACGGGGTTCCTGTCCCCGCTGGTGTCGGGCACCAGCCGCTTGCAGAGGGATGCAGAACAAACAAATGGGCCCCCATTTCCGAAAGTCACTTCCTGTTTTCCTACACACCTCCAAAGGCACTTCCCGTCCCCTGGCCTGGCCGGGAGTTCATCACTCTGCCAAAAGGGTGGCAGGGGCAGATGCAGCTCCTCCCAGAGCAGCTGAAGGGAGGGGCTGGGGTTCGTGTCCCCCAGGGAGGCGAGCAGGGGTGGTGAGAGCTCCTGGGTGAGAAACCCTTGTGTCCCCCTCCAGATGTGACTCTCGTCTTGGTCCCTTTTGATCTTTCCCTTTTTTCCTCATTCCTTGTCCCTCTTCTCTTCCTCCTATTTCTCAGCTGTGTCCTTCTCATTCTGTCTGTTTGGTTGTAACTATCCTGGATGTCCAACTTAGGTTGTGCAGCCCTGGGACATGCAAGGGCTCTGGGAGAAAGGAGCTCTTCCACTTGTGGTGGGATACTATGTCCTCAAATCTGCTTTCTCTCCCTCTCCTCCTCCTTACTGCCTGTCTTCTCTTACCATCCTCCTCTGTTTTTTATTCTGTCTGGAAAGGCCAGAATGAGCCACAGGGTGTGCAGTGCACAGCCATGCACCGCAGACAGCAGGATGATGTCAAATCCAGAAACCCCAACTCAAATGTAACAGTGGAGACTAGAAGGAAAATCCCCAAGAAACAGGAAAGGCAGCATACAAAAGTGCCAGCAATAGAGTCACTTCAGCTGTATTGAATATGCACTGAATGAATGACAATTAACACAAGCTAATACATTGCCACTTAGAATGGAAATGCTTCCTAAAGTCTATGGGTTGAACAGTAAAGGCAAAGTAGTTCCCCTGGAGGAACACAATTTTTTTTGCATTTTAAACATTCTCATTAGAGGGATTTTTGCATGTGATTAACTCGTCATTTAAACTGGGAGGGAGGAGAAAACTGTGCTTCAAACTGCAGGTCTCCTCTAAGGGGAGTGCTTGTAACACATTTGGCAGCTCACACATGTGCAGGGAAGAGAGCAGCCTTACTCCCCAGCTGCCTTTCCTAGCTTATTTGGAGGCAGCATCTCCTGCATCTGTGCTCCCAGGACGGCAGCCTGGCTGTTTGCCCAATCTCAGTCACGTCTTGCTGGAAGCGGGGAGGAGGAAGCTTTTAGGACCATGTCTATGTACACTTGGAAGTTAAAGGGAGAAGATGACAGCTGTTCCTAAAGTGGTGAGAGCTGGGATGCTTTCACAGGTTTTATTTCCCCTTATGGATAAAAGGAGTGCTTGCAGGTCTGTAAGTGCCTGTAAACTCCACTGAACTCTGTGGGACACTAAGTAGTCACTTAACTGCAGAGGGCTCAGGGAAGCAAAGCCTTGGTGTCCCTTTCCTTCCTCCCCACTGTTATAAAGCCTGGCAGGAGCTTAGCCATCCCCTCAGCCTGCATGGTGTTCATGTCCTCCTTGCTGGGTATAGGCCTGTCCCCATGGTGACCCGATAGGCTTAGCATGCTCCCATGGAGAGGCATCTATGCTCGCTGGGCTCTGTGAAAAGGAACAGAGATCAGGAATGAAACCATGTTGCTGTTGCTAGAACCAGCAGATGTGGCTTGAAATGCACAAAGGGCTATTGAATAAGGGGCTATTTTTGCATAACCCTTTCCTAGGTACAGCTGCCACCTGGGGCCAGGCTTGCTGTGTGCTTTGCCGTCTGCCAGAGAGCACCACCGATCCTACTTCTCTTCCCTCTTGCTCTTCCTCACTCCTTCTTATGCTCTTTTTCCCCATCAGACAGTCAGCAAACTGGCCATCCAGGAGGCCAATGTCTCAGTCATGTACAAGTGTATTGCCTCTAATAAAGTGGGTCGAGACGAGCGGCTGATCTACTTCTACGTGACCAGTGAGTACTGCAGATGTACCCTCCGCCTGCACCAGCCGAGCCCTCTGCTTGAAGTAGGCAGGTCCCTAGACCTGCAGGTCCCTAGACTGTGAGTGAGGTCCTGTCGCTCACCGTTAGCACCTTAAACAGTGACCGGGCAGCCAGCAGGAAAGCAGGGCTACCCCGGAGCTCTGCTGAGTGGCAAAAGCCTGGGGCTCTGGCAGCTGATAGCGCAGGCAGAGTGTGGCAGGCAGACCTGGGGATAATCCTGGAGCAGCCCTGGCAGGTCCTGGGCTGGGGATGTGCCTGGTCTGAGAGCATCCTCTAGTGGCACTGCCCGACCCGCTCCGAGGCGGAGTCCTGCTGGTCCGAGCCCCTCGGCAGGGTTCCCATGGGATTTTGGTGCTGGGAGGGAGCTCAGAACCCAGCAGTGGCCCATCGAGGCTGCATAAGCTTCCTGCCAGCGGTAGCCCGTGCTGGCAGGGGTATGTCCCTATCTGCTGGGGACAGGAGGGAGCCCGGTGTGGGCACAGCAGAGGCTTATCTTCATGCCTTTCTGGACAGAGCCTAGAAGCCTGGGCTCACGGCCCTCATAGGTCGTAGCTGTGCTGTCAGAGCCACCAGCTTTTGTGGAGACAGATGAGTATCTTCAGTCAGTGCTCCGGTAATGCTCTGCGTGTACAGCTGTCCAGCCTGGCTGTGTAACTGCCTGCACGTGTAAAAGCAGGCACATGTGCAATGCAGAAGGCTGCAGCTGAGCTGAGAGCAGTAACAGCCTAATTCAGACCTTCCGGACTTGTTTCAATTGTGACCCCATCTTAATTTGACCCTGGGACTTCAGCATATCCCTTAGCGCTCGCTGGGCTTAAGCTGTTGGTTGCTAGCAGTTTGCATATCACAGTTCTGCTCTAGACTGGTTTCCTTTACCCTGGCTGAGGACAGGGTGGTCTCAGAGAGCTGAACCCAAGGAGACAATTTCATTTTGTCTGGCAGCTCAGCCATGAAGCCTCATTCACGTATTCATTTCCTTCCTGAAAGCCATTCCAGATGGGTTCGAGATTGAGTCCCAGCCCTCAGAAGAGCCCATAGAGGGGCAGGACCTACAGCTGAGCTGCAATGCAGACAACTACACCTATGAGAACCTGCAGTGGTATCGGCTGAACCTCTCCAAGCTCCATGATGAGGAGGGCAACCCCCTCGTGCTGGACTGCAAGAATGTCCACCACTATGCCACCAAGATGCAGGGGGAGCTGCGCTTCCAGCCCGACTCCAACGATGCGACCTTGCTGCTCTCCATCCCCAACATCTCCCTGGGCGAGGAGGGAGACTATGTGTGTGAGGTGCAGAACCGGAAGACCCGGGAAAAGCACTGCCACAAGAAATACATCTCTGTGCAGGGTGAGGGTCCACAGGGCAGGCGGGAGTGACGGAGGAGAGCTGGTGCTCTTGCTACCATCAGCTTCCCAGTCCATCCCCAGGGGAAGCCATGCAAGCAAGCTAAACTCAAGGTGGCAAAGACAGGGCACCTGGGTTCTCAAGACACCCTTCAGCAGGGATCAGAGACCCAAAGTCCCCCAGGAACACAGATATTCTTTTGATCAATCAGTTTCTCGTTTTCCCTTCCTCCTCTTTGTGCTGCTCCTCCAGCCCTGGAGATCCCCCGCCTCAAGCAGAACCTGACAGACATTTGGGTGAACGTCAGCGACTCCATAGAGATGCGCTGTAAGGTGGACGGCAACCACGTTCCTGAAATCAGCTGGTACAAAGACGAGAAACTGGTGGAAGAAGTGTCAGGTACAGTGGGCTGGGGGTGAATGAAAGGGAGGACATTATGTCCAGTGGCTGGAGCGCTGAACACTGCTAGGTTCTGGGACTTGCTGTGCCCAGGCAAAGGCGCCCGTTCTCTGAATTGGCTGAACTCTGGTTTTAATCATGTTCTATCCCAGTTCGGTGCTGTCTCACCGGCCAAGTCTGTGCCCTGGGGCCTGGCTCAGCACTGTCTGTGCATGTGCACATTCAGCTGGAGAGCAGAGAGAGAGATAAATCATTCATTTTCTTAATCCCAGCGCAGTGCCTGGCATCTCTGCTCAGACAGTGACCAACCCAGATCTCATGGAAGGAATATGGGAAGGATCCAGGCACATTGCAGAGGGAAAGGAACACGTCCTAGAGCTGAAGCAGAGCTTGATGCACCAGCTGGACTGCCTGGGCACCATCCCCATCCAGCGTTGTCTGCAGGGCTTTCTCCCCCTCCAGACACTGCCTGGGGAAGGCCCCTCCAGGGTATTTCTGGGGCCGTCAGGCCACAGAAGACAGCCTCTACCAGCTGGTGCAATTTCATTCTGCCATCTAAAATGAACCAGCCAAAAAACAGGAGCCTTATTTTCAGCCTGAATGAGTCCAGGATATAATCCCCCCTCCCTGTGAGTGACCACCGGAACCGTCTGTGCCTTACAGGGATCGACCTGGCGGACTTCAACCAGAGGCTGAGCATTCAGAGGGTGAGGGAAGAGGATGCTGGGCTCTACCTGTGCAGCGTCTGCAACGCTAAGGGCTGTGTGAACTCCTCAGCCAGTGTCTCCGTGGAAGGTACCAGCAGCCACGACACCCCTGGGGATGAAGGGGAGGAGTAGGAGTGTGGCCAAGGTCCCATGCCCCTTCCATGTGACACCAGGCAGCGGGAGGCAGTGAAAGTCCCTAGGCCTTGCTGGTGGCATGGTGCTCTCACAGGAGGATCTGTAGCCCAGAGCATATTTAGCTCAGGCAAACACACCTCCCCAGTCTCCCCTCATCCTGAAGCAGGCCACAAGGGACGGCTGAGCCTGGGGCACGGAATGGGAATCTCTGAAGCTACGATTTCCCTCCTATCCCACAGGCTCTGATGACAGGACCAATGTGGAGATTGTCATTCTGATTGGGACTGGGGTTATCGCTGTTTTCTTCTGGATTCTCCTTATCCTCATCTTCTGTAACATCAAAAGGGTGCGTGACTCTCTCTGTCCCAGGGCAGGGGAGGTGGCTTAGTGGGGTGTGGGGCAACACCATTGCTGTGATGTGGGGCTCTATGACAGCATCTGCTAAAAGGAGGCCATTAAGTGTTGCTTCAAGTGCTCTCACTGCCAAGGATGGGGTGCATAAGGGCTCTGGTAAAGGAGGTGACAGGGAATGGCCTTTGCCAGGGGGAAGCAGGTCAAGGCAGGCAAAGGAACCAAATCCCCACTGGGAGTCAGCACTCAGTGCAGGGAGGGCATCTCCTCACCCTTTGTTTTGGCTGATTCCTGCAGCCTGCCCACGCAGACATCAAGACGGGCTACCTCTCCATCATCATGGACCCTGGCGAGGTGCCCTTGGAGGAGCAGTGCGAGTACCTGCCCTATGACTCCAGCAAGTGGGAGTTCCCACGAGACCGCCTGCGCCTAGGTGAGCCAGACCCCCTCCTGCCACTGCAGGCTGTAGCCAGGGCTTCCCGCCAGCCCTTCAAACTCATCCTCCAGGTTTCTTACACACCTTTGTGTATTTAATGCCTTCTCTCTGCCTCAGGCTTTCCATCTTCTTCCCCAGACTGTCCCTAAAGTCCAGCTGTGCCTGGGAAATCTCTTTGGGTCTGTCTATGGACAGGTCTGAGCCAACTGTAAGCCCAGACTCTCCCAGTGTACCCACACAGGCATCACTGAGACCAGAAGACCTCTGAGTATGCCCATATTCTCCAGGTGGCAATCTGGACAGAACAGCCCAGTCCACAGCAAGTACCCCAAGTTCAGGACCAGGGCTGCATCCATTATCGTCTTCATGCCAAGACAGCCACCTGCAGTCTCTTCCTTCTGTCTGGGAGGGTTAAAAGGGCTGCAGACTACCTTTGACGCACAGAGCAGTGACATTAGCCCTGGCTGCTCTGCTGCAAGGTGTCACGTTTACCTCTCCCACATGCTCTGCTTGAGGGCAACAAACAGCCCCTCACTTCTGTAGGGCCATTTCCTTCCTCTGCTTTGTCCATGCCAGCTCTGTCTCAGTTCCTCCCATCATCCTTTCTCTTATTCTCACCGACAGAGCAAGCAGCCACCTGGGAAGGGCACACGTTCCATTCCTTCCTTTTCCTTTATGATGTTTTTTCTTTCTTCTTCCCATTGTTTCCTGTTGGGTTTTTGTTTTTTCATTCCATTCTGCCTGTGCCGCGCCTGCCTTTCTTCACACTGCCTCTCTCCTTGCCCATAGGTAAAGTCCTGGGTCACGGTGCCTTTGGGAAGGTGGTGGAAGCATCAGCATTTGGGATCAATAAAAGTAACAGCTGTGAGACAGTAGCAGTAAAAATGCTGAAAGGTATGTGGACAGCAAAGCAGAATATGCAGTCTGTGTGGACAGCAAAGAATGAGGCACCTCCCTCAGGAATGTCCACCCTGTAAATGCCTGTCTTTTGCATAAGGCATTTGTTAAGGCCCTGAAAAATGTTTTATCTCCCACAAGCACTCCTGGATACTTCTGCTTGAGCCAGCCCTGAACTAGGGGAGAGGAGCTGGAGCCAGCCTTTTAATTTATGGCTTCTTAGCCTCAACACAGTTGATCCTCTTGGCCTTATAGATACTTTAGCCCCATTCAGTTGCACTGGGAAGCAAGTGGCAGAGCAGAGAGCAGGAACTTGGGGAACTTGGCTTTCAAGGAAATTTAGCTGTCTGCAAAGGCAAAGAATTAAATCTGTCTCAAAGGATGAACAGGAATCCAGAGCCCCTCTTTGTCAGGTCACTAAAGGAAGTGTTGCTTCCAATTCCCTTCTTCCAAGTGCGCCTGTATTTCATGTTTATGGGCCAGGTTCAGAGCTGGGTAAGGAAGCAGGTTCTAGCTCTTACCCAGCTCTGAGGACTAAACGGCTTTGCATCCAAAGCCTGGTCAATCCAAAGTGCGATTTTAAGTTTCTATAGCCACACTTTCAAACAGGCATCCAGAACATTATTCTGTAATTTGGCACCCAACAAAATACTGAGGCAGTTTCTGGCCAGCAGTGTCCCGTATATGGAAACTGAGTCATGGCTCATCTCAGCAGCACTTACCATTGCAAGCGTACAGATGATCTTCACAGCAATTGCAGAGGGAGGCCTGGCCATGCAAGGTTGCTTTACAGTCCTTTGAGGCATGGCTCTCACCTGGCCCATCAGCTGCGTTTCAAGAGGATGCTTGTGTCTCTCAGACTAAATTTACAAACTCCCAAGTAAGGCAAAATGCATATGGGGAGCAGAGGAGTACGAAAAAGGCACACAAAACCAGAGAACAAACCCTGAGTATAAAACAGAGGATCAAGAGTTGGTGCGAATTAGGCACTCAGAGAGAAAATGCAGTTCAGAGAGTTGGCAGGGGCACAACACTGTGTTTGTTATTGGAGAGGAATCATAAAAAGATATTCTGGATTTGAGCTGAGACAGCTCCTGTCTTCAGTCATGATCAAAAGACTCAGATGTCTTTTGTTTCTAATTTTCCTTCAGATTTTTTTATGGCTCGTTATCTCTGTTTGGAGGCTGAAAGGGCAGAGATTCAAAAATGTGCATCTGTATGTAAGCCTCAGGTGACCTTTTTCACTGCACAACTACCACAAAGAAAAATCTATGGGGCACAGGCTGTGTTGTCCTTTGCTCTGGATCCCTGCACCTGTAGTGAGCACCCTATACATTACAGCAGAGATCCTGGGATCTCCAGAGAAGGCTCTGACGTTTCATATGGAAACAGGCAAAAACAAAATATACCAAGGCTTTGGGGTCTCAGCCTCCTCAGCGAGACTCACGTTAACACTCTACTAAGAGAAGGGTGGTGAGGGGTAGTGAAAAGTTGTGAGGAGGCATCATGACATGGTTTGTGTGTTTCCAGAGGGAGCCACCGCAAGCGAGCACAAGGCACTGATGTCAGAGCTGAAGATCCTCATTCACATCGGGAATCACCTCAACGTGGTGAATTTGCTGGGTGCCTGTACCAAACCCAATGGTAAATATCCCAGGGCAACAGGCTGTGCCTGCTCCCAGAGATCAGTGCTTGTCCCCTTGTGTCCTTTCTGCTGGCCACATCTGTGACCGCAGGGACATGTGGGGATGTTATCAGTGTGTCTGTGTGCACTTAGGGCAGGTGCCACAGCTCAGCAGGGCTGCACATAACATGAGTCAGGGACAAATTCTGACCATCCCAAGCCCTTACCTCTTCCCCTGACCTTTGGTATCTTCTCACCAGGTCCACTCATGGTTATTGTTGAGTTCTGCAAGTATGGAAACCTCTCCAACTACCTGCGGGCCAAGCGGGAAGGATTCAGTCCTTATAGGGTAAGTAGCTTCCTTTTCCCCTAGGGACCTGTCCCATGTCTAAGGAAGGAAGACATGTAGCCTGAAACATGATCTGACAGTGGGACAAAGACACCCTCTATCTAGCAGCAGATCAACTCTACACAGTGATCTTGGTTCATGTGCACATCAGGGAAATAATTTCTTTCTGCAAGGGAAGATAGGTGCTTCCAGGCCAGAATTACAGTCTGGAAAAGACTGTGCAGCTCATGGGTGCAAGGGTTACAGCGTGTGTTGCCTGCTGAGGTTTTTGTTTTGGTCTCCTTGCCAGGAGAAGTCTCCCAGGCTGCGTATTCAGGTCCAGTCCATCGTGGAGGCAGTGAGAGCAGACAGGAGGAGTCGTTCTGGGACTAGCGATGGCGCTATCTTCAACCGCTTTCTGATGCACAAAAGCCAGACAGCGCAGCCAATCCAGGAAGGTAAAACTGTAGCCTTGGCAGCAGCTCCTCACCTGACCCACCAAAAAAATGCCAGAGCTGGCTAACTTGGGGAATATGTAGGGCATGACAGTGGGCAGCTGGGACCCAGCCTTTCAGCTGATCACTCCACTGTTGCATGGCAATTCCCCGAACAAGGCTATTACAGCCATGTTGTCTTTTGTAATAGACTCTCGAAACCCAGAAGGGAGGATTACGTTCCTTTGGATTTTTTTTTAGCCTAAAGAAAGGGGATCTCAGTGGGTCCTCCTCGGGACAGGAATGATGAGTTTGACAGCCATGTCAAAGTCCCTGCCAGCCCTGTTCCCCACAACTCTGTCTGACTGACATGTGCTGGAGGCTGGACTCATTCTCCTCACACTTCAGCAGGTTCCCGCTGTGTGCTTTCTGCCACCTAAGCAGAAAATCCTAGAGGGGAGCTAGTTACTCCAATTAGCACTGAGGACTAGCTGTATCTCACCAAGAGGCTGACTGTATCCCACAGTCCTGGAGAGAGGCAAGGAGGACAAGAGACTGCTCACTGTCTAATCATTTTCTTGTACTCCTGGACAGTGGATGACTTGTGGCAAAGTCCCTTGACCATGGAAGACCTGATCTGCTACAGCTTCCAGGTAGCACGTGGCATGGAGTTCCTGGCATCCCGAAAGGTGAGTTCACCCTTTCCTTCGCTCCACTCTTCTTTTGTGCATGCCTGACCAGAGAAGGCCTGCCTACAGCCACTTTACAGGTGACACACAGAGAGATTCAGTGGTCTGCCTCACACTTCTCAGGAGGTCTGAGAACACAAAGATGTACACAAATATAGGAAATTGGTCCTCTTGCATTTCATCCTCTCCTTAACCATCTCCTTTTAATCCTTAGCTCCTTCCCACTTCCACCATTCCCCTATTACAGCTCAGGTTCACAAGGGCCGGGGGGGGGGTGCTCTGCATTTTCTGATGGTGGTTCCTGTCCCTCTGATTTTGCCCCTTCCTCTTCGTGTGCCCTCAGTGCATCCACAGAGACCTGGCGGCCCGCAATATCCTGCTGTCTGAGAACAATGTGGTAAAGATCTGTGACTTCGGCCTGGCCCGAGACATCTACAAGGACCCCGACTACGTCAGGAAAGGCAGTGTGAGTGCCATCTTCTCAAACCCTATACAGATTATGCCCCCTTGAGTCGTTCCTAAACTACTCTGGGGATGGAATAAACTAAGGATAAGATGAAAAAGGAGAAGTGGAACCACTTGTGTGGCCGGGACCAGGAACTGTTGGCCCAGTGATGTATGTGCTGTCTTCCTTCTCCACCACCAGACCTCTGTCTCCTTCCTTCTGCCTCTCAGCCTGTTATTAACTTGCTCTTCTTTCTTTATACTCGTTCCTTGCCCTTTCAGTGTCTTCATCCCTCCCTCTGGCCTAATCAAACCTCCATTCCTCCATTGAGACAGAAGCAGGGCTATCAGCTCTGGTTTACTTTCATCCCGTTGCTAGTGCAAGGGCTGTCCTGAACGCTTGTGCCTTGCCTCTCCCTCCTGCAGGCCCGTCTCCCACTTAAGTGGATGGCTCCAGAGAGCATCTTTGACAAGGTCTACACTACCCAGAGTGATGTCTGGTCCTTTGGGGTCCTCCTCTGGGAAATATTCTCACTAGGTGAGTGCTAATGAGGGTCACATGCTGCTGAGGGAGACCTCCCTTCCCATGTAGCATCTTGGTGGATAAGTCTGTGCAGGAGGCCCTGATGTTCTGAAGCACATCTAAGGAGTGATGGGTAGAGACATCAGTGTAGGCAAAAAAATATGGAGGCCATATCCACCTACAAACAGGATGATGGGGAGACAGGCATGCAGAGGTGGTCTCCAGCTCACTGAGGCAGAGGGGCCTGTCTCAAGCAGCACCAAGGACTTGGGCTGTATATAAGTGACCACATCTGCCAGTGTTTTGGGAGGAAGGACAGTCTCAGAAGGACTGGTTTCTGCTGGCACATTTCATGTTCCCCTGCCTCTTCAAACCTCCTTTAGGGGCATCTCCATACCCTGGAGTCCAGATCAACGAGGAGTTCTGCCAGAGGCTCAAAGACGGTACCAGGATGAGAGCCCCAGAGTACGCCACAGCAGAAATGTGAGTCAGAAACCCTACAGATCCTAGCACTGGTGAGAGTAGAGCTCTCTGTGGGATAGTAGAAACCTCCCAGGTTCCAGCATAGGGCAGGACAGACCCCTCTGTGGGATGCAAAGACCTTTCAGCCAGGGTGGGGGATGAGCCAATGCATCCTTCACTCCAGGCAGCTATCTAGGTACCCTTGCATACCCACACTGGGATAGGTCTGTAAGTGGGCAATGTGCTTTCCTGCTCTGAAGTGTGTCAGAGGTGTCTGAATTAGCTCCTTGCACGCTGTTATATTCAGTGCGTAAAGAACCAACCCTCTTCCAGTAGGTCCACATGGACAATGTGCTGGGGGGTGCTGAGCTTTCTTTCACAGTGCATGTACATGCTGTTCCAGCGGGCACCATGTGGGTGGGAGCTGCATAGTGGGGTAGGAGGGGGTTTCTGTGGCATAAAGCCAGCATCTCTTCTTGGCAGTTACCGTATAATGCTGAGCTGCTGGCACGGTGATCCCAAAGAGAGACCAACTTTCTCTGACCTGGTGGAGATACTGGGGAACCTTCTTCAGGAAAATGTCCAGCAGGTGAAAACCTCTCTGTGTCCCCGCTCAGCTCCAGACAGCTCTTTCTTCTCCCACTGCTAGCTCCCTTGCTGTGCCCCCCTCTGACTCCCTGGCCAATGCAATACCTTTGTGCAGGCCAAGGGATAACACAGGGTTTCCTGGATCAGAGAGGTCTGTTTCCCAGAACTACTGGAGAGCTCATTTCTGTGGTAGCCCTCTTGCTGCATCCTAATATAGCTCCACTCCTTGCAGGGCGGGTACCCTCTCAGTCATCATTCCAGTATTTCCATCTTAATCCCCAGATGATTATTTGAAATTTTTCAGCTGAGTCAAGGCCCTGGCACTCCTGCCTCCCACATGCCCGCATAATGAAAACCAGGATTTCAGCAGGGTTTCTGAAACTCTATCCTCGGATCTAAATGTCAGGGCCATGTGAACCAAACAACTGTTCCATTACAGCAGTCAGATATACAAATTTCTGTGAAACTATTACTAATCACTGCCATGCAGTATCTCAGCAGGACTTCTAACTGCAATGAGCGTGCAGCTCTGATTTTAACATTTTCTTGATGTTCCATTTCATAAGACCAAAGCTAAATGCTTAAATAGGAGTACTGTCTCATCCTGACATCCCTGATTTTAACCTTTCAGCCCTGGATCCCAGCACAGGCATGACTAAGCTACAGTGATGTGCACCTGGAGCACAGTGCTCTGTCCATGTAGGCTAGAGAACTGTAGGTGCCATAGGACTGGGTTGTTTTCCTGCTCATGCACATCTCCATGCACCTGCAACACTTGCAGCTACTTAAATGCAGAGGGCACAGAAACCTCCAACCAAATATTTTGTCCCAGAGAAACAAAAGACAAACCAGAAACTTCCCTCCCCAACTCTGACAGCTTCTGCTTGTAGAGCCCTTTCTTGTGGGAAAGCACTCCCCTTCTTCTGAGGCCACTCACTGTTCTTCCTACCAGGAAGGGAAGGATTACATCCCGCTGAACGACTCTCACAGCTCAGAAGATGATGGTTTCTCCCAGGTGCCTTCCTCTGTCCAGCAAAACTCAGATGAAGAGGACTTTGACATGAGGATACGCTGCCACAGCCTAGCAGCAAGGTGAATCCCCTCTGAAAAGGACATAGAGCCCAGCAGGCAGCCAGCAGCCTGAGCTGTAAGGGAGCCTGAGGGATATGGGGTGAACCCAGTAGCAAGAGGTTGGAAAAATCCCAGGTGATCAGGTGTGATCCAAGCATTTAGGCACTAGCATCTTGCTTATAAAAGCAAAATCACTTTCCTTTGATGATGAGAAAGAGCCCTTGATGTGTAAGCCTATGGCATTCCTTCTCCTGCTTCCAGCTACACTGCCAGAGCATCATCCTGGTCCATCAGGTAGATGAGGAAGGAAGGTGTCACCTGCCCTTCTGCTTGTGCAGGAGCTTCATCCTATCTGTTCCTAACTAACCCAAACAATTAGGCCTAGGCTTCTCATCTCTGGGGAGCTGTGATACTGTGAGGCCTAGGATCTATATGACATTACTCTGCTTATCCAGAGTGGAGGGGTAATCAGGGCCTCATTGAATCAGGAAGTCTGGGTGCTCCCCACTGCAGAAGTATGGGGTTAAGAGGCCTAAGGTGACTCTATTCCCCTCCCAAAATCCACCATTTGGGTCATCTGCCTCCCTGCATACTTCGGTTGCATAGAGAGGAGGTTGGGTCCATGTCCTGTTTATTGAGGACATTGACTCTGTTAGTTTTACTGAATACAGTATGCTTCTGTCAGCAGATACTACAACTGCGTCTCGTTCCCTGGTTGTTTGACGGGAGGAAATCAGATCAGGTGTCCATCCAGGATAAAGACATTTGAAGAGTTTCCCATGACACATACAATGTACAAGGCACACCCGGTGAGTAGCATCTGAGTGGGGTTGAGCAGGGGGCAAAGAAATGTTCAGCTGTTTCCTGACAGCTTTGCTGTTAAGATCATGGAAGGAAGATCACTCCTATCTAATGTCAGTCTGTCTGTGTCATTCCTGTTCAGTCCGTCCAGTCCTATGCACATTCATTTCTCCACTTGGCACATTGGGGTTTCTCTACAGCACAGCTTGTACTGCCCGAATGTGAAATAGGGAGGTTAGATCTACAAGCAAGGACTATAAAGGATCTCAGAGAAAAGCCTGCTCTTCACCCTTCTCAAATATGTAAACAGGGTCTGGTTAAGCATACTGAAATCCATCCAGGACTAGGTAAACCCAGAGTCCTTGTCTGCACCTCCCTAATCTTGACCCACACAGTTGTGTGCAGCAGGAGCCCTCCTGGCCTCTCTAAACTGGGCTGGTACTTATATCTTCTATAGCAGCAAAACTTAAGTCATCCCCTTAGTGTCAGAGGAAGAGCTCACCTCTCACAGAGTTGAGGGTAATACATCTTCCAGGCAGGCAGCACTCTTTTTTTTTTTCTCCCCGTAAGTGGCACTGAACTGCACACACAAATCCTGCCTTTGAACATACTGCTTTTAAGAAGGTGCCTAAGAAACTCTTCCAGCAAGACCAAGGAGCATGCTGGTAAAGTGCCCCTACTCCTTTTTTCCCAACACAGAAACACATGATCTCATCTCCTGAATGATTCCTTCTCCCTTCCCACTCTGATCAGCTGACAGGGATGTTACTGATAACTCCTGTTGCTTCCTTCCAGGACAATCAAACAGACAGTGGGATGGTTCTGGCATCTGAGGAATTTGAGAGGATAGAAAACCGACACAGAAAAGAAGGTGGATTCAGGTATTCCTTAAGTCTAGCCACGCAGACCTCCCTGCTGCCAAATGCAGTGAGACCAGGCGGCAGCTCTCGGTGTCTCCCCATAGGGTATGTCTCCTGGGGCTCTCAGCAGCAGCAGAGCTGTGGGTCCTGTGCCAAAGAAGTCCATGCACACATTAACAAGAGGCAAAGTGCATGAAGAACAGACCTGCCTGCTGCTTCCTAGGGTTTAAAAATATAAACTGTGCCCATTCAACTGATCAAAACATGTTCCACGGGGTATGAAAATTTGTCCGTTAAGATAATGAGACACAGTGACGGTGTTAATAGGACTCTTAATGCTTATTGACATTTTCTGGCGAAATGTGTCAGGGCTTGTTCAAGCGGTGGCAGCTGGGATGGATGGAAACTATGCGGCTGCCACCTCCCTCCCCCAGCCCTGACCCTGTGGTACAGGGCCCTGAAGCGGCATTGCAGGGATGGTACAGGCCTTAGGACTTCCCACATGCTGGTACTGAGCCTGGCGGGTTGAGCTGGCGCTCTCAGGGCTGACGATGTTATAGATGGTTATGTCCTTGCCCCAGGCTTGGAAACTGGGTGAGAACCCGTCCAGCTCATCTCTGCTTGGTGCCAGAGCAGGCTGGGACCTTGTCTCCATGACACTGTGTTGAGCAAACCATGTCAGCTCATGTATAGGCAAGGCCAATCCCAAGCCTCTTCCTCACCTCCTCTGCCTTCCAAAATCAGATCAGACTGGTCATTGTCTTCTCCCTTAGCCATAGCCTTGTGGCCTCTCTGCTGTTGTATCAGACTGTCTCCTGCTTCTTGTCCTTGTCCTCTTTTCCCTAAGGCACGTTCCCATTGTCCCCTACACCATGGGCTACCTGGCATCCTGTCTCCTGGAAAATACTGCCCTTAAACCTCTCCTTGAACGTGTCCCTGCCCTCGCTCTTGTGACTTCTTGCTAGTCGCCTGATACTGGCAGGTGCTGAGATGAGGTTGCTGATTTCCTCCCACATCTTCTTCATCATCTTCTTTCATTTCCTTTCCCCCATCCTGGCTGTTGGTTTGTACCAGATTCTGTTACTCCTGCCAGGTCTAGCAGCAACTGAGGCAATGTCACTTTTCTCTCCCTGCTCGTTGGGGTCCCAACCCTTCCCTGGGCTTCCCAAAGGTATCTAGAAGAGCTGAAATAACTCAGTTGCCAAGTCAGATTTTTCACAAAACATACGGGCTGTGCTTAGGTTTAGAGCAAGGCCTGGTGTTGTGCTTTGAAATGGAGGTGTAGGTCCATTCCTGACCATGCCTCTGCCCCGTGCATTGGCAGATGATGTTTCCTGAAGCTGCAATCTCTCTAGGCAGGACAGAGATTTTCCAGGAGTGCTCAGATTGATCTGTGTCTCTTTCCCTCACAGCAGTAAAGGGCCCAGACGAACTGCGGAGCTGCCAGGGGAACAGTCAGACCTGCGGGGCAGATGTCAGCCATCGTACGGGTCCCAAGTCGGAGGCCAGACTTTTTACAACAGTGAATACGGGGAGCTGTCAGAACACTCTGAGGACGGCAGCTGCACCCCGCCTGGAGAGGGGTCCAGTCCCCCCGCTCTCCACGCTTCCTTCTTCTCCGAGCAGTACTAATGGCATCAGGCCCTGGAGGCGCCAGCTGAGGCATCGCCTCTCACCCTCCAGGCGTGTCATCAGGGTCACTCAGAGCTTCTCCTTCAACCTATGCCCAACCTCAGCAGGGAACCTACCCTGAACGGACGGGGAACATGGAAGTCCTTGGAACCACAGCACCTCCAGCTGCAGCTTCCCTGTGCTGGGACTGGAGAGAGCGCCTCACTGATTCCTCACGTTCCTTTTCTTCCTGTGGCTCAGACAGATACATTCTGCCAGGAAGTGGGTGCCTGTGTTCGGCACTACAGCACCTTCTGCCTAGCATGCAGCCTCCACTCAGATCAGCTTGCCATTCAGAAAGCCCATTTCAGGTCAGATATAAATAGATCTGTCTTAGTCTCAACTTTCTTCCGGGTGTGCAGCCTGAATATTTTTCCTTGGATTGCTTCCTCCTCCTCTCCTCATGATGTCAGCTGCTGAGCTGCAGAGCAGAATCAAAGGGAAGAAATCCCTAGTGGTATTAGCAGCAAGAGCAGGACATTTTAAAGAGGTGTATGGAGAGATCTCTAGGGATCTTTGTAAATGTTCATGCACACTGTTCATTCTGGGTAGGTGCCAGCCTCTCCATCTCCTCTGCAAGCCCACACCCCTCTCATCTCTGCTCGGGGGGGGGGAAACCTGTCAATCTGCTTTTATTACCAGGATTATTTTAGCCATCTCAACACAGCTAGTGCTGAGTAGGTCATCAGCTGATGGCTAGAGTCCTCCCAGTGAGATAAATAGCAACTCTTTTTGCAGGCCCAGTGCAAAACAGGGTTTCAGATGATCTGTGCTGGGAGCAGGTTACTCACAGGTCTGCTGCTCTCGCCTTCCCCTTCTCCCAGAGTAGTGCTGAGATCATTTGTTGCTCGAGTGAGAAATTAAAGCAAAGCTGTGTTAATTTCAGCTGGTTTCTAAACATAGAGTGAAAATGGGTTGTTTGCTGGGAGGAAAAGGATCAAAGTGGTAGGGAGGGAAATGTTTATTTTCAAGTTGCTGCAAGGGTGTTAGACACAATGGAAGGAACAGAGCTCCAGCAATGAGGTGCAGCGTCCCCTTGTGTGTTGGCATCACCGAGCACATGGAGGGCAGCGCTTGGCTGGTGCTCAAGCCCCCGTTCTCCTGGATGAACAGTTCTGCACCGTGACCCTTCATGCCACCCTAGTTCCCTGGCTCTGAGGAGGCACTTTGCCCAATCATCTCCCCTCCAGTTTCTGTTGCAAAGCCACCAGCACAGCGTACCTATCTCTGGGGGATTAAGAAACATTTATTTGCTGAGGAAACATCTCACCACTTGAGCCTTCTGTTTCTGAAAGATATCATGTGAATTCAGAGCTCTGGGGAACCTCTGCAGCCCCTGTGTACAGATTTCTGTGCTGCTGCCTCACCACTTCCCACCTACTTCTTTCCATCCTGCTCACAATCCAAGAGCTCAGCCACAGAGCACGGTTACATCACTGTCAGAGGAGTCTGCGTGAAGAGGCTCGTCTGAACAGCTTGTCATCTTCTCTTCTCCCACATGCCCGTGGCTGGCAGAGCTCCTTGCACCAGGGCATCTCAGCACTGGAGAGTTTCTGCTTGTGGGCCACACCTCTGTGCACAGAACCAAGGGTTTGGTTTGGACTTTTTAAAATTGTGTTTCTTGTCAGGCGTACTGCTTTCCCACACTGTATTTCTTTTCCAGCAGAGGGTTTTATGCGTTTCCTGACGTGAGCCTGAGTCCTTACAGATGACTTTCCCAAGTCTTAATTATAGTTCTCCGCACAAGTGTAATGGGGAGATTTATTTAGCACATGGGAAAACAGATACTCTAAGCCTGTGCAGAGCGCCCAATGTTCCCCTCCCTTTTTGTGTCAGCAGGATGACGTGGCTGTGATTTCCACAGTAAAAAGAGGCAGAAAACCAGACCAGCTTGAGCCAAACTGGCTCAGGACACAGAATTGGAAATTGCATGTGACAATGAATTCCCTGCCTTCTACTGGTGTCCCCTGAAGTTGCCAGGAATTTAAGCATCTTTAAGTAATTGTTATGACTCAGTAAGAACCCTCTGGCAGGAGATGCTGGAGAGCCAGGCCAAGGAGGTAGGACAGCCAACAGAGTGTAGGCCAGACCAAATTCTCCTCATCTTGCCCTGGTTCTTGAACTGGTGGTTCCCTTGACAGAAGGAAGGCTACATGTGCCCAGTGCTGCTGGAGGTCTCCACTGGCATTCACATGGGTGGAAGGTGACAGACTGCTGAGCTAGATTCAGGCTGCTTGCTTGGTGATGGGCATCCGTAGGACCCAAGTTCTCTTGTTTCCAGTGTTTCACAAACAGTTTTCTGCCTGGAAACACAGCCGCATGTGAAAGAGGGCCCAAGAAAGAGGCCTATAAATTAAATAATAGTTGAAAAACAGAATTCCAAAGTAGCTGCAAGTCCGTGTCCATATGTGAGGGATAGAAACATACTAGCAAAGCATGACTCTTGCCGGGCACTGGCAGGATTCCTTAGCAGAAAGGGGACAGAAGCATCTGAGCACCCTGGCTGGCTGTCAGCACTCCCAACCAGCCAAGTCAGCTGCACTTTGTCGCTAGGTTCAGCTGTAAATTGCTCATGAGCATCCTTGTGGAGAAGGGTTACTGCATCAGAGCCATTGTTTATGTTCTCCTGCTTCACTCTGGGGAAAGCACTGGTGTGACATCTGATTTTTCAACATTCAAATAATTTGGCCCAACAGAAGTTTATTTTTTTCTCTTTTGCACTATCTTGAGGTGGGGGGTGGAATCAGGTCCTATTGTATCTGCATCAACAGCATTGCATGAACAATGCAGCCGTGATAGGAGCAAACGCAGGCTCCTCTTCAGACACTCCTGCTGATGAAGAACAATTGTAGCGTGGGATATTGTGGAGCTGTTGAAACAATTGTACTTTCACTCTCTTAAAAGTATACTAAAATTGGAGTTTACGGACCTGATACACTTCCCCACACTCTTGCGTTATTTCTGGCTTTTTTTTTTTTTTTTAAGTGTCTCCAGATAAGCATGAGCATGAAATGAAGCTGATCTGTTTTGGTTTTAAGATGTGAGCCAACAGTGTTGTCTGTCTTTCCACAGCGACAAGGGAGTATTTCAACTTTAAAAACCCAGGGTTCGATAATTGTGCCTCCTCCGTTCACAATGCACTCTCTGTTGTATTTTGTTTGGGCTTTTTACTGGAACTCAACATTGAAGCTAAGCTATTTATCGTCATCCTCCTTTAAAATGACTGTTCCCGGTCCTATGCAGAGTCTCATTTTTCCTTACAAAGTGTTGGTGTTGAGAGGACATTCTTCCCTCATGAAAACAAAGCATTGGGGTCTCCTACTTGCAAATACACGTGCGTCTCTGAAGAAAAACCTGTGTATCAAGTAACACTTCATTTATATTGCAATATTTTAACCTGGTACCTGTTGTTGCTACAGCAGCATTCAATGTTTCAGTGGGCTGCCTTCGAAGCAAGTAGGTTACAACATGGGTTGTGCGTGAGTACAAAAGTGTGGTCTGTGAGTGCGAGTGGGTGTTTCGTGGGTGAGTGTGTGGGTGTTTGCATGTGCGAAGTTCTCCTACCAGTGAGCGTATGTGAGTGTTTATAACTCACGTTGAGTCTTGTCGCTGGAAGTTCACGGTTATATATCAAACCAGTTACAACACTGCTTTCTTTCCTCTCCTCCTATAGTACTTGTTATCCTTTGTCATTAAGAGTTTTGTTGTAATATCTGAATGTGAAAATTAATAAAGTCATAACTGGCGCTGCTCTCTGGTTCCTGGAGGCCCCCGCTGCCCGCGGGTGCTGCAGCGCTCTGCTCCCAGCTCCCCACGCGGCCTGACTCTGGCCCAAGCAGTTAGCACATTTGGGTTTTATTATTTTTATTTTTGTGTCCCTCTGCATTTCCCCGCATCCTCTAGGAAACAGCTGGCCTTTGTGGCATTTCCATTCAGGATGAAACTCAGTCTTTTCTCCTGCTGAAGCCGGATATGCTTCGGTTAAGCCCTTCACCTGCCCGCCATCTCCCCCAGATCCGCGACCCTTCCTCGCCGCCTCGGCCCCCGGGGTCTGGGACCCCCCGGCCCCTCTCGCACAGCGCTGACGGGCGCCGGGAGGGACAAGGGCGGCGGAGGCCCGCGGGCCACCCCCGTCCCCTCAGCGGCGGAGGGAGGCGCGGCGGCGCCCCGCAGGTGGCGCCCTCACCCCGGCGGCGGCGGCTGACCCCTGGCCAGAGGCCGGGCGGGAAGATGGCGGCGGCGCTCGCGGCTGGCGTTTGGCAGGGTAAAACTTGAGAGGAAAGCCAAGGGCGGGTGTGAGTCACGGGCGGGATCCGGGCTGAAGGACGTGTTCTGGGCCCGGGGAGCGGTGGAGGTGGAACATAAATGGATTTATGACTATTCAAAAAACAAAAAAACCCCACACCAGGAGCCAGGGTGAAACCGGAGGCATGGCTCCCTCTTCACCCCTGTGGTGACCTGCAAAGACCTTGGTGCCATTTGTCTGCCAAAAAAACGGTGTCCTGAGGAGCGGCAGCCAGCAGAGGCACAGCTGCCCTGTGCAGCATATCAGTGTGAGGAGACCTGGGGACGTTCCCCTCAGCTCCAGCCTCTCTACCACCATCCTTTCATCCAGCTCCACCACCACTGAAAGCGGCCAAAAGAACCTTTTAACTCTCCTCTCCCCATTCAGGAAGCTGCCTGCCTGGGGAATGAAGAGACTGAAGCAGCTCTGCTCATGAAATACCCCATTTTTGTGCACCCTAGAGCAGCACTTGGCTGCTCCTCTCCTGAGTCTTCTCTCCTGGGGCCATGAGCACTCGGCTGCTCCTCTCCATCTGGGGTGAAAGGTTGGGTGAAATGTTGAGAAGCCATTAATGGCACGTGGTTCCTCACCCAGCATTTACCAAACAGCAGAGTTTAAAAAAAAAAAGTGGAGGCAGAACATTCAGCTGCTGCTTCAGAAACATTTCCTGGGTTGTATGGACACTTCTATAGCGCATTTTATAAATGGCTTCTCAGAGGATTTTAGAGAGTCACACAGTACATGCTTTTAGCAGAGCCCATAAGGTTCATTCTGCTCCGAGACACAGATTTGCAAGCCAAGCTTTCCTTGGGAATGGCATGGGTCTCTCCAAGAGCAGGATTAGACCCTCCACATGCACTCCAACAAAATAAACAGATGGTGCTTTGATGTATGTTTTGATGATGGCACATGTATATGTGACCAGGTGCATCACAAATGGACAAACTACAAAACCTTCCAAATGAGAAGAGTTTAATAGGATGCTTAGGTTTAAGACCAGGCTTATTGGAGGGCCTTCTTAAGCAGCTGGGGAAGTCACCAAGGAGATCATATCTCCAAAGAACAGCAGCACAGCTATTTGTTCAGAAATTTAGAAAATATCCTAGCCCACAGCCCTGCAATACTTGTTTGCTTTGCTATAATTTTCAGATAGTTTGCCTTTCAAAATCCAAGGTGGCCATTACTTCTTACATCTCTGAAGAGACTGACATCTTTAGAACTATGATGTTAGTTAGAGAGAGCAATTCAAGTCCTGTTTTACAGTATTTCGTGGGATTACTATTCATTAACAACATTTGAGCGTTTGTAAGATTTCCCACTATAGTATGTCGTGACACTCCAAATTAGGTAGGAGTGACCAAATCCTTACACAGAGGCTACGATGTTCCTACCCCAACAGCCCTTTCAGCGTTAGCTGGACTGAACACACACCCCTTCTTTTTCACACACATGGCACTTTTTCCCCCCATTTCACGCTTTTAAAATATCTCTCGTAGTTTTTGATGGCCAGCGCTCCTCGTCTGCAAATTAAAGATGCTGACCAGCCACGGGAGGCCGTATGTGTCCCTGCATCCAACTCCTTGAAGAACTGCGGGTGGCCAGAGCCAAGCGTTCGTTACAGACGCCGGTGAAGCGCCTCCCGCCACCACCGCCATGACCACCGTGCTCCACGCGGCCACGCCCATCATGACGTCATCAGATAAAACACCGCCCCTTCTCTAACCCCGCCCCACGGAGCGTGGCTCTTCAATAGCCTCGCCTCTCGCCCTCGTGGCGCTGAGCGGGGCGGGGCGCGCCTGCGCAGTGCGAGGAGCGCCGGGCTGCAGTAGAGGTGCCGGGCGCGGAGCCGGCGGCTGAGCGCGGCGCGGCTGCGGGAAGGCGCGGGGGCCCCGCCGCCCCTGGGACGAGCCGAGCATGGAGCGGCGGTCACAGGCTGCGGCCGCCGCCCTGGGCAGCGGGATGCGCCACCCGCCGCACTAAGGCGGCGGCGAGGCGAGGCTGTGCGGCGAGCCCGAAGCGAGCCCCGCGGCCGTGTGTGAGCGCGACTGAGGCGGCGGCGGCGGCGGCTCCTCCCGGCGGCCTCCTCCGCGGGCAGGGGGCCGCGGCACCGCCCCCGCCTCCTCCCCTCCCCTCGCTCGGCACGGGCGGAGGTGGGTGGCCGGGGCTCCCCCGCGGCGGCGGGCGGGCGGCATGAGCGCGGCGCCCTGAGGGGCCGGCGGAGCGGGGCTCGCCCCGAGCAGCCTCCCCCGGGGCCGCGGGCGGCGGATCGGACTCGGCTGGGACCTGCCATGGCTCCCCTGGCTCCTCCCATGGCATGAGCCCGTGCTCTCCTCCCCCCTGCGCCTGCCTTCGGTCTTTCTCCGCTCCTGGACTGTCAGATGGGATAAAATACCCCCGGGCGCCCGGGGCTCGGCGCTGCCGCGGCGGGAGCAGCGCAGGCAACCGGTGACGGCCGTCGGCTCGCCCTGAGTCGAAGATGAGCTGGCGGTGCGCTCGCCAGCACCGGAACGGCGGCTCCTCCGTCCTGCCGCTGCTGCTGCTGCTGCTGCTCTGGCACTGCTGGCTCCGGCCGGCCGGCGCCGACACCACCAGCCAGGCGTACTACACCGCCCTCATCAACGTGACGGTGCTGAGCCCCGAGCGGGGCGGCCCCACGCTGCTGAGGATCGACCGCGGCCGCTACGGGCAGGATTCCCCCAAGGTGGAGGTCAAGGGCCTGCTGGTGGCTCCCGTCCCCATTAACGGAGGTAACGCTTCCTTCGCCGCCGCGGGTGGCTTTGCTGTCGGGTGCCTCCTTCACAGGGTGGTTGGCCTTTGAGTGGTGCGGACGCTGCCAGAGAGCTCTGACAAGGAGGAGGAAGAACTTGCCCGAGGAAAAGAATAAAAAGGAAAAAAAAAAAATCCATGATCGGAGCGTGCGGGCTTTCGTAACGGCTCTGCAAAGCGTAATGGGGTCTCCAGCATGGATGCCAGCAGGCTAGTCGTGCTGAGCGATGAAGGTGTGATTTCTAAACTAATGACAGAGAGTCGGTAGCGATAGATAACAGTTTACGGCATTGCCATGAGTCTCGGAACAGCTGCACAGCAGACTCACTGTGATAAATACGCGTCTGGATGGCTTTTGCAGCTGCATGAATTCATGGTTGGTCAGTGTACATTTCCTAAAAATGCTGTTTAAGCTGTCCATCAAGACTTAGGAGGACTGGAGCCATGAAGCTCTCATGGCTTGTCTAAAATGTGCTTGTTTAAGTATTGAATGCTGTGTAGTGCTTCCAGATAAGTTTTCTGTTGTCCATATAATTGTTTTTTGGACAAATGTTGGGTTTTATAGGGAACATTAATTTAAACAAGTGAGAGAATTGTCTTATTTTTGCCTGAAATGAAACCAATTGCTTCAGTCATAATGAAGCAGTTGTAGTATCTCATTTTGAAAACCCTTCTTGACGTTATCTAAACTGCCATCTTTACAAAATGGACCACTTGATGGATCACAGCGGTCCCAACCTGTCTCCTGGCCAGTAAACCTCTGAATAATGCATTAAGGGAAATAATGTAGTTGGTTAAAACTAGACTCTTAAGTGATGAATATTAAGAGGGTTTTTTTTAAATGAATTGCTAACACAGAACTATTGTATTAAAAGCTTTTGTGAATTTACCAAATCTTAAGATCAGGAAAATACTTCGATGCTTCTTCAGAACAAAAGGCATCCTGCTAGGCAGCCTGCTATAAGCTTCTAGTATGTATGAAGCAGACTGCATCAGCAGATGCTTGCCAGTTTCGTTGAAGCTTGGATTCATTAGCTTTACAGAGTGTTAACTAGAGTATGTTAATGTAGCATATTTTGGGTGGAAGGGTGAGGAAGCAGAAATCGTTGAGCAAATCTACTGTAAAGTGATTTTCATTTGTACCTCAAATCCTACCTTCACCATGCTCGCAGAGTCAGCTACCATCAAATATGCTCAGTCTTCCCTTTTGCTTCCTGGTATTCCTCACTTAAACACACCCCCCCAACCTCCGTTTGAAGTCGGAGGCTGTCCTGAAAGTGTGAGGCACATAAACATGGTTATTGCAAGTAGTATTTTTAGGGTTTTTAAAACTATTACCTTTTAATATATGCAAGGTATTCAAATGCTTGATGTGTTTAGTGGCTGCATTATTTGTCAAGAAAAACTTTTTACGTTAATTACTTTTTAACCTGCTTCTGTTACTTTTTCTTTCTTCTGATACGGTCTTCACTAAAACATTGAGGGAGGGTGACAGCATTTTCACTGGCAGCTAATAACGAGAGAAGAGCTAAATAAAATTCTGAGCAGTCCATAAACAGCATTTTTATACCTTTTGGCTAAGTATTGTATGATGAATAACTTCATTGAGAAAACACAGCAGGAATCATGAAATCGTAGACCTCAATTTCTGCAGTTTTGGTATGTTGTAGTCATTAAAACTTTGCCATCAGTTGTTGGGGAGGTTCAGTTTTGTCCTGTTTGTCAACAGAAGACTGTTAAAACAAACCTTAGAGCAGTTGTCTTCTTTAAAGGTTCTTCTGAATTGTTCTATGTAGGTTGTTGCATAGTATACATTTTATTTGAACTTGGCTGAGGTGCGCTTCATGTGACTTAAAAATATTTCGTGTAGTAGGAAAGACTGGAATATTTTATGCTTTTGGTCAATATGTTCTTGAATGCTTAAGGGTCTTATGTTATTCTGCTTTTTTATCTAGATTTGATAGAAGACAATGCTGTCATGCTGAAAGTAATTGCTCTAATGCCTTTTCATCAGTCTGTTAATATTGCTGTAGAACTTGTTTGCAAATTATTTTTTTCTAATAGCTCTTAACACAAGTAGCTAGCACCATTTACTGCTGTTAGAGCAGTAAATGCTCTACCCCAGTTCTCATGTATCCTAAGAAGAATAGGACTCTACTACTGTTAACAACTATGTTTGAAGACACCTTGACTTTGAAACTGTCAGCTGCTTTGCTGTCAAGCATTTACCCATTCATGGGCTATCCCTTGAAACTTCCACGAACATGGGTGGTCTGTTAGCACTTTGATGGCATAGACTGGGGCATCCATGTTTTAGAGCTGAAATGTCCTTGATGTCACATTTTTGCATGCTGCGTTAAGATCTCGTATTCATTGCCTGCAGGAAAATAAATGAATTTACTAATTCAGAATTTAGAGCCAATGAACTGCTCCTGAACATACAGCATTTGTAATAGCACAGTGTGTGATTAAGCGTTGTGCTTTGCAGTGTTTTTTGTTAACTTGTGTTCTTGAATATACCCAGTATTTTATATGCTACTTTTTGAAGTAGTGATTACCCATCCTTTAAATGTCAGTGCAGAATGATACATTCAATCACTTCTCCTGTTTCTTTAGCAGAATTTCTTTAATCAAATTCGACCTTGCCATGTATTAAAACTCTTTCCCTGTTCTTTTTATAGACCCTTGCATGAAATTGATACTGGCTTTCAAAAAGCAATGTTCCCCTGGAAGTGATATGGCGGTAATTCGCATGACCGCTTCAGAATGTGGCTTGTGAAAGTGTAGCTCCAGCGAGCTGTTGGCCACAGTTGGCCACTGGCCGTAAATGTGGCACCTGTGTACACGTATCTTCCCGAGTGCTTTAAATGCCTGATAGCAGCAGAGTTTCTCTATTAATCTCTCTTCCGTTCTTCCACTTCTAGTTCCTTTTCTTACTTCCTCTAGCTTATTAATCTTTTGTCATGACTTGAATAAGAGCATTTTCAACAGTTTATCAAAAAGTGCTCCTTTCCTTCTGCCTGGAAGGAGAATAGTGAAATGCATCTTCACAGCCTGATGCAGCTTTTCTGGTGGTTTAGTTCAGGTTTATATCATTTCTTCAGTGAGGTTACTGAGCGTTTCTCATTCAGTTCCTTACTTAGTTATTTGTGACTTTGTGGAACCAGCCACTTCAGCCTAAGCTGCTCACAGTAGCTGCCTAGGTACTCGCGGCAGTGTCTCCACACGCACCGTGTAGGTGTTCAGCCCTGTGCACTCTAACGACCTTTGCTTTTAAGCACCTTTGGTATTGGGTTCCTGACACCAGTTGTGGTGCTCATCTTTAGGAGTCGGTATGTTCCTCTTTGCTATGACAAACCAAGCGAGAAGCCATCGAAAACTCACTTCAGCGGTTCTTGGTAGAAACTGTGTGGCTTAGTTCCCTCAAAAATGTTCTCCACAGTCAACGTGTTGAGTCTGGGTTATTGCATGTCATCCTGGGTTCGGATACACGGTTGAGGACTGGAAGCATCAGTCCTGTGTGCTCTCAAAGTCCCCTTGCAGATGGTCACAGCTTGCTGGGAGGCGAGGTTTTGTGTTTGGGAAGCAGACGGGGTGATCAGGACTGGAGATGGGACTGATAGGAGGTGACACAGCAGCAGATACGAAGCCAAATTTGAAAATGTTGAGACTCACTGAGCCAATAGGTCAGGAATGAGGGGGAGATGGGGGGGTGGAAAGGGACTGTGTGGGGACATGAAGGTTGTATGAAAGTTGCACTGGAGAAGACCTGTAGAAAGGGAGATCTCTGTGGAAGGGGTAGTAGGGTTGTGGCTGGGCAAGGAGACTGAGAATTTCAGGAAAAACCTAAGTTAGAAAAAGGTTGGAAGTTGGGGAAGAAACAATGTTGGCTCAACATCAGGAATGGAGGTATCTCTCGTGCCCAGTACTGTAACTATAGCGTCTGACACTTCATAAACATGGTGTGTGAACAAGTTTGAGCTGCAGAAGGCTTAAAATGACAGTTTCCTGGTAACTGCAGAGCTTTAGGTAATATTCAGACAGAATTTTGTGTTCCTTTCTGGCCCAGAATCCGAAACAATAAGCTTTAGGAAGATGCAAGAAGCAAATGTATCGATAAATACAGAGTAGTGGAAGAAAAATCTTGTGCATGCATCTATCCTTTACTCTTGGTCTCAGTATCCAGCTTAATTAGTAGTCATTAATTGATAACAAAAGTGGAGGTTATATATTGGAGCTTATAGCCATAATTGCAGTATACTTGCTGAGCTAACAAGATTAAATTTTAACTATTACAGGACTCTTCTAAGCTTCAGTGATTTTTCTTTTGTTTAACTTCTTCCCTGGAACAAGATTACCTCTTGTTCAAAGAGTTTCTTTTAGTATTAAAACCAGCTTTAGTCAGAGCAATTACCTGAAATAGTTCCTGAAAATAAAAAGTTGCTGTACATAACTCATTGACACAACTTTTAGAAGGTGGAAGTTATAACTGGCTTGAACAAGGACTATATTGATAATAACACAAGTAATAATGCTTTGAAGGAAAAGGCATATATTACACGTATGTTATTAAACCCTAATGTGATAGCAAATACTAGTACCCTTCCTTGAAACAGGAAGGAATCAGTGCTGCTGTATTGCTGCTGTAAATTTCCCAGCTGAATTCCCTTACTGGAGATTTTATCACAGGATTATAATTAATGTGTTGCACAAGGGTGTCTGTTTTGCCAGTCAGGTGTGCTGGGCAGTGCCTGCCGGAGGGAGGGAATGCTTTGGGGCGCAGGCTGCAGAGCACTGCATCTTCCTGTGTTCTTTCCCACCAAGTCTCTTCATCTGCTGCCCCTCGAAATACTGGTGGTGTCTCTCCACCTATTGTATTACAGCGATTGAAGGTCAGACTTTAAAATGATTTCTGTATGTGTAGCTGAGACAGACCAGCTCTGGCAACTGGTGCTGGCATCAGAGTACAGTATTAGCTGAGATGCAATCAATATCAAGATATCTGACCTTTTTATTAAAAAAAAAAAAAAAAAAAAGGAACGAAAGAAAAAGGAAAAAAAAAAAAAGCATGGAATGAAATAGTTAATGCCCAGTCTGTGGGATCATGGCACTGGCCTTTTTCTGTGAAAAGGGGACAAAGTCTGACAACAGTCAATGCATCAGTCTTGGCTGAAGTGGGACATCACAGCTACGTTTTAATCAATGCAAGAGCAACATAAAAACACAGTATATGAGAGAAATCAAACCCAGTCACTGTTCAGAAGTAGAAGGAGACGGTCTGCATTCAGGCAGGTGTGTACTTACTTCTGACAAAGCCTCTGACAGCTGGCTATTAATTGCATATTTGCTCCCACAAATGGCTATCCCTCTTACAGGGGGGAGGCTAAAGGACCTGGTCAAGCAACTGGAAAAGATGTGGAGGAACGTACTGTTGCTGTGCTAACGTGAGCTTGCCAATGCTTCTTCTGTAGTTAAGGAAGCCCGGTTGGTGATATTAACTGCTTCTTTCACATGAATCCCTAAAATGCTGTCACAAACCTAGTCCTTCAGCAGGAAGGGTTCTTGAATTTATAAAAATGCTTAAAGAGAAACAGTATATGCAAGTTGAGCAGTCCTGTGTGTTCTGCAAGAGGAAACTGAAACTCTCTTAAAGTTGAAAACAAACGTGGAGCCTAACGGTAGATACTTAAATCGCAGCTGATCCTTCTATAAAGAGGCTCTTCCGTGATGTTGGGGCTTATGGTAGGAAGGGAGATATTTACAGTAACACTGTACATAGCTCTTTAACCCAGCAGACTGCCACTTTTAACAGAAAATTGGTTTTTGCCAACACATTCATGGTATGTAGATAGACACGGAGAAAAGAAAGGCAAAGTAAATAACTTGTATTTCAAGTAAGGCAGAAAGCACACCTATAGAGAAACATACTTAGATGGCTTTCTGTATGCTTATACCTTTTGAAATTATTAAATTACATCAGCGGCTTCTGATCATATCTTTTTCTGTGCAAGTGATTTGTTTTATAATAACTTTAATTTAATGTGAAGTTGCTTTTCATTCTGGCGTGGACATCATCCAGGTAATACGTGCAAGCCCTGGTCTTTTAGATCCTCAGTGGACTTTGGACAACAGAGCATAGATGGCATTATAATGGAGAGCTATTGATGATGATTCTTGCTGACACTGTTAGTTTATCCATGTCCCTTACAATGCCAACTGATGTGCCTGGCATGTTAGGTGTATAGCAGATGTTTTATTTTAGCCAGCTTGCTATGCTAGAAGGGTGACCGTGATTCTAAGACTTTCACTCGTTTCAGAGTGTATTAAGTCTATTGAGAAGACGAGCAGAAAAACTCAGACTTTTCACTATTGTTCCTGAATTTTATTTAGTTAAAAGTGAAAAGATTACTTAACATTTGTGTGGTGTAATAGGACACTAATGTAAAGAAAAGTGGAGTTTGACTTTTTATTAAATCTCAAGTGACTTACAGTTACTCAGTTCAGGTTTATCTAAAACAACCAGAATTTCCTTAATGGCTTTGTATGACTTAAATAGTACTAAAATAATACTGTCAGCTATTAAATTTTCATTAGGACATACTGAATCCACCTCGTCAGGAATCACATGCTGTATGTGTTTCAGTGTTTGTTGGTCTATATCTGGAAAGCTTTTCTTTCTTATTATCTTGTCTCCTAACCCAGTTGCTCTATCCAGTGACACTTCGTAGCTCTGTCCATAGCTGAGAGGGACTTTGATCTCTACCGTGGCAGAAAATTTTCTACTACTTCTCCCACAGATGTAGCTTCTGTTATCTCTTACTACTTTCTCTGTCAGTTTTTAAGCAAAAAATTTCAAGCTGTACAAATGTAAAGGTGCCAACATAAATTTTTGTAAACCCAACTGAACTATGTAACAGACTTTTGAGAATGCTGCCTGCCTTTTCAAGGTGCCTTTTGCCTTTTATTGCTTTTATGATTTTTCATTCTAATAGCCTATTACCCTATTTTTGTGGCCATTTTTGTTTTCACTTGGTATTTTAGTTTTGAGTGTGGTGCTACTGAAGCAAACTGTACCTAATCCTTAGGATTACTGCTCTTCATCCATCCCATGTATTTTGAGTAAATTTATGTTGGCCATAGTGTCCACTTTCAGAGTTAAGTTCAGCAGTTTGAGGAGATTTCTATGGAATCGTGGCTGTTTATTGAATGGTATTTTCCAAAGGATGCATCACACCTGAGATTCTTGAATGTGATTTCACTGGAGAAGGATGGGATTTTTAGCTTTCAAGGCTTGAGAAACCTCCTATCGCAGTCTGCTGGTGCTTCGCCCCCTCCTGCATTTTTAAGTGGAAATGTTCTGAACAAGGGGAGAGCGTGCATTAAATAGTAAACTGCTTTTATCTTAACAGAGAACATCAAGATTGGTTGCATATGTGCCGTGTTATGCCACGTTTCCAAAAAAGGCTATAATTCCTTTTAGAATGTACCGTTCTCCTAAATTTAAGACTACAAGAACAAGCTCCAGAAGTGCAGTCGATGTGCAAGTGCCCTCCTATGGCAACTGCTGTTCGTGACGGCCGTCACCCGTGCTGCAGGACGACACGCGTGGATCAGTGCTAGCTAGCAATTTCCAGAGGGATTCGGGTAATAACGTCAGGGCGATGTAAGAAGATACTCTGTAAAATTCGCCTTCAGGCATCTGTATTTCACATTTTCCCTGATCCCTGCATAAAACAAAAACAAAAATACAAAACCACAGCAAATAGCCCTCCATGTCTGAAATGTCTAATACAGCCTTGAAAAACAATTGTGAAAAGGATGTGCTTATATCTGGCTCCCCACCCTCCTTCCAGGGGAACTGGGAGAGGCACTTCTTGTCCAAATTAAGAGATGCAACGGTTTCCTGTACGACTGCCATGGTATAGATTCATCTGCGCTTGTTTTCTTTAGGGGAGCAAAAGATTTTCTTTCTTGTTTTGGAAGAGATCCTTTAGCCGTTTGAATCTTCTTTGTCATAGGTTTTAACCTGAGCCGTGTTAGTCTGAGAATGCTTAAAAAGATCTTTTTGTTTTGTTTCCAGCTAATATGTTGAACTGAATTTTTTTGTGGTAGACTTTTTGCTGAAATCCCATAGTCCATGCTGAAGAACTCGCTTCTTTAAAAGGAAGATTTAATGGGACACTTCATTTGAGTTGCTCTTAGGATCTGTAGTGTTTTCAGAGCTATTATGCAAATAAATTGTTTGTTTATGTCTTGAAAAATCATTGTTTATGCCAACTATTTTTAGTAGCTGAAGATTCTTATACTCTTGGCATTTGAAAGGCTAAATATATTTGTATTGTAAGTTACTGTTGGCGCTTAAATTTCTAAAATCCTTTGATGGTATGACAAGTGTATCAGACTAAACCGCGTGTTTCCAGTTGTGTAAACAGAAACTTCTTTCATGAGTTTCAGCTGCTGTTCCCTTCTGCGTCGCATTTTGCGCCTTTTACACATAGCTGTGTGTGGGCTTGGGTTGTTCCGGGATACGTTTCAGCGTCAGAAAGAACAAAAGAGGAGCTTTTTGCATACTGTTGAATTCAGACATCCGGCATTTGCCACTTCTGTTACTCTTTATGCCATCGATACCTGTTTAATTGACAACTTGAGTGCGTCGTGTTTGCAAAACCGTTTGTTTCTCTATGAGTCTGAATGCATTTCCTTGTAGACAAAATGTGCATAAGGAAAAAGCTGATGTTAGCTGCTGGGGTTTTACAAGATCAGCTTTTAATATTGCCCATTTTTACAGTAGCCTGCATGTGGCAGATAACTCTGAAATCTTGTTTTCACAGCCTCCTTTGTATAGTTACACTTCCCACTGCAGTGATATTTATGACTGTGTTAGAAAGAAGAAAAGGTTATACTCCCCAGAATGACTGATAAACAGCTGTTTCAGAAACGCCTATAGCCTAGGAACCATATTCTAATGTTTTGCAGCCTCTAGGCAGGTATTGATTCAAATGTGAATTCATTGTTCTAGTTGCACTAGAGTTAAAAATAGCTTATGTTAGTGAGCCTAATTCTCGGGCATATAGTCACAGCTTTCAGCGTGCGAGACTTGGGGTTTTTTTTTTTAAGTCTTTTTTTCTCAAGAATGCAGTTACCTTTAGACTGTTATTAACAAGAGGATAGTGGTTTCCTAGTGCATAACAGTTAAGTCATTCAGCAAAACCTGGAGTTAGGTTTTTTTCTTTTTCGCCTGTTTGAACAAAGTACTATCTGTGTAAATGTATTTCCCACTTCAGTTGCAGATCGCCTGGGCTGTGACCCTCGAACCCGTTTCCAAGTCCCACCAAACACCAAGCAGTGGATTGCTCTCCTACAGCGAGGAAACTGTACCTTTAGAGAGAAAATACTGCGAGCAGCTTCACATAATGCCACAGCTGTGGTCATTTACAACAATATATCCAGTGAAGAACCTGTCACGATGACTCATCAAGGTAATAAAGCGCAATCTCTTTCACTATAATACTCTTTTGCTATGTAAACTATGTAAACTATTCCTAAAGAGCTGTTGGCAGTGCACAGAGGATGCTATTTGAAATAGCTTGTTCTCTAATGATGTTCCCATGTACGCAGTATAGTGAAATAAGCCAATAATTCTGAGAAGTTATTTTCCTTTAGCGTTTTACCCAGTGAGGAAACTTTCCTCTGCAGTGGAGATACATGTGTCTTGGAGTGAGGAAGTACCTGTAAGATCTTAGGAGCAGTCTGTTTAAAACCTTGCTGAAGAAGAAAAGCTAATTTATAATGAAGGTCTAGAGTTTTACAAAGCATCTGTACCTCGAAGAATTTTATAGTAGCATGTCTTCAACTTGCTGTTATGGTGGGGACTTTCAAATGTTAACAGTTATATTGGGATCTGAGCTCGCATGCTTTTTATAATGACAGTTTACAGAGGGTTCTCTTTCTACGTTGTGTCTTCGAGTGCCGTATAGGAATCAACAAAACATAGTGATTTGGAGAGCAGTTGTCTAGAATTAGACTATATGATGAAATACTGGACTTCTACTTTTTTAGGGCTATCTATGTGCAAAATTTTGCTGTTACTAATGAGTTACTTTAACCGGTGGGAGCCTGATATATAACAGTTCTCCTTGGTTAAAAATTGTTTTCACAATTCTGGTAACTACTTTTTTCATTTCCCCAGAAGACTTTCGCAGTTTGGAATTATTCGGCTTAATCAGAAAAGACATATTTCTGTATTTGATGGCTGTACTGCTGGCTGCTTTTTTTTCCCTAGAATATTTTCAGTCCTTTTTCTTTAAGCATAGGGGGTTGCTTGGAAACTGGAATTTCCTAATTCTTGCTCTGCATATTGTCACACAAGTAGAATTGAATTTTTTTACTAAAGTGCTGTGGTTGCTTCTTTCTCTCTTTTTTCACATGGGAAATGTCTTGTGGCTTCTTCTGGTTTAGTGGGGTTTGACCTTCCCAATTCTGTATACCACAGGAATTTTCCAGGGAGATTTTGACCTCTGTGTAGCAATTCAAAGCCTGTTGACAATTTTTATCTTGGGTACCTTCCTTAGACACGTAATCTGCAGGCAAAAAGTCCTGTATTCTAGTGAAATGCTTTTTACCACCTCCCTTTTATGTCGTTTTTGGGGTTTTTTGTTTGTGTTTTTTTTTGCCACACTCTGGTGATGTAGAACCTTCAGCTCTGGTCTCTTTTTGAAATACCTTTAAGATTATAAGGTCGGCAGTCTCTGTTTAGGAATGACTTGTGACTTCTCCTGTGGCCTGCAATACCTTACTGTGGCAGAAAAAAGGCTACCAATACCAACACAGCTCTAGTATTGTTTGCTCTAATACATGTTAAATTATATAATGGGTTTGATTATCATTTTAATACCTTCTTTCTCATAACGTTGTTAGATTTGGTAGGTGCTTTCATAGCAATGGGATGGTGTCTGTCTGTTATTGGGAAACCCTAGTTCACTCGGTGCTTCAGCTCTGAAGACTAGTGTGTTGCCTTTGAAACTCTACCAATAGGTCCAGTGGTTCTGGTAGATTGAAATAATGTCTCAAGTTATAAAACATGAGAGCTGCTGTAGGTGAAATAACGTCTTATAAGCTAGTCAGGCAGCTGTTTGGATACTTGCTGTTTGGAAAAAAAGCTAATACTGTTGACTTAATAAGCATGTTGGCTTCCAAACATTTACTCATGGCAAGCTTTAAAAAAATGTAATTAGTGGAGATGATGCATATTTTTTCTTTGAGCATTTGAGATACTGCTTTTTAGCTGCATGTACTCAGTCCCTGGTATACTGGAATCTCAGTCACTGATTTGGGCTGTAGGCACAACCTCAAAATTAATATTGGACTTGAAGTGTTCAAACTATCAGACGGACTAAAAGTAATTATCTAGAACTGAAGTACCACCTTAGCACCACGCGGTACCAAAGAGGAATGTTGCTCCACAGCTCTTGTTTTGATTGCACCATGGTCATGTAAGGGATCTCCTTTGCAATCTGTGCTTTGCAGAGCTTCCTATAAATAACTTCCTGTTTGCTTGATGTAAGAACTGCAAGTGTGTGTAACTGAGATGTAGACTAGTCCTTTGGTGTTAGCCTCAGCACAGGGAGGGTTTGGAATCCAGCATTCCCCTCAGTGAGAATTATTCTAAAAGGGGTATAGATTCATGAACCTGCGCTTACGTGACGAGCCTATTCAAACAAATGTTGTGTTTTACACATTCAAGGCACCCTCTGCTCTTTTTTTTTCTGCCTTTTCAATCATATCACTGCTTGTATGCTTCTTAGGTCGTGAGCGACCACATCATCTGCTAATTAGATATTTCAGTGCCCTACATCTCTTCTCTTTAGTATTTTCTATCCCTAAAGGTTGGGAGGAGTTGACCCTTTGTATTTGATAGCTGTTCTGCTGCTGAATCAATTAAATAGAGTTGATATAAAGTGTAAATGAAGGTGAGGCACCAAGTTGATCTTATTTCCATATGTTATCTTGTGCTGTGCAGTATTCCTCTTTTCTTTTAAAAATGCATTCTTCGCAAGGCAGTTTCACAGCTGTATTATGACCACCAGGTTCATGGCTCTGTCTTCTTTCCATAGACAGGTGAAAATAGACATTGTGTCACCTTATATCACTGTAACGTAATTTTTATACTGCTGCATACCAAACCTTAGGAATATTCTGTCTTCCTGGTGAAGCAGAGAGGAAAGTGGCAGCTGCTGATAATGCACAATGTGAACTGCACGCTTTCCTACGTGGATACTTGCATGAATTCCAATCACCAGCTTAGGGAATGTTGGTGCTAAAAATAAGTAAAATATTACGTGGATTTACAGATGTTGCCCACCTGCAGAGAGGTGATTCCCTATGAAAAGAGCTCAGTAAGCAGTTCTCACCTACGGGATTAGTATTTTATCCAGGTTATTTTATGCTTGAACACACATTTGAAAATTTTAATCTTAGGGAAATTTGTTCGTACTTGGCATATTACTTAACAGTATATAAATTCCTTCTGGTGGCTAGATAACAACTGTCACTCTTGAATCAGTCTGTCATCACCATGTCAAATGGGCAGTTTCTATTCCTATATCAGAATTTGCTTTTTCTTCGGTGATAATCTACTAAGTCTCTGCCCTTTCAACTTCAAGTTGAGTTTTAAAGCAGGTATTAACCTTAAGGAGTTGGTGAACTTTTTTTAAAAAAATAGATTTCTGTTCATGTTATTTGCAACAGTATTTTCTTTTCTCTGGGTATATCCTTGTATGTATTACTGTGTGCATGTAAAATAAACATTTTACGCATTCTTGTGGATGTCCTAAGTGAAGGACGATGTATCAACCTAAGTGAAGGACATCTTTCCCAGCATAGGTTATGTTAGACTATGATATCACTGGCAGAAAGGCAGTTTTATGAGTGGTTTTGCTTGCTACTTCTGTTAAAGTAGAACAAATATTGTCTAATGTGAAAAAGAACCTATGTGGTAGACAAAATATGTAGTAGCTGTCTCCTTTATAATAAATTATGGCAATAGGAAGGAAATGCAGGTAAAATAGCATTTTAATTCTTTTTTTGTTTGTGTGTGGTGCAGATAGTCCTGTCAAGTACAAAATAGTTAGATATCTATTAAAATCTAGATTTTTATTTGGATTTGTAGAAAAGAATAGAAGCCAAAGAAGTTAAAATTTCATACTCAGAATTTATGGAATATAAGCGTAAAAATATAAACAAGTCTAGAAGAGTCTGTCAAAATGAAGCTGCTGGGTTCCAGTAACTACTGTTCATCAGTGCTGCAGAAATCTCTTGAGGTATTTAGACAACTTTTGAATAGCATACCTTTCTCAGAGGATTTACCTGATACAGATAAGTCTTTTGAAGTCTTTAGAGCAAGCTGCAGACATCCTATCAGGGTCAGTCTTCACTGCACTTCTAAAGAAACGATGCACTCGTTTTCTGCAAGAAGGTGTTTCTGTTCCGTGATGTGCACAGAAGATGATGATCCCCTGCTGTAGAACTGCAGGAGAGCTGCCCAGCCCTGGCTTCCAGAAACCGTTTTCTTCCAAGGGGAGGACTTCTGATGGCCCTCTCTTCGCCTACAAAGCACGCTAGCTCAGGAAGCAAGGTCTGTACTTGCTTTGAACTGTGATAAAACTGAACGTATTTTATGTGACTTATTTTAGGTCACTGGGTCAGAGACAGGAGGGACAGGAAGTAATTTGGAGTTGTTGCCATCTAATGGCTATTCCATATCCTTGCCCTAGTTCGGGGTGGGTAGCGTAGACTGGAGATCCAGCAGTGGAAGTGCCGCTCTCCTCGGTTGTGGCACTCTCGCTGCGTGCAGCACATCTCTTCCTCTGCTGCCTGCCTTTTTCTCACGAATGTCTTTTTATGTAACTGTAAGCTGAACTGATGCATGAAAGCTGTGGCAGGGTGCATTGCAGATTATCTTGCACAAATGTGTGCTGATGAGTATTTCATCTCTATACCAAATCCACTGCAAAACTTTCCCTGGATTGCTGAGACCTGCTTCTAATCCACTAGCTAACTAGTTTTATATTACAGTATTGTTATTAGAATTTATTATTATTAATTTACCCTGGAATATTAGTGAAAAGGAAGGAGACATGAGTCGTTGAAGTTGAAGCTTTAAAAAAGGCAAAATGATCAATAGTCTAACCATAGTTTACATATCTTTGATAATTTTATGTTGTTTACTGTTTATATTTGCTAATTGAAAATGTGGGGAATGAGTGTCAACAGCATTACAGTTAATCCTATTTCCTACTGGATTTCTTGGGGGTGTATCCATCAGGAAAATCTGTCCTGCAGTAGATGGAGGTGTCTGACACTTAACAAGATGTGGAGAGGAATGTGTTTGAAGCACAGATTCTGGACCATAAGGAGGCACTTTTCTTTTCCAAGATAAGCCAGGGAAACCCCTTTACAAAGCTAACATAGCCTCCGTGCCTTGTGAAGCTTCTTACCACTGTTTTTGCATAGTATATGCTTCATACGCAACTGAAATAACAGCAGTTAGGCCCATTTTTCCTTAGCCAACTGAAAGGGTAATTAGTTCCGTAACTGTGAAAAGGCCCACGGGACTGTTAGAGACTGTAAGTAATTACATTCTTTTTCTTATCCAAAGTGTGAGCTCCAGCAGCAGAGTAATTTCCAAAATCTATGGATTCAGTGGGATCAAATTTATGATATCAATCTATGAATATGCTATTTATGAAGCTCTAAAAATATTTTGTAGTGTCCTTGGGTAAGGTACTCTCGCCATTTCTCTTTCATGCCTTGCTGAACTTGTTTGGAATGACTGTACAGATTGATGGATCTATATGGAGGTTGTCTGTAGATAGAAGAAAATACATAAGCATGACAGATCACCCTTCTTAGAAATCCTTGGTTTTTTTAGCTCCAAATGCTATTATTGGGAATGCGAACTGCTATCCAGAAGTAGCAAAATGGGAGCCACCTACTAGTACCTGGTCACAGGTCACAGAATGCAAGATTACGGAGAATTTTAGTTATCAAAGTCCAAGTGTGTTTTAAATTGATGAATGGACCAGTAAGGCCTACATTACATTAATATTATTGATTAATCAAGAATATGACACCGTAATCAGTGCTCGGGTGTTAAGTGCAGATTTAAGGTAACAGGTTTTGGACATCGTTCAGAAGTATACATGAAGAAAGGTTGTTTTCAAATAAGCAGAAATATCTTTTGAAGAGAGACTTACGTATTTTAGAAATATGTGAAATTGTGACATGAGGAACGAACCCTTTTTCAGTAGTGTGTCATATGTTAGGATTACACCATTCCCCTAGTCAAAACTTAATGCTGCCCTTCTGCTTTTTATTTGCATTTGTTCAAGGTTTGAATACAAAATTTGGTCTACTTTGTTAGGATACTAATACCTTAACAGTAAAAGTATTCATTAAATAGGACTGCAAATAGAGTTTATTCACCATAATACATAGTTAAATGCCTATGAGAATGAAAAAAAAAAAATCCGTGCACAGATTGTGGAAAGGGGATGGTAAAATGATAAATTCCTTTGTACCAAGTTTTTTTTAGTCTTCCGGCATTATTTAAGTGGAATGTCCGTTTCCTTTTCAAAAAAAAAAATGTAGTGCAAGTAGATGCAAAGAAGCATTGCTGAAAGAGAAGAGAGTTGTGTGATATGTCTGTAAAAATCATTGTAACATCTGTCTGCTTTTCCCTTATGTAGGCTTGCTTTTCCCTAGTGTAAAGAAACCAAGAGGTCACATGCATTAAATAGAGATAGATATATATATATATTTTTATAAAAATAAGTGTCATTCCCAGAACTGCAGAAAGCGAATATGGGGTACAGGTAGAATGATCAAGGCAGTCAAAAGTGAGGGGGGACAAAAAAAACCCAAACCCCAAACCCCCAAACCCTGTGTCCTTACCATTTTAAGTGAACTCTGCTACAGCTCTGGTTCCAGAGATGTAGAAATTCTTCCTTCTGGTGCTCCTCCCATCTCAGCCCAGCCATGAATCTGTCCTGGTGCCCATGAGAAGCGTTCAGGTAGCGTATTTTTGCCTTCTAAAGTCAAGATGGGGCAGAGATTCAGGAATTTGTGGGAGGCTTAGAGAAGAGATGGGTGCATCTTCTAGCTTAATAGAAGGATCTTAATTCTTCAGCAGTGCTTAGTGTTGTCTGACTTAGGATGGAAGATGGAAAGGAGCTCTCTGGGTGAGCTGATGAAGAGGAAATGACCTGCAGTGAAGCCCAAGCCCAACGCCTCTCTTCTACATGCCGGTACCGTCTTGTACCTTGGAGGGACTGTAAGCGTTGGTGTTCTTGAGTAGTGTACGCTGGGTGTAGCAGAGACAGCTGGACCTTGTCAAGCTTGAGGAAGTGCAGGGCATAACTCCCCCATCTCACATGTGTCAACGTGGTTTGGACTTGTGAATGAAGCAGGAGGGTTTAGCTGCGACTCCCTGTTTTGATCTTATGCAGATTTCTCTGTAAGAAGCATCTCCTTGAGTGTCAGAATAGAGTGACTGGGTTATGAAATAATGTGTCAGCGGTTGTAATCTAAATACGGCCCAACACTTTCCTCAACTGATTTTGTTATTTAGCACTCCTTTTAGGAACTCTTAGTCATAGTAGATTATAAGGCTGATATAAAATACGGCGAGAGCATTATACTGACGCATCATTTCTTGTTTAATGAAGGAGGATGGGCATTGGAAAGATCATTCCTCCTTAGAAGATTATTATTTATCACCTATGGATTTAATAATTTAATGCACTACAGGCTAGCGCAACAAGAGTCTGATTAGGCTTTAATATTTGTTTTGAAGTTAATTGTGACACACCCATCTTTGGAAAGCTTCTCTTGCTGTTTCTGGTTTTCTAATCATATGCCACAATCATATGCCTGTTTTTCTTAAAGGAGCAGACTTTGTGAACATCCATCACATGTCTGCTAGCAGTACAACAATACATGATGTATTTCAAAATACTAAAGCGTATGTAGGTGTACTTAGAGGGTATAGTGCAGTGCCCTTTCTTAGCCTGGCAGAGTAAAATATGTTGAAGCTCTTTCTGCTGCTGTCAAGAGTTTTGAGTGTTCTTCAGACATAACTTGACTGTATTTCTGTTGCAATTCATAGAAGCCTGGTCCTCACTGAACCTGAATATCTACTTCCTTGTCCTCTTCAGTAGACAGTCAGAATTCAAGTTTTAGCCTCAGAAGAGATTTTTTTTTTTATTCCCCTGGTTGTTTTGCATAGGTTTGTATAGCGAAGAGACTTACGATTTCTGCACATACCTGCTCAATGTTTTGGGGTAGCTAGTTGTTCCACTGGTTGTGTTTAACTGATGCATCCTGTGAAAGCCTAACTTCTAGGTAACAGCTTCATATACTGCTGTCCTTTACAATTTTCTCATGGTAGCGTTATAACATCTGTTCTAGTGTCTGACGCTACATAAAATAGGCATCCTGAAGTAAGTGTTTATATACAGACAAAAATTCAACATTTTCAATGTTCTAAAAGCAACAGGAAGAAAAATGTTTTAAAATGCTACCCATTCTAAAATCTATGTGTATTCTTAACATTAAATTCTTGCCTTGCTTAGAACTAAATAACTGACAGGTACTATGGGATTTTTCTGTTTTCAGAAGTATTTGGTTTGGGACATCTCGGACAACATATTTTACTCTTGAGATAGCACTCGTGTGTTGACAGCTTGGATATGCTCTTTTTTACTTTCTGATTAGATCAAAATAAAAATATGTGCAGCTAGACCTTTTTTAATCACTCTGAATATATGCCACGGCTCTTCCTCTTGGTGTCGGCTTTTCCAAAAGCCTGTTTTAGAATGTAGGACTTCCTCTTCAAGATGAATTCCTCTGTCTTCTCTCAGACTAAAATTTTAAGGTATATGAATAATTTGTGTATTTTTCCCCAATGTTATTAAGTACTATGGAATTTATATTTAAAAGCAGTGCTCCCCAAGCCCACCTTTTCTAGCAGTGCAGCTTTGCATACAGCTTAGTATGCCTTTTCCCATTTCATCACCTTGTGGCTTCCATGGATTATATCCTCTGTGGCTAAATCCCTTACCTTGTAGGGGTAATTCTTGCTTCTGCCTCTGCTCCCTTCCAGCGCAGATGTCTTCTGGTGTTTCCACAGAACTCTCCATCGGTGTCTCAAAACTTCATCTATAACCATAGCACTTCATTTGTGCTTTCCTGTTTTCTTTTTTGACATTTTGTGGGCTCCCAAATTCTGTTGGAGTGCTTTCACTGTTACTTAATGTTATTCCAAGAACTCTGTCACTCACAGGAATAGGACTGATCCCTTTTCCTGGGTACTGAATAGTGTGTGATGCTGTATTTTTATTCCTGATATAACATGTTCAGAAATGCTTAGCATACAGTTACAGGATTTTAATAGAAGAATAGGGAACTCTAGTTTGTGAAGATGGGCAGTTTTATTTCCAATTACATTATCGTTATGATGTTCTGATTGTTGCAGTCAAATTGGCAGTGACATTTCAGTGTCTGAATCACTCCCTGAATCCAGCCTGCAAGTGACAGTGCACCATTCTTTACCTTTATTGGGAAGGTGGGGATTTTGTTTGCTTTTTTTAAGAAAGTACTCTGAAATTTCCACCAGCATAATTATTCAGCTAAATGTCTGTTAAGTTTAGGTTTTTCAGAATGAAGTCATGAAAAGATTCAGTTACAATTTGAAATTGTCTGCTATTTAAAGAGAGAACGATAGTCTCTCACAAGCATGAGATGAGCCCAGTCTATCTGCTTCATGCTGTGTCTGCAGCATCAGCAGGCACTGTCGAAGACTTAGGGAATTGAGCTGAAAATAGCCTTTGTTTTGAGTATCTGATTTAATTATCAGTTCTCTGCAAACCTTGTTACATCAAATCAAAGTAGTTTGGTGCCTCTTGCAGGTGGTTCCACATTTGCCACACGTTTCCCATCTGCAAGAAGGTGGTTGAAGCATTGCAGCAGTAGCAGCAGTTCGGTGCCAGGTTGCTCAGATGCCCAGGAGGAATTGTCTCACCTGTCCTTCTCCCTGAGTATTAACTAAACAGCTGCTTGGGCTGTTCACAAGCCCGGGAAGGGGAAAAAAAATAAAAATCAGCTGTTTGGCAGTTGCACTTTGCCAGCCTGCTATTCCCTGCATCCTCTAAGGGGTGGTAGATGGATCAAAAGTGTCTGAAGTCTGCTCTTTGAACCATGCCTTTCTTTAGCTTGGTGTCCTGGCCATAGTTGTCCATATTCTGAGCTTTGGGCAAACATTTGGTAGTCAAGAATCAACAAAACAAACACAAAAGGAAACAATTACTTGCTTGCGGTGAGACTAGTACTTCTTCTTTGAGATTACTTTCTCTTGACTTTCTAAATGTGCTCTTTTAGAATTGCTAGGCAATATGGGTAGATTAGTGAGAGAGCAAAGCAATTTTCTTAGGAGCTTTACAGGAAACTTCTGGATGTTGCTTTTTTCCCCATCTTCTTGTTTTTAGTGTCTTCTCAGCTTTCAAGTCCTTCTTTCTTCTCCTCTCCCAATGTAATATTACATAGATTTAATGATTAATTGCAACTTCATCCCTTCTCATACATACAGTTGTATAACCTAATTAAAGATGCACATGGTAAAGTTGCAAGCTAGAAAGAGCTGTCTGGGCTTGGATTATAGCAATTAAATGATTTATACTTACAGGCGTCAATATTTATGCCTGCTGTCTGTCCTAGCTTGTCATCTACGGTTGAGCGTGTAGTTCATTGGCTTTAGTTACCATTAGCATGCCATCTTCTTTTCTCTGGACACTGTGTTCTTTGCTGAGGAGAGTATTGCTTTGCATAAGATTATGTAGTAAGACCATATTCTAACTTTTACAAACACTGTTAGTCTTTCTGTGTTCACCTGAGGATTTTTCTTCTGCTTAAGGTTCAGAAATGCAAGGATTCAAGGTGCTTAAAATAAATGAGTCGGTGTCTCCTCCTGTCCCCAATTGTTCTCAAACAGGGAGCTTTTGCTAAAATTATTTAGGGTGATGCCCCTGACAAAAATACGGATGAACCAAGTCCCAGTTTCCACTGAGCTTCAATATGTTAAACAGACACAATTTATTTTTCTCTTCTACAGTTCTCCTTGGCTCTTGCAGGGTCAGAAGCAGCAGTAGCACTTTGCCGGTTCCCAGTTGAGTCATTTGGAATGCAAATCACTTTGCAGTGATGCCAGAGGTTCCCTTTGTGCTGGGCTTTATATAAAAGCATGACAGATTGTCAGCCTTGTCACACTCCCTGGGCAGCAGGGAATAGGTAGAGGCTTCAGCTTTTGATTCAGACAGAGCTGGACTAGTATCAGAAGATCTTAGTCAGCTTTGCTTTGCAGATAACTGCAAATCGTGTCAGAATGCCTCATTGAGTGCTTCTGACTGATACTTTGATACTAACATAATTCCTTGGTGCAAATAAATACGCACTGGGGAAGCTCAGCAGAACATTTGCTCTGGGGAATACAGTCCCCCCACACGCTTCCCCGCCTTTCTTCGCTATCCGAACTAGATACAAACAACAGAAGCGAAGCCTGGGGAAAATATCAAGCAGTATAAATTATCTGCTCTTGATTGATCTTGCACCATCTGAGCTGCAGGGTTTTAGGGTGTCAGGAGCACGTGCTGCATCTGCGTACGGAATCTTGCGAGAGAGGTGGCTCTCGTCCTGTAATTAAGTGCTGCAAGTCTGGGCAGGGACTCTTCCCAACTGGACAAATAGGAATCTGAGTAGATTTCCTCCGAAAATAAAGCAAGGGGTAGATTTTTACCCCGTTTCTGAGCTTTGCTGCCTACTGAATGTCTTGGTTAGCTTGCATGAAACCAAACTCAGTACATCTCCAACTGAAGTGTCTCTGGAGAGCTGGACTAAAGTGGACCTTGTGTGAAGCTGTGATATACTAGTGATTAACTAAGTTGCATCCATAAATTGTGTTGGGTTTTCATTGCTATTCAAAGCTTTTGAGTTACTGTGACACTTGTTTCAAAAATACTCATCCAGAAGGAAACACTGAACATTCTTTTCCTACTTAGACTGATGTTACTAGGACAAGGCATGAATGCCTTTACCATTTCAATTTCAAATAAAGAAAAGTTGACATTTCCTGGGGAAAACAATTGTGGGGGTATTAAAAATATTTAAATATTTTTTAAATTATTGTGTAAATCTTAATTTTTGAGATTATCAGCTTTAATTCTTCTAAGTAGTTCTGTCAGCATAATCCACACCACCAGTGTCAGGGAACTGGCTTTGAAAACTGAGGATAGTGACTGTAAAAGTTACTACTTGGCATGGTGAATGGAAAGAGTAATGAGAATGTTTAAGACTGTTACACAACTGTATTAAAGCCCCCATTTTGGAAAATTATGTAGCTGTCTGAGTCTGTCACCCTCACTGACTGTGCTCTGGGTTTCAAAGATGCTGCCCTTTTGGGTCTTCCACATAATTTTGTGCATACAATAACTTATTAAAAATCAGATTTTTATTAAAAGACTTTGAACAAATTCCTGGTGTTAAAATAGGAACTCATGTTCTCTCTTCACTGTCACATTAGGTTCTCCGTAACTTAAATCCACTCTAAATCCAGAATCTTGGTGCTGAAGTCGCCTGCATTATACAGTTCCTTTCTGGGGGAATGTGAATTGGAGCGAGCAGATGGAGCAAACAGATGAGCAGACTTTGCAAGCATTTTGAAAATAGGTCTTGAAAGAGGCTTTCGTTTAGGAAGCAAATAGATCTGGATGAATAAGAATGGCACTCATAAGGCTTTTTTATTTCTGGCTTTGGCTTTCCTATAAAGTTTAATTTCTTTGAACTTAGATCAGAATTGCCCTGAGTTCAAGATCCTCTTCTTCATGGGGCCTCTGCTTTTAAAACATAGGTACTCTTTCTGCTCTGCAGGTGATTTTTGTTCTTTTTTTCAGCAGTCCTGTGGTTTAATTCTCTTATTATCCGTCTGCCAAGAATCTTCCCTTTGGGACAGGAGGTAGTCTAGAGGCAGGACACTATGAAAACCAGATGGGATACACATTCAAAATGGAGCTGATGAAGCTGAAGCCTCTTTGTGATCTTATCAAGTGTGTCTTTGTATGGGTGATAAAATCAGCACTCAAACTTCTGCCAAGATTTTTTGGGGCTTTTTTTTTTGTTTTGTTTCAATTTCTCCAACTTTGCAGCCAGACTTACTACTTACTGAAGTGCTTCACTTCTGAAGTGATGTATGTAGAAGTTTGGCTTTGTTGCTTCTGTGCTGCAATTGTGATTTACAGGTCCTTGACAACCTTCGTGGCATGTGAAAGCCTCATAACCATACAGGAGAACTTGCATAACTCTCCAGAGCAACTTGTATGCAGCACTGTGTATACTAAGACCACTCTAGCAATATCGCTGAACTTGTCTTCTAAATGTTTTTCTGTGAGTTACCTATTTAGGTATTCACAGCTTCAAATCTGGAATAAATGTACCTTTTAAAGCTAGTTCAGACTGCACACAGTAATTATAATGTGGGAAGTGCTGTGTAACCACCAGTAGAGATCTGTTACTATGTGTGGAGCTGCAGACAGTTTGCGTGTTAATGCCCTGATTTGAAAATCCGGGTTTGAAGGACAAGCCATGAGTTGAGTGCCCAGTAGCATGTTCCTAGTGCCATAGATGGCTTACATTAAATTGTCTGATTTGTCGAATGGCTTTGCATTGGAAAATCTTGTCAGCAGCATACCATGTTAATTTTAAATGTAAATTAAATGTTTTTCTCTTTTTATAGGAACTGGAGACATTGTGGCTGTCATGATTACAGAATCAAAGGTTAAGGAGATCCTGAATTATTTGGAAAAGAATATCTCTGTCCTGATGGCAATAGCAGTGGGGTCCCGTGTTCCTCCAAAAAACTTCAGTCGGGGATCTCTAGTCTTTGTGTCAATATCATTCATTGTTTTGATGATAATTTCTTCAGCATGGTTAATATTTTACTTCATCCAGAAGATCAGGTATACAAGTGCACGTGACAGGAATCAGGTAAGGAGACTCCTTTTTTTTTTCTTTAAGTTCTGGAGGTGATATTTCTGTATACAGTAGTCAATAGAGAACAAATAATTTCTAAGGAATGTCCATCAAACTAGTATTCAGAACCTCTTTGTTCTAAGGCCGAGCATGTTCCTGGACAAGGATTTTTATATAGCAAAGAGTTTTCATCCTGAGCAGCACCAGTACAAGCTCGTATTACATGACAGGAAAGAATTGAAGTTAATATTTGGTTCTTAATAAGTCCAAGAGGAAGATAGATTCTATGTTGGCTGAATAATACTTACTGTATATACATTGGGAACGGGAAGGAAAGTTAAATTGTGAATGAACTTGTATAGTGTAGGGGAACACAGAGCTAATGGTATGAGTTCTATCATATCCATGTTATTAAGGATAGCTTTAGTAATAGTTAAGGTAATTCAGAAGTTGTATAAAGGTATTTCCAAACTATGATCTGTCATGAATGTTAAGGTAAGAAAACTAAGGTACAGAGCTGCTTAGTGATCTGCAACTTTATTTGAGATCGCGCTTGGTGTGGACCGCCTAATTCTCTTGGTCATGTATTTTGAGTAAAATTTTTGTCTAGTATGCCTTTTTTACATTTTTTTTTTTTAAAAACTCTAATTTGTTTAAGAACTGAATTAAGTACGGCCAGACTCAGAGATCTTGACTAAGTCAAGGCATCAACTCAAATATGGATTAAACTTTAGAAGTAAATGTTTTACTAGTGTGGACTTAATGACCCACTGCCTCCATACTGTGCCTTGGCTTTTATTGAGAAGGGTCACTAAACCTCAGGAAATCTGCTGTGTTCTCTTTGCCTTTGTATTTCTCTGTCAAGGCTAACTTACAAAGCTGCTGACCTGTAGTCACTCTGCCCCCTCTCCCCCTGAATTACAGTGAATACACAGGAGCTCGCTGTGAAGCAATGTTTTGGATCTTTAAACATGTTTTGTCAAACCGAAAACAAATGCAAACTTATAAAGCCTCAGTTGTGACAAAGGATTTCCTTTTTCATTTCTATAAATACTGTCTGATGCTGCAGGTCCCCTGGGCATCCTGTAGATTTTCCTAAGGATGTCATTCTTAAGTGACCACACTGTAGCCGGTACTTAGTGTGGTCCCTTGGGATGGTGAAAGTTTAAATATAACTGTTCCTCAATGAATGTCTATGGAATACTAAATTGTGCCTACTGCATCCCCTACATGGTTCTAGGCTTCTTCCAAATGTCCATGTTTCTAAACAGCTGCTCCATGGGGAAAGGGCTCTTATGACCTTTTTCTTTCTTTAGATTTTTACGAAGGTCAGGAGAAACTTGATGAAAATTTTATGTGGTTTAAAAAGCTGAGCTTATTAAATTTTAACAAGAAGGTGGCAACAGCTAGAGCTTATTTTTAAAGAGCTTTGAGAGCTTTCACAGAGAGAAGGCTGTACTGTTAGTGATGAAATAACTTGGTTTAGGCTATGCGCTTGTTTTTAAGTTATGTCGAGGCACACCTTTTAAAAAAGATCAAAAACATCAAAACCATGCTGTGTTTCTTAGATAGTGCAAGTAGGTACTGGTATTTTACATCATCACTCTTGCGCACTTCTGCCAGAGGTATGAAACTTGAGCATGTGGTGGTGGCCTTGTCCACATCAAGCCAATTCTGGGTTTTAAAAGCAAATATATGCTGTATTCCCATGCCCTAACTTATCAAAATAGCAAATCCTGAGCGTTTCCAATGTTAGCATAAAAAAAAATTTGTTAAAATTAGAAAATGGAAGGCATGTATCTTAAATGGAAGAGGTGAAAGTTATTGTTTAGCAAATTTATTTAAAGAAGAGAACATGTATACATTTTGGAAGAGTTTTGCTGAAGTTTTGTGCTTCCAATAGGAAAACAACCTTTCTTTAGGATTTCTTGTAGTGCATAGACAATCATATGCAGTACAACTTAGATGGCAGTGTTGAGCATTTAAGTTAAATGCCTCTTCAGCCTTGTTCCTCTCTTAGTAATAACACTTTTGGTTATACAGTGATTATCCACTCCAGCAGTGTGCCAGTATGTTCTAAGTACTCGGGACAATATGCTTGTACCAGGACATGTAATTTAAATTTGCTTGAATTGACCAATTTCTCGCATGTTGAAGTTAGGATGAGATTTCTAACTTCAGGAATCGTGTAAACTCCCCATCCCAGCTCTGTTTCTGATGCTGCGTTTCCTACATGAGTATATTTCAGTATCTGGGACTTGAGTCTCAACTTCAGTAGTTGGGACTGAGTATCTAATTTTTTTCAAATCCATACTCTAAAAAATATAAAATAAAGAGCTGTCCTTCTGTGAGAACCACAAAAAAAAAGTGCTTATGTAATTCTAGAATAATGGTGGTGTAGTTAGTGATCTTGACACAGTAAATATAGTTGTGATGGCCTTCTGAGGTCTTCGTTTCTCAAATAAAAGCAGCCGCCTTAGTTTCGGTTTCTGTGCAGAGAAAGTGTGTGGTACAAGGGGGTCCACGTTATGAAGGATTTGATTTTCAGCTGTATAGGAGGTGGGCACAGAAGTTGCACACTTCTCTCAAGCTCTATTGGAGGGTTTGATAGGTGCGGTTTACATTCTCAGCCACAGCCTGTCTCTCGTAAAGACAGAGTACTTAGTACGAGATGGAGGCAAAGGATGAAATACATCAACTTCCCTTGTTCCAGCCAATGTAAACCCGATCTGATATCTCAGGCTCCTGAAACAAGAAGACTTGAGCTCTGTTCCACTCAGTGCCCTGGCTCTGGGATCCCAGACTCCAGCTGGCAAACAGCCATTCTTCGTCGGCTGCGAACTGGGCATTGCAGTAGGAATCAGCCCTTGAGTTGCAGAAATGGCTCCTTCCACCCAACAGTGGTGGCCATAAAAAGAGCATAAACACTAAAAAGTTACTTGGCCTCTGCATTTAGATTGCGGTTCATCTTCGAAGCAGTATTCTTTTCAGCTTTATTTAAGTCTGTATTGGCTTCTTTAGATTTTATGACCCTTTTTTTGTGAGATCCTGATGGTTTCAGGTAATAGAAAAAGTAGGTTACACTGAGGATCTCTTACGTCTCAGAATAATATCAGCCTGCTCAGGGGGAAAAAAAATTAGTAATAATTCAAGCTTAAGAGGAGAACAAGGGGTGTATTCTGGCACACTGAATAAAAAGCAATATGAACAGGATACAACAGAAATAATGGGGAGGACACGTTGCTTCAGCTTTTATCCTGCGGGCTGGGTTTGATTAGTTTAGTCACACCAATGTTGGCCCACATTTGTGGGCCTTTATACAGTCCATGAGGTTTATACCCATGCTTATCAAGTGCTTTTGTGGGTTCAGCTCTTGTTTTTGGGTTTTTTTTTCTTCCTGGCAAATCTCTGTGGGCTTTGCTGTGTACAGTTTTTGTCTTGTGTGTTGGCCTACTGCCATAGTATGTATTGCGATGTTAGTACTGAGCCCAAATAAGTCATTATAAAGGACAGTAATGAAGCTTGATTATCAGGGTTAATTTGTGTTCTTTTCTTTGTTACTTTATTAGCGTCGTCTTGGAGATGCTGCCAAGAAAGCCATCGGCAAATTGACAACCAGGACAGTAAAGAAGGGTGATAAGGTATAATAATAAGATTTCAACATGGTAAACTTGAGCATCATATTTAATTTTTGCTGGGCGAAACAATCTCGATTTTTCCTTTCTGCTTCTGATTTATGACCTTGTTGGAGGCTTACTTTATCCTGTGGCACAGTATTTTGTGCAACTTCTAGTATCAATGTGTGCTGTAAGTCTGCACATTTCAAAAGTTTTTATTGCTTAAATACTACTTGTACTCCATCTGGCAACTGTGACAGAGTGGGTTTGTGTGCTAGCTGGCTAGGGAGGTTTTGCTGGTAGGAGTACATAGGGCTAGCATTGTTCATGTGGAATTCTGTAAGCTTAGAATCATTCCATATGTAAGTTGTGTAAAGTAAAAATAAATTTAAGACAGGTAATAAAGGACAATCTCTTATGTAAAATACGGATATCCAGTAATCTGAGGGGGAAGTATAAACAGGTATTTCAGTAAAGACAGTAAATGTTACTCCAAGAATACTTCTTGCCAGTATAGAAACTACAATATATGGTGTGCTAAGTTCTAAACTTTTTCCACTTTTATGAGCAGTACTGCTTTGTCTTTGATCCTGAAACAAAAAAAAAATCACTTAATCTTGGTTAATTTTTGCTCTTTAATTTGCAAAAGGCAAGGGAATTCTGGCTATGATACTTTTTTTTTTTAAAGAGAAGATTATTTCCTTTGGACTTTTTAGTGTGATTCCTTTTTATCTTTCTTATCAACACTATCAGCAATGGAAGATTGGGAAGCGATGGAAAAATTTGCTTCCAGAGAGAAGGTAGAAAAAATGTCTTTCTGCTTTTTCTCCCTCCCTGTGTAGTTTTATTTCAAGACAGCCTACTACACTAAATCTTTTCTATGGGGATGGGAGTACATATAGATAACAGGAGTTTTTCTGCATTAAAAGAAAAGATGCTATTGTCTTGACAGCATAAATTCAAAACTGGCAAGTGACGTGTAGGTTGCAGTACAGACAACATGAGATGCACACGCAAGTGAACGGAGGGTAGGAGAAAACCTATCCTTCATCAGAGCAGCCCCTCGGGATTCTCTGCAGGCAGCCCTGACCGGTGCTGGCCAAGGACTGGCCATTGTCTTGCTGTGGCTCCTGTCTCAGTGTCTTGCTAGTAGCTTGCTGGCATCAAAAAGAATAATGAACCTGAACTAAGAGACGGCACAGTCTGTTTTGTGTCACAGGCCCAAACGTTTTAAATATGTATTGCTGATGCTGTATCTACATCCAAGTGAAGTCAGTCCTTTTTTCATTAGAAATTTTAAATTCTCATGTTTAAAAAAAAAAAAAAATTAAAAATCATAGCTTCTGGAAAATAGAGAATAAGAGAGGAGCCAGTGAGTCAGTGATCCCCATCTTCATGTCTAGATAAGAATGATGATAATGATGCAAGCAAGCAGGAGACAAAAATATGGAACTACTCTGAGATAAGTAAAAATTAGCTATTTCTGGCTATAAAAGGGAATTCCAGGATTCTTATCCTGGGAAAAAAAAACCCCAAACAAAAGAACCCCCAAAACACCTGAATAAAATAGAATTTTTAGCTCCAAGCTGAAGTAAAGCTTCTAGGAAAATCACCACTATATTTTACAGTGATTCAGCCAAATATTAGAATCGTCTGAGGCCTTAGCCTGTGTTTCAAATGTTCATTTACCAGCTCCAAATGAGGGGAGAGTTTTTTAAGTATGAGATGCTTTTCTTTCTCAAGTCATGTTGGAATATAATAACGCAATCATTGGTTTTATGTCTTCAGTGACAGCCACTTGGCACAACGCACTTCAGGTACTAGTCACAACTACTTTTATATTTGTCATAGCTTCAACTCTTGACTTGAATTTTCATTCTATTTGTTTTAGGAAACAGACCCAGACTTTGATCATTGTGCTGTCTGCATTGAGAGTTACAAGCAGAACGATGTTGTTCGTATTTTACCATGCAAGTAAGCCAGTAAAGTTGCTTTGTTTGGAAACTATTCTTTCTTCGTGCTCCTTTACTTCATTTCATGTAATACATACATTGTAATTTACAGACACATTTGTCAGATGTTTCCAGTCCTAATAACAGCCACTTTTATTTTAGACTGTGATACCAGAAGGTGTGAAGGTGGGTGCTGGCACTGTTATGACTGTGGAGATTAAAGAGAAGATTATGATCTTGAAGATGGGCAGTTTGGGCATACCAACAGTGGAGCTATTTAGAGGGGGTGCAGATTTAAGGACCCAGCGGTGGGCGGACACAAAAAACTTAAGTATAATGAACCAGGTACAGCTGCAGCATTCTGCAGAGATGATGTGCCATATTGGCTGCTGGTTTCTGAAACAGCGTAGGAAACAGGAGTGCAGTCTTTCCAACCTTCGTACCTCCTCTGACATCAGTCAGCCACTGTGCTATCATCTGTCTTTGGTCTGTCCAGTGCAGTGTGTTCTTGGCTTGTGCCTGAAGATTTGTACTTGCTGGATATTCTGCATTGGTGCTTAAAAGGTAACAACTTCTTCCTCCTTGTATGCCATTCTCTTGACACTTAGAGGTTTTCAGTTTCTTTTCTTTTCATTCCACTTCCATTCTTGAGATTTTTTGGGATCTTTGCTCTTTGAGAGATGCTTTTAAGTGTTTTTCCACCTGGTGATTGGTTTTGATGTATCAGTACATTTTGGTAGGCTTCAGCATTACCAAGGACATCTTTCCCTTGTATTCTGAAATGCAGAGCTTTCTCGTTATCACCAGACAAAATATATGTGTAAGTTATGTTGCATATATGCAAGTTATGTTGTATATATGCAGCTAAGATCCAGTAATTTGGCCTGTGGTTGGTATATAAATAGTGTTCTGCATGATACTCTAGAAGCAACAAAGTCATGGTGTTGGAGTTGAGCTTCAGTCATGCAGCAGCACATGAGAGCTCATTACCGGTCTTCTAAATCCTCCTGCAGGCTGCTCTGAATAGCTGGAATATTTTTCTTCTAATGCGTAATGAATTTCTATCATCGTAAAAGGAACACAGTATTATTTTATATCTTATTGATCAAAATATGTGTGCATTCTACTCCTGAAGCCAGAAGTTTAATTCAGTTTACTTTTCTCAATGTTCTTTACATCTTGGACTGTGGGAAACAATGAACTGTTTGGGATTCTCAGTGTTGTTGTTTAGTTAATATACCCTACAAATGTTTGTTTAGAAACTCCCATTAAAATATTTGGGAATATGAGCTTGGTCTCAGATCTGTAAAGTTTTGGGAGCTTTTGGTCATGCAGATGTGTGTGCATTTCTTTTCTAGAATTCGGTCATTTTTACTGAAAGAGGATGAGCTCTTACCTGTAAAAATGTACTCCTAAGGTTCCAAGATTTATGTCCTATATTGTAATCTCGAGTAAAGCTTGCATATATAAATTAAGCCCCAGTCTTTGATTTGTTACATAGAAGGTTATTTGGAAGTTAGAGGAGGAACTCCTGGAAACTGCACAACAGTTCTGGACCACTAAGGTGATGTTTTTAAAAAGTTGCCTCTTCAGAAAGCTTCACTTGTGTAGTTCAGGGTAATGCTGTGAGGCTTAAGGGTGTGGGATGGAGGTTCACAAGTCCCACTCCTCTCTGCCTTTCTCTTTGATACTGAACGGAGGTCAGAGGGAGGTCCTTGCCAATGGTGAGAGAATGAGTTTCCATCTGGTAGGAAAGCATCTTCTCCCACTAAGGACAATACAGAATTTGGACTAAAAGTCAACTTCCTTAGTTAAAACAACTGCCACTGTCCAAGTGATGGACATATTGCTAGCATCAGCAGATGCGAGCAGACCATATAAGCAAGATGATAATTGATTATTTGTTTCTTCACTTAAAAAAAAAAAAAAAATCAAGTTCACTTCCTTCAGACACCTTTGAGCCACAGTCCTGCAGACAGGAAGCTCCCTGCTCTCGGAGATAGTTACAGCTGCTGCAGGGAGCTGGATGAAGGTGCGCCTGCTGCCATCGCAGCACAACCTCCCCCATGCAATCTCCCACGTAAAGGAGGTATCAAGGCTCCTGTGTAAATCCTTTTCTGTTCTGTTTCTCACAAGAACATAAGGTCAGTGAATACTCACATTACACTCCTGCCAAAGGCTGTATGACAACTTCCATGTTCACTTTCTACTTCTCTTTTCTAAACCTCACTTTTCAGCTGCTGCAGTTCAGCTTTGAGTTGAGTGCAAAACAGTCTTGGCTAGATGGAAACATTGAGATGAATGCTTTCAACAAGACATTTTTTGTATTTGTAGATGTGGGGCCAACCAGTACCTGCAGAGATGAGCCCTAAATTTCAAATTTCACGTTGCATGTAAGACTTTTCAGTCTTTAACAACTGAAATGTTTCTCCACAATTTTTTTTTAAGTTTTAATCCTTTCTACTTCCTGATACTTCAACTTCTCATTTTAGTGCAACATGCAAAGTTAGCTTAAAAAAAATCAACTACAATTCACACAAAAACGTACAAGAGTTTCGAAGCGAGATGAGAAAGTAAATTGCAAAAGAAGATATGGAGCAAAACGCTCGACCAAGAGGAGGCAAATGAAAGGCTAGAAGTTTTTCCTACTGTGCCTGTTGAGGAAGCTATAATCATTAGACAATAGGAATCGGTGACATATGACATCCTTGCTGCTTTCATCAATTTAAAAGTGGTATTTCCCTTTGGTACCACGATTGTTCTCTGCAGTTAAGTATGGTCTGTCACACTGTGCCTCAGCAGAGAGGGGTCTGGTTGGGGCAGACACAGAGCACCTAAAATTCTGTAGTGAAATACCGTTATTTGTGATGTAAAGTCTTGTGGCAGGTGGGAAATTGTGGCCAATTTAAAAATAAACTAGAATGAAAATGATGGCAAACAATGCAGTTGAATTTCTGTCATTCATTTTGTGCTTGAGAGAGAGAAGTATGTTCAGTACCAGCAGCCTTATGGACATACCTATAGCTGTCAGTGCACAGAGGGATAAGGCAGCCATCTGTCTTACACTTATAAGCCTGAGGAATGTCTCTGTCTTTTGTGAATATCGTTATGTAAGTTAAAAATAAGTAGTGTAAGCAAACGTCAGAAGGATTCTAGCAAAAGACAAACCTCGTGGACAATTTTCTTTACGCAGATAGTTTTACTTTACCATCACACTGCTGCATCTAGGAAATGAATGGGTGCTGGGTGAAAAGTGATCAGGAGGGGGTAGTGTGAAGGACTAGTCAGAGATAAGGGAAGGGGAGAGCAATGTGACAAGTTAGAGAAAAGCACAGGGTGACATTGGAAAGAGCAGAAGGGTGGCCTGGGAAGGAAGGAATTTACAAGGTGGGAAGAGAATTAAAGGAGTGAATGTGGTAAAATAAATGGCTTTTGAGTCAAATTCTTAATCTTTCCTGTACTGGGCAAGAAGGGGGGAAGTAACAGAAGCAAGGAAACCACATTTCCATCTGTTTGATTCTGTGCTGCTGCAAATAGCTGCTTTTTTTTTTTAATTTGTTCCTTTTTTCTTTTTTATTTTTTTAAGAGCAAATTAACACAGTATCTCAATGCAAGCCTTGCCACCTACTGCAATGCCTCTGCACCGCTCCCATTTTCTCTGCTACCTGCGTGCAAGGGCGGTCTCTCTTTTCCCCCAGCGATGCTACGTCTCTGTGGGAGGCCACCCGAGGCCGCTGTCCCCGGGCGCTGCCTGCTGCGGGCGCAGGCCTGGCGCCTTCCTCCCCGCCGCAGCAGGCCAGACATCGCTCCTGGGCCGCGCTCCCTGTAAGGGGCTGCCAGCAGCAGGGCAGGAAGGACCTGCGTGCCGCTTGCCAGCCCCGCTGGGAGGTTTGTACCCCAGGGCGAGGGTAGCAGCTGCCTCCAGCAGTAGCCAAAGGTGCCGCTTTGCAGCAGCGCGTTGATCGGGTCCCTTCGGCCGGATGCTGCGCTGAGAGCAGGGAGGCGTAGCGAGCTCTTGGGAGATAGCGCTCGTAAACTCCTTCAAACCCTTCTGCTTGTGTGACCTGCAAATTCGGAGGCATTACACCACTGAAAGATATTTCCAACTCACTTTTTCTCTCTGCAATGCTGCAAAGAAGCCGTGTCAGAGTTGTCGTTATGGTGTTTATTACAAGCTGGAGGGCAACTGGCTTGGGTATGCTGACAGAGTGGAAAAATACCTGCAGGTCGCCTGCTCGGAGTTATGCCCGCATGGGAGACTCCTTCAGCGCTACCAGCCTGGCTGCCAGCCGTGCTTCTTCCAGCCCGAGGCTGGCGGAGCAGCAAAAGCTGTGTCACACTTGACTCCCCGGTGTGTGGCTCCTGGGGGAATGTCGTCAGCCACTGTGACCTAGAGCAACTTGCTAGGAACTCTTCAGATTTATGGTCTTGGAAAACAAGTGACAGAAATAGGAAGATGGAGAAGGTTTATGATAGTAGAAAATGCGAGGGCTTACTTTGTCAGACTGAGGTTTTTAAAATAATTCATGTATTTATTATCTTCATTGCTGTATTGTTGCCTTTTAACTGTTGCAAGCAGAGAAATCCAGACAGAGCCTGAGCCATGATGATGGTATCAGCAAGCTTTTTAAGGAGTAGATAAACTGCATAAGTAGTAGGCAGAGCCATGCTGATCTAAATCAATAAATAACCTTTGGCGAACTGCACTTTTTTGAAACACATTAATAAACATCCTTGAAGGTTTAGGAACTAAAAGCAAAGAATTAAGAGGTCAGAAAAACAGTTGAGCTGTTTTGGAGCTTTTGAACTATGTCAAACTGCTAATCATTCTTTAAAATAACTCATAATATTTAGCAGATGCATGTTAGCATCCATATCGGTCGCCTGCTTCACTTGATCTGAGTGCTTCTACAGCACTGATTAGCTGATAACGATATATTAAAGCTGTTTCCATACTTCTGTGGAGTCTTGATGTCTGCTGTTTCCCAAAATATTAGATTTTCAGGTTTGTCCTACTCTAAAAAGCATACTTCAGACACTTAAAAGGAAACATAAGCCATGATTTGCCTAACACAGAAAAATAACATCTCTATATGTTTCAGAAGGTTTCAAACCATTTTCTATCATCCAGGATTTCTAAGCATTGTTTCCTGTAGTTTTGTAAGAGAGGGAATGCGTTAAGACCTAATAACAATAGAAGTGAATCTGTATTCAATTATTTGAACAGTAAGTACTGTACATAGCCTTTTTTTCCATGATTGCCTTATTGCTAAAGGACACAGTCCAGCAAAGTGACTAGCTGAGATTCTGTAAGCTTCTACTCCTGCAATATCTGAGGTATAGATAAGCAAGGTCCTTTTGCTCCCCATCCATCTTGTGTTGACTATATTATACTCTGCAAGTCTATGCATCTTCAGTTAGTACAGGTAGGATATATAGTTGTAGCTGACTGGAACCTAATTATGTTGATATACTTCAGTCTCTCCATCAGTCTTAGTAGCCATAGGCAAAATCTAATTCTGTACTGTCTCTTTCCATGTTTGTTAACAAATTCATGAGGTCTTTTTTTTCCGGTCACTTTCCAGACATTTAAAAGAAAATTATCTGGTAACATGCCCTCTTTGGTCTCTGCTTTTAAAATCCCAAGACATAGGGAGCAAAGAAGTCCCATACCCTCTATGAGGATCTTACTGAGGCACAGAATAGCAAGTACAACCTGAGAAAGGAGAGGACGGAGAGTAGCTCAACTTTACGCTGCCTTGGGGGCATGCATGACCTCTTAGAGACCGTGCTGATGCCTCAAATAGATGGCAAGAACTCCTTGTTCTGCCACTGCCCCTTCATCAGCTGGTTTCAGAGCACAGCTCTTGACTGGCTGCACAGCCCGAGTAATTGCTGATGTTTGCCGTGATCGCCAGTCTGTCGTGATCGGGTGTGCCTGCTCTTACTGGCTTTTTTCTCTGCAGTTAGTGCCACTGGAATGGAAAGATCTGGGTTGTTATTGTAGGCAGTTATTCAGACTAAGTTATTATGGGTATTTGCTGAAGATGTATTGTGTGGAAAGTCTAGTGATAACCATTTCTGCCATGAATATGGTCTGAAAAGTTCTTTGCTTTTTGAAAAGCTAAGAGGACATTTCCTTTAATTTATATATGTTGTTTTGGTCTCTGCATAGTCCGTCCTTGTTATATTGGTTTATATCAGTTCCAACACTGTTACATTTATATTTACATATATACATATATTTAAATAATATGTGGCTTCAGATTTTTATATGTGATGTAGGTGGCAATTCAGAATGTTCTCTGTTGCAGAGTTCCCTGCTGTGCAAGTAGAAGCCCAGTTTGCCTTTTCATCTTTGAAAGATTCTTCTTTGGTTTTTTTAATGACCATCATATGATGACGGACATGTTTTCCTTCCTGATATTGAGAAATACTAATTGTAGGAAAAATCTCTTTTTACTTAGATGTGATAATTATAAAAGCCCTTTCAAAATCAAACATGAGTGTGTTTGCGTTGGTTGTGCTGACTTTTGAATAAAATTGGCTGCTGGTGGATCTGTGCTCTTCCTGCCCAATTTATGTCCAGGTTCTACATAGAAATTGAGACAAGACTTTACACAAGGTTGTGGTAGTACTTTGTTACCCTAGTTATTCTGCCCATGTCCATACTCATATCCACAATAAAAGGGGAAAAAAATTAATCTTCCTTTTAAGTGTTTCTTCCTGGTTGAACTCTTAGTAAAGGGTGGCAACAACAAGCAAGATTTTTTTTGGTTTGTTTTTTTTTCTTACTGTAATCAACAGATAATACTGGCAATTCTAGAACTTGTTCTTCTGGCTTAATTAAAAGAGAAACTATCCAAAAGTTTGTTAGAAGTAGTTCTCATTGTATAAAATAGAATTGTTTACAAATTATGTATGTACCTTGTCTGTTCTTCTAGGCATGTTTTCCACAAAGCCTGTGTGGATCCATGGCTTAGCGAGCACTGTACGTGTCCAATGTGTAAACTGAACATTTTGAAGGCACTGGGAATTGTGGTAAGTTGCACTGTTGTGCGCTTTTCTTCCTCCCATGTCTGAGACCCAGAACGGGAGGAATAGTTGTAGGGGAGAAAAGAAGGGTGTTCCAGTACCCTTACTCAGAAAGTACTTTGGGTTTTTTTTACCAATTTCTTTGCTGCTGATAAAGCTGATTTGTTGTGGCTGTTGTCCCTTTCCTTGGTTGGTCATTGAGAATACGTTGTTATATTTCCATTTATAACAATTTCTTATCTACTGGAAGTCTACTTGCTTCTCTATAATCTTCCTTTTCTCAACTTCTTTCGACCCTTCTTTGTTAAATTTACTCTGTAAATCTCTTGTTCTTGTTGTGGTCTCCCATAGACATTCTTAAATTTGCTTACACACACAGCCATGCCCTAGCCAAAGCCAGCGAGCTGTCCTCAAGCAGCCCATGGCTTATGGGGTCCCCGAGGACTGCTTTTGTTGACCACTTCACAGAGAGATAGAAGTAAAGAGCCTCAGAGAGGATTTTACCATGTTTCCCATATGAGGAAAAAATTGTAAGGTGAGAGCAATGCTCTCTTCAGAAGAAAGAAACAAGGAAGAAAGAGAAGAGCGAATGAAGATACTGTCTAAAGCACCTTTTGAATCAAGCCAGTGTGATAAATCAGGCCTCCATTTTTAGTTGTGTTACTTACAAATTTGCACATTTTCTAAGAAATACTTGTAGATATACTGTGGATGACCTATTTTTGCAATTAATAACATACCTGGATTTTTAGAGGAGGATGTTGTAGAATTTGGTGCATGTCATCATTGCTTATGGTAGTAAACCATACAGGCGTGGGCTGTGATACAGGCGTGGGCTGTGATACAGGCATATTTGAGTCCCTTCATTGAATCTTAATCCCATTTCCTGCTTCTTTCTCCACCTCTTTAAGGTGGACTGACGGAGCAACTTGGGATAGAACTTGGTAACTGGTGTATTCCTCTCCTGTGAGGACAGCCATAGCAGCTGAGCAGTGTGTGCATGTGCTTTTACACAATTGATAGGTTTGCTTACATGTAGAATATTCACCAGCGTAATGCAGAATCGCTTGTTTTTCTAGCCAAACGTGCCATGTACAGATAACGTAGCCTTTGACATGGAGAGGCTCGCCAGAGGCCAGCCAGCGAGCCGGCGCTCGGCGCTCGGCGACTTTGCCAACGACAGCGCGCTCAGCCTGGAGCCCCTGCGCACCTCTGGGATGTCACAGCTTCCACAGGACGGGGAGCTAACGCCAAGGTCGGGAGAGATCAACATTGCTGTGACAAGTAAGTTTTCTTTGGCTTCCAGTACTGCTCTACGGTTTTCCTGGTATGTGGCACTTGCTTTGCTGTAGCTCTGTGCTGCGGGGCCACGGTAAAAGATTTCCCTGCAGGGACGAAGGTGACCTCAGCGTCTCTGTAAGAGGCGCACGCTCCGTATTGAAACCGATAACTCTAGGCACGGCAGCGCCAGCACTTTCATTATTAATGGTATATCCATTTAGGTCTGCATGCGAAGAACACTGGGTGAACGAAAATGGCAGCAAAATCACCCTCCCGAATTTGGTAATCAGTATGAGAAGCTGGATTGCCAAAACCATTATTTACCCTTTCAGAATACTTTACATGCAATAATTTATGCAAATATAAAATATTTTAACTGATTACTATTTCTGCAGACATTTTTTTCCCCTGAGAACAGTATTACTGGAATGCTGACATCTCTTAGCAGATGTTTTTTCTTAAAAAATTTGCAAATAGAAAAAAAAAAAAGTATTTGATGTACCAACATTTGAGTATTGTCCAAGTGTTTTAGGACATCAGAAAACTGTTCCTGCGCTGCTCACAAGCTCTTATCTGTAAGAACAGCATGGGAAATTTCCACTCACTGGATTTTACCTAGGGTTTTTAATGTATAATAGCACTATAAAAAATACAGTATGTGTGGAATTGCATCATTTTTCCATATGCTGTACAGTCTCGATTTGATGCATGAATAGTTGTTTTTCTGGCTGAATTGCAAAAATAGAATGCATGCTGTACGACAGTCTAATTTTCTCCTTGTGTTTTGCTTATGTGCATCTATGATCTAGATTTTGAACTTTGTGACACTGTTTGCCACTGAAACGTGTATCTGTAACTGATACAGTCCATTAGAGTGGGTTTTTTTAGATGCTGTAGCAAAGTAAATGTCTCATTAAAAAAAGTCTCATCTTATGAAATACATAGTCCATATCCAGAAATGTCCTAATCTGAGAAGGAAAGAATCCACTGCAAAAGCTAGAATCGTTACAAAGCCAGTAAGTCACCTTGTCATGCAGTGTTCAACATCTGATTAATCTTGTATTCAGCTCTATTGAACAGAGAGCAAATCTTTTGGTGTGCTGCTTTTCTTGTCATGGGTGGGAAAACTCTGTAGTTTTAACTGAAACTTTTCACTACTTGTTTTTACAGAAAGTGCTTTTACTATCTGTTCCCAACTGTAGTACTGCTCTTGCACAGATGGGATGCCAGGGTAAAACAAAAAATAATCAGCAACAGTTCATTCTGACGATGTTTATAAAATAAAGCTTTAGAAAAGGCTGTTCAAATGTTTAGATTTTATGGATGACACATGCATTCTTTGATGCATAAGAGTTAAACCAAAAGCCATATTCAACAAAAGTGTTTGTATTCTGATCTATTACTATGTGCCAAATTGATCTTGAGGGGGGAGAACTTTGAATAGTGAATGTTCTTTAATACTACTTTTTATTTTTAATGTGTCTGTATGTATACACTAATGCTGAGATTATTTTTCCATGTTGTATTCCTGTCTATTGGAAATGGAAAACTCCAGTTATGTTTTACTGTTGAACAAGCAATCCTATTTTTTTGCTGGTTTTTTAGAAGTAACACTATAGCATTTACTCAGGAGGGAGGGGGCAAAGACACAAGTGTGAAAGTATACAGAGTATGCTTATGTGAAGAGCTGCATCTCAGCAAATCTAAACCAACCCTGACAACCTTTTCTGACCTGAGGGCAGACAGAGTTTTCATTACATTTTCCCGTCTTCCTGCATTTCACTGTACACTGTTAAGTAACCTTTCTTTATCACTAACCCTTGGGCTCAGCCGGGAAATATTGTTGTGCCATGCTTTTTTTCTACACCTCTCTCCACTTCTTCTTTGCTAGCCTTCTCCAGTCAGTAACTCTGTGGCTAACCTCCTTCTGCTTCACCTCCTGGTGCCAGTCATGGCTTAGAAGCCTCTTGCCTCCCGCCAGTGGTGTTTGAGGGAAGTATTGGCATCGCTTTGACATAAGCCTTCTCCCACGAGTGATTTCCTCCCTTTCCTTTGTCAACAGAAGAATGGTTTATTATTGCCAGTTTTGGCCTCCTCAGTGCCCTTACACTCTGCTACATGATCATCAAAGCCACAGCTAGCTTGAATGCTAATGAGTAAGTAAATATTCAGATGTTTCTATATATTTCTGGTGGGTTTGTGTCGTGGACAACATTGGGAACAAATACCAAGAGAATAGAGAAGGGTAATAATGTAATTCTCAGTGTCGAATGCATTTTCTGCTTTTCTCAAAAGTAAGTTTCTCCTGTTAACAAGTAGGTTCCAGGGTAACATCTGAAGTCTCTCTTAATTTATGTTTAGCTGGGTTGTCTGAGGAAACCTCCTTGCCAAGTGGAGACATGGAAGGGGGAAGAGAGAGAATATTTATATTCAGTTTTTGATCAGTGGTCTAGGTAAACATTAGATTTCTGCCATTAAATCCCCATGTTCAAAATTTGCCTGGCAGAGACAGAAATTACTACCATCAGTTACCTTTTACAGTTTTCACCTCAATTTCTTTTCATATTAAAAAAAAAAAAAGGCTGTATTCCTTCTTGGCAGACTTCCAGCTAAGAGAAAAGGTATTTAAATAGAAAACTGCCTTTTTGCTCTTAGAGATGGAGAGATGAAAGCAATTAATACACTATTGTTTCTTCTCTCAAGTGAAGAGAGCAGACCAGTCTTCTGACCTCTCATTTTTAGTATGCTTAAGAATTGCAGTCAAAGGAGTGCTTAAAGATATCCATGCTTGCTTAATTTTTATAGACACCCCCAGTGCTTCCCTTCAGACAGGCTGGACAAGAATTGACTCTAGCACATGACTTCCAATCTTTTTTTATAGTGCTGTGTGTGGGCAAGTATAAATCTGTTCTGCAGATACATTAACTGGGTGCATGTAGCTGTTTTCATTTTAGGTGTATGGAACATCTGGGTGTCATGATACATATTTAACCATTATTTATTTATTTGGGGAGGGAAGGTGTCAACATCTATCATTGTCTCTGAACATTTTGACACAGCTGAGTTTCCATTAAATGTTTTGATCTCTTATCAAAAAAAAGATCTTACCCCGAAAGTGGGGTGAGATTCAAAGGCAGTCTCCTGTGCAGCCTGGAAATGTAGCTTTATAAATACAACTTCCTTTTTTTGTTTTGTTTTGAGGTAAGAGAAAGAAGCACTTTTTTGACTTTTATTGCTCTCTGGAAAGGAGAAGGTGTCCTTCTCAGTAAGATGAAAACACGTCTAATAGTCTCCAGTGTAAAATTTTAGACAGGTTCAAGCTAATTTTCTTCAGGAGAGGCAATAATAAATTCTTACAGGTTTTTGTCATCAGGATTTTTTGATTACTACTAATATGCAAATCCTCCTTTCCTTCTCTTTTCAGATGCTAATTCCAAAAGGGCTTAATGAAGAAAAGTTTTAGAACTTCAAATAGCCCTATCAAGTCTCTCAATTATTACTTTTTTTTTTTCAGTTGTCAAAATTGCAACTATCAATCAGCAGCTTAGCAACATAGCTGTAGCTGAACATAGTTAATCTGCACTGAAAAGTAGCTTGGGCAAGCATGGAGCAAGATGAGTTGTGAAACGGGAATGTCTGCATTTCTGGGCATTTCCACATCGTTAGGAAGAAGACAAAGGAACTGCAGCCCGTGTAGTATCATCCAGATGTGGGCAGCGATAGCAGTTGCATTTCTGCCTTGCCTTGCAACTTTTCTTTTTGTTGTCTTCTGCTCAGTTGAATCTGGGTCTATTTTTACTGAAAGGGCAAGCTTCTTCCCGTTGGCAGGCAGTTTGGGCTTCCAGAGAAGCGTCTTCATCAGTGATGTTCGCTTAGTACAAGCAAAGGGCATGCTGATGTAAGGAGAGCCCCTTTCCCCAGCCATAGGAATGAAAATGCGAGCGTATATAAGCATATACTTCGAGGCAGACTTAAGAAAACTAGCAACTGCAGAAACCAGAGCTGTCACAAATCACTTGCTTGGGTAGCGGAGGTACCTAGCTGTAGCCTTTAGCCTCAGCGGCTTTTTGACTGCATCCTTAGAGATCTGCGCAGCCTCCACAAGTGCTGCTAGGTTTGACTACTCATTTTAGGCAGTTTAAAATGTGTCTGTATGACCCTAATTCTTAGATTTATTGTTTCATTGACACCTTACGTTCCCCAGTGCAGACAAAGCATTCCCTGTGCTGAATATCAAGCCAAACATATGGCAGCTCCCTCTCACTGCAATTTCCATTAAATGTCATAACAGCATACCTGCTTTTTATGCTCTTCTCCATATAAAAAGCAGTGCTGGCATACCCTGCATTTGTTATGGTAGTGTTTCAAGAGGAAGCTCAGGGGTTTTTGTCAGAGAAAAGCAGTAGCAAGAGTGAGGCCACGTAATATGCTGATGCAAATAAAAGGTGCCAAATATTCTACATTAAAACTCACCTAAAAATATGTCCTGATCTTTTTTTTCTATGTCCTTCCTGCAGCTTAAACATACTTATTTAGAGCAGTAGTTCTGAAGTTGTGTTTGTGTGTGTGTGTATATCTAACTGTATATATATGTTTTTGTGTATGTATATACACACACAAATATGCGTTTTTAAATAGTTACTTTTTTTCCAAAAAGTAAATTTTGTCTAAGTGATAAGGAAATAAGGAACCCGCTGCTTTCTCTTGGTCTTGTAATGTTCATGCACTTTTACTATTAAATTATTTAAGTAGTGATTTAAAGGAACAGAAGAAGCACATTTTGCTGCTTTTTTTTTTTTGTAGGGAATGGTCAGAAATTACTGTATGACTGTGTCTTAAAGTCCACATGTTGGATAGCACCACTTAGAGAAAGTTTTCAGTAGCAGGTGGAGTTTCCTCAAAAGTTTAGAAGTGTTCAAACCTCTGGCTGTCCTGTCTGGTTTACTGGTGCTGTAAAAATGATGTAAGGAGTACAGACCTCTTTTAATGCTCTGCCCATGTATAATTAGTCCTTTCTCACTAGCTTGCTTCTACAAGATTTTGTTTTGTTTTGTTTTTTAAGTATTGGCAGTATTAATTTTAACATAAATATTTTGTTCCTTTTTTTTTTTTTCCCTGCCCCACAGAGCAGAATGGTATTGAAGAAACGCTTTCCGGCCGATTGCCTTGGAGAGAGACACCTATTTTTATGCATCATTTATCGATCATGCAGCACAAGCAATTATTTAGTACATTCTATTTTTTCATAAAATTTGCTGATGCCAAAGCTTTGTATTAAGGAAAAAGTGAAGAAATAAAAAAAAAACTTTAATTACGAAATCTTGCTCTTTGAGAATTCTGTATTCTTGGACTTTCTGTGTTAGTACTTAAGTCTGACAGCCTTTGGTATATTTTATAAGGTGCTTTATTTCCTTTGAATGATTTCGTCTTTGCAGATCTGTATTTTTCTCCTTTCATTTTGGGATGCACCAGCTAACAAATGGAAATCTCACACAGTGCCGTTCTTGTGATGCCACCCAGCCCTGAAATGACTAACAAGAGTATTATTAGTAATCGCTCCATACCAACTCGTTAAGGAAAAAAGCTGGGCCAAGCATTCTAGTATATAACGGTCATACCTTGACTCCAGCTGAGAATTAATTTGAAATAAGAACATTTTCTCCGTTTCTCCTCCTGTAAGACTCCTGTGTGGCATTAGGAGGATCGCGGTATGCATTGCTGAAAGCTTGCAACACCGTTTTCTCGACATCTAACTCGTAAACCTTTTCTGTCTTTGCTTTCACCCCACCCTTCTTTCTGATAAAAGTGAAGCTACTCTAAACCACTTCTTCCTTCCTAATACCAAGTGAAAAGTAAGCGGTTTTCTCCCCCCCCCCATCATCTGTGAAGCCTCCTTTCGTATTAGTGACAAGGGTTAGTTTCTGTTCAAATTCAGATCATGAAAGATTGATAATGGTCTGCACTGTAATGTAGAAACTCTGTGCAAACGTGTCGCTTCTTGCCGTGGCTTATTTTACTGGTGAGGAGGCAGAGGGAAAACATCTCTCATCGCTGTCCTCGCTCGGGCTGTTTCACACAAGTTTACTTATGCAAGCAGTGTGTGAGTGATTTCACAACAGTCGGTTAAAACATGCGGATCTGATGCGCAGCCAAATGCTAATGCTTGAGTTAATGAGATGGGTAGATGAAGGTAACAAATCAGTAAGGAAAATATAATTGATAGAAGTTAAAACCTATTTGGCGTTTGGTTGTTTTTTTTGTTCCCGTATCAAGATGAAACATTTGAAACTTAATGCTTTCTAATTTAATTAAATGAACAGGAAAGAAAACAACTTTACTGTAAGATTTAATATTTTTATGTAGTGGGAAACAGAGGATTTAATTTAATTTTATTTTTATGTATAGGCACTTTTAGAATTTAGGAACACAGCCAGAGTCTACATTAAAATAGTTTCTTAATTCTTATCTGTCCAGCAGGCTTCAGCTGAGAAGGCAGCTTTTATAATAAGAGATGAAGTATGTGATAGCTTCAGTACATTTAACAGAATTATTTTTCAGTGTGTCCTTGTGAAATTTTGAAAGAAACATGAAAACAATCAATAAGCAGTAAGTGCATTTTCAAAGACTGGAAAACCCCATCGGACTTACTCATGAAGAGGGGAAAAAAAAAAAAACTGAAACATACTGTGTCTGAGGACTGTCTCCTTGTAAAATACACTCAGCGTTGTTGCCAAAAATAGAGGAATGTGGTTAGACCATGATTTAGGGTACGGGCTATGAAATGAGAGGGTGACACTTTTTACCCACCTCTCAACAGCAACAGTAAAATTGATAAGTCTGTGCTTGTCTCCTGAAACGAGAATCCTTAAGTGCTTTCTTAATGCTGTCGGGAGGCTACGCAGGGACAGCCGGAACGGTGTGGTGACCCAGATGCGCCAGGCACCACAAACGGCTCCGGTTCACATTTCTTCTACAGAGCAACAGCAGTTCAGTGATATGGGGAACAAAATGGTTGACAGGGCTTCCAGTGCATTTCCCTCCGTAAAGGATTTAAATAACCCAGGGCCATCTTTTTTAATCCTTGGTTTGAGCCTCTAACAACAGTCTTAGCAAAGTGTTAAAAATACAGACGATATCTGCTAGGTTAATTACGGGTCAGGCTAGTGCTGTGAGTTTATCTTGTTAATGAAACAGATATATTCAGAGGCGGACTGTGCACCCTTCCAGGAAACTCAATTTTTTTGACTCTGGGTAGACACAAGAAGGAAATTCCCAAAGTTTTTGTTGCCTGCCATGCTTTTACATGCTTTTTACACACATAAAAGACAACTAATGTTACTCTCGCGTGCATAATCCCAGTAACGAGAGGTGAAGGAGAGCTGGTCCCTCTTCCCAGATGTTGCAAAGATGGCAGGACTGGGCTGATAGATGGGTATAACAGGGTGTAGATCAAGAGGGGGTAGCAGTGCCTTGCTAAAGAGCTGGCTTGGGGAAAGGATGCTTTATGAAAGGATCCTGCTCTGTTCCTTAACCGAGAGGGTGGCCAAACCAGACCATCTGAGCCGGGGACTGCGCTGGCCGGGTTGACGCGCCAAGAAGTCTTTGTGCCGGAGGAGCTGTGGAGGGACTGCAGCTTGCGGCAGAAGATGGCCCTGATTAATGACTGAGCGCATTAAAATGCTTTCAGATGGAAAGGGAATGCCAGGTGGTACTTACTCCTGATGCACCTGCAATGCCCCAGCAATGACATCGCTCTTTAATTTTTGGCCTTCGTGTTGTGCCCCCTTCTGTAGCATCCTATGGTAGATATAGAGATAATTCCGGGGTAGTATGTTTATTTTCAGACTCAATACAAGGTATCTGTAAAGTTCTTTGTAAATATATAATGAAGAATAGTGGCAGAGAGCACTGAAGGTTTCGTTTTCATGTATTAAAACTGAATGTAGACTTCCCATTTGTTTCCAGACCTAAGGGATAAATCTTGATCTTTCTTGCTAAGTGAAAACTAGGAAGAACAGATTCATAAGCTGAATTTGGAACTGTGGATATTTCTACTTGTCCTTAAAATAGGTTTATTCAGTAAATTTATCAGCTGGACTGATGCCGCATTTTTAAACAAACACCAGCAGCTTTCTGCGTTAGGGTGAGCGTGGCTGGGTCACTGTGCCCTGCTGACGCTTTCGCTAGCCGTACGTTGTGGGCAATGACACAGACCTGGTTATGAGAGCACCTGAAGATGGAGTGTTGAAAAGCACTGAGCAGCAGCTGGGTCTTCAGCACTCGGCGTGCTGTGCTGAACGGTAGGAGAGAGAGACGTTCAGAGAATGAATGATGTGTCCCAAAAGTGGTATGAGAGCCAAGAGGTTTGTATCTGTATGAAAACATGCAGCCTCCCTGGAAGTGGGTGGCTTAAATCCCTTTTGCCAAGAAGCAAGAAAACATCACAGTAAAGAATTTTCGAGGTGTTGTACATACAGTGCCTTTTTCCAGATTAATTTAAAATATTTGTTGTCAGATGACCTGTCTGCCTGGTGATTAAATCTCTGGCTTGAACCTGCTAGCGTGGAAGTCTGGGCACACACAGAGGAAATGACGGCCTGGGCCGTCTGCTTCCTAATCCCTCGTTTGATTTTTGCGTAATAAAAACAAAAGCAGCACCAAGCTTTTAGAATCCTCTTTGTTTCGTTTCAGCATTGCCTGTTCAGTATGTAACATTTCAGCGGGTGGTAGAAAGGGCGATGAAATATCCAGTGTCCATGGCTTATTTCAACTGCAAGCTGAGATGCGGTCATCAAAAATTAAATGATCCTGACCCATAACACCTTTCAAGAAGACTCTTGAAATCAGTTTTATCTGGTATCATTTCAAAGTAGGTTCAGTGGTTTTTTTGTTTGAAGACAGACGATGACCAGCTGGAAGTCCTAGTTCCAAGTTTATGTTTCTTCAAAACCTCAATGTTTTTTACATTATTTGTTTTATTTTTTATTTTAAGCATTGACCGGTTTTAGAAACCTGTAAATCTGGGAGAGGGTTCAGATCTAGAAAGTGGGTGTTCATCATCCCCTGCTGACTGTTGCTGCGAAGTATATTCCAACACAGTCCACTTCTTCCAAAAACCCGGGCATACGCTCCTGGCAGAATGAGCAATTCACTCCTATGCAATGTAACTACTCATTTCACTCGTTTCAGTTAACTACAAGATCAGAATTAAATTAATTTGCTTGTGAGAGCTTCCTCTTCTCAGCGTGAACGGTGGAGTGAGCGCGCGTAGTGGCTTTTGGTGATAAAAGAGAGGTTTGGAGGGGGTTTAGGAACCCGGCAGCGGATGCGTTGCCCGGCTTCAGTTTGCTGCTGTTCTTAACAAGGGTTTGCCCCGGGCACACAACTGCCGTGCCGCTGGGGCCGGAATTCGCTGCAAATCAGGACGGCAGCTCACTGACAGAGCTTGCAAAATGAGGTTTTTTGCCAGTGATGAGCCAGTGCTGTTGAGACCTCTGCTTTGATAAGTGCAAAATTCGCCTTTGCTGCTGCTCTTTCAACAATTCTATGCGTTTCGTTGTAACTCTACCTTTTTATTTTTACTCCTAATAAGGACTGTGACTTTTTTTTTTCCCCCTTTTCTGAATCTCTGTCTTTTTGCATGAATGGGGAACGAGAAAAGGTGTTTTAGACAGTAGCAGTTGAATTCTTCTTCCCTCATATCTTTTGTAAGCTCTTTATTTCAGAAGGGCATAGGCTGGACTCAAAATTTGGCAAAGAAAGGAGGATTTAACCACCTAAATTCTGCCAGTGCTAAAGCTGCAATCCCCTGAGCATGTTGCTCCACTGATGCCTGAAACTGGAGGCACCTTGGTTTTCTGAGTGTCGTCTTGATGAACTTGGAAGCTTTTCAGTTGCCTCCAACTTGGCTCAAGTGGCTGCCTGGTGTATTGTATTCTAAGCAGCCTTGCTCCCAGCTAATCCCCGCAGGGATCGAGAAACCAAGTAATGAAATGTTTTGGCCAAGGGCCTGATCTGATAGATGCTTTCAGAGAGAACCGTTCGTACACCAGCAGGGCTGGGCTCTTCGCAAAACACGTCTGTGGCTTTGGAGAGCCACGGGAACGCCATGCTGCCGAGCCAACGAATGAACTTCCATTCCCCACTCTGTGAACAGCCACTTGGTGCCTGTTTCGGGTATCACCAGTGTTGGAGAAGACAGTTGGGTCTCCTTTGGCTCTGTATAAGGAAATGTATAGATGCCTATGTCTAGAAGGTGACCCAGGTGGCTGGAGGTTGCTGAGCTCTGGAGGAGGTCAGGCTTTCAGCAGCAGCAGTCAGACTCTCTTTGGTGACCTCCTCGCTCAGCCCGCTCATTCCGTTTGACCCGTGCCAGAGCGCTTTGTGCTGGTGCATGGCACAGGGAACTGGGCGCCTACCAAAGGTTTCTGGGTTTCTCGAGGAAGCACGTGCCTGCTTTACAAGGCTGTAAATCAACAGCAAGCACCAAGCACGAAACTCTGACCTGCCCCAGCCTTGCTCAGACTTGACCTCTTTTATCTGAAAGAACCATTTGAGGTGGGATTGTTGATGCATATGGAAAGCAGTTGCTTTGAACTGGCAGGGCAGTACCCGAACGGAGGTGAACTATTTCATATGGCTGCTACTGGTTTGCGTTAAAGGGTGTCTGTTTTTTCCATGCGTATTGTGTTTGCGGTCAGCACCTGTGTACGAGGATGCTTTACTCAGTTCTTATGTTGTTCGTGTGTGTTCCTAACGAGGTTCTGTTCTACCTCTTGTAGGCAGTCACTTCTTTCATCGTAACTCTTTGTCCCCTCGAAGCCTGGTCTACGAGAGCGAGTTCTCAACCATCGAGCCTGCCTTGGACATGTATGACGAGAACAAAACCTGAAAGGAATCCATGCTCCTTCCTGGCCCTTTTTCCGTTTTTTTCATTTCTCATTCCTATTGTTGTGTACTCTTTCCATGGATCTCCTTTGTCTGAAGAAGAGCTGCTTTTTCCAGAACACGAACCCACCTTCTCGATTGCAAAGACGAAGACCAGCTGTGGTGGTTCCTGAGGGTGGCATCTTTGAGCTGACAAAGCGTTGCGCGCAAGCAAGATTGTCTGATGGAAATTGCTGAGTAACAGCATGGGGAGCTGTGTCGGTCGAGCCGCGGCGATGCAGAAGAGGTTTTACGGTGGTCCTAAGAGTTTGTGTTGTACTGCAAATGCGTCTCTTACACAGGCATCTGCTGTTTCCGCTTTTTAAATTGTCCAGATGGTTGGGCAATGTCGGAAAGGGAACTGGTTGTAGAGGAGATGGCCAGTGACTGGTAAAAGCACTTGTATATCTCGGTCAATCCATAGCCTTGCTGTGAAATAGCCCCTTCTGAAAGGGACCTTTCTAAGTGCATTGAGTTTCCTACAACCCACGTAACCCCGGACGATAGCAAGCCAGTCTGACATTAAAGCTGCAGAGAGGACCTGCATTTGCAGAAAGATTTCAAGGAACTTGATGCTTGGTTTTTTTCTCCAATTCGATTGAAGCAGGAGAAAAATGGTCTACACAGAATATACTTTTGGTCCTTCCATGTGCTCAAGACAAGTGAGTCTCTTTCTATAGAGAGGACCTTCACAGAACCAGCACTTGATCTACCTGAAAACCATTAGACTTTTTGAAATATGCAGGAATCTAATTAGCTTTCTTTCTCACTTAACTTTGGGGGGGGGGGAGTGTTAAAAAATCCACTGAATTTTTCACTGAGGTTTTTTAAAAGCCAGCATGTTGGCATTACACAGAGAAGAAAAGAGGTAAGCTTCTTATCCCATTCTCCCATTGAGATCTGCAACAGTTAAATAGCAAACACGTTCTCTAAGCCATGCCCTTTCCCACTGACATCAATAACAGGAATGCAGAAAGCAGAAGAAGAAAGGAAAGCAGCAACTGCTTTGACACGCTGCAGGAAAAATCAATTTTTACCGGTGTGTGACAAAAGCGGTGGGGAAATGAATATTGTGTGCCAGCTTCTGAAAGAGTAATGCAGAAATGGAGAGCAAGAGAGGAACCTCTGGAGTGAAGTCATCTGCAGTGTTCCTCAAATGAGCAGATATGGAGGAGCAAGTTCTGCTCCACCTTTTCCTACCAGACAGTGCATAACTGTTTAACGAATGTTTGGATTTTTCTCCATTGCAGTCTAAGTTACTGTAGGTGTAGAAACACGTTTGTGTCCTTGTAATGTGAAACAAAGCTTCACCCTCTGTATAGGAATCTTGAGAAATCAGTTAAGCCAAAAAGAAAGGTAAGACATACCCTGCCATGCTTTAATTTCATCCGCTTTTGCTACAAGCAGGGGAATTTCCCCTCCTTTATTATGTTTTTAGTTCTATAGCAGTCTGCTTGACATATATCCTTACCTGAAGTGTGGTTCAGCTGTGTCTTTAACATGGATGTTTAAGAGAAAAAGAAAAACCCAGCTCTGTAAAATGAGGAAACGATCCTCTTTGCTGAGCGTGCTTTGACTTTTGTTGCTATGCGTCAGCTTTATTTAATCTGATAATTCAAGAGTGGGTGGTGTGAAGCGTAGGGAGGTTTTTCTCATAATACCCACATTTCTATTTACCAAATGCACTTTTATTGTTATTCATCTCTCTCTAGAAATACGCTTAAACCCCAGACTTCCTAAGAGCACAATTTTAACACCCATTTTTTCCTACAAAGCAGAAGCGAAGGTTGCAGAAGATGCCAGCCCGCGGCTTCAGCGGCAGCAGGCTGCGGGCAGCATCCTTCCCCATCCTTCCCCTCCTTGCGGCTGTGCGAAGGGGAGCAGCTCCCGCCAGCGCCGGCGAGCCGGGGCAGAGCTCCCCGCCCCAGCCTGGCCGAGCGGCGCTGGGGCCCGTACGGGGCTGGGGGGCGGCAGAAGGGCTGATTGAGGAACCCCCCGTTTTTGTAATTACACCTGCGAGGTCAGAGCAGGCGGACGCGTGAGCGCGGGGGACTTCCGAAAACAAACGCCCGAGAGAAAAATCACCGTCTCTGGAGGTTGCTACGGGGCAGGTTTTTACCCGCGGCGGGCGGTCAGGTTACAATACACCGACAAGTACCCGGTTGAATACGAGAGCGTCCGCGTGTCTCCGCCAAGCGCGCGACAGCCTACCCGGTGCCGCCGGCCCCGGCCACCGGCACCGCGGCGAAAGCGCGAGCTCGGCGCGGAGCCCCGGCAGCGCGCTTTGGGGCGGGAGAGCCCGTTGTAGCGCTGCGTGGGGCGCAGATGCTCCGAGCAAATCCTTCGTGTAGCGGCTGCCTCAGCCCGACGCGGGGGTTTGCCCCGAGGCCACCGGCAACGCCACGGGGGCCCGGTTTCGGCACGGAAACAAAACCGGTGGTTTCTGAGCACCAGCTGTGTGCCGGGATACACAGAAAAGCTGGAATGGGCATGGAAATTAAAAGAAACGTTAGAAAGTACAAAGCCCCTAATGACAAAAGAATAAATAATGTCATTTATATTTAGTTAAATCTTATTTCTAACCTAACATCTGGGTTTTAAGCGGTGGGGGGAGGGTTTGCCTCTTTGGAGATCAGGGTCTGGCATAGTGATATAAAAATGGATTTCTGCTGTAGCATCTTGGATAAGGGAGCTGACGATTATAATTGACATCCTGGATTTGGAAAATCTTGCAACACTGGAAAAATTAAAAGCTAGTTCAAACAATTGATCCCTGCGTGCGTGCTGGGACGTGCCGTAGCCAGCGTTCTTCTATTTAGTCATATTTAGGATGGGGAGGAGGCACCACAGCAACATGGGTGATTTTTCTGGGCTGTGCTGGTAAGTTTGAGGTTTTTCTTTTAATATTAATCAGTATATAAAAAAACTTGATGAGCATCGTTCTTGTTCTGCTGCAGCGGTGCTGTGTATGGTTGAGTCATTTCATAGAAGTAAAATACAGTGCAATCCACCAAGAACTGTAAGTGCCAGAAACTCAGAAAATCATTTTTAAGGTTAAAAAAAAGTGCTTTTTAACAGAAAACATTAATTTTATGACTTCTACATATGAAAAAAGCGCTTTTATCGCCAAGTGTTTCCCTAAACTCTTTAAACCCTAGCACTTCACCTTCTCTTTCCCGGCCTCCAGTTCTATGAAAGTTTTGCATGTTCCCGTAAGACATTTGTGAAATCAAGGTTTGCTTGTGTTCTTAGAGGATAATTGCCAGTAAAAAAACAGACTGTAAGTGTGCTTTTTACCTGTAATACTAACATTAAGTATTAAATTTGAAGCATGTTAAAATTTACTTAACGACACGATTACTCCCTCCAGTGAGCTCATGTGTTGGTATCTGTTTGCACTGTCCCCTTGCTTCTAGGATGCTTGTCTTTATTACCTGAGGATGCTATCGGAATAGCCAGGTACCCTACCTAAGCCAAAGAAAGACCGAAAATAGTTAAATAAATGTGTTTAGGACTATGTTATGGGACTTTTATACATCATCTGTTTTCTTTAAACATGTTTATGTGAAATAGTGCAAAGGCTTGGGAGAGCCAAGAGCTTTACTGGCTACTGAAAAGCGGAGGGAGGTCTGCAGGAAGCAAGGGTCACGCTGAGGCTCCAGAACTCGTTTAGCCCAATTTAGGTTTGAGATAATGCCAGGCGTCATAGGTCATGAGCTGAAGGATGAAGGCACCAGGGTTGAGCTGAAGTTCAGGCAGCTCTGCAGCCTGATTACTGGGGAGTGAGTTGACTTAGTTGTTAAAAATACGTATTTTTTTGCTTAGCTAATAGTCATCTGGTTTTTACACAAAGACAATAGCATGGCAGCGCACAAGCCAAGGCACGGCGGGACAAATACAAGAGCCGTGGGGCTGCTGACAGCCCTGTGGGGTGGGGAGAGAAGGGCAGGAGGGCGCAGGGTAGGGACCCCAGGGAACACCTTGAACTTCACAAGCGAAGCTTTCGCTCCTTTTTCACCCCATGTTACACATCCCTACATGACCTAATTTTCCAACCTGAGCCGTGCAGAGGAGCGCATGATGTGCCGTGACAGCTTGCATATGTGTCGTTATATTTAAAGATATCTTCACTTTTTTCCCTTCCCTGCTAGACTTGCTGCGCCGCAGGGTACTGCCGTAAGGGCAACCTGCGCTCCGGCACGCTGCGTGGAAACCGCTGAGCAGGGGAGGGGCGAGAGCGGGAAGGACGCTCCAGTTAACCAGATTTGGGAGAAATCAGGAGAAAGCGAGGCTGTACTTCTGCAGATTGGTGCTGTTTTCTACTTTGTTTCCAATGTCTTGGAAATCATCAAGAGAAAAGGTGGTAGCCCCCACCCTTCCTCCTGGGGTGCAGTGACAAGAGCAGGGCTCTGGATGGGATTTTGCTCCCGGCAGGGCCGCGGTGCCGCATAGACCCCGATCGGTGACGTCCTGACCCGATGGCCGAAGCCCTGACCTCGCAGGGGCCTGTGGGGTTTACCTGGTGCTTGTGAAGTGCTTTGGGGGGCGAGACACTTTCGTCAGCCTTTGCAAAGCTGCACTAATCAACATCTGTGCCAGTTGTTTGATCCTTCCGTTCACCGACTCTTTTTAAATAGTCCCTTCCCTAAAGAGTTTAATAATTAAGTATTAACATTCCTGCAAAGTAAGGAGCTTTAAAAAAAAAAAAAAGTGATGTTCCCAAACACTCTTAACTCTCCCCAATTAATCTCTGCCCTTCCTCCCCATCAATTACTACCGGTTTCATTCCCCCCCCAAGTGCACAGTGCAAGTCCCCGTTGCGCGGGCACTGCCGCCTGCCCGGCCCCAGCATCTTCCCCATCACCGCGCTGTCACCGTGCCCGCCAGCCCCTCGGAGGGGATTCATCGCTCCAACCCGTTATCATGGTCCGCGGGAGCACGGAGGTTCCTGGTGGGTCGTTCCCGGCCGACGCAGGCTGTGTGGATGTGGGCTGTTGTGGGATGCTCATTCTGCCGAATCCCGCCTGGAGCAACCCTTCTGCTCCTCAGCCCGCTAGCCTCATGGAGATGCCCAGGTGAAGAGACATGGATGCATGGGTTGTGCAATAATGTCTGAATGTTTATTCTTTTTATGGAGATAACGGCCAGGGTCTCTGGGTGTGGGGACCCTGTGGTATAAGGTGTTGTCCAAAAATAGTCCCTTCCCTAAAGAGTTTAATAATTATTAACTTTCCTGCAAAGTAAGGAGTATACAGGGTTTTGTTGAAAGTTTAAGCTGTTGAGAGTGATTTCATTGCAAGGCTGAGGTATAGTACGAGCTAGTGTCATGCAGCTGGGACTGGGGTTTCACAGCCCAAAAACCCACTGAGGTGCTGGACACGCACGTGGCGGCTCCCTCGCTCCTGCCAGGCACGGCTATGCCCTTCTCTTGCATCCACTCGCAGCTCACTGCGGCCGAACCCCTCAGGTGCAAGAAGCCTTTTAATCTTTGCCCTGAGCTCAGCTGTGTGTGTTTGCTGCATCATTCACCTTTTTGCTGCTTCCCGCAAGCTGCGAGGCTTGCCTTTGCTTGGCTCTGACTTGGGCTTCAGCTGCCCGCACCCCTCAGCGGGACAAGAGCCGTGAGTTCCCAGCAGAGCAGCTCTGCTGGGTTGTGGTAACGGCATCGATCGCTAGATTTGCTCTCGATCTACCGTGCCCGTGTCTGTAACACCCTCTGGCTGTCTCAGGCAGTAAAGGCTGTATCTGCCCGCAGCCTCGGCATGTACCTGGGCTGCACTACGGGCATCTTACAGAAAACAGCAGCTCAGCAACCCTCCCATGCTCCAGCACAGGAAAGCCTGGGCTTGAAAATAAAGTTGATGCTCTTCGCTGCTCTCGAGCCAGGAAAGTTTCATAGGGCATCTGGGGCCGTTAAAGCAAAGCTCCTGTTCGCAGATTCGTGCGGCTCCTGCATCGCAGCCAGCAAGGCAGCGTCCCAGCCTGCGCCTGACTGGGCTCGCTTTGTGTTTGCACTGGAAGGTGCTACATGAGAAAAAAAGAAAAGCCTTCTCGGTTGCCACCACATCAGCAGGTAGACCTTTTCCACCCCGTATGTCTAGACTTAATTCCCAGCGCTGGTAAGATCTGTCGCACTAGTCCCATAGAGGGGAATAACCTTTCTGAGCAAACTGAGTGATAGCCTCACTCTTCTGCTTATCCAGTCAGCCCTGCTGCGGTTTGCAAGTAGATGTTAAATACTAAAAGCTTCTCTGTACGACCGTGTCTCTTCGGGATCACCTGCTCGAGGCCATGGCTAACTATGCACAGAATCCACCGAAACAGGATCATTTTATCCCAGCAGAGAGGGGACGCCCCAGGCTTTGGGCTTGGGAGACTGCAGCGAACAGCTAAAAAAACAAAACAAAAACAAAAAAACAATTTGCATGCATGTAAAATGAAAAGTCTGTTTCAACTGGCTTGCTGCAAGGTGGACCACACCGGTGTGACCACGTAACCTAAAACCACCAGCAGCTACCAGGGGTCTGGCCAAGTGACGGGGACGCTGTGGGGATGCAGGCGCGGCGGGCGGTGCGGTGCCCTCCCGACAATCGGATCTTTCCAGCCCTTGTGAAATTGTAGCTTGACAGCAGCAGAACTTCTTGACATGTTTTGGTGTAAGTATAACACTGTATTGTAGTTACGTGGTATATGCCAATATGTTAATAGTGTACACCGATTAGTTAGGGTTTGCTAATGTACTACATTTCAATAAAAAGCAATTTAAAAGTGTGAAGTTTGTGAGCTTGGTGTCTCTCCAGTTGAGGGAGGATGAGAGCATCGCCCAGTGACTCCAGTTCCTCCAGTATTTCTTTTATACTTACATATATATCTATCTTAGAGGACAGTATGGAACTACATTGTCAAAAGATATGTTTTCAGAGAGGATTTTTCCGACTCTGCTGTAAAAATTGTTTTATTTTCCTATAGTAGTGCCTAGAAATCTCAGGCCATTAAAGGCCACATGGTTCAAAGTGGCTTATGAATATACAGGAGACACTACTCCACCTTCCCATGGTGTTTGCCATGATGGCACATAGTGAGCAGGGACAGAGGTAGTAACACAGAGAAGGATCCTTCAGCATCTTCTCCTGGTGCTCGAACCCTTCCCGCAGCACATCCAGCCTTCAGAAACCACCGTGCTGCTCCCAAACAGAGCCATGCCATCAGGATGAAGGCAGAGCCTTGACAGCTCAGCCAGCTAATAAATATTTATATTACAGTAGTGTACAAAGACTCCAGCTGGGGTTAGGGCACTGCACTAACACAGAAGATAAATCCTTTAACCCTGAGATGATCTCTAGCCTCAAGAAAACACAGCATTCCCACCTTCCTGGGAGCTGGGCAATAAGCACAGAGACGGTAGATGTCAACGTTTTCTGCAGTCGTATCACTTTCAGAGTTTGCAAGGAGACTCTGTAATGGTTCTTAAAACAAGAATAGCTCATCACTAAATTACTGGGAAGCTGTTCTGTGGCCAAGAGATGAGAAAGAACCACATCTCCCGCTCTCCTGTTTGCTGCAAAGGCTGTCCTTGGACTTGATTGCAAGCCCCATGTGGGCTCCAGAGCCACAAAACGAGGACCAAAACGAAGCCGGCTGCCGGGAGGGGGATGCTGAGCGGCGGGGCGCGGGCTGGCTCGCCGAGGCTGAGATGCTGGTGGTGCCTGGCAGCGCACGTGGTTCATAGCAAAAAGGGTAAATGAATTCCCGTCTCCCCAAAGGGGAGGAGAGAGCATCACCAGCCTGGGCAGGGAAGCTGGACCTGTCCCCGCTGTGCGCGGGGCCGGGGGTGCAGGTGAGGGCAGCAGTGGGGGCAGAAGTTCGAAGGGGAGGTTGTAGCAAAGCTGCACTGGGAGCTCTCTGCCAATAAATTACTGCGTGTACAATGGGAGGGAGCATTTAAACAGTCCGTCTGAGTTAATGGCAGCTTCAATGGGTCCCACGGGGCTGCACAGGAAGATTTCTCATCTGCCTGATTTTTTACTATATAAGCGCATTGCTCTCATCAAATTTGAGCCACGCTGGCAAAGAGCTTTTCAGTGCAGGGTGCCACCGAGAGGCAGAGGAGACGACCCGCTCCGCAGAGCGCGGAGGTGAGCCCCAGCTGCCCACCGAGGACGGTACAAGGAGGTGGCACTCGCAGCCCTCCGGGGAGCGGGACTCGAACTCATGACCTCGTCACTGCGGAGCCGCGGCCCTCGCTCCCGCGCTACGGCGGCAGCATGGCACCGCCCCGCCGTAGTGAGGGGACCGGGCCGCTAGGGGGCGCCGTGGCCGCCGGCGCGGCCCCGTGACCCGTCGGCGCGGCCCGGCCGCTGCCCCTGCGCCGCCTCCCCCGCTCCGGCCGGGCCCAGCCCAGCCCTGCCGGGCCGCTCCGCCGCGGCGGCCCCGCCGCGATGTGGCTGGGGCCCGAGGAGGTGCTGCTGGCCGGCGCGCTCTGGGTCACGGAGCGGGCCAACCCCTTCTTCTTGCTCCAGCGCCGGCGGGGACACGGCAAAGGGGGCGGCCTCACGGGTGAGGCGCGGCGGGGCTGAGGGGAGGCTCCGGCCCGGCCCGGCCGCCTCGGGGCCGGCGCTGCGCGGGCAGCGGGCGGGGGGTCCTGTCCCGTTGCCGTGTCCCCTCAGGGCCCGGCGGGGCTGAGGGGCCGCCCCAGGACCGCGGCACGGGTCCCGTCAGGGCGGAGCGGGAGCTGCCCGCTTCGGTACGGCGGCGGCTGCGGGGCGGGAGCCGGGGGCGGGGGGGCCAGAAGGGAGATGCAGGCCCCGCCGGCTGGGCTGCGCCCCTTCCGCTTTTCCCCTCGCTTCTCCTCGCAGTCTGTAACGCCCGTAGAGCCCCAGGTCGCCGTGGCGGCTGGCGGCAAGCGACGGCGGCTGCCTGCGGCACCCACCCACTGATGTGTCCGCGCCTGCCCCGGTCCCTCCGCCCTCCTGGGCAGCCGCCCGCTTGTGCCCGCAGCTCGTGTGAGCCGTGGGCCGTGGCTGCTGCCTCCCGTGGGCCTGTGCAGCGCCTGGCACCGGGGGGTGTTGGTGGTCAGGGCTCCCCAGCGGTGCTGCTGCACGGGGAGGGCAAGCGGCTGAGGGGGATGGCTGGGGTGATCTCCTTCCCTGCCAAAAATGGCTTCTTTGTCACACTCATGTTGCCTTGAGTTAGTGAGGTGTTCTCCTTGGATCTTTCTTTTTTTTTGGTGTGTTTTTTCAGGATTTAGAGGATGAAAGTAAGACGGTTTTTAATTAATATCTGCATGAAAATTGTGCTGTGCTTGGGCCGGCAGTCAAGTTTTGTGGGTGCAGCTTAGTGAAAACTGTCCCTGTGTGCATCTGCCTGATAGCCATGTTTGGCCACAGAAACTTTTATAATAACATAACTGTGACCAAGGCACAATGTTAACAACAACAAAAAAATCCCCTCGCTTTTAAAACACTCCATTTATGTGCAAAATGCTTACAGAGCTCTGTGAATAATAAAAATCTGCTTTTTACATTTGTGAATTACACACAGCCGGTTTCATGTATTAGCCCTGTTAACCAAATATGCTAACGACAGAAATGACACAGCTGATAAACATCATTAGCATACTTCATCTTTTCACAATATTTAAAATTATTTTGAATTACTCTGTTTTATGTAATATAACTTACTTGTGCAATTTTGCATGTAGGCATATAACCGTATTCTGGAATTTCCCAGGGATTTTACAAGAAAAAAAAAAAGATACCTGGTGCTATTCTGGAAACATTTAAACTGATCTATTCTTAAATGGTTTTAACTTTGAGCCAGTTTACTTCTTGAGCTAGTTTAGCTCAGTGAGAGAGTCTTCTTCAGAGCTCCTACGTGTTAAAAGCCACGTGTCCTCCTTAAGGAGCTGTACGACTGCAAGTCGACATTTTAGAGTTAGAATGTAGATATTCAGCCAAGCTGGTAAGGTGTTTAAGGTGCTGTCGTACTGAAATTCTTAAACATGTCTTGTTACCAGTCCATACGTCAGTAATTGACATTCGTTATTGGTACAGGGAAGTATTCAAAATAACTTTTTAACCTGTATTCTACCTAAAAGTATACATAAGAAACCTGGAGCCAAAACTGAGATCCTGTTGTGCTGGATACATACGTGTTTGTTTTAAGGATTACCAGATGAGCTTGCTGTGGATGATGCTTCTGTTGAAGTATCATCAGTGGTATCTTCCTAATGTGTTACTTGCTTTTGCATGGCCAAGAGAGATAGGAGGGAGGAAGTAGCATATTTCATGATAATGAATGAGATATGGATGAGTACAGTTTGCTCAGACTTACCCGAAACATAGGGAGGAGAGCAGGGAATTGAGCCTGGCCCTGCCGAATAGCAATCCAGGGGAGCAACCATGCTCCCTCTCCAAGTTCTAATGTTAGAAAACTTTCAATCATGAGGCTGTTGCAGAATTAATTGGCATTAAAGATGCTCATAGTACATTATCTAGAATAACAAAGCAAAGTATCATCTTAGATATTTGATTTAGCTAGTAAATAGATTTAATGGAAATAAATAGATTTGCTTTACAAAGTCTGGTGGCTGTCAGCATTTATTCTGGAAGTGCCTGCTTTTTTATTTAACATCATATCAAAAGTATTTTAATTCCTGGACTATCAAATTTTGATTCTCTGCCTCTTTCTTTGTTTAATTTACATATTTCTAGAAATATCACAGAAACCTGGGAGTACCAGCTTTTCTAGAGCTATTTGATTCCATTTTGGATGAGTTATCTTACCTGCTGTTTGCATAGGTGGTGCTGAAAGATGCAGTGTTGAAAATTCTTCTGTGTTTTAGTTTAGTAGGCTTAAAAATCACGATTAGCAACAGAAACCCCACAGAAAAAAAATACATTTCACTTTTATTAGAAAACTTTCCTAGGAAGGCGGAGGATTATAATGAGCTTTAGTAGACATTTAATTGCCATCTGTACTTTATCCAGTACCAGTGGGACTGGCTGTAGTTGGTTTATAGGTAATGTGCTTTCAGTGACTAGATGTATGTCTTCATTTTCTCAACCAATTGCTGTTGCTTTTCCATCACAGCGTACATGATATGAACATCGTAATTTTTCTGTAGTGTTGATCCTGTATTTTTACTTAACCCGGTTTTTCATTTTGGTATTGCATTGTTTTAATTTCTCTCTCTTTGCCTTCTAGGTCTTCTTGTGGGAACACTAGATGTGGTTTTGGATTCCAGTGCCAGAGTTGCCCCATACCGTATTCTGCACCAGACTCAGGACTCTCAGGTGTATTGGGCAGTGGCGTGTGGTATGTATTGGTGTAACTCTTGTCAGGGGCTGGATTTGTGTTATTCTGTTGTCTGTTTGGTTCAGATGATCAGTTATCCCACATTGGAGTATTCTGTGACCGCTCAGGAAACTTTCTAGAGCATCTGCTGTGGGAGATGCCAGAAATGACAAAACTTCTCAGTGTTTTTAAACTGTAGTTTAGGAACTTAAGCCTTTGTAAAAGCTTCCATTTCTGCAAATGTTATGAATTTTCTTTCCCAAGGTGTATCTGTTTGCAAGGTCATAATGAGATTGTTCAGAGAATAAAAGCATGATGATAAGATTGCTGTGAGATGATGAATGTTGTGCCAAAACCAGCTTACCAGGAACATGGTACAAGATGGGAACATGTAAGGTCATTCAAGGTGCCAAACACTCTTTAGGGAATCTCTTTACTGTCTTGATCCAATTTTTTTTTTTTATGCTATTTCTGGCTTGTAGTAGATGTACAGATATACTGTATCTGTAGAATATATTACAATAATATTTTTCTAAAACATTAAGGATCCTTGGCCTCTTTTACTTGAGAAGTGTAACTGCTGTATTAGAATATCATGGTACAACCTTCTAATATCTGGTGGTGAACTGTGATTAAGGCTTTAAGTCCTACGGGTTGCCGAAGAGAAAATATCTTCAAATGTATTTGTTGGACTGACTTTGTTTATAATAAGAATCTTCACTTCTCAGTTTGTGGTTGAGACATGAAATCTGAGCATGAAGTAATTGTTTGCTAAGCCCGCAGATGTTGATGTCTTGTTTTCCCTGTTCCCATCTTCTCCCCAGGCAACCAACACAATATTCTCCCTTGCAGAGCTGCTTAAATTCTGCAGAAGAGAGGTTTAGAAATTGCTGTGTTTCACAGAAACTCAGTTTCCCTTTTGAGGAAGGAGGAGGCAGAGAGGAAGACAGACAGAAACCAAAATGTCCGGCCATAAACTGCATAGAAAAAAGCAGACTATTTAGTGGCCACATAGGGTGCAAATATGGAATTTTATAGTATATTGACACTCAATGAATGTTTTATTTTTGTACAATTTCGGGAGAGTTTAGTTGATATCCTCTATGTCTCAGTTACTTTTCAGTAATGCAACACGGTAAAATGAGATGGGCTATATAACAACTGAATGGAGTTTGATAAATTATTATGCTGGAGTAAATCCATTGTCTTAATCCAAAGTATTTTTTTACTCATATCTGGTTCTCATTTTACTGTCAAAGTAAAAGTACTGGCATTCACTTACAGTTATAAAATGTATGTGGCTCTCTAGTTGAAAAATGCATGTCTTTTATTAACAATTTATCATGTGTAAATACTAGTGGGCAGCGTTCTGGTCATGCATGCAGCTTCTGCCTTTCAGGACTTTTTTCTTACAACTCTGTAGGAATTGTAGAATTTTACTCCTTCATGTATGTCATTCTAATGTTGTTCTTAGAAAGACGTCAATTATTGAGGCCTGGCTTATTTTAGCAATTTGTCTGCTGTCATGTAGTGAGAGATGCAGCTCATGAAACAAAACAGAACACAGAACACTTTATTCCCCTGCCATTGTTGCTGGACCTGTGGGTTTTTTGAACAAAACAACCAAAGCATCCTATAATTGACAATTCTGTGCCTTTAAAATAAGCCATTTAGTATTACTCAAAATCATTTATGCTTTAAAAAAGTCATCAGATGGCTAGGATAGATGTCAGGTAAACTTACACACAGAGGCAAAAGAAAAAATACTTGTTGTCTAATCCACTGGGCTGTACACACAAACTCAAATTCATAGCCCTGGAGTCCTTTGAGACAAGACAGCTTACTTGCTTCTAGTTTTTGGTTTCAGGTCCTGGAGTTATTTTTGCTTATGAAACCACAGATTAGCTGGTGTTGAGTTTTGTGGTTAGGTATCCAACTACAAATACGTGAAAACTATTTCATTGCTGAAACTGCCTCTTAAAAAAGAGAGTCAAGCAGAGCAATAGCTTTAGGGAACTCTTGGTGTTGTCCACTGCTTTCTTTTTTTCCATCATCAACCACACTGAGGGGTTTAACATACTTGCAGAGAAATTGAGTAGTGGGAGACATGCTGTTAACATTTGTAGGTATTCCACTGCTTTTGTATGAAACTTCAGAAGATAAATTTACTGGAATTTGGCAAAGAGAAACTTACAAATATCTTTGGTTTGCATTTAAACAGATTTGGTTTTGCCTGCATTTAACAATGTTTCTTATCTTGCTAAAAAAGATGGAATTGATTTTTTTATTTCTACTGCATTTTTTTTCTGTCTACAAGAGAATATAGTGACAGCTATTGATAGAAAGGCAGATATCTTTTACTAAACACAAATCTTTGAAATAATTAATGGCAACTAACTAAGGCAACTTTCTATAGAAAAGTTCTTTAAATCAGTTACACAGTGAAGCTTATCCTTTTTGAACTGCTGAAGACCGTATGGTTAAAGACAACTAACTGATACAAAGTTTGCTGAGGTGTCTTTAAGACACCTTTAAGAAAGATTAAGAAAGCAAAGAACTTTCTGACTTGGATATTTTGGTTGCTCTTTGTTTTGGAATTGTATGCTCTCTACTACCATTGCCCTCTTTGTAGGTGTAAAAAGTTCAGTTGTTCTGAAATATCAGGGTTCTTCTGAAAGTTCATTATTTTTATTCTAGAATACCAGGAATTAAAAGAGTACTTCTTGTCTGCAACATAAGAATACTTTTTGGCGGGGGGGGAATCTGTGTTTGGTGTGCACTGGCAAATAGGACGATCTGTTGGTAGTGTGCTGATTATCCTTGGTGGTAGTGGAGCTATTTCATGAGAAACATGTTTGTGTACATACAATCTCCCTGATATGTGTACATTTGGTGTGTTTGATTTGTCCTCATCACTGTTTGGTAGTTATTAGTTTCCTGCTGTGAACTTAGGGGAAAAAAGACGTTGTTCTAATTTCTTTTTTCTTTGCTCTTCCCATTATCTTTCACCCCTTCAATTAGGATCATCTCGTAAAGAGATCACAAAGCATTGGGAGTGGCTGGAGAATAACTTACTGCAGACTCTATCCATCTTTGATAATGAAGAAGATATCACCACCTTTGTCAAGGGCAAGATACATGTAAGCGACATGTTTCCCTGAAGGACTTCCTGATCCTGAGAAAGAATGGGGAGATGGTTTTAAGAATTTTTTACCCTTGGGAGGGAGGGAGCAAGAGCTCCATTGCAGGATTTTTGTCTGCTCCCTTTTCAGACATACATACATACATTTGAAATTGTCACGGAATGCATACAGTATTATCAGCATCATGTTACAGTCATAACACGGGACAAATGTATTTCGGGGGGGAAAAGGTTATGAGCAGAACATCTCAAGGAACAGCCTGCTTAGGATGCTCCTACTAATTAAAATATAATGCATCTTTAAAATCCTTGCTGATGATACCTTTGATGCAGAGAGAGTGTTTAACGAGGGTTCATCTAGCAACAAATACAGGAGAGAGAATTTTAGTTTGCAAGCAATGTACTTGCCCTGCCACAGCGGTCAAAAAGGCATCTAGGTTGTAAAGGAACTGCACCCCAGCTTCCACTGACTTCTGAGTCAGGCAGGTTTCTCTGCTTCTTGGGCAGTTAACACACTTCAGATTCCCAGCCCACAAATTCTCCAGAGCAGAAACTTATAAATACAGTTTTTTATTGAACAGTAGCAATTTGAGTCTTTTCCAGCACTCCAGTTAGATTCTTTGTATTTTCTCTGTGTGTCTGTGTGTGAGAGAGATTGTGGTCATTTATTATTTCTTCTGTCCAGTCAAGATCTGACAGACTGCACAGTTCTGCCCTTCCTGACAGATGATCTTCTTCCTGTTGAAGAAGCATGTTTGCAAGTGAAAACAGACTTCGGTTCTCCTGCAGGATGTTCGAAGTGTTTCCAGGCCAGCCGTGAGAGGCTCAGTCAAACATTAAACATGAAAGCTTGCCGCATGCATTCAGGAGTAGATCCCACATCATAGACTCCCAGACTATCTGACTGCTCCTTCTACATGTCTTTACTAGTTCCCTAATGTGACAGGAGAAATGATAACTGCTGTGTCATGCTGCTTCTTTCTGTCTTCCGGATTGCTGCTGTGACCTTTTGCTGTATATTATGTTTGTCAGCAGGCACGTTTCGTTCCATTTCTTCTCTCTCTCATCCCATGTCCTTTCAGGGAATTATTGCTGAAGAGAACAAGAATGAGCAGCCCCAGAGTGAAGAGGATCCAGGTAAATTCAAAGAGGCTGAACTGAAGATGCGGAAGCAGTTTGGGATGCCCGAGGTGGAGAAGTTGGTCAACTACTATTCCTGCAGCTATTGGAAGGGGCGCGTACCCAGGCAGGGTTGGCTGTACCTCACCGTCAATCACCTCTGTTTCTATTCCTTCCTGCTGGGCAAAGAGGGTGAGTTATAAGCCTGCTAGTTGTTTTTCTGCTGTTTCCCATGATCTTTTTGATGCAGTTGATCATTTGTGTGAACTTTTTTTAAGCTGACAGTTTTTTTTCCTTTTAGGAATCCTTTGCGCTCTAGCTCAATGCATAGATCAGTCCTAGCACTCATAGGCACTTCAGTGATGTTTAGACTGAGTGCCTGAGTCATTTTTCAAAACATTTCTCAAGTTGTAAAGGTACACCAGAAATTTTACTTCATCTGGATTAGAGAAGCAAGCAATATTTTGACTTCGGTGAGTTTTATTTGGAAGGACCGCCAGGACCCAGTATTTACAAAACTTGAACTCCTGAGTCAAAAGCTAATTTGCTGGAAAGAAAGAATGAAAACTTGAGCAATTGTAGTTGAAATCATTTACTGGATGGCAGATGGTCCTTTTGGAACTGCATTATTTCTAGTTTAGTTAATCCCAAAGATTATTTCCAAGTATTTTTGGAGAACCCAAGTAAAAGCATGAAGAAAAGAATTGTCCATGTGTAAGAAGGAAAAGATGCTGCTACACTGAGAGCTTACTTGCTGCTTGAGTTTCATTTCTGTTTGTTTGTTGTTTTGCCTCAAATTGTAATACTAGCTTTTAAAAACTTTTTTTCCCCAGTAACACTGGTGATCCAGTGGGTGGATGTAACCCAGCTAGAAAAAAATGCTACACTGCTGTTCCCTGAGTGCATTAAAGTAAGCACAAGGGACAGTGAACTTTATTTTTCCATGTTTCTCAACATCAACGAGACATTCAAGCTGATGGAGCAGTTGGCTAACATTGCTATGCGGCAGCTGTTGGATAACGAGAGCTTCCTACAGGACAAGTCCCTCCCAAAGCCCAGGAAGCCTCTTAAGAACATCTCTGCATTAAAAAGGTATATGTTTCCAGCAGTGAGAAGACAGTTAACAGGGGATTGTAATAATAAACCTGCATTACTGTGTAGCTCCCAGGTGCCACTGGGGTTTTCTCACTCTCAGGGTTTCATCGTTTATTTCAGTCATTAGCCCTTTGCCTATTGGGTTTTTTTCCATCCCAAATTGGTATTGAATTCACACACACCCTCATGTCTTTCTCATGCATGAGTAGGCACTGTCAGAAGGAATTTTCAACTAGAAACTGTTGAAAATTCTGTTTAAAGTAAAATGTGAAAGAAGAAAATTACCTCAGCCCCTTTGTCTGAAGTTGAGGATTTATAAAAAGTAATATACATTTGTATTGTAATGAATCCTCCCGCTGGGGACTGTTGTCTGCAGTTTCAGAATCTGATGTAACATTTAAGTTTTGCAGATGCACGTGCATATTTTATCTTGTATTCCAGGACATACCTTGTCAGTGAAGCATGTCTGAAGGCTGAAAGAGGAGTCAGATATGGGGTGGCATCTCAGTTAGAGAAATGAATACTAAGAATACACAGCACAGGCTGAAGGTTGTGAACACTTAACATCAGTGTTTGAGTGGGTTTTTCAAGTGAGAAAAAAACTCTGGGGACTACTCTTTTCCCCAGAGACCTGGATGCTCGAGCCAAAAATGAGTGCTACCGTGCCACTTTCCGGTTGCCCAAGGATGAATGCCTGGATGGACACACAGACTGTACCTTGTGGACACCATTCAACAAGATGCATATTCCTGGCCAGATGTTTGTTTCCAACAATTACATCTGTTTTGCCAGCAAGGCAGAGGAGGCCTGTCATCTCATCATTCCTCTCAGGGAGGTGGGGATTTCTTAGCTGTGTATTAAGACTACAGGCCTTTCTTGTCTTTTGTGTGCTTCTAGCTTTTGTGCGGTGCTTTACAGATAATGGAGAATCTGCTAGATCCAAATGGCCCTTGTCTTTGTCTTCTAGGTGACAATAGTTGAGAAAGCAGATAGTTCCAGTGTCTTGCCCAGCCCTCTGTCCATCAGCACTAAAAGTAAAATGACCTTCTTCTTTGCCAATCTGAAAGACCGAGATTTCTTGGTACAGAGAATCTCTGACTTCTTGCAGAGAACACCATCCAAGAAACCATGCAGCAGTGACAGGGAATGGAAATGGAATTTGGCTGATCCTGGTTGCGAGGTACTAAGGAAATAGCTGGGAGGAGCATTTGTCAACTTTTCAGAGTAACGCTCCTTACAGTGTGTTAACAGTGCTTGTTACCGGCAAATGATGTCTCTTTGTTAGACAATTAGCAGAGGAGGGAGCCAGCCTGAGCTCAGATGCTTTATGTTCTGTTGTTCAGGAGGTTCCAGAGTTGCCTTCCAGCAGCCCACTTGCAGTTAGCCCCACATCCGCTCTCAGCAATCGACCTGGCAACTTCTGTGCTGGGGAAGTGCCAACAGCTTCGCAGGGACTACTCAAACTCTTCAGAAGAAATTCCGAGGAGCTCTTGGGACCCAAAGGGGTAAATAATATTTTAACTTTAAACAGTTAACTCTAAATGGTTTGCAGTAGGTTGCAGATTTCCTGTCCTTCTCTAAGACTCTGAAAATGCATTTTATGCCTGGTCAGTCCTGCAATATCACTGCTGTGTCTGTCACAGTGCTAGTGCTGCATAGATGTAACCTGACAGTCACCTTGCTTTATCAGTATTGAGATACCTGAGATACTTGAGTAGAGGCTGAGAAATTAGTGTTACTGTGCTTCTGGGATGTAAATTCATGTCTGTGAAGAGCTACTTCAGATCAAGAAAGCAGAGAACTGGTATCTCTGCTTGCTAGTTCATTGTCTTAGACCATGGTTCTGCTTGCATTTATGTAGAGGTTTGTAAGGTGTAATGCCATTGCATAGCCCATGTTAGCATTGTAAAGACTTGATTTTAAGCAAGGTCAGAACTGGTTCAGAACAGTGTAGATTAGCATACACCCTTTTATTCAGCAGAAAGAAGAAAGGCTTTAAATGTCACAATGCATTTCTCTTGTGAAGTGTAGGCCTGAGTATACCCGGAAGTCACCTGTCCTACACACATAAAAATGCATTAATCTCCTAACATGGCCATATTTGTTCCTATGAAGGCAAAGGAGAAGATGAAGGAAGAGTCTTGGAACATTCATTTCTTTGAATATGGGAGAGGGATGTGTATGTATCGCACTGCCAAGACTAGGGAGCTGGTGCAAAAAGGAATCCCAGAGAACCTTCGTGGAGAGCTGTGGCTCCTTTTCTCAGGTAGGAGGCTGTGCTGGATACTTTGACAGCTAGCAGGAATAAGCCTTCTGCACATCTCAAATGAAAAGGTTTAAATCTTAGCTAATTTTGGAAGCAATTAATCACAAGTTAACTCCATCTGAATGAAACTTAATCATTTTTTGCCAAAAATGCAGTGATTGCATTCCTGAGATGACTTTCTTTATGAGTATAGTAATTCGTTGGCCTCCTTTGTCTGTGTTTCAGTGTTGGGACCTAGACTCTAACATGGTGTTTTAACAATGAGTTTGTTACTATACTTTCCTATCTATGTGTAGTTGCCGAGTTCAACTGGCTGCTGTTTCTCTGAAACTGTGGGCATAAAAGCTGTATTCTAAAGCTCAAGAGGTGAAGCAGCATATGTTTGTCGTTACAGGGGCTTGGAATGAGATGGTAACTCATCCTGGTTACTATGCGGATCTTGTGGAAAAGTCAATGGGAAAATACAATCTTGCTACAGAGGAAATTGAGAGAGATCTGCACCGTTCTATGCCAGAACATCCTGCCTTCCAGAATGACTTGGGAATTGCTGCCCTCCGGAGAGTCTTAACAGCTTATGCATTCAGAAATCCAACAATTGGGTACTGTCAGGTAAGAAAGAAGTCTTAGACTTGTTATCCCTACACAGTGACCATGACTGACTTGGACTTCTCTGCAGTTTTTTGTTCAAACTTTACCTTCATTCTGTCCATGTGGTGCTGCGATCGTAGGAAAGAAGTGGTGATGTTGCAAGATCTTTTAACTAACCTTTGCATCTAAAGCATCTAAATAGACTTTGCACATTTCTGCTAGATGTAATGATGGAGTCTTTTACTAGTTTTCCTGCTAGAGCTTTCCCTAGTTGAGCAAAAATATCTACTGGTTTCATTGAAAAGAGCAAATAAATTGAATAAGTGATGATGCACATGGGCTGTATATTGAAAACAAAACCAGTTGCGACTTGTGAAACAACTCAGTGGAAATTCAGATTAATTTTATGTATTGCTCTGGTATTAGAGGTTCTCATTATGTTGTTCTGTTACAACCAAATTGTTACAAAGCTTTGTATGAAAACTTTGAAAATTATACTTAGTCACATTGATTAACAAAAGTGCTTGACAAAAAGTAGTTTTATTATTTGCTGCCTCACAAACAGAGGAACTGAAACAGGAAGGTAAATTGGTTCAAGGTCATCTGTCGACTCAGATGCCAGTAAAAGCTGGAAATAGATGTGACAGTTTTGCTGTATTCATGCTTTTTAAGCTTAGCTGGTCTGTCATGACAGAGCTTTCATGAACTTCTTCATGTTTCTCTCCTCTATCTGCATATTTAACTCTACTGGCTTGTAGGCCATGAACATTGTTACGTCAGTACTGTTGCTGTACTGCAATGAGGAAGAGGCTTTCTGGCTCCTAGTGGCTTTATGTGAGCGGATGTTACCAGATTACTACAACACAAGAGTAGTGGGTGAGTCTTTGTCAGATTCATGCTGGAGCCTGGATTTTCAGCTGCAGTTCCACCAGGATCTCTCAGGAACATTTTGTTGTTCAGAATGAATTAAATGTGATGCATTTTAAAGATGATGAAGCACAACCCTGTTCCCTTTAAAGTTGCAGGTGTGTGATGGAGACACAGGAGACACTACAGGCTGCCAAGGTAGTAATACTACCTTGTAGTGACAAGGAAGATGAAGTCATCAAAAATTGGTAGCAGGAGGGACCATTAGCAGTAAGGAGGCATATCTAGAAGAAAATTACTGGGTTATTTTTCACCCATCTGAATGATGTACATTGGATTAGGCTTCCAGGGAAGGTTAGCAAAAGCACTGCTTCATGGGCTTTTAAAGTTGGTGTGTATAAAAGACTACAGTTTGATGTAAATACTATAATATCAGTAACCTTCCACCCCTCCTTTCAGGGAAAATGCATAGATCAATGAGAGATTCTGTTGCTGCATGCTCTGCAATGTAGGAATAGTCTCTATCTAAATATGTTGTGTTTACTGACAACAGGGAACAAATCTAAATAAATGTGTTAATTTTAGTTCTGATGTTAAGAGGCTTATATGAAATTAAAGTGAACTCACAGTATTTTGTTTAATAATTTTTTAGCTTGAGTATAGTACCATGATACCACCAATTCAAGTTCTGCCATTGTTTTTGTTTGTCTTCCCAGGTGCATTGGTGGACCAAGGCATCTTTGAAGAACTTACACGAGAATATCTTCCACAGCTGTCAGAAAAGATGCAGGACCTGGGAGTGATTTCCACCATATCCCTTTCCTGGTTTCTCACGCTATTTCTCAGTGTCATGCCCTTTGAGAGTGCCGTGGTCATTGTCGACTGTTTTTTCTACGAGGGAATCAAGTTTATCTTGCAGGTGTCATTGGCCATACTTGATGCCAACATGGAGAAGTTGTTACAGTGCTGTGATGAAGGTGAAGCTATGACTATTCTGGGCAGGTACCATTCATCGTTCTTATTTATAGCTAAATAGTTACAGTACCCTTTTAGTCATCATCTCTTTCTACCTAATTGCATTACAGAGCAAGTCACAGGTACCACTCCAGGACAAAAACTGAGCTCCAGAGAGATTTGCTATTGCTTTTTGCAACAGCTGAAATTAATTTTTGGCACAAGTATGGAGGAATCCCGTATTTCTGGCATTGTTTCCTTGCAGCATAATGCATTCTTGCTTCTCAGTTTGAATTTGAAATCTGAAGGGTTGTTTATCCAAAATTCATAGAAGAGTTCTGATGTACTATTAAGAACAGATCCTGGCAGGAATCACCTGCTAGAAACTAAAACTTTATCAGGGAGATATCTCCCAAGTCTTGTAAATGTAAGATTTTCTTGTTTGAAATGTGAATCTTTTCTATGTGCAGCAAGGTCTTCAGCTTACTACTGGAAGCCCACTTTAAAAAGAGTAGATACCCCAAAAAATAGGGTGTAAATCAACTTTACGTCAGATATGTTGAGGGTAGTGTTGCAAGTTAGCTGGGAAAATTGAAATTTAAATTTGAAATTTTAATTATATTTTTACTTATTTTAATAAAAATTAATTTGATCTAAGTTGTTTAGATTAATGATACAAAGAGATTGGGAATGATGCATTTAGAATATTACTTCTTTTCCTGGACACTAATCCTGGAGTCTTGCATCTGTTCTGTTTTTTCCCCACAGATACTTGGACAATGTAGTTAACAGACAGAGCGTCTCTCCCCCTATTCCCCACTTGCATGCCTTATTGACAAGTGGAGATGACCCACCACTTGAAATAGACATCTTTGAACTCATCAAAATATCCTATGAGGTAAGGTTCTGCCTTAGTTTCTGCCCAAGAGATTTTTCTCGGCTGACATCCAGTTTTATACTTTGTGCAGCCAGAACTGAACCATGTTCATAGCTTGAGGTGCTCAAGGAGTGCAGGCCCAAGCCATTAATCCTCCTGTTTTGTGTGAGTAGAGCCTAACACTCTTGGCTATTGTGGATTACAAAGAGTCTCCAACACCAGTGGAGACTAAAATGAAGACTGCAAATAAGTAAAAATTACAGACCAGAGGTTTCTTCCCACTTTGCCAAAAAAGTCTCCATTCTTACTTGTATGTGAGGATTGTCAGTGCTAGGAAGTTGGGAGGGAAATTCAGGGTAAAAATTGTGGGGTATACTGCAGAAACATGGAAGCATCCCAGTTCATGTGCACAGGAATCCTATTCTGGGATCCACATTATAGTAATAGGAAGGTGACCTGAGAATGGTGCCAGTGCTGTTGAAATTCCTCTGCACTGGTGGAGATGTACCTCATTATTCATATGGAGAACAAACTCATAAGAAATTTGTATCTGAATGATGGAAAGAACATAGGCAAGAGAACTGGTGTTTGACAGTTCTCTGCTGCGCTGTGGTAAACGTGGATTCATTTCCCTTTTTATCTCCTGTTCTTCTTCCTATCCCCTTCCAGCTGCTTACAATCAGACAGCTATAATTTAGCTAGGTATTTTGTTTGTTTCTTCAAATCTACGATCTCTGTTTGTTCTTGGTTTCTTGTTTAAAAGAATGTCACCAAATTCATCTTACTTGTCCAACCTAGTCAGTAGAAAAGCCTGTTAACTTCAGCGTTTCTAGCTGAATCTCATACAGGTCCTAGAAGAGAAACAGGCCTACAGGGAATGACAACCTGTCTATTCTCTTATCTCTGCCACAGTACAGGATCTGTATTTCTGTCAGTCCTGACAGATGCTTTTTCAGCTGTTCTTCAGAAACCTCTGATGTTGGATTTCTCATGAATTCTGAATGACTTCTCTTGCAGGACAGGAGTGAACAGGGAATAGAGCTCAAGTTTTTTCTCATCTTCTTGCTGCTGGTAAAAGGCTTCTAGGGGTTTTAGATCATCTCTGAAGGGCTAGTATACTTGTTAAAGAACATGTAATTGAACAGGTGGTGTTCATTCTTTAGGAGATGATGTTGACCTGGTCTGCTTCCTTTCTGTAGAAATTCAGCAATCTGAAGGCAGATGACATTGAACAAATGCGTTTTAAACAAAGGCTGAAAGTGATCCAGTCCCTGGAGGATACAGCCAAGAAGAGTGTGGTATGTGAATCCCAGATTGAATGAGCTACCAAATGGCATATTAATTGAATGTGTTTTGCTGTAAGCATCTAGAAAGTTTGCCCTGTAGCAGACCCAGTTTTAAGTGACTTAAAGAATTGCAGTTAATGTGAAAAAAATGGATTTACTGGCTAGAATAATGTATTTTCAGTTTTCTTCTTTACATGGTCCTAGTTAATCTGATAAAATGAATTGAAGTGCTAGGGCATTATTGAATGAGAGATTTGGCATGGAGGGAGATAAAAACCACTTGTAGGTCTTGTAGTAGTCTCCACTGCCTAGCGCTATCTGGTTTACTACTTACCTGGAATCTTTGAGAAAAGCTAGCTAGCAGATAATTATTTTCCCGATGTTTAGGGAGTATGCTAGCACATTAGGGAATTTTACAGAAGGGTTCATGGCCGAAGGGGAGTGTCCACATCTATTGCAGTTATCTCCCATGTCTTAGATGGAGAATCTCTTCCATGTGTTTCTTTCACTGTTGTTTTTCAATGCATCTGAATCAAACATCTGAAGATAAAAACAAGAGGGAGGGGCAACATAGTCTGCAGAGTCAGTTCTGCACAAGCAGGAAATAGTAGTTTTTTTGAAAAAGCAGTAACTTTTTCTAGCTGCTCAAAATGTCCGCAGTTTTTGCTTGACCAGAAACTGTCTTCCTGACCTGTAATCCATGGCAACAGGAGGTATGGGAATGGTTATGTTTTCCCTTCTGTCCTGTGTTATATCTCTTGCACTTGTTCTCTTCTATGTTACACAAATTTTTCAGTAAGTGATATTTAATTTTTCTAGCTTTGAAATAAATTGTTCCCTCTATTTTCTCCCTAACTATAGGTCCGAGCTGTGTCTAGTGACATTGGATTCTCTATTGAAGAACTAGAAGAGCTGTATGTGGTGTTCAAGGTAAGAAACTAGAGTGAGGAAGGATATGTTCTGACAGAGAGAACAAATATCAAAATAAGTTAAAAGGGAAGCAATGACTTTGCTGTGATTCTTAGTCCAGCCTATCAAAAACAGATGTTGCATTCTGTTATACATGGTTATACATGGTGCCAGTGAGACTGGCCCTATTACTATCCAATTGATTTTTTTTTTTTTTTTTCAAAGATCACCAAAACAACGTTTGCATTATTTGAATGATACTTATTCAGAAAGAGATTGTGGAGTTGATGGAAAGGAATGTCACATAGCACTCAGAACAGGGAGCTAGGATTGACAGTACCTCAATTTTTGTTCTCAAGTTTGCCATTGACTTGCTCTGTAATTGTGACAAAATTACTTAAGTGCTGCCTCTATTTGTCAATGTATCTGTTTTTAAAAGAGTGATATTACCCAACTTCATTTACCAAAGTCACTGCAAACTCAGTTGCACTGTGCTGTAGACTCAGAAGGAGAGGCTTAGTTCTAAAACCTGCATGTTTTCTTTGCAGTAAAGCCTGAGTGTCATTTCATTCAAACTTGAAATTATATTTTTTGTATTTTTCATTTAAAATTGTTCTTTGTGCTTTTCATGAAATCCCTCTCTCTTCCTTCATTTCATATTATTTTGTAGTGAAGTAATGCTAGGAATAATGGGGGAGTTAATGTGTCCTGAAATGTCTCTTCTGTGCTTACGCAATGCTGTTCTTGAGCTATAACAAAGTCTCCATTCCTGTGGATTGTTGTAGTGTAGTATAATCTGACCTATTAATCCTTTCCCTCCAAAGGCAAAGTATCTGATGAGCTGTTACTGGGGAAATAATCGTGCTGCAGCTGCCCGCCGAGATCAGAGTTTACCCTACCTGGAGCAGTATCGCATAGACATGGAGCAGTTTAAAGAGCTGTTCATCAGTTTGACCCCCTGGTCCTGTGGCGCACATACGCCTGTGCTAGCAGGGCGTTTGTTCCGGCTTCTGGATGAGAACAGGGATTCTCTCATTAACTTCAAGGAGTTTGTGACAGGGATGAGTAAGTGGTGGGTTTGGACATGATGAAATACTGGAAAAAATGTTTCTGGCCTTTTCCAAGCAGAGAACTAAAAGGAGGTAGTGATGTTTGTGCTATCACGAGGGGAGGGTGACACACTTAGAGATGCCTTTTTGCTGCTAGGCAGTCTCCTGTTTTGGGAGGCAATAGGTGGGAAAGCAACAAGATGCAGCTTTGCTGTGGATTTCTTTACTGCTTCTGCACAGGGCTTTCTGCAGTTAGCGTTTCTTCATTGCCTGTGAACTCATTCTGTTTTGAGCCTGTGACCAGAGGGTGATTCTTTATCCTAAGAGCTATTTTTCTTAAGCACGTTTTTTTCCTTTGCAGGTGGGATGTACCATGGTGACCTCACTGAAAAACTCAAAGTACTTTACAAACTGCATCTGCCTCCTGGTGAGTGATTGCTTTTGTATATTGCTACTATTGAGCACGGTCTGTTCTGACATGCAACTGAAAAGGGAGGCCTCATGAATTTTGCTAATGAAGTGGGTGATACTGCTGTTCAGCTAGCTTAGAGATCTTAATGTTTCCTTCTCTGTAAATACAGCTCTGAATCCAGAGGAGACAGAGTCTGCTTTGGAGGCCACAAGTTATTTCACAGAGGATGTTACAACAGAAGGTAATACAACACTGCTGCCTTTATCTCTCAGTTTAGGCAGGAGTTGCAGCACAAATCCGTATGCTATGAATAGTGATTTTTTTGCAAGGCATGGTCTCATGGCGGCAATATGTTAAGATTCCCGGTGTGTTTGAGTTCGCTGTCTCTGTTGCATGATGGGAAAGAAGTTTGAAGCTTAAACTGCTCAGCACCCATTTCATGCAAGACACAGCACCCTCTGAAGCACAGTTACAGACTGCTGAGGAGGAGTAGCGTGCTTTTACCAGCCCCTGTCTCCCACCATGATTTAGGTTTTTCATGCAAGTCTCATTGTCTTTCTTCTTGTTTTTGTTTCCTTCTCTGTGTCTGTCTGTCTGGCCTTTTCTTCTTTTTTATCTGGGATATTGTCTCCTCAACCCCTTTTTCTGCTGCTCAAGTATCTCCTTTTGTCTCAGAGCTGGATTTCTGCCTGCACTGTGAGTCTCAAGGTCAGTTCATGGGTTATGTGCATGCATTGAGCATACCTATAACGCTGATCTCATCTGCCAGCATCAGTGTGCTATTTTAAATACTCTGAAGTTGTTGCTGCTGCTCCTCTCTCATGACACCCCCACTATGAATAAAGTGCTATAAGTAATTAGATAACCTTTCAGTGTATTCTACCTATTGTGTTTCAACCTTGGTCAAAATAGGTTTTGTCCAGCTTCTCTCAGTGAAGTTTATCTCACCCTAGAAATGCCAGAGCAGAGTGTGGGGGGTTCTGGGCTTGCTGGCCTGGGTGGATGATACCTGTGCCTCCTCCACAGTCTTCTAATTTAAAGGAATAGGGATGCATGCCATTGAATTGTAAAACTGTTAGTAGAACAATTTACTGTATTTCTTAAAATATAATTTTAGGGATTGTCAAATAGGAGATCAAAGTATGTCATTTGTGCTAAGTGTTTACTAAAATATAATAATGCTCGAAAGAAATCTAAGTAGTTGTGGTGTTTGGTGCTAGATGGCTAACTTAACAGTCTAGTTGAGACAAGATTTCCTATAAAGTCTAGTGACAATACAGAGAACCAGAAGCAAAGTTCATGAAGTTAAGACTCTGCAATGTACTCCTAAAGTGTTAGTTCAGTCAGTGAATAATGGTGAGTGTAGATATTAGTCACATATGGGCTCAGTGGTGGCGTTTTTTTCCATTCATTATCTTGCTTTGGGTAACTGAACTTCTTTGTCTTTAAGCCATCACATTCCTTAGCGCACTGCCTTTCATATCTGTGTTTTAAGAGTTCTGCCCTCTAACTCAGCTCTTCAACCCACTTTTTCAGTGTGGCTTTTTATCCGGTTCATCCTGTCAGCCTCTTGCTTCCATCCTGTTCTGTTCACTCCTCCAAATATGATGTGGGGGTGTGAGATCTAACTTCTATTAAATATATTCTTGTATTATTTTAATTTGTATATGAGTTGTCTTATGTGTTGTATTGTTGAAAATCACCTATTTCCATAATTTTTTAGAAACCCAAGAAGATAAAGGAAGGAAAAATGAGAACAGTCCAGAAAAAGGTAATTTTATCATAAATAGACCACATTCTCATCTTGTCTTGCTCATATTATGAACTGTTCATTGTCCTTTGCTGTATCAAGGAGACCTTTCAAAGCGTCCCTTGTGGACAGAGGTAAAGTGGGATGTGAGATGGGAAATAAAGCGCTCTCATGACTTACTGCTCTACCAAGATGATAACGTTTGTAAATCATGTTTGGTAAGTTGTGAACTCCTAGAGTGCATTTAGGAGAAGTCAAGCTGATGCAGCAGTGTTAAAATTTTTGCTCTGCTGAGCTGGATCAGGTAAACCAGCAGAAAACAACGCTGCCTTCCTGGTAGATGCTTTTCTGAACTGTCAATAAAACCTGCTTCCAACATGATTTTTGCTGACACAGTGTCCACTTTAAGTCTGAAACCATCAATCACCTGACAGTAATGGCCTGGTCTTGCCTTGCAGAGGAGAAGGGTACCAGTCCACAGGACTACAGATACTACCTAAGAATGTGGGCCAAGGAAAAAGAGTCCAAGAAAGAAACCATTAAAGATCTCCCCAAAATGAGCCAGGTAAGTGAATATGAAGGTTTGCAGTTAGATGACTGACAGGTTAATAGGGAATTCAGCAGTATGTGCAGCCATTTTGCCAGCATACTCAGTCCTTGCCTGTAGATTGCCTTACTGTTCTTGTCTGGTGAGCTTTGGAAGCCTCTAATTCCACCTATTTGTGTTGAATTCCTCAGTGGACATGGATAAACTGCTTTGTTTCCACCAGTCACATGTACTTGTTTCTCTCTGCCTCCCAGACTAAATTTTCCTGTAAGAACTGCAATCTATGTTTTCCCTCCAGAGCAGTATATGCCATCAGTCATATAAACTTGTTTGGCTTTTTTTGGTTTTGCATTGCCTTGAGCTACAGCTCCTTGGTAGAGAGTGAAGAATGTGGTTACAGGGAAAAGAGTCTGATGACTGGTGTGATCTTTTCTGTCTCTCATTTCCTTTATGGGTGCTACTTATACCAGTTTGGAAATGCTTAGAAGCTGACCACAAGAGAGTAGCAGGACAGAAGTAAACTTTAGGTTGTGAATATGTTAGTACTCTGTTCATCTGTCAGCAAAACCCCCACCACTATTAAATTGCTAGCTGTGTCTCAATTTAGCCACTACAGCAGAGAGACGTTTTACCTGTATTGAACTGTTCTGAATTAGTACAATAAGTTGCCACTTACTTGGTGGGGAGGCAAATAAACAAGGAGTCAGTCAAAATGGTGCCTGTTGCTTCATCTCAAGGAGCATCTGGACGACACTTTTAGCCATAGGTTTTGGTTTAGGTAGTTCTGCAAGGAGCAGGGAGTTTAACTCAATAATCCTTACAGGTCCCTTTCAGCTTGAGATATTCTATGACTATGAACTGCCACTGTCAACTTTTTTCAGCCTAAAATATGGTTTTTTTGGTCTTTGTCTTTTAAAGGAACAATTCATAGAGTTATGCAAGACCCTTTACAATATGTTCAGTGAGGACCCGGTGGAGCAGGAACTGTACCATGCAATTGCCACTGTAGCCAGTCTCCTTCTGCGAATTGGGGAGGTTGGAAAAAAATTCTCCAACAGGCCCATGAGGAAGTCTGAGGACTGCAAAGCAAACAATACCCAAGATCCAGTGAGTGAAGAGGAGTCACCAACATCTGAACAGAGTCAGAATTCAGCAGTGGAGCAGCAGCCCCAAGCTAACCATGAGGACAAAACCTGTGGAGATGCTCAGCCTGAAAAAACACAGCAGGAGAACCAAACTCTAGGAGATGGGTCAGCAGAAGGACAAGGCTCTCCTTTACAGCTGCTATCAGATGATGAAACCAAAGATGATATGTCCATGTCTTCCTACTCCATGGTCAGCACAGGCTCCCTGCAGTGTGAAGACATTGCAGATGACACAGTCCTGGTTGGTTGTGAAGGCAGTAGTTCAGCTGCCAGGTATGGCAGTACCATTGATACTGACTGGTCTATCTCCTTTGAGCAGATCTTAGCTTCTGTGCTGACAGAAACAGCCCTTGTAAACTACTTTGAGAAAAAGGTCAACATTCTGCAAAAGATCAAAGATCAGAAGAAGGTAGAGAGGCAGTTCAGTTCATCCAGTGACTATGAACTTTCCTCTGTTTCAGGGTGAACTCAAGAAGGCAGGAATTATCTGTGGGAGATAAAACAGGGAGATAATATGGCAGATGGCAGGGTGGTTTGGTATTATGTGTTTGGGGTAATTTTTTGTTTAATCAGAGACCAGTAACTACACGATTACAATAGATTCCAATCAATAAGGGGCTTCTGACAGTGACTGTTTTGTGTAGGTGCTTCTTTGGCTACTCTGGCTAACAGAATTAGATTTACATTCTCAAGAGCCATTAGAATCTAATAGCCTCTGACATATAGAATTACCACCGTAAATTATGCATGCCTGCCTTTTGCTATCTTTTATTTTAATGAAGTTTTATTTCAGACAGTAACTGCTCCTTGCCTGCCCTTGTTTGCTGTAGGTTCCTGGGTAACTTGCACAGCAGATGCAGCCTGGCTTGAAACCACGTTCACTTCTGGCTGCCGATCGCAGAGCTAATGCAGTGTAGTCAAGTGCTATAGGACCCTGACCTATAAATAGTTTTGTAAGTTCTTCAGTGCTGTTCTGTGAGTCAGCAGCTATAATGCAAATGTGCCCCACTGCTCCCAGCACCGTGAAGTCTAAACAGAGACATTTCTCAGATCTGCAGGTTTCTTTCATATGTGATCTGGCATTTTCGTAGTGTATGACCACCTTTTTTCCTCCTTCAGCATTCAGGTGTTTTCAGACAAACCTGGTTTTCTAGCATTTGCTTTTCTAATTCTTTGAAAGCCATTGTTTTCAGTTGGTCTGGGAAGCCACAAGCTCCTTGACTTCAGTGCAGAAGTAATACTAAGTCAATCAATGGACTCATGATGGTTATAATGAGGGAATGTGTTCCTAAATTAGAAGTTGGTGAATCAGCCTCAGTGTAACAGGGCAGTGGCACTCTGGTCTGCTGGACTTTCTCTCTTGGTACAGAAAACATGCATTGTTTCTTGCTGATTCTCCATTTTTACTAGCTAGTGATGGGTCCGATTTGTAGAAAGACCCATAAGAATACTCTGATCAGTCAGCCCTCACAAATGCTTGGGGCAGGAAGATGTGCAGGAGTGCCATGCCACCTGCATCTGCCCAGTGTGTCCTTTCTGAACATCTCTTGTACAAAAAGTCTAGCAATTAATGTACTCTTAGAAACTACTACACATCAAAGGGTATCTATGTCTAAAGAGGAAGAATTCAAAGCTGTGTGGCCCTCTGCCATCAGCCCATTATAGGAAACCTCAATAGACTAGATCTCTTTCCAGTTAGACACAAAATAACTGGGAGACTGAGTGACTGCTCTTTTAAATCAATTAAGACCGGAAGAAACTAAGGGTTAGCCTTCTGGTAGTAGGGTGTGCGCTCCAAGAAAGGAGAATTAATGCTGTTCCTACAGATAAATTCATCTCAGTACGCAGGCATCTGCTTTGCGGGGCCAGAGCAAGAGGTGCTGCTGCTCGGCGAGAGCAGACCCTGCACTGAAGGCAAGCTTTGCTACAGCTTTTGGCTGGCATTCGGAATATAAAGGATGGGAAGGACACGTACGGTTGGGTGTTCCCATTTAACACTACTTGGTGTGCTACTCAGTGGTAATTCCTCCTTGTGACATTCTCTGTGTGTACTCACAGCTGGTACATATTTCTCTGCCTCCTCTGTCCTGCAACACTGGAGAGCAGCCATTAGTGAAACTGCTTTTACTAATTATTCAGTAATTTATTGTAATTTTTTAAAAGTACAAATAATACATGTGATTTTACACTGTCTGTCTATCTGTCATGTACTCAAATAAATGAACCAGAATTCTACAGGCTACCTTGACTGCCTTTTCTTTCTCTGAGCTTATGGAATACTGCTTTTTCTTTGTCCATGATGGTTACCTAAAAAAGCAGACTCGGTGTGACTGGAGTCTGAATTTTCTTTTTTCTTTTTATTTTTCAATTTTTTTTTTTTTTATTCTGTATACTTACTTTTTGTGTAACACAGACTGATGCAGCTTCGGGTAGTATTTTTCCTCCTGGAAGAAGGTTACTTTTATTAATAAACCTACACGCAAGCTGCGCCTGCCACTGTTGGTCGGATGCATGGCGCTGTGTTAGGTCTTCCCGTTTGAAGACAGCTCAGGCCGGTAAATTGATTTTTTTTTTTTTTTTTTTTTTTTTTAAGAAATCCTTTCTTAAGAGGCTGCCTGTAAAAGGCCTGATGCCCTGGCTAGACCGAATTGTTGCTATCGGTACGTAGCGCCCGCGGTCGCTTACTGAGGGGCGGCACCGGTAGGGCGGCGGGGAAAGCCGGGTCGGTGCCGGGGGCGGGGGCGCTCGGCGGACTCGGGGATAGAGCGGCAGACTCGCTGGTAGCGGGAGTGTCACGTGGACGGAAGGCGCGCGTTGCCATGGTGAGGGCGGGCGGCGGGATGGCGCAGCGGTTCTGGGTGCTGCGGTGCTGCTTCTGCCGCCTCTTCCAGGTGCAGCAGGTGGGTGCGGGCCTTCCTGGGCCGCGGAGCAGGCCGTGGGCTGTGACTGACCCCCTCTGCTCTCTCCTAGGCCAAGCGGAGCGGGAAGTGGAGCTGCGGCGTGTGCGGCCAGCGGCAGGCGGTGCAGAAGGTGAGGGGCCGGGGCGGCCTCGGCGGCGGCGCGCGGTGAGGCGCCTCTGAGACCGCTGCCGAGCCCCGCCGGGCCGGGCCGGGAGGGAGGCCTGTGCGATGGCAATGGGAAGCCCAGCGTGGTAGTGGATAGCTCTGTAGGGTGCTAGGGGGGAGCCCAGTGTGGCAGTTAGCCCTACACAGGACATCATATGCTCAGCCACGTGCACTAACTTTAGTTAGCACTTCAGAATTACCTGAGGTGGAGCCTCACTTTGTGCTGTTTCTTTCTGGCTGCTCCCTAAGCCTTGGGTTTTTTGTTTGTTTGTTTTTCAGATTTACGGCCAAGGGTCTGGCCTGGACTGTAGGCACCATGTCCAGAAATTAAACTTGCTGCAGGGTGAGGCAGTGGAAGCAGTTGGTTGGACATCTCGGTAGAGTGTTTAATCTTTACCTGCTTGTTTCTTTTGATGTGCTACGTGTCTTCACACGTGGGGTGCCTGTTACCTAACTGGAGCTCACAGGGTTTTCTGTCCTGTTGTAAAGCCATGACTTGTTCCTATGAGGTCACGACAGAACTGGCACAAGGTATTTGTTAGGTTTATTGTCCTGGCGTGTTTCTTTTGACAAGGATTTTTTTTCAGATTAGTTGATCAATAATGTGTGTTGGTCAGACCTTTACCCATTCAAATATATGCAATATTTGCAAAATTTGGTTTTGTTTGGTTTTGTTTTAATTGGTCTTTCTTATTTACTGTTTGATGAACTGAGATGTCCATCTTACAGACTGACAAGCAGTGCAGAGGTGCATCCTCAGAGAGAAAACATCCTGCCCTCTAAGCTGTTGCTAACTAACTGCTGCCATTCAGTGGTTTCACACTGTGAATCTCTTGAATAGCTGCTACTATTGATAAAAAGACTTATTTAGTGCAAACGTTTGGGTGTAATTCCTGCTGGGCTGGAAAATCTGAGTAGCACTTTCCTGTTTATTTCATTCCTGAATCTGTTTACAAATTGCCTAATCTTGAACTGGTCATGAACTTGTCCAACTTCCTTTTTATTCAAAGTCATTTTCAGAAATCAGTCAAAGCTAGTTAGATAACTTAGTTGTGTATATGCAGTACTTCAGGGTTAAGCTTTGGGAAGAAAACTTGCTGTTTGGTTGCTTTATCAAAAAGCACTGCTATTTCTATCTGAAAACCTTGTGAAATAATTTCCTTTTTTCCTTGGTTGCCTGGGATATAATTAATGGGTTTAAGCTGTTGTCCCAAAAGACATGCTTTTATATCCCTTGTTATGATCAATTAGAATTTATCATTTCATGATTAGCAGCTTTAGATCAAACTTGCTACTCTATTTGTATAGAAAGAAGGAGGGCTACCCTCTAACTAGATTTTTTTCAAGTATCTGGGCAATGTATCTTGCAAATCCCTCATTTGACATCTGCTTTTCTATAGATCCTTTTTCTTCTGACATGCCACCTATCTCGTGTTCCTATCCATGCTTTCTGTCCAATCTCTTGTGCTATAACTAGGTGACTTGAAAATTATAAATGAACAGACAGAAGTGTGTTCTAGAAACCCAAGTTTAAACATCTATTTTAGGTGCATAGAAGAATCTGTAAATGAGAGCAAAAATATAGCAGCCCAACATGAAGACAGTTCACTCCAGCAGGTAAGATACCTACAAAGCTGAGCTAAATACCAACCCCTACTGACCTAGGTGAATCAAAATGAAATCAGTGATCCCTTTATATAAGTTCACACAGCTGAAATAAATAAATGTATATAATCAGAGAGGCTCCAGCAGAGACAGAATAAGATGTATACAGAAACTCTCTGCCCCACCACGATACTGAACCTGGGAACACGGTACAGGAACATGTCCTAAACTGACTTGGGATTTCAGGCATTCAGCACATACATAACAATGCCAAAAATGGAAACCCTGTATTGTGAGGTTTTCAGTAATTCTCCAATGTTGTAGGAGGGAAGGGCAGAAGTCAGTCGCTGGAGTAAATATCTGGACAAGGACAGTGAAGATCAGGAAGATGGAGAGGAGGAGGCAGGTACAGAAAAGCAACAGTTCTGTTCCCAGAGGAATAACACTGTGGAAGAACAAAGGTACAGAACTTTTTTTTTTTTTAATTCCTGCCCCTGAGCGGTGACATTTGGTTTGGAGGTGCAGGAGGTAGCTCATCTCTGAACAAAGTACAGGTTGCAATGTATGACCTGAGCTGAGCAGGGGTTTGGTATTTGGGGGTAAAACTTCTTGTATTGCTAGAGACATGCATTTTATGAGTATTTCTGGTGATTTTTGGGAAAAAAAAAAAAAACTCACTTTTTTTTTCACAGCTAATCTGTCCTCTTTGTGAATGGTTTTCTTGGCCAGGAAACACCAGAAGAGCTTCCTCACCAGTGATGTTCAGGAATATGCAGAAGAAAATGGGGTTTTCCAGCTTGCCTACCAAGCCAAAAAGGTTAAAAACCTCTGAGGTATTTTAGTTGTAGAAGATGCTTCCTGACAGCAAAACAAAACAGTGTTCTCCTCATCTTCTTCTCTGTCATAATTTTGAAGTTTTATGAAGTTTTATGAATCTTCCTCTGCTCTTCTGTTTGAATGACTGGGGAGAAGAAAATTGTGTCAGGAGTTTCTCTCTGAAAGGTTTTAGTCAGGCAAAAACAATGCCAGCTTGTGTTAGCTGAGTGGTTGAGCTGGATTCCTCTGTCAGCACAGCTGCATATTATGCTGTTTTGCCTTACTGAGCAGTGGCACCTGTGTAGCATGCAGTTATTAAGGCTACAGTGATTACTTGCAGTGCCAGTGAAGCTGGCTAGCTTGAGTCTTCACAGCCCAGAGCTCCTTCACCGCAGGAAGGTGCTGTTTGGATAGCACAAAAAGGGCAAACACCCTAGCTAATTATAACACTAGGCCCACCCAGCACATCAGCCTCAACTCTGCCTCAGAGCGCTGGTGAGAATTTGGGTGCATTTGAAGGATCTGAGTGCTCTTTCTTTGCCTGCTTCTGTGCAGCTTGGTGGTGCGTGCTGGATTTATAACCAAGCTCTGTGTCTTCTTACAGCGCAAGAAATGCTTAGTAGCAGTGCCTGATGAAGATCATGGAAATGCTGTTCCTGCTGTCTGTGAGTCCACAGTACCCGAGGAGAATACACAAGCCTCAACTGCTCGTACCAAACCCTCGAGGTGGGAAAAATTTCTCTCATGTTCTGACAGCTATAGCGAAGATGCTGTGAGGATCACCATGTCACCACAGGAGGGCAGTGGAAGGTTGGGGCTGCACAGCACCACTGCAGCAGATGCTGGTATAGCCAGTAGATGCTCAGAGCAGGCTGGAAAAAATCTACCTCAGGGTGCAGGTTTTGAATTTATAAAGTGTGTTGCTAGCACTGAGCTGCTTGCCTCAAAACCACTTGGCACCATGGTGTCCAGCACCAGTTGCTCAATTGAGGAGAATGTGTTGTTCAAAGAACCTCAAATCCAATTGATGAGGGCAGGATCTGGTGTCTTAGAGACCACTGCAGGAAGGTGCTGTTTGGATAGCACAAGGAGGGCAAACACCCTTGTTAACTCTAACACTAGGCCAAAGCCTAGCAGTGTTTCTTGTGAACACCTCTTCTGCACTGGTGAGGAGTTTGATGATGATCTCTGAGAAGTTCAGGTATCTTTGACATTGCTTTCTTGTGGGTCTCTAATGTATTTGGTATGTTAAGTTCTGAGCCAAGATTTTAACCTGAAAATGACTTTATTCTAAGCCTTACAGAACTGCACTATTAAAGTTGTTTACTTGCTCTGTGGCTGTGTGTGGGAAAAGGGTATGGGGGGGGAAACTGTTGCAGTGGGCAAGTACTAGGGTTACAGTGTTGTCTAGCAACCTCAGATAGAATTAAGAATTGAAGTAGGTCAGCTTGCAGGGAGAAAGCTCCAAGGATTGCTGGCCAGGACAATTCAATTCTGTGATTAATTCCCCATTACAAGCTACAGCTATTTTCCCCTCTGTGCTACGTCTTTGTTTAGATCTCCCATAGCAACCCCTTGTGCTAAAGCTGCAGCACAGGCTTCAGAGCCAGCAAAGCATTTAATTTCTCTTCAGAAGCGGAGCCCCAAGAGGGTACACCAAGGTATGTGCAAAGAGGCACACCTAGTCTTGGGCTGCCTCCCTTGCACAGGCAGCTGCTTGATGAAATCACATGCTTAGCCAAGTCCTTCTCCTCTTTTAACCAAGTAATCTGGCTGTGATACTTAAAACAGTCACACAGACTTATCACAGGAAGTAGTATTTATTTTTCCTCCATTCTACAAGCAGTTAGGAACATGAGACAGAAACCCTTAGAAGGAAGAAAGATCAACTGTTGAGTAAGTTGTACTGCATTGTTTGTTTTCAGTTAGAAGGAAAGTACTTGTTACAGGCTACTACAAGTGAGGTGGCTGCTTGGAATACTGTATGGCATCTAGTGCTGCCCCGATGTCGCAGTTCTTTGTCTGCAGGAGTCGAGTGAGCCATCCACCCTCATCAGAGAAGCCCATAGACAGCATCTGGGACAGAGATTCAATGAGGCGAGGGTCTGCTTCTGTTGAGAATAATAGTTTAAAGTTGAAGTATTTCATGTAATTGGCAAACCAGCCAAGGCTTTAATACCACAAGTAACACACAATAGGTATGCTGGCACTAATCCTACTAAATCTAGCATAGCTGGTTAAATGCTACAAGACATGCTCTCCTGTGTCTCCCAGGAGGGCAGATGTTTTGAGATAAAATACATAACCAGCTAAGAAAACTGCTAGCATTGCTGTAGGACTCTGTGCTGTTGGTCTCAGTTAAGTAAGTGGCCTGGCATACTGTCACTGGCTCCCACCAGAAAAATGCTGTCTTAAAGCCAGAGGATCTACTGGTCTGCATCCTGCATTAAAAGGCTCTCTTCAAGAGTACACAGCAAGGACATGGTTTAGGATACCACCTTTTTCATGTTGCTTGAATGGTGTATTAGTCTGAAGTCAGAAGTCTTAAGGCTTAGCTGCCTGCATTCAAGAAGAGAACACCTGACTGTCTCTAACAGGGTGCAAAAGCTGCCGTTCCTGCTAACAAAGTTAGGGGCAAGTTGGCAGCTCCTGAGCAAGAATTACTCTGTGATGAAACCTGCATACATTCTCGTACCTGGTGGGAGATGGGGGTAGAGTGCAGCTTCTCGTAGTCCTGTAGGTCCTGGCTGGGGAGGATCCTGAGATACATCCAGGGAGCTGGGACCCTCTGTCTCTGGCATTTGCAGAGACTGCAGTTCACCTGTGGAAGGATCCACTTCTTTGGAAGATAAGTGGGTCCAGTCCTCATCACCCCCTGATGAACTGCTGGACTCACTGTGTTCCTGAAATGGAAAGAAAAAAGGTCCAGGTGTGGCAGTGCTTTCCAGGTGTAATGCATGTTCCTGCTATCTGCCTTTAATATGGTTACACCCACAAGAAGTCCCACCACCTTTGCTGTAAACCTGTAAAGCAAAGGTGCTGTATATCACTTAATCTGCTGACATCTTAATATTCAATTCCACAATACATGCTAAATGATTATGTTCTTTTCTAGTAAGGCCTCAGCAAGCATATTAGCTTAGTGTCATAGTTCTTGTACCTGGGACTGGAAGCTGCCATCTTCCATTTGTGTGGGCACAGGATCTATCACCATATCTTGTATCTGCTCTGCAACAGCGTTTACTTCTGTAGCAGAATCTCTGTTATTCCAGTCTGGTTTGGTCTGAACATTCTGGTTAAGAGTACTGCTGCTGCTTGACTCAGCACTGTTCTTCTCTTGGTTGGGAGAAGCAGGAGTCACTTTGCTTCTCTGTCCTCCATGTTCCACATCGATATCAACTTCAATACCTAGAAATGCATTTGAGATGGAGAGTCTTAGACAAGTTTTTCCAAAGCACAGTCCTCTAACAGAACACTGATCAATCCTAGTCTAAATGCTATGAAGTTTCTGTAATCCTAGTTTGCCATGTAACATGTAGGAATTAAAACACAAAGCATTCTTTAAACAAAGAATAGTTAAGCACCAAATAGTCATCTTCCTCTAGATAGACAAGCCATACTTTTAGAGGGTCAGGGCAGAAGTTATCTATATGTCCACATAAGCCAGGCAAAATCCTGACTCACCACTGACTTCAAAATAGTGTTGCAGTGGTGACATGTTAGTGAAATCTTTCCTCATTTCCTTCCAAAGGAGGGCTCTGAAAAGGTAACAAGTGGCTGTTCTAAGCCTAGGCATTGTTAGTACCAGGAGTAAATTAAGCCCTTCAAGGCTTAGTAGCATGAGGTAGTTCCGATATCAGTCACAACAGCTGACTGCTGCTTCTGTTAAAAGCACCTTTAAGCCAGTCTCAGGGATTGGTATAACAAACTGAGTCACTTACCCAGGGGGCTCAGAAAAGCTGCAACACTCTCCCCAACATTCTTTAAGAAGGTGACATTGGGGTCCTGAGGCTGGCTGTTAGTAGAAGCTTCTAGAAAAACAATTTCTGTTAGCACACATAGAAGCTCAGAGGGAAAGAGCACCTACAGAGTGTATCCCCATGAGATCTTGGTGCTCATTTCCTGTCGCTCACATACACTGCACAAAGGCAGTACAGAGACAAAAACTCTGAGCTACCTCTGGAACAGAAAACCAGTGGCATTATCATTGTTAAGGCTCATTAGCCATGCTGAAAGGCAGATCTGGAGTACAGTAGTGACATGCTTGACCTAACAGCTCAGCTTGGTTTGGTTCCAGATTGTCCCTGCATCCTCATCTATTGCACAGGCGAAGCATGCCTTAAAATAATCCCACTCTGTGCTGAAAGATGTGATGAAAACATCTCTTCATGTTTCAAGCAAAAAAAAAGTTTGTCTATTTTTCCACCCAGATTTCACCCTGTGCTGCAGAACCTCAGCTACTCTGGCTCCACCACCACCTTGTTTACCAGAGCATCACCTCTTACCTTCTGCAGTGGGTGGACTGGAGGCTGCAGCACTGGCTTGGGCTTGTTCAGAGTTTTGGCATTGAGCTGCAGGGCCAGGGTATCCCCAGCAGTGCATCCATGGGAAGGGTGGAACACCATGCCGCATTTTACGGAGCCAGCGTCCTCGGGGAAGCCACTGTAAAGGGTAATGTTCGTGTGACTCTTCACACAGCCAGATTCTCAGTAACTGAAGTTTCTGACTTAAATTTGAGGACTATCCCATTCATTAGCTCCCCTCCAGCCATTTTGCTCACCTCAAAAGGATTTAGCAGTGGACTCTGAAACATCACCATGTTGTGCTCCTTGTGGATGCCTTTACCCTCACAGGTGCTGCACAGGTCATAGTCTGGACAGACAGTGCACTTGAACCTGGCACCCACCACCGGTCCTTCACAGCCATCACAGATCACATTGGGGTGCACCATGTCGCGAGGAGGCTCCTGGCTGCACTGCGAGCGATGTTCCCGCCTGCACTCCTTTTTCTCTATTAAGGAAAGGAAACTTTGCATCAAGAACAAGGTTACTATTTAAAGGCTGGAAATCAGGCAGAGAAGGAAGCACAAACAGCCCTTGTCAGAGCAGTATTGACTTACTAGATCAGTTTATTTTTACACTGGCTGCCAAACACAAGCTGGGGGCATTTAAGTGAACTTAAACCTAAGTGCGAAGGGGTTTCACAGATATACCTGCTCCTCAAACTGAGCATGCCTTATCCTTAACAGTCTCTTGGCATATTTATTTTAGATTAGTACCATACTACCCCATTTGGCTTCTCGTCCTACCTTCCTAAGCACTGCAAGAACAAAATGTTTCTGGAGAGGGAGTTGGGAAGAACTGCCAGCAGGCTTAACAGATGAGAACAGGGACAGCGCTGGCTCATGTGATTCATTAGATGGACTGCAGATAAAGCTTTGCGGGTATCTACATGAACAGAAGGGACTAGGGAGCAACTATGCACTAAAGAGTAAGCTGGAATTAAGGCTTCCTAATGCATTGTTGTAGATATTAAAGATACCAGTACTCATCTAGCATTGACGCTGGTCTAGTGTTTCCAGGGAGTCAGCGTAACAACAGCAGCTCGCGTTGGGCCAGCTGATGTGACAGGGCTAGGAGGAAACTTGTGATCCCTTTACTCCACCTCAGAAGGGAGGACTCAGATTCCGGCCTGTTACCCCGCCCTTTATTTAACCTCCCCCCGAACGCTGCAGGTTGCACCAGGCCCCGAGGACACGGGGAAGGGCCAGGGCTTCTCCCACTTATCGGAGGCCAGCCGGCCAGCGCACAACGCAAAGCCGGAGACCCGCTACCGCCCTGGGGAGCTGCGCGGCGTTACCTTTGATGTAAACACGAAAGACACCGTCCTGCACGTAAGGCATCGCCATCTCCAGCTCCTCGTCGGTGGAAAACGCGATCAGGTCCCCGTCCTCATCTAGGACGGGTAAAGCGCAGGGTTAGGTGCCCGGCCTGCTAGCACGGGAGGCGGCAGGGACATCCCGGCCGCTGCGCAGCCCCATGCCCTGAGGCCTTCCCACCCTGCCAGGGCGCCGGTCTCGGCGCCTGACCCGCCGCCGGTGCGGGGGCGGCCCGGCCCGCGGAGGAGCACCCCCCCCTCCCCGCTCACCCTTGTAGTGCATGCGGAAGGCAGGCGGCGGCCCGGCCCGCAACAGCCCCTGGAAGAGCTCGGCGACGCGGTCGTGGATCGCCTGGTAGCGGGCGGGCGGCGGCAGGGAGAAGCGGCGGATCTCGCGGGCCGCCTCCTCCTTGCCCAGCAGGTAGGCTTTCACCGTCAGCGCCGCCATGCCTGTGGCGCAGCACGAATTACCGTCGCGGGGCGGGAGGCGGCCCGCGCGCCGCCGCCTTATAGCGCCGTGGGGCGGGGCCGCTCGCCCGGCAACGCTACCGCCCCGCCCCCGGGTGCCAGGCGATGTGTACACCAGTGCCGGGCTCCGCCCCGCGGCTTCTAGGCTCCGCCTCCTGCGAGCCAGCTTCCGCCCCCCGTTCCCGCTCGCCTCGCGTCGCGGGCCGGGGTCCCATCCGTTCCCGCACGGCTTTCCCGCGCCAAGGGGTGAATGCCCACCGGCCCGCTTCCCGCAGCGGTGCTCGGCCGCCTCGGTCCTGCTCGTCACCTCCATCGTCTGCATCGGGGCGAGCAAAGCCAGGCGGTGGCCGTACCCATCGGAGGGGTTGGCATGCTCAGCATGGCAGGAATAAATAACTCTTCAGCTAATGCTCTTCCCTGAACGCGGTGTTTTGGAAGGGGGGGCTAAAAATAAAGATACTAGTATAAACACAACTGACATTAAGGAGGATGTTCTGGGGGCTTTCCAGTTCAGTTGGCAGCAGGATTTTTTTGCAGATCAGATACAGTTGACAGGCCTCTCAGTCCGGCCACAGGAGAGTCCAGCTGGCAGAACATGCCGTTTGTGCTGTCCAAATGTAATTAAATAAAGATGGGTCAATGATTATTGGGTTCCTAGTTGGTGTTAATTTCCTCTCACCCAAGGGCCTGACCACTCTGACCACCATAGTGACATATTTCTTTGTTTAAGATAATAAAAACTTAGGAGAAACTGTGGCATGATTTATCATCTTCTGCAACCCAGAGAAGGGTAAGTTTTAATTTCCGTGATGGGCATGTAGTTTATTTCTTGAGCTAAAGTATGTATGTTAAAATGCTTGGCCTTCCTTATAGATACATTTTTGGCATATGTGCGGCGATTTTGAAATTGCGACACTTTTCTGGAAAATAGTATTTACAGTGTAAAGGGTTGCCCTTTTTAACTTAAAAAGTTTTCTAGGAATTTCAATTTCTAGGTAGGACATGGCCAATATTCCACCATGAAGTGATGAGTTAAAGTTTAAACGTAAGCGGATTCAGGTCTAAGCATGAATGATGCTGTGCAGGGAATGGTTCACCAGCTTTTACAGCACGAGATATTGAAAGGTTTGTGTGTGCAGCAAAGGCGTATCGCACTCACCTTCCCTTTTGCCTCTTTGCTGTGTGTATCCTTATTTCTGAAAATGTTGGTGAAAGTTCCTGGCTTGACATCATTGAATTTTTTTTTCCCATAAAATCAGAATTGGGACCAGCAGGGCATGTGGTACAGGACACTGCCATTGTCGTATCTGCCTTGCCAAGCACCACCTCCAGCATGTCCATCTCGTGTCCTTTCTGAGGACCCCGACAGCCACTATTGGTTTCTTTACAGAGCCAGAGACTTGTCTTTTGGGACCCAGCCCCGGCACATTCATTCCTTAGGCACCAAGGTGCTGCCGTCCCGAACAGGACTGATTCCTTATTCCCCTCTCCATCACTGTCCAGGTGTTTGAGGCACAGTGGGTTGTCCTCAAGTTGCTGGGTCTTTTCAAGCCAGTTGTGTCTCCGGATTAATTGATGCCTTTATAATTATCAGGCAACGCGCCAAATTAAAGCCAGAAATCTGAGTTTTGCTCTGTGTAAACTTTAATCCAGTTGGCAAATATGGAAGGGGCCAAAAGCCAGAGGGAATTTCCTTTCTCCTGGTGAGGTGTGCTGAGTCACACTCAGCTTTCTGGTCATGACATCATGTACTTTTACAAAACATAAGGAAAACAAGGCTTTCACCAGTCTGCTGTTAGCTTAGCTCACCGATCACGGGACAGGGGTGACTCAGCGAGTCATCTCCTCCTCCTCCTCCTCTTCTTCGAGGTTGGGGATTTCCTCCCAGCGAGCCCGTCTCCAGCGCAGACCTTGGACCTCGCTCTCCCCGCGATTCCTACTGCCCCCAGCCCCAGGATGTGCCTCCGGGCGGTTTCTCAGCCCCCTGGAGAGGCCATGGGAGAGGCTGTGCTGTATTCCCATATACATTATTTGAGAAGTTTTTCCCTCTGTTTGCTGGAGGATCGGCTTTTGGCATTCTCAGCATGAAGCACTGGCTGCGTGGATGTTTTCTTACGGTTCTTTAGGAATCTCATAGCATCACAGCAGTCCCTGCCCAAAAAGTGTTTTGTCAGCCCTAGCTTCTGAGCAGCCAGCATCACAGATGGATATAGCAAAGGGGATGGGAAAAAAGAGCTGTTCACATTTAAAATTTCAAGGTTACAGAGGAAAGGCTCAAAAAAGAGCAATTGGCATCCCTGCAGTGCTGTGCTTTCTCTCTACACCCACTTTCTGCTGGGAAATGTTTAAAAACATTTGGTGAGATTCCTGCTCTGAGGGCATCATCACCAGAAATACTCCCTGTGCCCAAATGTTTAATGTTTGCAGTAAAGCCCTGGCAGGACGGGGTGGGGAGTGCCCCGTCTTGTCCCTACTTGCACAAAAAGAGGCTGAGGATGATTTTCCAGAGGGAATTCTCCCCCAAACCATTGCTCCAGCCTGAGGCCCCCGGCACTCCCGGAGAGCTGCCGGTTGGTGGGGTGGGGAAGGTTTGGCCCCCGTGCACCCCCCGGCTCCGGCAGGACAGCGTGCGGTGATGGAGGGACGGCACGGGGCCGCAGCGGGCAGGCGCTCGCTGAGCTGGAGCGGGTGCCACGGTGCCACACGCTCCTTCCAGAGCCTTCTGGAGACATGCAGGGTCCTCCGGACACATCGGGTCAGATGCTGGTGACTCAGCCCGGTCCCGTGATGGCTTCCCTCCTCCTCCAGCCCAGCAAACACGCCGTTGGCCGCCTCCGATGCAGAAACCCTCCTTCCGCAACAGCGCAGGCAGAAGGGAAAAGCTGCGCGGCGTTTTTTTGCTGTCTCATTTTTGAGGCTGAGTTTTCCAGAAGGGCAGCTCTGCCACGTCAGGTGTTTACACAGGCTCAGCACCGTTTCTCATTGGTGTGACATGAAACTTTTAAGGGCAGAAAACCCTGGGACAGTTTTTTTCCCTGAGACAGAGGAGCAGATAGAGAAAACGGGTGGTGAGCAGGCACAAAGTACAAACGCGCTATGGGTGTTGTACAAATACATAAGAGATTTCATGTTCCCAAAGGTGAGAAGGAACTTTTTGCAACCTACACGGATTGCTTGGAGTGTTGCTTTGAGAACCTGACTTGTAGCTTTTGTCCTGAATTAAAGCATCAATGCGTCAACACATCGAGGGTGAGCACCCTGTTTGGATACTCATCCCTCCTGGCTAAGGGGCATTTGGAAGCTTTTGTACTGCCCTGGTGGTGTTGGAACACAGAGACATATAAAACACATAGGAAATGAAGTTACTTTATTTTATGAGAAAATAGCAATTGCTCTTTGCTTAAAGCAGCGCGGGAAGGACCGAGCCTGACCTGCTTGCAGATGGGCTGGAGTCAAATGCCAGAGACAGGATTTTCAGAGCGCTTGATAAAATCATCTATAAATCTGGATTACATTTCATATCTAGACCTAATAAATGTTTTCTCTTTCTAATTTTTGTAATGGCCTCAGGACCTGTGGATTGGTATCAGAGTGCTTTCAGTAGAAGGCCCTAATTTCTGCAGCATGCTCAGTATTGCCAACATCAACTGTTCAAAGATCATGAGATCCCCTTAAAAACCCACTTTTCTCTGTTTATTTGCTGCTGGGGTTTTGAGTCTCTGCAGTTCATCTTTTAAACTTTGCTCTGCAAAAGGACCAAGGCTCAAAATTTTCTTTTTAAAAACAGAATAAAAGCCAAAATTAGGGTAGGCAGGAGGGACTTCAAGAATTAAAGCAATCTTTACAGGTCTGATATAAAAATTGCAAGTGCTGACAATTTTGCTTCGTCCCTCATTTTTTCCAAGAGAGCCCAAGGTTTTTGTCATGCGAGGGTGGTATAAGGCTCATTCATTTCTTCAGAATTTTATGAAGACAAAGTATAACAGCAGAAATTAGATTAGGTTTTATCCTTGGGAAAGGGCCTAATTAATTGTCTTGGAGAAATTATTAATGTTATTCTGTTCCCTTGCACTGCAGACGCACCACATATCCCGAGCGATAGGAGCGTTTTGCGCATCTGAAAATAAACACCCAGCATCTAACGCACTAAAATGTGTCATGTTATTTCTTTATGTTTATTTCTTCTCTTTAACGGCAGTAGGATTTCACATGCCTTTCCCACAAGCAGCTCTTACTTGTCTGCCACCTCTGAAAGGGTTTTTGCCATTAATTCCTGTGAACCCTCTCTTGGCTCCTGGGTTTAACACAGAGGTTTGAGGTGAGAAAGCAAGCAGGCTGGGCGGGACAGAGCTTCTGGGGGTTGTTTTCTTTGCTGTGATGATGGAAATGCTGTTGCTGGTGTGGTTGAGGCTTTACCGGCAGCCGAGGAGCGAGTTCCGGGTGGGTGTGCTGGGCTGGGGGTCTGAGGCTGGGGACACGGCGGCTCTCCATGGAGCCGATGGAGCACTCAAGGGCTGGACTGCTCTGAGCCGCGGGACATGCTTCCGCAGGTGATGGTCGCTTGGGCAGTGCCCTGCAAAATCCAGGTGAGGAAGCACGGATCCAGCTTCCCTTGTTTTTTTTCAGTATTCCCGGGAGTGATGTACAGTGCATTTCCCTACTCAGGGATGTGCCCGGTGTGAGCGATGGTCTGCGCTGGGGCCCCGCAGCTTCTGGCAGCAGAGGCAGAAACTTCTGGAGCCGTCCAAAGGGCTCTCTCTGCCGATTTCCTTCGCGGGTTTCCTAGCCACCGTGAGACGGCATTTCAAGATTTGAAAAATGTGGTTTTATTTTATAAGCTAGAGAAATGTCTAAGGACGCAGGTAGGGACAAGACCATCTCCTGCAGAAGTCGGCAGTCTGTGCTTTTCCTCATACACATTTATGGCTTTCAACGTGCCCCAGAGCACCTCGAGGCAGCCCCCGCACCCACCCCTCCTGGGTGCTGAGCTCCCTTCACCCCTTGCCTTTCCGGAAGGAAACGGAGCAGAGGCCTGAGGACCCTGAGTTTGCTGGATATCCCCGTGCCAGAAGCATTCCCACATCAGCTTGAGACGTGCCTGCGGAGCCCGGCTGGCTCCCAGCGCATCCCTGCCTGCTGCCTGGGCCGGCTCCGAGGCTGCGGCCGAGCATCACCGAGCGCCTGCGTCGCCGCTCCTGCCTCTGGCACGGGCACGCGCTTCGCTTTACGTTGCTCTCTGATTGATCCAAACATTTCAAACAACAGACTTTGATCGCTGGAAGCCAGTCCTACAGTATTTACACGTCTGAGAAATATTTACTCGCTAAAAGAGCTCTGGGGAATGAAAGATGACAACTTTCATGGCCAGAGGAATTATGTACTTGCATACGGGGCACATGAGCTGCCGCCTCCTGATTGACCCCACGAACAACCGCAGAAGCAAGCTCAGGTGACGGAGGCACGTAACTCAGCATTTCAAACCCGACCTCGCTGTACAGCTCCTCTTGGTCTATAATGAGAAAAGGCTGGACCCATTAACAGAAAACACAAGCAAAATCATTTTAAAATCTGATTTCTCCTGTTCTTCATCCGGGCAAGCAGCTGGAGGCCATAACCCCTGAATGCCAGGTGCTTTGGAAGAGCGATGATGTCCTTCCAGGCGGCAGCTTCCGTTGGACGTACTCATCTGGCATCGATCTTCTCTCAACGAGCACTAGACGCTGGTTCCTTAACCAAGACGAATCGCTTCTGCGGAAATGGCAGCGAATATGCACCGCACGGCTATGGGGGCTGCTGCCCCCGACCTCGTCTGCATACCCCCCTTCTCCACAGCCATGCGCACCCCCGGCGTGCAGGGCCGTGGGGACACCCTTGTGCGTAGGGGCCGAGCACACACCTCCGTCCGTAGGCACCCGTGCACACCCCGGGTGTTGGGAGGCATTTCCACACAGCCCAGCGCGCAGAGATGCAAAGACACGGGTCGATGCCCACACCCCGTGCGAGGGTCCGTGCGCACACCCCCACGCCCAGAGCTGAGTGCATCCCTATGCGTACGTACAGACGCATGCACACACCCCCACACCGGCATATGGGCTCCAACACACATACACATACAGAGACATATGGACCCAGGCGTGCGCACGTGCACGCGCGTGCACACACGTGCATAGACCCACGCAGGCACCCGTGGGTAGGTATGTATCTCTGCGTGTACATACGCATGTGCAGAAGTATGCCTGTATACATGTATATGAATAAGCCAAGTATAGAGGTATGCACATTTATATACGTACCCGTGCACACACGCACGCACGTACACACGTACACACACCCCCTCCACTCTCCCGCCCCCCGCCCCGCTGCCTGCGGCGGCCCCGCAGTCCCCCGCACGGGGGCGCCCTCCGCCCGCTGCCGCCCCGCCCCTTGGCCGCACCCCCTTGGCCCCGCCCCGCCCCGCCCGCCCGCCCGGCGCGGCCCGGCGCGGGCGCTGCACGGGGGCGGGCGGGCCGCGCGCCCCGCTCCGCTCCGCTCCGCGCTCGCCGGGGCCGCCGGGGCCGCACCGCGCCCGGGACATGCGGCCGCCCCCGCCGGCGAGGAGGCGATGAGGCTCCGCAGCGGCACGGCGCTCACGCTGCTGCTCGGCTGCCTGTGCGCCCTGCTCTCGCTGTCCTGGTACGGCGCCTTCGGCGGGCACAAAGGTAAGGGGGAGCCCGGGGCCCGGCCGCGGCCCCGCCGCCGGGGCTCGAGGTGGGGGGCGGGGGGCATCCGGGCAGGCAGCGTCCTGCTGGAGCCTCTGGGGTGCGGACCCGCCGGGATCCTGCGCGCCTCTGGCCTCGCGGTATCCCCCAACCCCCGCGGGACCGTGACCTGTGGGACCTCCGGTGCGGGCGTGCCCGTGCCCAGCAGCGCAGGAGGTGCCGCGGCCGGGGGTCCCTGCTCGGCCCTGCGGCCTGGGGCGCCCACGGAGGACCGGGGGGCTGCGGGGTGTCGGGCGGGCTGTGGTCCGGGTCGGAGTGTGTTGGGCTTCGCTTCGGTGATGCGCTGCTTTGCAGCCCCACGCTTACGGCGAAAACCTTCGTGGGTGATGGGAACAACGCAGGTTACATCCTCGTGGGGAGGTGGTGATGCCAGCGACTGGGGGAACCCCTGGGCTGGGGGGTCTCCGGGCAAACTGGAGGTGAGGGGAAACCTCAGCAGCCCTGCCCGCCCCACGCCGCACACGGCTCGGGTGCCCGTGGGACGGGGCCGAGGGCCGTCGGCTTCAGCACTTAAGCATCGGCGCCGGTTTTGCACCAAGCAGGCGGCTGCAGAGCGGGGGTGCAGGGCCCCGTCCCGTCGAGGCTGCGGGGGAATCCCACAGAGGTATCACAGAGATGCTCGCTGCTGGTTTTTCCTGACAAATAATAGTTGCTTTTCCCCATCCTGTCGCTCACTAAAGCAGCACGCTGCATTTATTATCCTGGCCTGGAGGACGATTTTGGTAGTTGCTTCTGAATTGTGTATCTCTCTCACGTATGGGTGTGCAACCCCTCAGGCCCATCCTAGTCACTCTGCTCTTCTAGTTCCTGCAATTTTAGAGGTTGTTAAAGGCGTCCGGTCGGGCCGTCCAGCCTCTCTTCCCTCTCGCTGTGTAAGCATCTCTCCCCGCTACAGGTGAGAAGCAGCTTTCGCTGAGTGTAAGACGTGACTTGGTGGCTTTGCGATCCCGCGGCACACCGTGCACGATCACAAGGTGTGGCTTGCACGTGGTTGCAAGGTCGGCGTCAGGGCTGGGGCAGCACCGGGGAAGGTTTTTGGGCTCTGATGGGCGGGATGACACAAGCCCGTGTAGGTGCCCGTCCAGCCCAGCCCCTTCCCTGGCAGCAGAGCAGGAGTGCCCAGGACGTGCCATCTTCTCCTGGCAGCTGCAGGCGGCTGATGGCGGCTGCTCGGGCTCCTCTGCCTCGTTCAGAAGCTGAAGGGCTCTCCTGTCATGCTGCTAACATGGTTTAAATCCCACCAGAGCTGCCTCCCCACAGAGGTTTGGGTAGTAGGTGTTTGTAATGCAGGGGTACTGCCGGGGCATCGCTTACCTTCTGCTGGTGAGATTTTTAACTGGACAAAATGTTTGCACGACCAGGTGGTGTTGTGTGTGCTTTCAGCCAGAAATGCTAGACCGTGGTAAGTTGTGCAGGGGCAGGGGAGCGCTCCGAGAGCTGCTTTCTTGTGGTGACTGCTGAGCACTTGCTTTGCTTGTAGCTTCCTCCCGTAAATGTAGTGAAACCCGTGTGCGGTGCTGCACGGGCTCCGAGCAGTCACTCCGGGTTTCTGAAGCGGGGTGCCCAACCCCACTAGGTAGCCTGTGCCTCTGGACTGTATTGTCCTTTGACTCACTTCTATTTTTTAATAAGCAGCTTTTTCCCATTGCTCATTCAAGTGCCAAAGTAATAACCTTGGGTACCACTGTCCCTGTCCTTCTCGGTAGGATGCTCCCTGGGATACGCGTTTTCCTCTGACAGCAACAAATTGTTGCTTGCGAACAGCGATCACTACAACAGGTCACAAATAATGTGGGTCAGGCTGTGTCAGCACAGCAGGTTTCCGGCTATTATGGTCATTTATGTATCAGCCTGTTACTCCATACCGAGCTGGAGAAGACCTTGAGAGGTCATTCAGTCCCTCTCCTGCTCATACACAGGATTGGTGATAACCAGTCCCTTCCTGACAGATATTTATTGTTTTCATTCTTAAAAACCTCCAATAACAGAGATGCCTAAGCTCCCTGGACGATCTGTTTGACATTTAGCAGCCTTGCCATTAGATTTTTCTTATGGTCTGAACAGAAATGTCTTTTCCTTTGGTTTGGTCTCATGATTGCTCTTCTTTTCCCATTTATTGGACACAGGCAGAAGAGTTCCTGCCTGCCTTCCTTCTTTGCAGGAGCCTGTTAGATATTTGGAAGTTGCTACTGTGTCTCCCCTTAGTCGCTGCTAATATAGATTAAACCACGCTGGTTCCTTTGATCATTCTTTTTAGGTCATGTATTCTTGGTCTGCGGTTGTTCTTGTTACTCTTTTCTGGACCATCATCCTTCATGAAGAGTGATGCTTAACCTCTGATACAGGACTGAAGTCGCTGCCTTATTCTTGCTCAGGAGAATAAGGGATTACTTCAGGTCTTCTACATACTATGACCCTGTTTATACAGCCCAGTGTATTTGCTTTCTACTGTTGCCACAGATGACTTGTGGTTTGGTTGGGGTTTTTTTGACCCTTCAACCATTCTTCTCCAGAACTTTTCCTGGTTTTCATTCCTTGTCTTGTATTTGCCTCGTTAATTATTCTTACCAAATTGCATTACCTCATGCTTGTCCGTGTTGAACTGCATCCTTTTTTTTTTTTTCTCAGACTGCTGCTTCTAAAGTGTCAGGATAGTTACGAATTCTGACCTCGTCCTCCCACGCACTTGTAGTCCCTCTCAGCTTGGTGTAGCCTTCAAAGGCAGTTAGTATGTTTTCTCTGCCATCGGCCGAGTCTTGGATAAAAATACCGAGCGGTATCTCATCTGGGATGGGTTTTCCTGGAACCTGCTTCGGTAAGGTCCTCCCAGTCTGTGCTCAAAGAGCAATGACCATGTCACAGGTGGTCTCCCCAGCAGTGGTGCACGCACCTCCAGGCCAGCCCCTGTGTCCCTAGCTGTGTTATGGGGATGTCCTGTGAGACCCTATCAGAACTCTCTCTGAAATCTTTGTTTCTTCTCCCCTTCCTACAGGTCCTGGTACCCTGCTGCAGAAAGAATATGATAGGTTTGATGTGATTTGTTCTTGATAAACAGAGGTTAGCTCTTGCTTAAGTCCTCCTTATCTTCTGAGTACTTCAACTGAAGTTAAGGTGATTATTCCATAATTTCCAGGATCCTCCTTATCCCCATCCCCTTATTTTTCAAAGACAGGCTTCTCATTTGCCAGTATTCTGTAACATCAGGCGTCCCCTGTGAGTGGCTGGAGACAATTCCTGGTGATCCTGAGCTGCTTGTGTCGTTGCGTTCTGGGGAAGGCTGGCAAGGTGTTCGTGTTGCCTCCAATGGGGAATAAAATGATATTAAAGCACATGTGAAGCATGGCAGAGCCTGCTTGTCTTCCCGCTCTGTGTTGGGATGACAAAGCAATTAGTCGAAAGAAAATAAACCAGCTCAAACCAGCTCTAGAGCTGCTTTTCTGTGACCGGTTTCATTTACCCCCTCATGGTGTTTTTCCATGCTGTGGTTATTAGTGAAGTTTTGACCTCGTGGTCTGCAATAATGGACGCTGCCTCTTTCCAATTATAAACGAGGTTCGAAATGGTCTGCTGGGGTCGGAAGGGAAGGGCAGCCTCAAATAGCACAACCAAGTCACCCAGGCGGCTGATGTCCAGCATCGTGGGGTGGTTCAGAGCAGGACCACATGCTGTACATCATGGTGATGGATGTCTTGGCCAAAGTTTATTATTCTCTCTTTGCTATTTTAGGCTTAAGTACGGTTTAACATTCAAAAACCAACAGCTGCCCTTGGAAGAAGCTCTTCTGTAACCTGTTGTCATCAGGTGGACCTGCAGGGTTTAACTGTGGAGGGCGACCTGCCGTCAGAGGGTCAAGCCTTTGGGAAGTCACGGGCAGGCTCGGGTGTTAGCGTGCCCAACATGGGGATTGCAGGGGGTGTTCTACTGAGGGCGCGGTAAAACCAAGAAGCTTTCATGACTTTAGATAAGTCACAGGTGCAGATAGGACAAAGGTGAACAACTTTACCTACCTGCAATTAAATTGTTGTGAATTTTGTTTCTTTCCAATGATGAAAACTGTTTGGTTCTCATCCATAATGTTTATTCTCATCTTCACTGACCGACCAGCCATGTACCATCTTTCCAGCTCTTCTCTTTGCCCCTTGCAGTCTACCCTACAGCCATACATGCTTCAGGGTATTTGGTTTTTAAGTGTTTGTTTGGGTTTTTTTTTAATTGAATAGGAAATTCTAAACCTTGTGTGAACCTTTTAGGAGACTCCTGACATACTGCCCCTTGGAGATGCTGCATTTTGAGGTTGGGATTGCACCTCCAGGGTACGGCTGCATAGCTCGGGGTGCGGTCTATACCCACGCTGCCTGTGCAGGCTTCCCTTGCCAGGTTTTTTCCCCCTCAAATTTTAATGATTTATAGTTACCGAGTGCTAGCCAGCTCCAGGATTCATAAAACCACAACTGTGGGCACCTCCATACCTGTAGATTTGCTTGTGAAGCGGGATTGCTCTTTGCGTAGTGGCTTCACACCCTCAACATCAGTTTTGATATTTGTGCAATATTTTGGATGCTCATCCCATGGGAACTGTTCTTCCCGTGGGCGTTGTGGTCTCGCCGCTCGCATCCCGGGTGGATATCTTGGTGCAGGTCGGCGTTGGAGATCGCTGGGCACCGGCTGCGGCGTGGACGTTGCTCCGGTGCCTGTTGCAGTGGGGCAGGCTCAGGCAGCATCTCCATAAAGAAATATTGCGCGTTCGGTGCCGCGCGCAGCAGGATGCTCCGCTTGCTTAGGGCGTCCTTTGTGGGAAGCAGACGTTGTCCCGGAGGGATGTTCCTCTGAGCGTGTTTACAAAGTCGTCTTATATAATGCAGAAAAGCCGTGAACGCTAATCTGCTCTAGAAGCAGCAGAGTCAAAGCTTGTGATACTGCTAAATACAGACCGCATCTTGCGGCACGTGGGGCTTCCTGCTGCTCTTTCATTTCTGTTACCTGCACCAGCTTGACTTCAGGTTTTTGTAGCTTCTTTGAGGTCTTAGGCACAGGCTGCAGCCGGCCGGGCGCGAGCGAAAGCCCTGGTCTGCGCCGGGGTCGTTTCACTGCAGCCCTTGGAAGCACTGAGCACGAGGAGAGGGGCCGGCAGCAGCCCCAGCGCGTGCTTCTGACGGCGGAGGGAGCGCGGGCTGGGACCTGGTTGTGGAACCGCAGTTTAGAGGTCTAGCATTAAAATGCATGGCGAATAAAAAGATGTGCAGGAGCATTTCTGAGAGCCTTTCCTTGGCCTGCGTGGTGCTCAGCAGACGTTGTGTGTAATTGGTGGCCGGAATGCAGCAGCATTTGTAAAATTCTTCTGCATATGATTTGACCAAATTCATCCCAAGTGCGAGGCACACCGTACAGTCCGTTGATACGCATTTATCGAAATAAATCTGTCATTGTCTGAAGTCACCTGTATATTTCTGGTTTTGTTTCTTTGCTGGGTATTTAGGTCTTTAAGCTGGGCTCTTGACTTGTATTCACGTGCACTTGTCCGTGTCCCGTTGCCGCTCCAGCGATAAGAGCTGCAGGTGTGTGGTGGAGCTGAAGGTACTGGAAGTGGAAGAGGGCTTTCTCCTAACCCAGACAGTGTTCTCTGGCACAGGGAACACTGTATTCGGGTCCTTGCTATGCCGTATCCCTCCCAGTCTTGGGAAGGTCCGTTGGCTGGTGTCATCCCTCAGTTCCCATCTGCTCTCTGTGGACACTGACATCTCTTGTCACAGGGGTTTGGAGGACACAACCGCGCTTCCGTGACAGCGGGGACTGTGTCCGCGCGTAGGAGAGGAGCAGGTTAACGCGCACACCCCCAATACATCAAGTGCTTCTCTTGGACTTCCGTTACAGAGCAAAACCCTAATTTGTGATTCCCTTTGATTCATCTAAAACAAATCATTGATTTGTGCTTATATCCTGAATGTTCATTGATTATTCACTTAGCGTTTAATGTAAAACACATCTATAGCTGGCTAGTTTAAGTGAAGCTGCCAGGCATCTCTAGAAAGCTTTGAAGCCGCTAAGTGATGGAGAAATTGCGTTAGTGATGGATGGGGCAGGGCTGCTAGCGGGCTACTGCAGGTGAGCGGGGGTTATCCGCCCTTCTCCCTGTTCCCAAAACCCACGCCAGTCACCCAAGTACCAGTTTCTCAGCTCATGGTGTAAAGAAACACGAACAAATACCCGTCCTGGGGCGTCCACGGGCACCCAGAACCACCCGGCGCTTTGCAGGAAACCTCTGCTGAGGTGGGGCCGAGCCACCCGCCTAAAAGTATTTGGAGATGAAGCTTTGTTTCATGTGAAGATTTTCCGTATCGTTATCGTGCCAATTCTAATATTGACGTTTTGTTTTTCAGGAGACAAAGCCCAAGAAATTGGCAGGGCTCAGTGGGTGAAAAGGGCTGCCGTGGTGGCAGAAGTCGCTGGTCAAGTTAAAGGATTATGGAAACATAATTTATTAAAATAAGTTTATTAAAATAAACAAGGGGCTTCGGCGGGGTCTGGCAGGTTAAGGCTGTTAGGAGGAGAGGCTCTTCTGGGAGTGCTGATCAAGCATGTGCTTAACAGCTTCCTGATTCAGGGAGAGGATTGTTGTCTTTGATGGAGGGAAGTGCATTTTTTCTGCCTTTTTTATTTGAATTGAAGTGTAGGGAGCTTTTTATTCAGCGATGCCCTTCTTGGGTTTGTTTTTGAGCTCACGTCAAGCTTCTCTTGCAAAGCAAGAAAATCTGTGAGGGGCAGATTTCTGTTTTAAATCATCTCTTTCTGCATTAATTGTGGCACTGGCCGCTTCTCCTTCTGTTCTTGTCCCGGTGTCAAGTCACATTCGAGTCTCCAGGATCCGTGCATTAGCATGGACGCATCTCTGATGCACAGAGATGGCTCTGTAACTCCATCTTCCCTCTTGCCTGCCCCGGTCTTGGAGTGACTCCCCTAAGCTTTAAATATTCCTGCCTTCTTGTGCTATGTGCAGGATAAATACTTCCCTTAAGCTTAATGTGTATTTTGAAGAGACCAGACACGTTTGTGCAAGATGCTTTCATTTCTGCTTATATTAAAGTGGACAGCAGGAGCATTAACATGTAAATCGTTTAAGGAAGCTTCTGTGCAAAAATTGGTCTCCCTCTCTCTTTTATTTTCATTATGAGTTTTGTTGAGTTTCAGTGTCCATTTACTTTTGACTATGGTTGTCGCACTGGTGGTTTAGGGGGGAAGAGCACGGCGTTGGCTTGTGCCCGTGCTGCTACCTGATCCACACCTATTCCTCAGTGAGTTTTTAGACCATCCTGATCACATTTTCAAGACTGCCTTAGAGCGTGCAGGTTTTTCTTCTCTCCCTGTGATGGCGAGAGCGTTCTGGAAATAAGGTTTAATCTGGAGACCCTTGTTTTGTCACTTGCTACTTGTACGTACACTGCAATAAATCCTCTATGTATTGTTGCTGCTCTGAGAAATTTCATGGCTTAGATAGGCGGCCTGTGGTACCAAAAAAGTGTAGCTTTCAAAAGCTCTTGTAAATAATCAAAGAAACACTTCCAATACTGAGATATGAGATACTTAAGGTGTGTGTAATAGCACTGCATGTTTGTATAGTCTGTTCTTGTGAAAGCATAGTGGCAACACTAACCCTGCTGGTACCAAGAACTTCATGCAGAAGAATCTGGAGAAGTTTTCTGAGTGAGGACTAAATTGCTGTATTCCTCCCCAAAAGATGGGCGCTGAGGGGAGCGGAGCTGCCTTGCAGTGTCCCCATGGCGTGTCCTCATGCTGGCTGTGAAGAGCAAGAACAATATTTGACCGTATGTGTTGCCTGGCGGATGGATGGACCTGGATGGTGTTGGACTCTCAGATTCAACCACTGCCACAGACAAGTACCCGTCAAATGGATTATTCAGTTAATGCTGGCAAAAGTGGTGTGGAGGTCTCCCCTCCTTCCTTTCTGTGCCCAGACTGTGATCTTTTGCTTTTATTTGATCTTGCCTTTCGTATTTCAACTATTCCTTTTTCGTGCTGTCTCTCATTGGATGTTGGAGTTGGCTTTGATATCTTTTCTCTTTGTTTTCCATTTCCCTTAGTTTCCTCCCTTCCTTCTTCCTTTGGTGTTGCGGAAAATGAACAGGATGGACGTCTTCCACACCTCTCTCCCTCTCTTAATCTTGTCCAGTTCAAGTTATCTTCCATTTGAGGAACTTGACTGGATGCTCACCTAATCGTGTGGCTTCGTTAACTCCAGGCGATGATTTTGGGTAGAAGCTGGTACAGGTTGGGCTGCCCGGGGAGGAGGTGGTTGGTGCTGGTCCTTGCACTGGGCGTCAGGGGTTGCTCCGAGTCCCGCTGGGTCCCGGGAGTTGATGGCGCGGCGGAGCGCAGCCCCCCAGGACAAACCCTCCCGGTTCCAGCGTGGGGCCGGGCCGTGGGGACGCTTGCACGGGCATCGCGCGTGGGCAGCGGCCAGAGCTCATCCTGCACCTCGCGGACGGAGCTTAAACGAAACTGAAGACAAAGGGAGAATCGTGTTTAAAAGCAGATTAATTTGCTGACTTTGAGGAGCGAGGGGTGTTGAGGAAAAAAAAAGGAAATGCAAATTCTAGCGGAGCACAAACTGGGTCGTTCGGTGGCTGAAATTCTCAGCTTTGTCGTGCCAGCGAATCTGCGTGAAACATGTATTTTCCCTGAGCTGGAGAGCTGACCTGGGAGGGGGAGGTAAGCACCCAGGATGGTGGATGAGCGCAATTAGGACATGAATTGTGGGTTGGCTCCGTATAGATCAGTTTGTGTTTTGTTAATGTCTGGTTCCACCCTGTCTGTCTGTTTTATTAGATTAATTTATTACTTTCTGAAAGTGCCTCTCCAGTGAGCTAAAATATCTATTTACTGGAAGTATTTGGTTACCATGAAGAAGTGTGTTTGGCTTGTGTTTGGCAAATATTAACTACTTTCTTCTGTTTCTTTTGCAATTTAATTGTCTATTTATCTTGGGTATTGATTGCTGAAGGCCTTGGTAATTATTTGCTGATTTTGGAAATAATGATTTTAAAGGCTCAGATTACTTTTGTAATATTAATCATTACCTCGATGTGCTTGCCTCAGAGGATGGGACCTCTCTGACTGCTCCAGTTGCAATGTGGACATTTACTGTCTGAAACTATGCCGCTGCCTTAAAATAACAAAATCGTTACCGGTGTTTTGATTCCTGAAACTAAGCAGATATTTGCAGAGACGCAAACCTGGCAGTCGCAATTAGCTCACAAATTTGCTGTTCCTGTTGGCGGGAGGAGTGGCCAGGTTCTGCAGTCAAATAAAAAGATAATTTTATTTACTTTCTGCTGTTTCACTCGTTCCAAATTAATTTCATGCCAAATTGCTCTCAACTCCAGCGCAGGCTGGCTGGGGAAACGGCCGCCCCTCTGCAGTGGCGTCAGGGCAGCGGCGCGGCTTTGCTCTGTGGGAGAGAAGCAATACCCCGAAAGGGCGTTACACCGGCGGGGGGATGCGCTGCCGTACGGCGGCACGTCTTGCTTTGGGGGAAGGTGAGAAATTGGAAAGTCTCTGCTGGGATCTGAGTAATCGGCACCTGCTATTACCGTGTCCCTCCTCCTCCTTTTAATAGCTTGTGTATAAAGATAACTCTCCTACAGAGCTCATTACACAGCCGTAAAGCGTGCTTTTTTTAAAAATACAGGCATTCCTGTTCGTGTCAGGCCTGAATACCTACCTCCTCATGTCGCTGTAAGGAGGAGGGATAGTTTTGGTGTCATCCAGGCGCCTTTCCTCGCTGCTGGGCAGAGCCGGGGATGCCCGTGGGGAGACGAGCCGTCCCCTCGCCATGGCTGGGAGGAAGGAGGTGTAATTCTTCCACGGGTACAAAACCTGGCAGGCGGTTAAGAGCGCTGGGAGGGGAATTTCGTCGTCTCGTTTAGGCCTTGAAGCAGGGGATTGTGTTGGCTGCTGAATGATGTTGGCTTTATCTCCATCGGAGCTTGCACAGTGACATAGATTACTAGAGAGCACGGAATGCGACGTTTAGCATACGCCCCTGGGATCTCCAGGGCAGCGAATCCCACTTCTTTCTCTTGCGTGAAGTGATTTGTTTAATTGGTTTTAACAGTTTCAGCCTTGCTTTTTTATTAGTGGATTGTGGTGGAAAAGGAAGCCGGAGCGTTTTTGGATCTTGTCCTGGGTAATTTGATGACTAAGTCCTGTTGAGCTTCATCCCCGTGCGGGTGCCGTGGTGCGTCTCCTGCAGGGGATGTGGTGGGAAGGGCTTCTCCTCCTCCTCCCGAATGCATGCGTCGGGAAGGAAGAGGAGGAGAGGGCAAAATCATGTCCGTGACAATTGTTTTCTGATTCTTTTCATCACCTTGCGGAACGAAAATGATAAAAGGAGCCTCAGAAAAGAGGCCATTGCAGCAAGCCCTGGCAGGGGTGTAATCTCTTTTCTTCATACCGAGGTATAAAGATAATTCCAATCGGGATTGAAACAGTGGATGGCAAATAATTCTTGAACAATCCGCTTATGGTGTTCCAGGATGCGAATGAAAACCACTAATGGGATAAAGAAGGATCTAGATAATTATCTCGGCTGCATTAAATCCCGACCTTTCAGGAGAGTAGTCTTGTGTGGACACTAATTTCATGTGTATGAAATGCTAAAGCTGACCAGATGTTTTCATAAGTTAGCCAATTCCAAAACAGTCATCCTTGCTTGGTGATCATCTATCTTTTATCTACCTGGTTGGTCCTAATAAATCTGATTTCAGGTCTCCGCTATCCTGTTTCCTTTTTTCCCCCCTCCCTACAGCAGGCTGAAGCTGCAACACGCATTCTCTCCAGGGCGGATTTGAAACCTCCTTCATCCTTTTCCTTTTTCATTCAATCTGCTGTTTTGGGAAACTTCCTGGTGGGTTTTTTTTTCCCTTTTACAGCTGGTAACGCTGTTAGTTTAAGTCTGACGGAAGAGCTGCTTGCCATATTAAGGTATGCAAGATACTGTTTAATTTGATCCATTTTTTCCCCCCAGCAAGAGCTCTGCATGGGGGATGGCACCGAGCTCCAAACCAAATCCAGTCGTACAGTCAGTTAATGGGGCTCTTGTTGTAGGCTCTTTGCTGCCTTTGTGTTTGAGCCTAATGGACGTCCCATGGACGAAGCGGAGGATGGCAGGAGGAGAAAGGAACGGTTTTGCATTGGCAGCAACTGTGACATTTGGATGAGGCTGGATCAGTTAACAGCGTTGAAAGATCTGTGTTTCGGGATCTCTTTTCTCTATGACCGCGTGGTCAGAGGAAATCTGCTGGTCGGAGGTGTGAGTGACAGAAATGCACTTCTGAGAAGCAGCTGGTTCTTCATTATGCCCCACCAGCTGCAGGCAGCTGCCTTTGCCAGCTGTCAGAGCCGTTTCTCTCCGGCCTCGCAGCGGGCGAAGTGAGGCATGCCTGCGCCGGCCGCAGCACCCGACAGCGGGACCCAGGTCTGGGGACGTGAGCGGCGACGGCTGCCCATGAGCCATCCTCCAGCTGGAAGAGGAGGATGGGCGGGCAGCATCATCCCTTTGCACACTGGAGGACAGATGCTGTGCACGGCTGTCTTGTTGGGGAAGGACTCCATCATTCACTGCAAAGAGAGTGCCCAAACGTAGTTTCTCAGCAGTAGACCCTCTCAAATCACAAGGTTCCCATCTTTTCTTGCTGGCATGGCAGTACGGTTAAAGTTCAGCTATCTTTTGGAAGTACAGAAGGGTTTCCTTGCTTTTAATGAGAAGCCAAACAGGAAATGCTGTCCTGTCCAAGGTGCACTTGGGTTCCCGATCCCCTTCATGTGGCACAGAGAGGTTACAAGGGCCAGTCTTGCACTGAAATCCAAGGAGTTGGAACATCTATTTTTGCTGTGGGCTGGAAGTTGCTCTTGACACCAGTTTTGCCATTCACACAACCGTGAGCTGTGACTTGCCTGTCCCAAATGGAGGATGTCCTTAGAGGCACACGAAGCTCAGCCCTTCCGTACCAGGCATGGATTTGGGACAGGAAGGCTGCAAGAGGGTCTGATACGCAATTACGCACACCTCAATAAGGCACTTGTCTAGTAGGGCTGTGTGGAGAGGACGGGATGCATGGGATCCTTGCTGCGCCTGGAAGGCTCTTTAAGAAATTAATTACATTTAAGAAATGTGGTCACCTTTCATCTTGGTGACATGCTGCTTGAACAGCAGCTCTTAAACAGAATTGCTTACACAGAAGAGTCAGTACAAAGGTTTCTTTATAGCCCCGTGGCTGTAGGAGCAGGGCTGAATTTAACAGTGGTGCCTGACACAGGCTTTCGCCCTAAACCCACCATCATTCTGCAAGAGGAGTCTGGCGAGGTCTGGCAGTTGACCCCTAGAAATGGATCGATTGCTGTGTAAGGCAAGATACCCATCTTATCTCTGAGAACATCAGCCCTCCTACACGCTCTTGACTTCTGCAGAAATCTTAACGGGGTTTTTTACCTGGTTCTTGGTATCCCTGCACGCCCTTTGAATGAACCACTTGCTAAGAAATCTCATTACATGCTCCTCGTTAAAGGTGTCTGGTTCGCTGAGTCGTAGGTGCCAGTTGAATTCTGCTTTCCTCAACCCTGCGCTGTGATGAAGTGGTACCTGGAGCTGTTGTGCCAAGCGTTACCTCCATGGAGCGTAATAAACTATCTCCTATATAAAATATAATGAACTGTGAGCTCTACCCGGAGAGAAACGGTGGTTTTTTCCGGATGTCCACAGAGCTCTCTGTGTGTGCATTGTGCAAGTCGCTTGGGAAAGGCAGGTATTTCACGTCTCTTCGGAAGTCTGTCGATCTGGCAGATCGCTTAGCCCGAGTAGTGTTGTCTGTTAATAACTTCTAAACTGCAGGTCAAGAAGTATTGCTGTAATAGTTACAGGTCGAGCAAAATGATGACCTTTTAGCACCTTATAGCAGCTGTGGTCATCAAAGGAGGTGTTTTACTGCTGGGATTGAAACTTGAAGCACTCGTCTGTCGATCCAGAGCGCTCGTTAATTATTCTTAAAGCCTTCAAACTGAAGGCGGACGTTTCTGCAGCTACCACTGATGGTCACCCCGTGGTGCTCAGACGCCCCAGCCAAGAGCAGGATCCTCTCTGGGGTGCCCTGAACGTGCTGGGTGCCTGGGGAAGCCTTCCACGCGGCTTTACCGTGAGCGGCTGGGCTGGGAGAAGGGGGTCGGGGTAGGTGGGGCAGTCGTCAATGGCAGAACCGGCCATTTTAAATCCACGTCTGCTCGTCAGCATCGTTTGGTGGCCAAGACTGCTGCAGCGCTGGGGAGGAGCGTGGGAGTCGTCTGCATCAGCCTTACGGATTCGGCAGAGAGGAGGGAAGGGGAAGATGTTGGCAAGAGCGGGATCGTAGGTGCGTAAAATTTGGATTGCCAAACGGTGCGGAAAAGGTCAAGAGCTTTTTTTGTCTGCTGGTGCGTGGTGTCGCGCACAGGTGCGAAGGCGTGTGTTTATTTGTGTGTGTCCTCTTGATTAGTTTGGCTTCCAAGAGAAGTCCTTATCTTTTCCACTGCCAGCTTCCTGGGTTGCCCTCCTTCCCTCCGCTCTGCCTGCGTTCCTTGCCGTGATTTCAATTACTTATAGTATTTCTGTTCCCCTTACACTACTCCACTGCGCGTGCGCCATTTAAGCAGCCGCCCCTTCCCAAGCCCCTTCCGCCGAGAGGTGGAGAGACGATCCCTGTGCATACAACTCCTTAAGAGCAGTTCGGGGCTCCTCAGTATGGGCAACTATGTGAACGTAAAATTGCAGTCGGATCTTATCTTATGGCAGGTTTTGACTGCGGCTGGTGAAAAAACGATCCGCTTGTTCATGACGAGTAACAGGAGGAAGCTGCTGAGGGTCGCAAGGGGAGAGGAAGAAGAGTTTTGCAGAGGATCGTGCCCCCTTTTTTGGTGAAACTTAAGCAGCCTAAAACAAGAGGCGTATTCTCCTCTCACTTACATCAGTGTGCATCCGGAAGAACCTCGTTCAAATAATTTCATTTCTTTTCGACACGGGCTGGTGTCACAGAGAGGGGAGTCTTTGGTGGCAGGGAAGCGCAGGCTTACCGGGCTGGTCTGAGCTCAGAGCCGAGGCTGGAAGAGGCAGGTCTAGCTATTCAGTTCATTTTAGCTGTTCATTTTTACCTCTGCAGTATCAAGCTTAGAGAGGAAGCAGAAAATATTTGTTTAAATCCCTTTCTTCGTTGCTGCCATGTCCAAACTGAATTAACTCTCATCCGAAGGAAGCCTGCGCTATAGGAAACATCTGCTGCGGTCCAAATGGCGTTTGAGGTCGGAATTAAAATGTATGTAACTCTTCAGCAGTGAGCGATGAATACACAAATCCTGTTCTTTGCCAACAGTTGTTTTGCAAGACGTGATTTGTACGCTTCCCTTGTACCTGTGCGCTTACACGAATGTGTTAGTGGAATACGAACCAGCACAACGTGTCTCAGGAAATAATGGTTATAAGGTGAAGCGGCTTCCTAGAATGTCAAATAGTTCCTTATTTCAAGCTGACGTTTGTTTGTTTATTTGTCTGTCTTCTACAAACAGTATTTCTGGAGTGTGCTGGTAATTGATGTGCGGGTGCGATTGTATTCACGGTGCATCTGTGTCGGAGGGCAATATTTATGTGCGATGGCTGCTCCCTGAATTATTTGTTCTCTTGGCTCCTCCATCCAATGAGTTTACGTAAGCTCTCAGGGAAAGTACGAACAATTTTTAGAGCTGCTGTAGATACAGTCCTTACAGATTTTTTCGATTGTGTAACTGCAAAGAGCTTTTGAAAAGATAGAACAAGTTTCAAGTATAAACGGACCACGGAGATGCTGGTGCTTTGCTGTGTTTAATGAGCTTACAGTCTGCTGAATTAAGGAAAAAACTAAAGCTCCCGTTTTATGGAGTATTGTCTGAGGACTGGGACTCTCAGGCTGTATTTCAGTGCCTAGGCTTCCTTCTGGCTCCTTTTGGGTAAAGAGCTTCCAAGTTTGAAAAAATTGTTCAAGTTCTTTAAATTGTGTCCTGTCTTTCAGTGGGAATTGCAGAGATAATTGCAAAATAAACTGAGGAGCGACTGACAAAAATGAATAAGCCAAAAGTTCGGGCAGGACTCGGTGGTACGTGCTAATGCTGCATTTCTGGTGCACAGTGGCAAATGTTGGTACCGTGTGTATTTCAGGGGTTAGTTACATGATACTGCCAAATTCCTGATGGATTAATGGGTGTTTTGGTTCAGACCGACAGCTCCTGAGGCCCCAGGGCAGCACGGTGAGGGTGGTGGCACAGGACTCCGAGACGTGGAGGTGAGTTGTTTAAAAGCAAAGTCCTCCACGGAGTTGGCTGGGTATCATTCAGCCCACTGCGCAGGTGGGAAATCAAGGCACAGGAGGGGTTCCCAATCTGCAAGGTGCCTAAATCCCTTTAAACCTCCCTCTGACCATCCCTCCCGCAGCCCCTCAAACACAGAAGCTGTGTCTACAGATGGATGGGTTTGTGTTTCTCTGCCGGCACGTTTGCTGGCAGAGAAATGCCATTTATTGGGTTGCTCCAGGAGGTCTATGCTTGTTCTGGGCTGGAGAGTGTTGGGGGCTTGGGGCAGGGGCCGCGAGCGCGGCGGTGGCTGCTGGGAGGCCAGCCAGACACCCGCGTACCCGGGGCTGAGGCGCTGTATGTTCTCCAGCAAGACTCCTGGTGCCAGACAAAACACATGTGCGGGGGGGCAGACGTTGCCCAAGCGGCTCCGGGAAAGCAGCAGTTGGCCATTAATTTGCTCGGAGGTTGGGTTGGGTGGATTGATTCTGCTGCTCTGGAAACCCAGGCAGATGGAGGAGCAGGAGGACGGGGGTGGTAGGTCACACCAGAGTCTGCTGTCAGTGCAGAAGAAAGAGGGAGATTTTTATGTTTTGTGGCGCCTCTTTTCCTACGTTGGAAAAAGCTTCCTTTTTATGTGCCGTGTAAATGCTTTATAGCCCGAGTGCTGTGACTTTGAGTAGTTCCTTGGAAATTGATGGTGAATTTTGACCACGTACAGCTGGTTGCATTTGACCACGTACAACTTCTCCAAGTTCCTGAGGATTCTGCTCTCAGTTTGTGATGTTGGTTTTTTTTTTTTACTGCTAACTTCTGAGTATTGGCAGGCTCACAATCACTTTTTTCCCCTCTTTTTATTTTTTTTGTTTAAGCTTGGTTCCCCTAAGGGACTGAAGCCATGTCCTTCTTCCCAACAGCTTTCAAACTCCTGGTCTCGCTTTAGCCCAGTTGGGCTGTGGTGTGGAAATCCCAGAGGTCGTCGAAAATCCTCCAGATACTTTTGTAGGTAGCCAGGAGGGCAGAAGAGAAGGTCTGTTGGTGGTTCTACCGGAGGATAGTATGAACTCCTCTGTCGGGCGTGGGTGAAGCCGTACAGAAGGCGTTTACCTTCATAAAGCCCCAGCCACAAGAAATGCTTTAATCAAAGCTTTCGGTTGAGTACAGGACGCCCAGATGTTGGGTTCCACCCCAGGGAGGGGTGCAGTGGGGTGGCCATGGCCAACGCTGCTCTCGCTGCCGGGTCAGCAGCTCAGCCAATCCCTCATAAAGTCCTGCCAAGTGCAGAAAAGAAACAAGACCAAGTGGGTGTTTTTTCCTTCTCACACCTCTAGCAAGGGTTGGAAGTAACCACGGAAAGAAAATAATCTTTTTTTTTTTTTTTTTGGTAATGGGACCATCCATTTCGGTATTCCTACCTATGGCTAATGCCTCATTCTCTAATTTTCGTTGCTCCGGCTGCTTTGTTTTTCTTCATTGCAATCAAGATAATGCAGTGCAATATTGCACTAAGAATCTCAGCTATTCAATTACCTTTCAGAAGTTGACTTAATTGGCTCCTTAAGTGATAGCTCTCTATTGTGTGCAATCAGCACGACTCAAGGAGGGAGCAGGAAGAGGATAAGGACTTCGTTTCTAATCAATAAATAAAGGTCTTTGAAATAATACTGTTTGCAATTTATATCACCGGTTAAATTACGCAGAAGATGATCGTCTGCGCGCTCCTTGCGGAGCACAGCTATAACAGAGTAATAAGCCTTTGCTATCAGCAAGCATGCCGACTATTTTACTCTGTGTTTTCAGCAAATCCAGTTCTCCCCTTGGATTTTTTTTTTTTCCCCCCACAAGTATTAGAGAAAAAGACAAAATAAAACTGCGGCAGAGCCTAGCACAGATGGTTTGGGAAAGTCTAATATGTAATGACTGATCATTTGTTTTGCACCTCATGAAGTATGCAAATGAATGTGATACCTGATGATAAATAATTCAAAATGGAGATTATAGATGGAATAAATATATGGTAAACCAACTTTAAAAAAAAAAAAAAAAGCAAACCCAAAAGCCTAAACTCTCCTTCAAGCTGTGATCCACAGGCACGGCTGCTTCTTGGTGCAGGTTTGCTCCAGTGCTTGACTCCAAGGGGCTTTGGGCCAGCGGGATTTCTAGAGTTTGCAGCCAGGGTTTGGCCAAAGCTACAAATCTCGGGAGCTGCTGCCCTTGCACAGCTCTGTTGCACCTCAGGTATCACTGAGCTTATTCCTGCCTTGCTTTAGGCAGCAGAAAAGCTTTGCCAGGCATGCCAGGTTTCTTTTAGGTAGATACACAGCTGGATTTTTTTTTTTAATTCTTATTTTTTTCCTAGTTAGTAGGTAAAAGTGATTGGCTGCTTCATACCTTTTTAAAAGCTAAAGTTACCGATCATAATTAATGATTTAGGCCTAGTTAAAAGTATCCTGAATCCAGAAAGGTCTTCCTAAGATTGCAAGAGGCACAAGAGCGGAAGCCACCCTCACTCCCCTGGTGCCGCCGCTGCCTGGGACAATTCCGGCTCCCGTTACTGCGGTCCCCTCCCCAAATCCATCCCCTTCCCAGGGCGCGGGTGGGTGAGCACTGCAGGTGCGGAACGGGATAGAGCCCCGGATGACGTTTAAGCATCCAGCACGCTCCGGGGTACGGTGCGTCTTTCTGCACGTGCCGGGGGTTCGTTTCGTTTGGGGAGCAGCCGAGGGACGTTCTCTGCAGTGACGGGCTGGCCCCGACCGCGCCGGCATTTAACTGATCAAAGACGCAGCTTCTTCCTTTGCTCCCCATCCTGGTAAGCGATGGATGATCGTCCTTCAGCGCGATGTTCTTGCTGCGGGGGGGAAGGTAGATCTGTAAAATCTAGATTATAAATCTAGATCAGAAGGGCAGCGTTAAGACCATTTCATGTGTCGGCTTGTCGGACTTTTCCCAAAACTGTGGCGGTAGATTGAGCTTGCCCTTCTATCAGCTGGAAGCGGTGACGCTTCGGTGTCCCGGTCCCGCTCAGCACGAAGCGTGTCCTTCAATTGCCAGCGAGCTTCTCCCGGCAGCCGCTGGCTGGTGTCCGGCGCCTTCGTGCCGAGACACCCCGACGAGGCTGCGCTTGTCGGCGGAGGGCTGGCACGGTCCCGCCTCGCTGGAGAAGTGGAACTGAACGGTCGTTTTGTGATGACAGTAATCGCAGCATCCGTGTAGTTTCACCGTTCGGGTGTTTTACCGATGATGCCAAGCGCTGGGTTGATTCCGTGTCGACTTTGCGGAGCGCCGCGGCGCTGGGCAGCTGTGCAGCAGCTATTTGTGAGATGCAGTAACTGCTGGTTTGCTGGTCATTTTGCCTCTATTGAGTTAAGCACTATAGAGGAAGAAGGGCAAAAGAAACAACTTTTTTTGCTGTAAATTTTCTCTGTGGCTTCTTTTGATCCTGGGAGGGGCTGTTATGATAAAGTCTGCTATATTTTCACATCTGCCCACGAAGAATGTAGGATTTATCTTTCAAATGAAACTTGTTTTGCTGCGCCACCAGGAGGGTTGGTTTTTTTAGTGGCTATTTTTGTGAAATACAACCTGAGAATTTGTGTTGGCTTAAGACTTAAAATGTAGCCAGGGGACGGTGGAATATTCATCTTTATCGCATTTGTTTCTCCCGTAATGAGACGTTACTGTCTGTCGTAAAGGAAGCGGACCTCGAGCCCAGGGAGCATGCCCAGTTATTTTCTGCTCGCTTCATCGCGTGCAGACCTCCCAATTTTTTATGTGCGTGTGCTTTTCTACTTGTTTAATCCTGCCAACTGCTCTTCTGGTTGGAAATCCATTTCTGTAATGCTGGGTATTACACAAATTTGTTGAAGCTCTTAATGCAGGTAACGGGGGGGTGAGGCTGGTTTGCCCAACCAGGCTGTGCTGACTTTCTGCTTTCTGTCAGTCACACGGAGAGCTTTTACGCTGCAGCGCGCTAAGGGCATAACATGCACGCAGTGAAGAAAAATAAAGTTTAAGGAACAACTGGAGTGCTGTAAACATCGCTTGGATTTTGATTTACAAAGTCCAAGCACAGCACAAATTGTATGGCTCGCTGTGCCCTGTGGAAATCTCTCTTTGTATTCTGTTTTTTGAAAAATTTCCATAACTAGTAATCCTGGGATCGTAGCAGAGAGCCCTTCTGCGAATAGGTTTTTGGTCTCCGCTGCTGTTTACTGTTACTCCGCAGCGCGGTAATGGAAGCTCCTCGTTCACAGGAATACTCGTAACGAATTGCGGCGCGGACGCAGGCAGCGGAGCTTCGCGGCGCCGGATTTCGGGGGTTTGTGTGCACGGCGCTTTGGGGAGCAGAGCTGGGGCGGGCGAGCGGCGTCGGCTCTCGGCGAGCGCCGCGTGCGATGTGCAGCGTTTGCGCAGCCGTTCCCAGCAGAGCTGAGCACATCCCTGCCCGTCGTACTGTTCTGCTTGGTTTAATCCGCTGAATTTAGCCGTGGCGCTTTGCCTGGCGGAGCGCGGTGGGAATGTTGTCAGCAGTGGCAGAGAAGGATGCCAGGCTGCTTTTTTTTAATTATTTCTAGTGAAGCCATACAAAGGCTCACGGCAAGGGTTTAAGTAACTCTCAAGCATGCACGTACCCTATGTTTAAGCAATGGAGCAGGCGACCCGCTTAAAGTTTACTGTGAGTTTCTATGCTTGGGTTAACTTCTGACTTAACTATCCAGTTTTATTAAAAATAAAGAAACCAAATAATTCTGGCACACTTTGATAGCTGCAGCGTTTGGAAACTCCTCGGCTTCTCTCTCCTCTCTTTCCTGATTTCTTCCCAAGAATAGTTGCAACATTTTTCTTTTTTAGGACTTTGCCCTAATAATTACATCTGTGAAGATCCGCTGGGATGGGTTATCCCACAAGCAGGATTATGCCCTTAAATGGAAAATAAGCCGCTGCAACAGCTAAGGTTTGGGAAAAAATATTATTGTGGGAAAACTAAGTTGCTAGATGCGTTATTCTGTGTGGTGGAGCTGCATGGTCAGGAAATGCTTGTTAGTGAGGGGAGGAAACGCTCACGTCTTCTAAATGCTTGCTGAATTCCTTTTAAATTGTTGTTAAAATAGGAAAACATACCTCTAATAAAATACCATCTAATACAGCCTCTGTAAAAAGGACGGGAGGCGTGAGAAAACATTCGAGTGAGATGGGGAGGCCAGTCTTGCTTTATGAACTCTTTATTTGCTGGCTTCTGCTCCCTCCCTTTCCCCCCAAGCTGGTGCAGGTCCTCTCCAGGCTGCCCGACCAGTTCCCCGGCCCCGCTGCCTCTCGGCCAACGATTTCGGCTAAATAATCCAATTAAGCTTTGCAGCTTATATAACTCTCTTGGCTTGAGGCAGCAGCCGGACAGACAGGGATACAAAACACATCTGGAAATAGTGTACTAAACATGCTACCGCGGCCGGAGCCAAAACGATTCGGACAAATTTGCTCATACGCACAAGATGTCCTTTGAACAGCAAGACGTGTGCGTACGGTCTCCTTGCTGAAGAAGTTGAGGTTAGAAAATGCTCCTGTCCATGAATCGTTGCCCTGGCAGGGAAAGTTAAGTGGCTTTTCTCCTCTTCCTTTGCCTTTGGAAGGTCATCTGGCTCTTCCTCTGGCTCCAGAGGATCAGCCAGTCCCGTAGTACACTGATCATAAATAACACGTATGTTTATGTATTTCAAAGGTGGAAAGGACCCCCAGCATCAATTAGTCTGACTTCTTATCTGATACCCATCACAGGAGTTGCTTTTTATTTAAACTGAACTGTGACTTGGTGTATACCTGGAACAGAGCTCAGAAGAAACAATCACGTTTTTTTCCTGAGAATTCATTATAACCCTGGTAATTTATGCTAATGGTTAATCACGCTTACTGTTAAAACGTGGGCATTTTACATCAGCTTGAGGGCTGGGGAGAAAGAACTTGGTGATTCTGTATTTCAAGTAGTGTGCCCAGCCACAAGCTTAGAAAAAAATCCGTGCACGTTTTAGCACTCTCAGCTGTCTGTTCTCCTGTTGATACCCATTACTCTCAGTAGGGAAGTTACGGGCATTAGCTGCGGAATGAATTTCCCTTCATGTGCAGTGATATGGTCTTACAGCTTCATTTTATAGTCTGCTGTCTGGTGTTAAGGTAAAGAATTTATTTGTCTTTGCAGGTGTGCAAGGCTGATTTAGCACTCGTGTCCTGCCCACTCCTGGGTGCTTGCAGGGCTGCCTGCCTGCCGGCTTCCAGATCTGTGCTGGGGAAGGGGTGCAGAAATGCCACCCCCAAAATCTGATATGCCACACACATACAGAGCTGCTGGGCTTGTCCTCGGGAAAACGTGTTCAGGGAATCAGCTACAGTCACCGTGCACTGGCCGGGTTGCAAATGAGTGGTGCCAGAGCTGCAGGGGTGCTGGAGCCGGCTTGGCAGAGGGTACATTTTGGTCCCAAGAGGGGATGCTGCTGGGGCACAGCAATGCCAAAGCAGCACTCTGTGGCATCCTGACCCCACTTTGGCTTTTGAAGTGGTTTGGCCACTTCTGGGCAGTGCCCAAGGATATGCAGCCGGGCAAACCCCACAGCACCGGGGAGGTGGTGCAGTGCCGGGTGGCTCTGCTCGAGGCTGTCCCGGTCTGCGCCAACATAGGGCTAACAAACACTCGACCCACACTGACAACGTCCAGGATGCCTTCAGTATCTTTGCACTAGCAGGACTTACTGTGGTCTGTTATGGAAAACTTAAGATATTTCTTCCAGTATACTGATTTATAAGGCTGTCGGAATGCCACTGCCCTCACCAGGCTTTGGACATGGCCATGGGAGTCTTCTGTGAGTATCTTTGTAGTCATAAATACCAACATACAGCGTCATGATCTCATAGTTTCTATATTTTGGTTTATTCCATGGTCATGACACTAAATAATGAGTTCCCCAAAAGAAGCTGTGTATCTTCTCCCAGCCTGTGACAGAGTTGGGGCTTGCCCGTCTGTGTTGCTCCTGTGCAGCCGTGGGTTTGCTGGAGATGATGAAACAGCTCTGCCTCCACTTCTTCCACATGGCTACTGTATCGGACAGACTGACCACCCTCTCGTGATGTTTTATCCCTAAAGAAGGAGAAAATTGGATTAGGTTTTTTGCAGCAACGCAGTGGTGATCCTGGGTAACAACGCTGATCCATGCACGGGAAGCTTTGGGAAGCCGGGTACGAGCGTAAGTTATTAACAGGGGACTCGCCCAGGGTGATTTGCTTCATGGACATCTCATAAAGGCACTCCAAAGGGCGAACCGATCGCTAAACGTTTCTTTACGTGCTCAAGTGACAGCTGTTAGTGCTAGAAGAGGTGCCGAGCGGCCCAGGTGGCTGGAGAGGGACCGTTTCCAAAGCGGTGGTCGGATGCATCGGGGGTACCTAAAGCACCCAAGTGCAGAAGCAGCCTCCCTGGGCACTGCGGTCCAACAGTAAACCTCTTTGTACAGAGGGAACAGGGGCTCAGCTTGAGCTCTGAATACTCATGCTGCAAGTTTTAAGGGCAATTTCCGTCGGGATAGGTTATGCAGCTTGTTTTCCTCGTGCCGTGCTGAGCCTCGCTCCCCCGCGGGGGGATTTTCCCTGGGCTTTGACCTCCTGGCACCCCTGGGACAGCCCGACTGCAGCGAGCGGGGTCAGGCCCTGCACTCTGCCGCTCTCGCTGCTGTAGTTTGCTGTGATTTCCTGCAGTTTAACTCCTTCAGTACGAGCTGTGGCTTTGCGCAGCTGTGCTTGGGGTTCGTCTTGTGCAAAAGCCCTCTCCCTCCGGTGCCTTTGCCGAGCAGCCGCGGCCCCTCCGGAGCTCTGTGCTCTCTCTTGTCTCCCCCTCACACCTCCCCGAGTTTAAAAATGTCTGGGCTCTTCGTTTGAGCATCTCAGCAAGTCCTCCTCTCACGGTACAAAACCGACGGTCCATCGATACCCTCCGGAGGAGCGGCTGGGGACGGCGGCGCTGGCGAGGGAGCCGTGGCTGGCTGCTGCAGCGCGTTGCCCTCCGGACAGCCCCACTGAACGTCGCCCGGCCCCGGCTCCCGTGAGGACGTACGGCTGCACTGGTGCTTTCTGGGCTGCGTAAGATGCAACTGTTTTGTCATGGAAAACTGTCTCCATGGGCTCTGACGCTGCTGGGCGCAGCTTATGGGTTCCTGCGAGGAAACAGGGGCTCTTCTCCTTGCAAGCAGGCAGCCCGTCCATCTTGCGTTCTCCTTGCAGCACCCCGACATGCCAGGCTGAATCTTTCTGTAACATAGCTTCCCTCTGGGTGGAAACTCTGCAAAACTGAGCCACAGCAGCCCACGCAGCAATTAGCGTTACCTCATATATGGCACCAGTAAAGGTAACGGTGTGTGAAATACTGAAAACCCAAATGCATTTCAATAGGCATGTTTGAAGAAAATGAGAGGCGTGAACTGCGCATCTCCGCTCACAGGGAGCGTGAAGTGTCCTCTGCCAGGACTAAACAGCACTTTAGGAATAGTTGTGAAATTAAGCATAAATACCGTGGTCTTGTGGTCCCAGGCTACGGGAAACATACCTATTTTTGGAGGTGGTAAGCTGCATACTGTAAGGCTCGGTGCATTGTCTTTAAGCCATTAGGTAAACCTGACGTTGCAAGAAAGCAAAACCTCTAAGGATGTGGTTTCACAAGCCATTTAAAGTGTGCTCCATTTGGGCGGTTGTCCAAAAGGGCATCCTAGTTCCCGTGTGCTTCCTTTGCACCACTGGCTCAATCAGCAGGATGATCTGGCTGAAAATTAAGCCTGCAACGAGGATGCTTGATTTGTCCAGCTGGATCAGCCCACGGATTTGGTGGACCGTGGGGCTGCATGGGTGTTGGTGCTGCCCGAAGAGGCACAGCGCAGGGAGCACCCTGCCCGCTTCGGCACGCCTGGCTTGAGATGGCCGAAAGCCGCTTGTGCCACCCTGCCCGGAGCTCGGCACGGGGGAGCGGGAGATGCCAGTAACGTTTCAGAGCAGCGGCTTGTTGAGAAGCTTTTCAGGCATCATTTAGTAAGCGACCAAAGGTCTTAGCAGTAGGACACCCGCGCAGTCAGCATCCTCCTCCTCCCCCAGCTGTTTATCTGCTACCCTTGAAACGTCCTGCAGCCCCCACCTTGTGCCGTGCCATCGCCAGCATCTGTGCTGCCTCGCCGCAGAGCGGTGGCTGGGGTGACGCTGCTGCTGCTGGCACGGGGCTGGCTGGCAGTCGGATGGGGAACCACAGCCTCCTGGCTCGGGGTTATTCCCTGCCTTTTCCAACAGGGAAAAGTTAAATTACTGCAGGTTGCTGTTGCTGGCGAGTTGGGAGCTCCATTTTTTTGTACCTCCGGTGACGTGTTTTCTGCAAGAGGAAGAAATAAGGGGTGTTTTGCACTCTAAAGCAGGCTGGTGTGGTTTTGTGGGAGGGGGTGTCAGCTTTATTTGATAGCCCTTTCTCATGTTTTCTTGGCTGCTGAACGAGAAAAGGGAGAAGCGGGTCTTCCTACTCTTAGCGGTATATTTTTCTTCCCGGGAATTATCCTAGCATATAAAATGAAACAAGAGCCCTCAGATAGCATCAACACTTACAGTTGGTCTAAGTGTGCTATTTAATGGCAATGTCTTGTTTTTTCTCTGGAGAGAAGAAAATGTACCCCATTAAGTGCTCACGTTACAAGCCTGCACCCTGGGGGATAAATATTTCAAATATTAATGCTGAGTAATTTTTAAAAGGTTCTGTATGCATTTTATTTTAAGCAATCTGCAAATTATTTAAGACTACTAAAACAAAATGCGATTTGGATCAGGCCGGTATGCGGTGATTTAAAAATCTGCTTCTACCCACCAGCACAGCTGTGCATCCGATCGGGCATTGGTACAATAGGGAAATTGCAATTTCTTTTCTGCTGCAGGTCTGTAGGTAGACAAGCTGTACAATTTACACAGACAGTGGAGCGAAGGGAAGGCTCTAAATATCCTTTCCCTCTAATAGTCGCATGCCTTGCAAATGAGTTACTTTTCTGGAAAAAGAAGTCAAACCTGATTTGCATTGAAGTTCTCAGCTATTGACATCAGCGGAGCCAGGGACTCTAGCCAGAACTTCTGTGATTTCCTTGATATCCCTCTGACTTAGTACGTTGCTCTAACTTTTCCATATGTGTTCTCTGATTTATAACACAGCGATACTTTATTTTGCTGTTGTAAAATTCTTTCATACACTCCGCCGTGCCAAAAGCTTCATGTGTTATTGATTAAACAAATTCCCCCTGTTCCAGGATTTTGGCTGTTCTGAGTCTGGTGGTAACTTTAGCGGAATGACAAGTGCGATGGTCAGCCATACAAGGAGGTGAGGAAATACAATGTCCCGGCACTTACTGCACCTAATCAAAAAACTATCCTTCAATTTGCAAAGCTATCCTTCAGTTTGCAAAGTGGAACTGCTTTTTCCACCCACCGCTGCTGCATCTCTCCCAAGATGGGCTGAGCTCGTCCATCACTGCAAAGTGCCGGTGGCTCGTGGTCATTTGGGGGGGGGGGGTGGGGGGGTGATGATGATGTTGGATTTTAGTAATGCTGGGAGGAGGATTAACAAGAATTTCATTTCGACTCCTTCACAAGTAATTAGTGACAGCTGCTGCTAGAGAAAGGGCGTGATGATTAACACAGTGACCTTTGCGAAGATCAACTTCCCTTCTTGGAGGGAGTCATTTCGGATGGACTTGCGAGCCATTACCGCTGCGGCACAGAGTGGGATGCGTGGGTGCTTTGGGCTTTGGTGGAACAAGGTCTCTGTTTCACTATTAACATAATTAGGTTGTAATAAAAAGGGGTTTCCTGTTAGGCTGTGAGGAATTTGCTCTGCTTCAGGTTTTTCTGCTTTTTTAAAGGTCCAGAGCTGGGCCTTACCAGCACCCCCAGGACGGCGGTCCTGTGCGCTCCAGGCATCAGCTGTTTCTTTGGGGTTGTTTCGGTTCATGGGATTTTTATTCACTGGCTTTGGAACTTGTTGTGAGAACAAGGTGAAAGGGAAAGAAATCCAGTCTGGAGGTTTGCAAGTGGTGACAGCCAAGCAAATCCAATTTGGGTTTTTACTGCGTGTGCTGGTTTGCAATTCAGCGTGAAGCTGACGGCCACAAGTGACAAGTAAAAGAACCCATGGCACGGCCAGCGCCGAGACCGATGTGCCGGGGCCTCGACGATACGCGGACGGGGCTGCTGCAGGTTCCTGCAAGTGCATTTTCAGTACAGGAGAGCAACACGCGTTCCGCTGCGAGGCTGTTCCCGCTGCCCTTAGGTGCATCCGAGAGCGTTTTCCCTGCCCATGCCATGGAAGGATGGTACATTAGGCAAATGCATCTTCTGTTGAACCGTGCCCAGGTTTCCTCGGTCAGGACTGACCACGTGGGCAAGCTCCCAACCTTTCCCATTCCCTTTTTTCCCCCCTTTCTTTCCACCCCTCACCCAGGTTTGCCTGGGTGATGTCCTCACTTAAAAATCCTGTAGAGCTGCAATTATTTCGAGGTTTAATGACCCATGATTTCTGTAATGCTTTATTTTGTTCACTTTCAGCATGTTTTTATTCCCCAATCAAATAAAGAGTATTAAAAAACCCACCAAGAGCAAAGCCCTCGCTTTCCATTTGAGAGAAAAATGCTTTGAAAGCTGTATTTGTGCTACACAGGTAAATAATTAGATTGCTAATGAATTAGCTTCGCTTTGAAGACGAAAGCTGCAGTGTTCCTAATTAAGTTGTGAGCAGAGACACAGAAGTTTGGGATCTTTCTCCCAAGGAATGGGGAAAAAGGGGACTGCCACCCCGGACGAGGCTGAGGACCACCGGTGGGGCGGTGACTTACCCCACCTTGGTCTCAGCCCCATCTCCTGGTGCCTCTGTGCTTGCAGCACCTTCCAGCTCTTCGACGTTGTTTAAATTCCTCGTTTCAGTGTTTTTCCATGGCAGTGAATTCAGAGAAATAATATACTTTCTCTGTGCAACACATTTCCTTTTATCAGTTTCAGATTAATATTAGAATTTAATGGTTACTTACTCCTATATTTTGAGACAAGGAGAATGGAAGTCTGTGATATATTTTCATTATATCACTCTATTTTATATGCTTTTCATCATGAGCCCTATTATTGTGCCCATCCTAAGATGGTTAATCTCATATATATTTTTTTTCCCTCACAGAGCAGGTTTTTTTTTTCAGGTCTTTGATCATTCTCATCACCCTCTTCTAAAGCCCCTTTTAAGTTTGTAATAATACTCTTTTTCAGATGAGGTGAAAACTATTCTGGGATTAGGCAGCATCATTTTGTTAATGTTATAATCTTCATGCTATTATTCCTCATCCCGTTCACTAAGCAGACTAACATCTTGTTTGCCTCCCTCTTTATCCCCCCTTTTTTCCCTGGATTGCTACTGCCTGGAGAGCAGCATCAAGACACTCTGATGCTCTGGTTTCCTTCCTAGTTAATCTTGTTAATTAAGAACCATGTGAAAAATACCTTGATTCCCCCACGATTAACTGCATCTATCAGCTTTGGCGTTCATTTGCCATTTTGTTGCCTTTTCTCCTGGCATTTGCTGCTTTTCTGGTTTTGACAAACTGTATTTGGCTACTTCACAAATTCATAGAATTGTAGAATGGTTTGGCTTGGAAAGGACCTTAAAGATCGTCTGGTTCCAACCCCCATCCACGGGCAGGGACACCTTCCACTAGACCAGGTTGCTCAAAGCCCCGTCCAACCTGGCCTTGAGCACTCCCAGGGATGGGGCAACCACAGCTTCTCTGGGCAACCTGTGCCAGTGCCTCACCACCCTCATAGGGAAGAGTTTCTTCCTTATATCTAATCTAAATCTTCCCTCTTTCAGTTTAAAGCCATTACCCCATGTCCTGTCGCCGCATGCCCTTGTAAAAAGCCCCTCTCCAGCCTTCTTCTAGGCCCCTTTCAGGTACTGGCAGGCTGCTATGAGGTCTCCTCGGAGCCTTCTCTTCTCCAGCTGAGGAACCCCAACTGTCTCAGCCTGTCCTCACAGGAGAGGGGCTCCAGCCCTCTGATCATCTTCATGGCCCTCCTCTGGACGCGCTCCAGCAGGCCCATGTCCTCCCCAGAGCTGGATGTGCTCCAGGTGGGGTCTCACGAGAGCAGAGACAAGACTTCTCCTTCTCCAGATCCTCACTAAATCTATTAGGTGGTGGGTTTAATACCCACCCGTATGGCTTCCTCTTGATAGTTAACCTTTTGCTATGATGAAAAGTCACTATTTAATTCCATCTTCTTTCTCTTTAGATCAATGGCAGTGTTTGCCCTCTTCCCTTCTGCTCCTTATTTTGCAGCAAAACGAATTGCCATCTGATTTCTCCGTTTCGTTAAATCCCTTGAGCGGGTTGATAAAACCCCAGGAAAAATTGGAAGGACTGGTTCCTTTTGCAGAAGCTGACGGTGGTTTATACCTACCGGGAATTTCCTCGCCTGCCAGTGCTTTTGTCTGCGGCAGGGTAAAACCCGGGGGTTCGCAGTGGTCTCGGAGCTCTCTGTACTCTTCCGCGTGGTTCACCCGCGGAGCTGGGTTCAGAAGGAGATCCCAAACCTGCGCTGCAGGTACCCGAGAGCGGGCTGACGGCTTCTGCTGCTTCCTCTGCCCTCGTCCAAGGTGTGTTCGGCATAGGTGGTGGGCATCGCTGTTTGTTTTCGTAATTTCGGAGTTTCTATATTGTTGCTTCGGAGCCTGCATCCCTCCTGCAGCTCCCTGGGGAGCTTTTTGGGTCTGGATGCAGGCACCTCTGTGACTTGCTCTCCTCCTTGGAAGGGGAATTATAATGTTCACCATCCCCATAAGGGGAAAACTACTCATCCCCATCCCTGAAAACTTACTACTTAGGACTTTAAAAACAAAAAAAGAGCTTATTTTTGGATTTTGGAACTGGATTTCAAATGCAAACAGTTCCTCCTACTTTGGAATAATAAGGTGCAGGGGATATGTATTTTCCTCTCTCCTTCTGAGGATGTATGTGCTGAGATGACATTAAGCTCCAGTGAAGAGACGTGCAACAGGAATATGATCAAAACCTACTCCTGCAAAAAGAAGAAACGGTGACTTAAGGGTGCCCGTGTTCCCCGGGTGGAGACCGTCAGTGGAGAGATGCATTACATTTCTATCTCATTACGCAGAGCTGCTGAAGGTGGAAATGCTGTTAAATACACCACGGGCTCTTATTAAACAGCTATATTAAAAAAAAAGCCCCCCACACACAACAGATTGCAGCCAGTGGAAACACTTTCTGTATTTCAGGATTATTTTTTCAGACAGGCTGACTTTTAATAAGCCTCTTGCGCCGGCTGATGTGTTGGCGCAGCGTGACGACGCTGTAGCGGGATGCTCAAACCCAGCAGCCGACCCGGGGGCAGCGTGAAATCTCCGCAGCGCTGGGCTGAGCGGCCGGGTGGGCGCTGGATGCGAAGGATTGCTCCCGCTGCCATCGCCCACCTGGGCAGCCAGTGCCTTTTACTGGGTTTGGAGGCTGGGTACGGGCTTTTGTAACATGCCATAGACCCTGATGCTGCAGAGCAGCGCTGCGTCTGCTCGGGACGGCACTTGGGCACAAACTTTAAGTTGGAGCGTAGCCACGGCACCGAGGCGTGTGTCGGGGTGGTGGCGGCATCGGAATATGTTATTCGGCCCCGATTCAGGATAGCACACGCCGTAGGTAGTGACTGAACTGAAACAAAGCGTAAGTAAAGCGCAGAGGCTGAACGTAAGGAACTAAACCATAGCTGCTGGTTTTGACGGCTGCTTTGGCCGCCCGTGCCCATTGTGCCCCGTCCCTGGGAGTGCCCGAGGCCAGGCTGGACAGGGCTTTGAGCAGCCTGGTCTGGTGGAAGGTGTCCCTGCCCGGGGCTGGGGGGTTTTAACTAGATGATCTTTAAGGTCCCTTCCAACCCAAGCCATTCTGTGATTCTGTGACTATGGTGAGTCTGGGACTTGTCCCGTCAGTGCCGGTGCCAGCACCATCTAACAGCCCCTTTGCATTGAGCTGCGAAACCCGGGTGCCGCCTCCTTCCTTCCCTGGTCCTGCCCTGCCTGCCCCCCTCCACGCCTACAGCTATTTTCCCGAAAATAATGAGCTATCTAGTGGCACTGAAGCCTCCACTTTCCATGTTACTTTCTGTCTTGGTGTTAACTACAAATTATAACATAATATGATAAAAAAACTTGGAAAAGTTTATTAAAAAACTTTTTCCTTTAAAACCTTTTTTCCTTTGAAGCCTTTTTTTCTTTAAAAAAAGTTCAAAGAAAATTGTAATAAAGAAACTCGAGGTGTATTTTTAGAAGTAGCGGCTAGAAAATGTCTGGTTTGACTCAGTATCCAGGTGGTTCAGGAGACACTGGAGCTGTAAATGTCACATAATGTTTACTGAATAAAGCATCCGTGTTTGCTGTGTGGTGATGGCACTGCTGAAATGCTCTTTCTTTCTACGGGCATGAATCAGCCCCTGACGAGGTAGATGCAACTGCTGGAGCCTTTTGGGAGGTCCACCCTGCCAGATAATGTCCCCTCCCTGAAGTCTGGCCTTGACTGTGTTTGATTTGTTGCTCGGCATGTCTTGGTGCTCAATTCCTTAATGCAAACCAAGTTCTCGGTGGCTACGTATATCCTAAGCTGACAAAATATTTATGATTTTAAAAGATGAGTCTAAGACTGGGAACAATGGTCTGCTGGCTCATGGAATGGGAGACAGTATGTCTCTCACCTTGCTCATCTTACAGGAGCACAGTTGGTGTTTCCTTACATTTGAAGGAAAAGACCTGCTCATTTTTCATCCTGCCTGGCAAGGATGGTGACTTTTGGGAAGGTATTTTGGATGCTGAACTATCCTCTCTTTTTCTTTCTGCTACTTAAGACGATATTTTTATTGTCACAACTTACCTGTAGCTCCACGTACCCCAGCAGAGTCACTTCCCTGTGGAGGGGAAGTGACTTTTGGGGACTTTCCCCATCCCTTTTGGGGGGGATGCTTTGGGGTTTTGTTTATGGTGTCTAAAGATTTGTCTCTTCTTTCTACAGCCAAGTAAGCAACGGGCAATATTTTGCTTTTCATGGTATAAAACGTTGGTTGCGGAGTTACTGCCCATCCCTACGTACCTGTGTGCAGTGTCTAACACCTGTGTGCTACACTAGCCGTCAGACTCCCATGTAAAGCAGGACTATCTTTTTCGCATCTCAGGAGCTGAATTTAATTCACCGATACAGCACGGTAACTCTTTATATCCATTTTAATGGTCCGGTGAAATTCTGTTAGCAAAAAACCTAATGAATGTTGCAATTCAATCAGGGCAATCTCGAGTGTAATGTGTGGAGCAGTGCCAGCATTGTATAAATCATTAGACATCAAAACCTAAAAAAAAAAAAAGAAAAAAAGTCCCTAATCATCTTCTGACTCCAAGAGCTCCTGTAAACGGCCGGGGACGAAGCCAGGCGTGGGCAGCGCAGGCGCCTGGCTGGGATGGGGACGCAGGCGAGCTGGGGTGGAATGGCTCGCCAGCTTGATTCCCCGTGCTTCACCGGCTGCATTTTTGGGTAATGTAGGTGCCATAGCATGGGGAGGGGGTTGTTTGTGTGCTCTGGAGTCCCCCCAAGCCCTTTGCAAGTCCTGAAGGGGGAACAGTTATTAATTAAATGGGTGCTTTCAAAAAACGAAGGGGAACAGTCATTGCAGATAAATTTTCTGTAGGCAGTTTAGTTTTCTACTCCAGCTTCATTTGCATGGTGAATTGGGGACTGTCTACACGTTATTTTGGCTGGTTTGGCCCTGGGAACTCTTGCAGAAAAAAAAGATGCGGTTGTGCTCGTGAAGCCAAGATTTTATAGAGATAAACGGTCTAGAGGTTTGGGGGCAGCTTTTAGTTTTTAAACAAAGTCTCTTGAAAGGCTTCCTAATGAGAGGCAAATCCAGCTAGCAAAGGCTTTGCATTTGCTTTTGGAAAGATTGAACTGGAGGGAAATCTCTGGCTTTGGCCATGGGTCTGCTCTGCTGGGAGAGGTTATCTGCGGAGAGCAAAACCCAAAGTAATTGATCCTGAAATACGGACGTGTTTAAAATGCACCGCGGGCTCCCTGGGAGGTTGGAGTGCGATTTGAAAGAGTAATGCAGAATACAGAATTATAACATTCCAGGCTGTATATATAGATATACATATACGTATATGTGTGTGTGCATGTATATGAATGACCAGGTGAGATTTCAGGGTGGGGGTTCTATCGGCACTGGTCTGATTTTATCACCACCTGCTGTTTTAGGATCAGATTAGGTATTTTGCCTTCACTCAAAAACTGAACATGGTTAAGCAGAGTGGACACAGATGTCCCAGCCCTCACCTCTGCTGGCAAACGTGGTTTGCACTTAATAGTCACTTAAATAAGAACAAAGCCACAGAATTCTCCATCATGGAGAACTACGTTTTTTTTAAACGGATGCTGTCTTAGGTGGATGAAAACCTTTGGAAAGCTGCGGAGCCCCTGTAAGACTCCTGGGGAGCAGCCCATGAGCCTCACCAGCGTGTGCACATCCGCTGCGCACCACTGCATCCCGGCTGCTGGGAGAGGAGCCTGTTCAAGCCATCCCTGCCCGCTGCTTCACCACCGGTTCACGATGTCGCTCGGCAAACCCAGCGCAGAGATCTCGGCTGGAGACCCCCAGCTGAAAACGTGAAGCTTGGCAGCTGCGGCTGGGCACAACCGGGGCGAGAGAAGGGAGCGGAGGCGGGAGCCGTCGGTCGGCAAGCGATGCTCAGCCAGACGCTTCCCATGGCCGCTGCCCCTCAGCCGCAGGCTGCTCCCCGCCCAGGGATACGTGCCCCCAGATCTGCTCCAGTGGTGCCGCTGAGCACCGCCTGGACAGACGGCGGCCGGCACTGCCTTCCCTGGGCTGCAGAGAGCTGGCTTGTATGAAGCTGCTCGATGCACGCCTGGAGCCTTACAGGCAGCCTGTTTCTAAAGACGGCTTGTGGAAGACCGCTGAGTGCAAATATTAGGCATGGCAAGGTGTGAAATGTGCTCTTTGCAGGGCACGGGGCATGCACAATGTGTGCTGCAAATACTGCAAGTCCCCAGTCTTTCTTTATTAAACCTGTGTATTTTAAGCCCAAAGCGATGTGTTATCTCTCAAGAAAAAGTAAGCTGAGTCTTTTTTTTAATATAGTTATAGCTAGGAGTTTTTGTCCTGCAGCGCTTGACTGTGGGGATATTTTAAGAGCTCTGCTATCTCCTGCTAGGAGGGAATACAATAAATATGTAGATGGGGAGTGCTGCTGCTTTGAAAGGTAAGTAAAGGGTCTGTGCTGAACTGACACTAGCTGAAAAATTTGTTCAGCCTAATTAGCAGCAAATCACTTCTGTGTCCAGCCTTGCTTGTAGAGACGGGAGCCAATTTCCTCCCCCCCTTATCCCCTGCTACCTTCCGTGGCTTTTCAGAGCCCTCCCTGGCCGAGCAGCTGAGGGTTTCTGTGAGGATGGCAGATCTGCATCCACGTGTCATTGCAGACTGACGAGTGCAAAATGGCATTACTGGAAATTCATGGGAAACTGTACACCCATCTTGGGCTTTGTCTCGGACTGTTCAAGCTGTCACCGGAACCGGTCATGATCAATCAGCTTTTAAATTTCATGAAATTTTAATTAAAGAATGGAAAGCCTACGAAGACATCATAGGACAAGAGCACTGGAAACAAATACAATTTCACTTCCAACCATTAGCCAGAAAAGCAGCAAATGGTTGACTGCACATCACCGTTGCAGTCTAATGAAAAGTACAGCTCATGGCTTTGGTGGGCAGGTCATTAGTGACTGAATAATCAGTGACATTTCCCTTCTAAATCTGACACAAATGAAGTGCAGTGCTCTGGAAAAAGCCATTAAGTGTAAAGCCTTGTCTTTACTCTGCTCCAGGTATTGCAGAACAAGATCTAGTGGCAGCCTTTAGCTGTGATTTGGCTTTGATAGCATCCACAGGATAGTAACCGCCCGGTATGCCGAGCGCCAAATGCTTACAGCCTTGCACAAGCATGGTTCCTGCCATCGTTCCATGCAAAAAACGGTGAGCAATACTTGCTCCTCACTGGTGTTCAGATGCCACTGGTAAGAGATACAGGTAGGAAAATTTCTAATCTAGAGTACTGGAAAGCTGAAAGGTATATTCTTATCTCTGAGAGGTACCAGCAGGTAAAGGTAGCTGGACTCTGGCTCATCGTGCGGTCAGTTTAAAGCCTGACATCCTCCTCTGAATTCCCTTGGCAGCTCCCTAAGCTGGGTGTTAACCTGTTTTTCTGTAAATTTTTAAATGTCTTCTTGCTGGGCGTGGAAAGCGAGTGGCACCGCACAGGAAAAAGGAAGGACTGGTCTTGTTTATGTCTATCCCTTGACTTTCTCTGAATAAGGTGTTGTCAGATGGACAGGGTAATCAAATGGGTGTAACTTCCTCTGCTCCCTCCCCATGTGCCAGTGGCTTTGAAAGTAATGCTGAAAGGTTAATAGGAGCCAGGCTTGGGGGAGGGTCCCTTGTGTGGAAGCAGTGAGTCTTTAAGAAGGTTTTTTTTGCAGGAGACCCCATGGGGGAAACTTTTCCTAGGCAAAAGCACCGTTGGGAGCTGGACTGGGAGGCACTGTTGTCTTGGAAACTGTGCTTTGGAGCTTGGTGTGTCTGATCTCCAAAATTCCTTTTTCTTTATGGACCCCAAATTAGAAGTTGTCGATGCAGTCAGTGTATCTTTTATCAACAGCTCTGATTTATATTTAGCCCTGTGTTGGGAATTCCCCGTGCAGTATTTTTGGTCGTTAGATCTTCTGGTCCTGTTTGGGCTAAGGGTCTACTACTCAGCGGATAAATCTGTTCTGGGTGTAGTCCTGTGAGTTATAGCCTTACTGAAAACTTACTGAAAACATGAGCGACCACAGATAAAAGTGTATTTTTAATGAGCAGTTTCATTAATTATAGGGTAAAAAACAGCCCAGGAAGGTTCATTAATGGCTAACCAAATCCACTCCCAGCTGTTGTATAGTTAGTTCCAGCTGAAGGCTCTCGATAGTTTTATTGCTTAAAAAGGGCATGGTGATACGATGTTGTTTCAAAATAAAAAGCTTTATTACCTTATCAAAAGCTTCTTTTTTATATATTACATTTATGATGCATCATTAAGATGTGTATCCAAACACTTGGATTTATATAAGCATCCAGGCAGCTATTGCTGTGTGATAGTCTTTATCCTGCCTTGTTTCTGAGAGCTTACATTCCCCAATCCCTTTTGGCTGTTAGAATTTGGGACTCTTTTCTGAAGCTGGAAGAGGTGCTTTGCTCACCCTCGTCTCATCTCGGTGCAGAGCGGCCCTTGCCAGCATCTCACTTTCCATCAGTAGGCGTCATCTGGGAGATGCCCCTTCTGGAGAAGGCCTTCGAGATGCTGTCCAGGGGGTCTCCCGAACTACCCACTCGAACACCCTTTGGTGTGTGCTCTTAAAACTCTTTCCTTTTTCATAAGGGAACCAAAGCGAGGAGCAAGACAATTAAAAATAGTGATATTCCCTGGGTTTGTCATGGCTTTAAGAGGCCATCACCACCAGTGCTTTCAGTTCTTTTTCACTGGACTCCAGTTCCCCACTGCTCACTTCAGTGGTTGCCATCTCTCGCACTCAAACTTCAGGCGCTGCAGAGAGATGCAGAATATTGCTCATAAAATTGATGCCAACAGCTCACTCCCCTTTTCCAAGTATATAGTGAAGAAGAACTACCATGCAGCTTATTTTTTGCTGTGTACTTTGGTCACAGAGAACCAGGTCGTATTTCTATATGACCCGGAAACCCAAGTTAAAGAGAAAAATGTGAGTAGCTTTTTAATTGTAGTTTTGCAACTTAAACCACCCTCTCTCCCACGCAATCGACGGGTGCGTGCCGGACCACAGCTTCCTAAAGCCGTGTTTTAAGGATTGTGGAGGTCAGGGAGGCATGAGTGATGGGCATCACTTTTGCGGCTTGAAACCCGTCAGAGTGCAGAGGAGAAAGCTTCTCTCTTTCTTTTCCATCTGCAGGTGACGTTGTGGACATCTACCAGCGGGAGTTTCTTGCCCTCCGGGACCGACTGCACGCAGCCGAGCAGGAGAGCCTGAAGCGCTCAAAGGAGCTCAACCTGGTCCTGGAGGAGATCAAAAGAGCGATCTCGGAGAAGCAGGCCCTGCGGGATATAAACCGGACCTGGAGCAGCTTATCTGGTGAATAAACAGAGAAGTTGAGGATCTCGGGCTGTTTTGAAGCAGTTGCTAATAAGGAGGTAGAGAGGTGTGCGTGCGTGTGCGTGTGTGCAGGGCTGCAGACAAGGACGTGCTCTTCTCTCCCCCGGCGCGAGCAAACTGTGGAGTTCAGAGGGACTTGGGAACTCTTAAACTCCTGTTTAATTAGAGGTGCATATGCATCATTATTAAACATTGAGATTTGCCTCTGCTGAGGATATTTGCCAATTTGCTTGCTTACAAGCTTTTTTTTTTTTCCCTTGCAATTCATACATGCCATTTCCTATGGCTGTATTGAATCCATATGGAAAATGGGTATCCGAAAAGAGAGGGAGGAAGGAGTTAGGCTGGCTGAGCACCCCTCGCCAATTTATTTATTCTTTTTTTTTTTTTTAAGTTGCTCAGTTGAAGAGAATCGGATCTCTGCAGAAAGATCTGATTTGACCTTCATTTGATCTTCATTCTCCTCCCTCCTTCCCAAATATTTTGGGACTTCTTTAAGGCCCTCATGGCTCCTGCTGAACTTTAATTGGGTTTGTGGTAACATGTTAAAGGTTGGCCTGATTTTTTATAACCCAGCAGTAGTCTCGGGTGGCCAGGCTGCTCTAAAAAGGCTTTTTGCCTTGCAGTCTCTTCCTACCTACCGTTCCTTGCAATTGATTCCCTTTTCCTTTTTAAGACGAAACCAAGTTAAAACTGTGGAATATCACCAACAAGAATGTGCTGCACCTTCCCACCATCTTCCATCATTTACCACATTTGCTGTCAAAGGAGAACAGTCTGCAGCCAGCCGTGCATGTGGGACAGGGGCGCACTGGAGGTAAATGGGAATTAGTGCTGCTTCTGGTGCTCTTCGTCATCTTGGTGCCTGTCCCTCCCCTTTCCTCCGGGCCAGGCTGTGGTACGGATATGAGCAGGACTGGAGGAACGGCTGCATGCATCATGCAAGCTTCCTTGGTATTGTGGCACGCGGGGTGGGTAAGCCATGTCACATCTGTGAGTATGGGGGAGAGCTGTCTGTGCTCTTGACTGGCACTAAAATGTTCTTGATGCTTCTGCCAGATGTTTTTTGCTGCTTTCCATCTCCAGAGCGCTCTAGACTTGGCCTGGAAGGTCGTCGGATGAAAGCACAGTTTGCAGGGTGCTTCGTGGACACTCTAACCAGTCTTAGGAGACAAATCCCATCTGGAGTAGGACTTTGGGTACTAGATGATTCGCCCCTGCTCCCAAATCCCAACCCAAAGCCAAAGACCTGACTTACGCCTCCTAAACTGAAGTGCTTCTGGCCATGGGAGGGGTTTGGAGAACAAGGGTTGTCTTGAAGTTGCCGTTCACAGGCTGAAAAAGCCCCTAGGAGGGGTCAGGGTTTTGGGTGTTTCCTTAGGGATCAGTCTTTCAGGGAAAAAAGAAAGAGTCTATCTGACTGCTCTGGGTGCCCTGCCAGCCTGGCTTACTGGAGTGCTGCTGGTTGGTACTGGGCTGGGGGACAGGAATATGGGAACCCTACATGGCCCAGCCATCTACCAACCTGCTGATCACTACTGGTTTTTGATGATGGAGCGTGGCACTGAGCAGGTGAACCACAAGGCAGTCATGGGAGCAGAGCAACGCATCTTGTCCCAGCAAAGCCCAATCTCTAAAATCTCTCCTTGGCCCTGGGCAGTGTCCGTTGTGATGGGAATCCCCAGTGTGAAGCGGGAGGTGCATTCCTACCTCACCGACACTCTCAACTCCCTCATCTCAGAGCTCACTCAGCAGGAGAAGGAGGACTCCGTCATCGTCGTCCTCATTGCTGAGGTAAGACAGAGCTTTGCCTGTTTACCCCATTTCCCTGACCCCCACCCCACCCTGCTGCCTGCCAAACTCTTGCCAAACAGGATGGCTGCCCAGCTGGAGGCCAGCTCCGCCGCTTGCCGGGGCAGATGCGCCCAGCGTCGGGCTGCCGTCTGACCAGGATCGTTAGGTGCATCCTGCGCAAAACGAAACACTGGTTGGGCCAGAGAGGGTCAGGATGCGAGCAGGCAAATGCTCGCAGCTGCCAGTGCAGCGTGTACATTTCTCTTTCTGGTCTAAATCGTGATGGCTCTTGCAGGGTGTTTGTGTGGTTGTTCCCAAAATGTGCTGGAGCAGCCCCGGGGCTGCGTCTGGGGGAGCTCTCAGACCGGCTCCTGAAGCAGCTTCATTTCTCCATGTGCCTGTCAGACAGCACTAACCCCCTCTCCAAACCCAAGAGCCCACTGATTTGGGGCTGAGACTCATATGATGCCTCTTCTTACTGGTGTCTGGAGCCCAGAATCAGTTGCTGAATCCAAGGGCTAAAAAGCTTTGATACATTAATCTGCAAGAGCTGCTTTTATCTACAGTTTAGATGGTTATTTTTCTCCATGGCTTTCCCCTCAGGATTTTTTTCTTGAGCCTGGAGTGCATTTGTCTTCATTTCCAGAAATCCAGTGAGAAAGATAAACCTCAGTGGCATGCTGCTGGGAGAGGAACAAAGATAAATGTCTGGGTTTGCTGCCTGTTTGCCCATAATTTGACATTTTGAGTAGCATTTGGCTTTTGGGTCCCTGGCTGGCATTTTGTATAAGGAGAAGGTGTACACAGATGGGTGCAGCCCAAAGTGCCCAGGACAAGGTTTCATCCTGGCTGTCATTTCCCTTTGAGCCAGGACAGAGTTGATGACTGTTTGCACAGTGGGTGAGTGAAAGCATGAGAGGTTTTAAGCAACTTGACCAAAAACATCTTCTGTTTAGGGCTGCAGCAGTATTTTTTTTTTTTTTTTAGTTGATTTGAAAATAGGGTGCACGCTGTGATGGCAGCACCTGACTATCCGTGTGTATGTGTGATGGGAGAAGTGAACACCAAAGAAATTAATTCTGATACGATGAAGTGCAGGAGCACACGTGCCGTAGCCCAGTAACAACGATGGTAGTTGTTGCAAATCACCACCATCATGGTCCTCTTTTGCCGAGCTTGCTCTTGTAGCTACACAACATCTTCCTTCCATGCAAGTGTCAGCCACCGCTGTGCCTTCTCTGCCTCTTCCCAAAGTGTTTCTCAATGTACCTGCACTTGGCGTGGCTCATTAAGAGCTCTTCAGGCATGGGATAAAGAGTAAATAGTGGAGGTGGTGTGAACCTGGAGCGGACGCTGGGTAATTTGGAGACTCAGGACAACGAGTGGAGCAACTGAATGTCCTTTTGGGATAGGGACTTCTCATTTCCGCGTGCAATGGCTAACCACCCCGGCTGTCATCCACAGCGGCCGGGCTGCCTGAGAGAGCCGGGGGCTCCTCGGCTGGCGGAGGAGAGCCCTGGGCCGAGCTGGCCGGCTCGGCTGTCACCAGCCCGCTGTTGGGGTGACAGCTGGGCACTCGGAGCGGAGCTGCGTGTTTGCTCCCAAAGCCAGGAGCATCTTTCCTGCCTTTGTTTTTCCTGTTGCTGTTTTCTTGGCAGCACCAGGGTAAGAAATCAGTCCAACACCAAGAGCCTGAGCCCTGTTTGGGAAAGGGACCTTTTTGCTCCCGAGAAAACTCTCTCTTGTCACCGTTCCAGTGTGGAAGCGCTGGCCTCAGCTTATGACACGCATCCCCAGCATCTCACTTCTCACCTCCATCCGGCACTGAGCGCAGCGGCAGCCGGTCCCAGCTTCTGCGACGCTGCGTCTGCAGATCCGCCCGGGACGCACAGTCCCGTGATCCATACAACCTCCCAAAACAATGCTGCCACCAGGAAACAGGCACAGCGTTTGCTCCTTGGTCTCCTGCCCTTTGTTCTTGGATTTTGTTTTCCCAGTCACTCTGCAGATGCTTTCTGTCCGGTGCCTGTCCCTGTGTTTGCATTTATCTCGCCAGCAGATAGCGGCGTGCGGCACTGCTGACCTTTCCCTCCCAACTGTTACAGGTTGCCAGGTTGATCGTGGGAACAAACTGTTGGTTTAGGAAGAAAAGCATCGAAATAAACCTGAAATGAAAAATGCACGCTTAGATATAGACCCCTCTTTTTCACAAAAGGGGTGGAGATCCTTTTCTGCCAAGAAAGGATGAAAGACAGCACGCATAGAGAAGAAGAAAAATAGCCCAGGAGTTAACACTTTGCGCAGACGCTGGGCGCTGGCAGGGGCCGAAGTGCCAGGAGAGCACGGGGTGGGGGGGAAGCTGTGCAGCATCTTGAGTCCTTTGGGGTCCTTTTGATGCCTTTGGTTTACACTGGCCACAAAGGAGGGCTCCTAGGAGACTATCAGCATGGGGAGCAGTTAAACTGGATAAAAGGAGGCATGAAGATGGTAAAGAGGTGCTGACAGTAGCCCCAGGGTGTGTTGGAGGGGATTTCTGAGCCTACTGGGGCACAGGCTGAGGCCGAAGGATCTAACGCTGCTTATCTTCTGTTTTCAGACGGATCCGCAGTACACAGCCGGAGTGGCAGAAAATATCAAAAACTTGTAAGCACTTCCAAATGACTACGGCAGTACAGTCTGTGCCTGTAGCAAGGCCAGGGAACGGCTTCATTAAGGAGAAAATACACGCTTTTCTGCTTCCCTTTTGTTTTGGTTTTTTTGGTTGTTTGGGTTTTTTTCTATTCTTAAACTCCGGGCTGTCTTTGCTATTGCCGCTTCCACTTTCTGCTTGTTCTAAAATGCCTCCCATATGTAGCTTCCATTAAGCTGCTTTGCGCTGGCGGTATTTAACGCACGTGGTCATGCCATTCCGTTTTGCTCTTTCTGTCCTGTGGCGTTGCGAGAAGGTGGATTATTTAGGTTTCCAGCGATCCTGGCAATTGTTTCTGTGGCTAGTGCAGCCCTCTACCTGCCCTGCGGAGTCAGAGCAACTGGGCAGCGTGGTGAGCACGCCCAAATGCTCCTGCCTTATTTTATTTTAAAATCCATGGTCCATTTTTCTTCCTGCTCCAGCCCATTTGTTTTACCCTTGTTCTAGGCGCTAGTTAACATTTGTCTCTCAGGCTAGCAGCTATTTATATCCCGGAGTCTTAGTGGTTTTTGCAGCTTTGTCTGTGGCTGTTTAGGCAGAAGCTGGTGACAGATTATTAACTGTGAGCCGGTCCAGGCGTTAACAGCATCAGGCTCAGAGGCAAATGAAAAAGGTGGTGAGAGAAGAGGCTGTGACTCCCGTCCAGCTCCTGCGATTGCATGTTTCCAGAGGATCGCAGCCGCCATAAGAAGGAGACGCGAAAGGGCAGCGCATCCTCCCGGCGCCCCGTGTCCCCGAGCCAATGATGGGAGAGGGGCTGGGATGCGTGCGGGAAGGGTTGCGTTCCCGGGTACGTGCAGAAGAGCTGAAACAGAGCCCTCCATCTTGCTGTGCAGGAGCTGGCAGAGCTCCCCTCCTGCTGCCTGCTGGCAGGAGGACGCACTTATCGGGGGATAATGGACTGATTGTCCGATGGATCCTGATGAAATTACTGGACGCTGCTGCAGAGAGTGCTTCTGCATAGAAGGCCTGAAACTTTAATTGACTTAATGATTTGCTTTCTTGCTGTCCCCCTCTCCAGTGCCTCCTGCCCTTCCCTGATTCACTGAAATTATTTTTCTTCCAAATTGAATTGAGGTGGTGTGGGGCCAGAGCAGGCTGAGCTCATATTGCAGGAGGGAGAAAGCTGTTGCTGCTTTGCTACAGGTTTTGTCAGCTCAGTGAGAAGTTTCTGTTTCACTGCTGCCTGAGGAAGGGAAGATTTGAAAATGTTAGCTGAAAATCTTGCCAGTCCTAAGGAGGGAATAAGGAAGGGAAAGATAAGTGAGAAGTTTTTGGCAATCTCGCTGCTTTGTCTCTCCTCTGCCCCATCTCCTGTCCTCCAGGCTCTGCACAAACAAAGGAAATCAGCCTTGCACCAAATGTTCTCAAAAAGGCGGTATAAAAATAACTGGTTTTCCCGCTTATCTCTCACAGTTACAGTAATCTCTGGCTATTGCTTGCAAGGCTTTTGTAGGTACCCGTTTTTCAGATGGGCGACTTTTTTTTTCCTGTTTGAGTTTGATTCTTTAAAAGGTTCTTAATTGCATTATAGGGAAAATAGATGCTGATTTTATCAGCGTAAGGGAACTAGGTAGAATTCCTGCTGGCTGTCCTAACTACAGCACAGCAGTGTTTTAAGTAACTTATCAGAAATGCATAACATAATCTCTGCAAAATGGCGTTTAATTACTGATGCATTTAGAAAATCTCTAAATGCTGGTAATGCCAGCAAGTCCTTTTTTTGGGGCACCAGTCTGCAAGTGTGTTTAATTCTGTGGAGAGTACATGGTGCTTGCAGCTGGTCTTTAAAGCTGACCTCTGTGTGCGGGAGGGAGGGAGGAGGGATGCTGGGGGAGAGCACGCGAGTGTGGGACTATTGGAGACCGTGGGAGGGAGAGAGCAACTTTAAAACTCCGTGGTAGTCCCTGCTGTTGTCCTTTGGTGAGGCCTGAAAGTGCACTAGCTGCTGGGGAATTTTTATCTTAAAGGCTGTATTTTTTGTTTGGTTCTGTGGCTCAGTGTTTAACCAGTGATTTGATCTATGAAATGGTGTGTCAGACATGGAGGTGTTTGTTTACGGCTGCTTTTCTCCCTCAGATTCCCAAAGGAAATACACTCAGGTCTCCTGGAGGTAATTTCCCCATCTCCACATTTCTATCCTGATTTCTCCCACCTGCGGGAATCCTTTGGGGACCCCAAAGAAAGAGTCAGGTAAGAATCCATGAACTTAAAAACAAGCAAGCCCCGAATTAAGTGCGTGCAGCATCCCCCCCCCCAACTCCAGCAGGGAAAGCTCTTCTGCAGGGCCAGGAGGGGCGCTTAAACTTGCTTTATCCAAGAGCTAGAAGGACGTGGAGGGGTGGGGTATGAACTGGTGCCAGCTTTGCAGGGCTTGCCTTGTGCTGCGATGTTTCCATCACTAAGCGAAGGGGCCATTTAAACCCAGATGATGTTCATTTTGGAAGTCCCTGAGTTTTCCGGTAACTTTTAGCTGACCAGTTTGAGACCAAAAGAGAGAGGCTGTGTGCCATCCTGCTCTCCAAGAGCTGTGTCACCTTCCCAGCCTAAACCCACCCTCGGCTGGCTCCTCCGAGCTGCCCGGTGTGCCGGGAGAGACCAGCGCTCCCATCGTGTTTGTCTCTTGCAGGTGGAGGACGAAGCAGAACCTCGACTACTGCTTTTTAATGATGTACGCCCAGTCCAAAGGCATATATTACGTGCAGGTAGGTTTGGTGCTGGGGGCAGAGGGGAGATGGGTGTACCTGTGAGTTCACTGTGGCTCATACCCAGCTGAGAGAGGGCAAACAGCATGTCCAGTTGCGTGATGCAGCAGAGTGGGAGCAGGTTTTAACCAGATATGTTCAAAAGCTAGATTTCTAAGACGCTTTAGACTTGGAGACCTCACACCTAGGGAGAGTAGGAATCCGTGTTTCATTTACCTGTTAGATTGGGTGAGAAAAATCTGCTTGGAGAATCTTCCAAAATAAAACTAGGTCTGTGCCAAAGCTTTCCTCCAGTCTAGGGCGTGATTGCTCTGCATAGAGAGGCTCTTACTGGAACCTGGATGGGTCATTGGCACTAAGTGTCCTTTCCTCTTGCAGCTGGAGGATGATATTGTGGCCAAACCAAACTATCTCAGCACGATGAAGAACTTTGCCTTGCAGCAGCCCTCCGAGGACTGGATGATCCTGGAGTTTTCTCAGCTGGGCTTCATTGGTAACGTTCTCCCCTGCTCACCCCAGTCCCATCAGGCACGGGCGCAAGTGCCTGCTGGTTCTTGCAAGCACTTATGCTGTTGGTCCAACAAATTGTGCCCACGAGATGGTAAAATGCTTGGACTTGATCCCTCCCTATTTTTGCAGTGACCCTTGTGTTTGCACAGGGGAGAAAGATCCTCACAGCTGGTACTGCTGATACTCACTTTTAATAAAAATAAACCTGGTCAGTGGCCCAGCCGACAGCCAAACAGCTTAGACGTGACCAGTAGCTTTTACGCTGGATGGGATCTGGAGTTGCCTAAGAGTGTGCAAAAGGAAGTTTACATCAGCACAGAACTATTTTGGGAACGGCAGTACATGGTCGCAGTAGCAGCTTGATCTGTTGTTTTGGATGCTGGTTTGACTGGCTTAAAACTTGTAGTTTTTGGGACAGGAAATGGTCTGTCCTGCAGCTAGCTGAGTGTTTTTCATCCTTATTTCTCCCTACTGAATGGAAGAGTTTTAGACCTTTTGATACCGTTAGACCTGTGAGACACTAATGCTTTCTAATTGTGCGATGAATATTAAATCCAGACTGTACTAGCAATGCCAGCAGTACTGCTATGTAAAACAGGGCTGCATGCTGTCTCCTTTATGTAGAGAGAGATGGACTCATCCAACCTCGGCAGCCCAGTCTCCCAAGTTTTTTCACCCCAGCTGTCATTCTTGACCATTTCATACCGTAGCTGCTGTCTTCTCTCTTTCTTTGTGCTGTAGGGAAAATGTTCAAGTCTCTGGATCTGAGCTTGATCGTGGAGTTCATCCTGATGTTCTATAAGGACAAACCCATTGACTGGCTGCTGGATCACATCCTTTGGGTGAAAGTCTGCAACCCTGAGAAGGACGCAGTACGTAAACAACCTCTGTTGAAGGGAAACCTTCTGTTGTGTGTGGGAAAATGTACACTAGGTACATCCTCTGTGTCTCCAGAGGATCTTTTCTGTGAGCTCTGGTGCTAACTGACTTTGAACCGAACCGTGCCGTCCCTGAGGACCGTGCCGCAGGGTGTCCTGGCGGATTGTGTAAGCAAAGACCTGGGAGTACAGGCTTTTGTAATCTGCAGCTGCCAGAAAAGGCATTATTTCTGCATCTAAGCACTAACAGGGTATTCTTCCTCCAGTCCTCGAGGAGGGTAGCCGTTCCCTGTTCTTCTGTGGTGTTTTTCATTCCGGTATGCTTCTCTCCCTGAAGCCATTCCCCGCTCGCTGACTATAACCCCAGAATAACCCTTTGGCTCTGGGCTCGTGTGCTGCACCCGCCTGGAGCACGCATGCAGGCTGCCGAGACAGCTCACCCCAGATGACCCAAGAGCAAGCCCGTCGTGCGTAGTGTGCCAAAATGAAGCCAGAGCACGCAAAGCTCTTGCCGGGTGCAGAGAGGTGAAATGGGCTCCGTTTTCATGCTGCCATCTTATTTGCAGAGCCACGTCTGCACGAAGCCTTGCAGGCAGCAAGTGGAGGTTGTGTTTGAACTCCCATCGGCAGCAGCAGCGAGGGGCAAAAGCGAGTGGGAAGGGCAGAGGAGGAGTGTGTGTGACAGCAAATGTAAGATGAGCTCACCACCAGATACTCTCCTGTCTCCTCTCTGAACATATTGTATTTATTCATACACTCGTTCGCCCTCCTCCTCCGGCACAGAATGAGCAGCGAAGTCCCCGTGCAGAGCTTGAAGCTAGTCACTTAGGACAGACCTCATGGCCACAACTACTTTGTGGTGGCTAATGCCAGAGCAAGTGGTCACTCTGGGGATAAATACCGTATCTATGTATTGAGGGGGACAGGGCATCCTCAGGGCTCTGCAGAATTGGGGCAAGGATGTGGTTTAATTTGGCCTGATCCCTGGCAGAGGCCATGACATGGGCTCCAAGTCCCCCATGTGCAGCAGGACCAGCCTCAGATGATGTCCATCCTGTCCTCCTGGCAGTTCAAACCATGTGCTCAGGTGTGACAGAGCAGTCCCCAGGCCTGTCCAGCCACCCCCCAGGGTCCTCACAGCCATGGGCAAGGCTGGGGTGGCAGGATGCTGGCATGGAGCTGGCAATGATGCTGCTGTCTGTGTTGCCCTGCTTCAAAATCTTCAGCTTGAGCATTGATTAAATGTAGATCCTGCTGTGCAGGATCGTCTTCTCCTTAGCTCATCTTCGCTCATCTTCTGCCTGGTGAAGCCAAGGTTTTCCCAGGGGAAACTGCAGACCTCTTAAATGTGTTGCCTTTTTAAAATTAACCTACTTTCCGTGTGGATTTCTGGCTCCTTTCCCTCACTGTTTGCATGATTAACTCTGCACTGCACCCTTTCAGACGTGACTTTCCCTTGTAAATCCCACTGTGCAGACTCAAACTGGTAGCGGGGAGGATTTGTCTTTTTGATTGAAAGTTTGTTTGACCTGAGCTTTTGGTAAGTGTTTTGCCTGCTCTGGATATATTCTGTTCTTCCTTTTTTAACTTCACCTGGGGTAGAGCTGTGTGAAAGGATGACCTTGTTACCACCAACTGAGCCATTCCCCCTTTTGGCTCGACTGAGATGACGCTGCTTTCAGCAAATGATTCTTTAGCAGAAGGGGAAAAGGGGAGGAAGAGAAATCAGGAGATGCTGTAGCTCCCTCTGTTCCCCTTCCTCCTCCTCTCCCCATCCAGAGTGAGATCAGACCTGATGGGATTGTGTTGGGGGCTGCTGGCAATGAGTAGGGTCTCTCCTATTAGCATGGCTAGTTTTAATTTTCTAATGTAATGTGAGCTGGATTAGGGGATTATCTCCTCTGCAGCTCGCAGGGGTCATGCCTGGAATTTCCCAGCTCCTGGCGCGGTGGCGGTGGCCTGTGCGGGCAGCCCGTCGCGGGGGCTCGGTGTGGCTGGCTTTCCCCGCTACGCGCTGCCTGGCGCCAGGCAGCCGGTGACGCAGCACCCGGCAGCGGGATTTCTGCTGGGGTTGCTCTTGGGTGGGAGGTTGTGAGAGCAGATGGTAATAGAGGTGTGCATGTGTTTCTTGTCTTGGAAAAAGCAAAATTCAGAAAACAAATACCCTCTCCCTCCAGTTTTTAACCCTGCGTTTTTGTCCTGCTCCCCCAAACCGAAAGAAATGAAATAATATTTTTTAAATGTGAGTTCTTGTCTCCATGCTCCCAGTGTTTTTCCCCTTTGTCCTTTATTCCTTCTTCATCACCCCTGTTCCTCCAGCCCTCAGAAAATCACTGGCTGGATCAGAGTTGCATCTCCACGTTTATTTACGTGGTGGGATGGGTGTGGAACAGTCAAACAGCTCAGACAGTAGCACGTGCCATACATCTGCCTAGCAAAGTCTGCCAACAAACTGAAAACTCTGCCTGTCTGAAAAGAGCCTGCAATTGCTACCTGTTTGCTTAGGCTCTGATCATCCCAGGACTTACTGTACCTTCAGACATCGGTGATCCCGAGCTCTGAGTTGTAGGAAAAAGATTGTCGTGATAAGCCAAGGAAAAAAGAAAGAAAATTATCTGGCTGTCCCTACCTGACGGCACCCAGAGGAGATTTGCTGAGCGTTTGCTAAGCTATGCCTGGCAAGGAGACATTTGGCACTTAAACCTGGGCACTCCGGCTGCCCAGCAGAGCCTGACGGGTGACCGGCTGAGAGTCACGGTCAGGTTCCTCTGGCGTGCGGTTAAAAGCCCTCTTGCCAAATTAAAGCCAAAATAACACATAGGCATATGTGTTACTGCCTTACAACACAGTAAGGCATAGAGATGGAGAGGCAGGGGTGTTTGTCATTCCTCGTGCCCTCGTCCATTCCTCTCGTGGGTCACAGCTGACTGCAGAGGTTTGAGCACGGGGCACTGCAGGGTTGTCTTGTTTCAGAAACACTGCGACAGGCAGAAGGCAAACCTGAGGATCCGCTTCAAGCCCTCGCTCTTCCAGCACGTGGGAACCCACTCCTCCTTGGCTGGGAAGATACAGAAGCTGAAGGTGGGTACCAGCTGCCTGCCCAAGCTGCAGGCAGCCTTTCTGCCAGGCCTGGCCTGCAGGCACCTGGGAACTGGCTGATTTTGGGGTGGGGACATCAGTGATAGCAACTGGTGGGATGGTGGCAGCTGGATTTTTGTGCAGGTTGTGTTTTATTCTGAATTACAGTGATCTTATGTAGCTCCTACTTCTCAGCATGGCAGTGACATGTACCAAGAGTTGCTGCAGGCTTTTAAGCCTTGGTACTGGTCCTGGCCACCCATTCTGAGTGCTGAACCATGGTCTGGGCAAGTGATTTCGAATCATCGAAAAACCCTGGAGAGATGACTCCTGGGTTGGTCTGACTTCCTTCCCACCCCGCTCCTTATTCCTGGGATTTGCTGATAGCAAACTAGAGCTTGCTGCGTAAGAGCTTAAATTGTGTGTATTCAAACATCAACAAAATCCAGCTTCCCACAGCTGTATGTGCAGGACCCATAGACACGCGTCCATGGGCGGTGCTTAGTCCTGTGTCTGTCCAATCCCCAGGTAAATGGATGGTGTAATGCAGTTTGTGTCGCAGCGCAGTGCCCGTCAGGCTGTGTAATCCAGTCATTTTATGCTATCGTCAGCCTCCCAGCCACCTTCTCCTCAGGTGTAAGGACTGTTTGCAGAACTCATGGGGCAGGGACGTGCGTTCGGGCACACTTGGACAATGAAAGGCTCTTCGGTGCCAGATCAGAGTGCAGAGCAGTGGTGCTTCTCTGTGCTGCCTCCCCTGAAGTTATGTCCTCCTGGGATCCAGCCACACATTGTCCTGTCTGGTGCCTTCCCTACATCACTTCCATCCCTCATCCTTCTGCACTGTGCAAATCAAGAGCTTTGAATTTGTGGTGCCTTGGTGCTGAGACCCCTGTTCCTCATGGGCAAGAGCAGCTCATGACCCTTTTCTGCCCTTTTGCTTTCCGCCCACCAAGGACAAGGACTTCGGCAAGCAGGCCCTGCGGAAAGAGCACGTCAACCCTCCCGCGGAGGTGAGCACCAGCCTGAAAACCTACCAGCACTTCACCTTGGAGAAGGCTTACCTGCGGGAGGACTTCTTCTGGGCCTTCACTCCCACTGCTGGAGACTTCATCAGATTCAGATTCTTCAAACCGCTCCGCATCGAAAGGCTAGTGCCTGGGGAGGGGCTGGCAGGGGAGGACGTGGGGACAGCCTGGAGCATGTGGAGACACTTTCTGTTTGATCTTCTGGCTCTTGGTGAATTTGCTGCCTGTCTCCTGCTTGGCTGCCCAGGAGGAAGGAGCAGTGCTCTTCCAGGGGGATGATAACTTGACCATTTTTTGGTGGGGCCACGTTTGCCAGAGCCCTTTGCTTTCCTGTGCTTGTGAGCAATCCATACTTCAGCTAATGTGGCGCAGAAGGGCTCCTTCCAAACCACGTGCCTGTCAGCTTTTTGGGAAGGTGCCTGTTAGATTGAGCTGTTTGGTGGTTCAGCTGGGGTGAAAGCCGTCATGTACCCCCTCAACTCAGTGTGGGCTTCCGTGGCTTTGGTCTCTGTCACAGGTTCTTCTTCCGCAGCGGGAACATCGAGCACCCAGAAGACAAACTCTTCAATACAACTGTGGAGGTTTTGCCGTTTGACGTAAGTGTTTTATGGAGAATTATGATGGGGGTGGAGTGGGAAGCAAAAGAGGTTTGAGAGAAGGGAACTGTTTAAAGCCGTCAGGAAAATCTTTACAAGAATCAAGTGCCTTTGCGAGGTGCTGGCTGGGAGCCAGGGGGTCACGCCTGGTGCGGTACCACCTGGGGAGCGGGGATGCTGTGCTGAGCAGTCGCGATAGGAGCCATCCGTGCCTGCAGAGGGGATGCTGAGATGGATGGGGCAGCTGCAGAGGAGGGGATGGAGCCAGGATGGTGCAGTGGGAGCAGCAGCATGAGGGCAGCAAATGTCCTCTTGTTTTGGGGCATGAGGCTTGGGATACCAGGCAGGGGATGAGGTGCCAAGGGCTGCTGGTGGGGGCAGCTCCAAGGCTGCTGCTGTTGCGTCGGGCTTTTGGTGGCTCTTGCCTTTGAGCCTTTCACAAAGCTCCTTTCTTCCCCACAGAGCCTGCAGGCAGATAAGGAAGCCTTGCAGGAAGGAAGAGGCCCAGTTGTCAAATACCGCAGGACGCCGGATGGCTACATCCAGATAGGTACAGCAGGGCGCGGGGTGGTAAACTGTCCGCTGGGTTTGATAACATGGCCCTTATCTTCACCTTCAAGTGAATTGAGACCCTTAGTGCTGTTTGCTTGGCAAAGAGTCATTTCTGCTTGCCAGGAACCAGATTGGAACAGGATTTAATTGTCACTGTCTCCGCTCCTCCACTGCCCTCCTTCCCCTCTTAGTAACTGTCCTCTTTGGGTAGTTTTCAGGCCGACATTTCTGCCTGTCTCTTCTCAGAGCTGGGACCAAATTATTCAGATTATCCATTTGCCTAACCTGGCATTGAAACCCTCCACTGCGGGTGATTTCACGCTCTCCCTCCACAGCCTGTCTCGTACACACGCCCCTTGCAGCTTGGACTTTGCCTCCTGCCACCTGAGCTTGTTTTAGTGCTTGTCCTGCCCTTGGACAAGACAAGTGATTGCAGCCTACAGGGACCCGCTGGTGCATGGTAAAGCCCTGGTTTCCCTGCTAAGACTTCTTTTTTTTTTTAAATAGACAAATAAAAGAAAAATTCCCTGGCATGCCTAGCTTTTTGCCATTTCAGCATTCCTTGGCATGCTGTCTGTTTTCTCCCAGTTGCATTTTCAAAAAGAAAAAAAAATCACACCCAAAAATGGAACCTCGCAACAGACTGAGACCTTGCAAGCACTACGGCTATAAGACTTGCCTCCATGGCGTGGATCCTGAACCGACATTTGTCTCTTACAGGACAGTGCTGCTGCCAGGCCACTCGGCCCCCTTTTTGCCCAGCAGTGTTGTGTAGCCAAATACTCCCCATTTTGTTTTATTTAGCTGAATTTTTGTTCCCCTAAGTGTTGCATTTCGCACTGTATTGATGCCCATGCTGCTGTTTTTCAGCTCATCTCATGTCGGGGAGCTGTGGGCAGGCGGCTGCCATGGCTGCTCGTGGTTCCCTCAGCGGGGCTGGCTGCCTGGGGACCGTCCCCGCATCACCCGTGTGCTCTCCCCACCAGGCTCCTTCTCCAAAGGCGTTGCAGAGGGCGAGGTGGACCCGTCTTTCGGGCCGCTGGAGGCCATCAGGCTGTCCATCCAGACCGACTCCCCAGTGTGGATCATCTTGAGCGAGGTAAGCAGGGCTTCGTTAGCTGCCCGGGCCCGGGGCTCCGCGCTACCTCCCCTGCGTCCCTCTCATCCCAGCCCTCTCTCCTTTCAGATTTTTATCAAAAAAGCAGAGTGACACGGAAGGGTGGACACACGTGCGGATCCCCGGTCCTGCTCCCTCCCCTCCCGCTCCCTCCTCCCCGCGGCGCCTCGCCCGGGCACAAGGACAGCCATGCCGGCGAGGCGCCGGCCCGGCTGCCGGGAGACGGCACACGCCGACAGGCCTCGGCAAACGGGCTGCCGGGCCGGCAGCACCGTCCCCAGCCGGTACTGCGGGGCCAGGACGTCGTCTTCTCCAGAAGAAGAGCATAAAGCAAAAACCAATATCCCGTGCAGAGGGCTGGTTTGCTCCCCGCGGCAAGGCCCGGGCGCTCCCTCAGCCCCTCACGGGTCGCACCGATGCAGGGGACAGTTTGGGGTCGGGATGAGCTTTAGTAAATGTGGGGACTAAAAGCACCTTCAGCCCAGGACAGGGAATTGCTGGCTGTATTTGCGGACAGAGAGGGACTTGGTCGCATTGGGTCCTGCCGGCTGACCCCGCAGGCGCGCTGGGATGGAGACGGCCAGAGACCGAGGTCTGCCTTGCCTTTGCCCAGGCAATGGTCTTGGCCACAGCTGAGGATTAAACGAGGGTGAAGACTGACCCTCCTTTGGCAAAGGAGGAACGAATCCGAAGGGGTTGGAGCTACGAGTATGGCAGGGAAAACAAAAAAATAAAACACGCCACACTGTGCCTGCCAGCATTGAACACAGCCCCTTAACTCACGGTGAAGTCTCCAGTGTCTTCATGCCTTGAGATTGAGTGCAGAAACCATCTTTTTAAATAACTATTTGAGTTATTGATTGGTGTGAATTTGGGGTGGGGGGATGGGGGGAAAACAAAGCAGAAGTAGCCCAGTTCAAAAATAGCCGGGATTAGTGTAAATCCCAACATCTCTTCAGCTATACACTGGAATGCATTATACTACTTTAATGTGCTGTATTTTTTATTATTGGATACATTTGATTTTTCAAGTACATCTATATATATATAAATATACAAAATAATGTGCACTGTAATAAAAGCTAAATTTAAACCTTTGGCGCAGTGGTGAGAGTCACTCGCAGCAGGGAGACACGTGCTCTGGCTCTGCCCACCGGTTCCCCACCCCAGGACAGTGGGTGTCCCTGGGGGCCAGGCCCAGCTGGAGCCCCTACACCCCAAATGGAGTCATTCCTCAGCACTCACCAGCACCCAGTACTCCCAAAGCACTGCTCATGCTGGGGAAAGCACTTAGAGCAACTCAGTGGGAGACTGGTATTTTTTCTCCAGCATCACTGGAGCCTTCATCAGCTTTCCAAAAAAAGAAAGGCAGGTCAGCTCTTTCCTTGGCAGGGAGCAAGGAAGGTGCTTGTACCTGAGGGTACACTTGTGGAACAGTTATCTTTCTTTGAAAATATATCACTTTTTTTATTCCCACATACAACTTAGCAAGGAGCTGCCTGGGTGATGCCTGCTTTAGTTACCTGCAAACCCTGAGTTTGCAGCAGAGGTTGAAATCTAGAGAGAGGACAAAGTCCTACTGGTGGGTTGGTGACGAGTGACATCAGGGGCCAGTCAAGATCATTCCAATCAAAGCCCAACACAGACAGTAGCATTTGGACTAGAGTCAGGCTTTCTCCCCAAAGTTTGGATAAGGTTTTAGACAAGTTTACCCACCCTTTCAAGTTAGTTTCAGTTGCAGCTGCTTTTCCCACACAACCCATTCCCCTAACCTTTGGGTGTTCTCACCTCCAGTCCCCAAGCACCTTTGACAATCACAGGTGATTTCTGAGAAAAGGAATTTATTTGTTGTATATCCATGGTGTGATCCTTCAACATAGATCATTACAGCAGTAAGGAGTGACAACAGCGTATGGGTCGACCGGTGCTCCTCAAGGCAGAGCCAAAGGCGTTGGAGGTGTTAGAGCAGACAATGCTACAAAACCTGGCTGTGAAGCCCAGCGGCAGGGGTAAGGCTGGGCAGCACGTGCCTTCTGCAAGGGACATTATTTCTGAAGAGGGGAGCTTTGCAAGCAGAGGAGTGCCAGCATCCACCTCCCGTCAAAGGTAAGCTGGGGAGATGCTCGGTCTCTGACCATACCTCACGCCGAGGGCGAAGAGGGGGTTTTGGGAGAGTGGCTTGGCCCCACTCACCAGGTGCTGAGCAGCTGGAGGGGCCGCGCCAGCGCTGCCATCCACGCGGAGCGGGGCAGCAGGAAGTGTGCCAGGAGCCCGGCCACCGCCAGCGCCAGCAGCAGCCAGAGCAGCCGGGCGCTGGCGTACAGCGGCCCCAACCTGTGTGGGGAGAAAAGACCGTTGGACACCGCCAGCTGACCTCGGGCATGACGCGTGCTGGCGGGGGTTGGTGGCCCCCAGGCTCCTTCAAGACTGAGCCAGGGCAGCGGTGGCGTGGCCACGAGCGCTTGGGGCAGGCGGAGCGGAGAAGGAGGCGACGAAACCTGCCTTCAGTCCCACACGCGGGAAGGAAACCTGCCCCGGGGGCCACATCCTGCACCAGCCTCCCTGGGTTGGTTTGGGGTGCCCGCAGCCCCAGCCGGGTACTAACCGTCCTTGCGCAGCCAGCGCGTATCCCTGGAAGTACTTGAGGCGGGTGTAGAGGTACAGCAGCCCACACGCCGCGGCCACACCTGCGGAGGAGAGGGCAGCCGAGTCCTGATGGGGCGGGGGGTCCCCAGGTGCTGCCGGAGCTCTGTCACCCATGCCCCCCCCCCCCCCCCCCCCCCCCCCCCCCCCTCAATGGGGGCACAGCCATGAGAACCAGACACAGAGGGACTTGGCTTTAAAATGCTGTGGGAGTTTAAATGGGTTTTCTTCCTTCCCTTTTTGTGAAGGATGAACCTCTCTACCCCTGAAGTTTCCCTGGACTTGGGCTTGCAATGCTCCCTGCCATGGCCCTTCCTTGCACCTTCCCGGCGGCAGCAGCCAACTCCCCTAAACCTGCTTGGTAGGGGCTGGATGGTGGGTGACTAAGGGTTTGGGTTATGGCTTCTCATTCTGACCTAGCCATTTGAGTATCGTCTTGCAGCTCAGCTTCAGCTTGCAGCTTCCCCGGCGCAGCGGGAAGCAGCAGTCTCGGAAGCAGAGAGCCACGCTGCCCCGGCCACCACGCGCCAGCCTGACCTTGACCGAGGGAAGCAGCGTGCGGGGTCGGCTGGGCACTGGTGGAGGAGCGCGGGCTGCCGCTGCTATCAAACCTCTCCTCCTGGCCAGAGACCAGCGTGGCTGCCACCAGCAGCTTCATGCAGGCTGGAGTTGGGGTGCTCCTCGGTCCATCTGGCCAAAGACGAACGTTGCTTTTCCCCAAGTAACAGTCTCACAAGTACAGAGAGGACGTACTTGAGTTGCAACGGGATTTAAATTGAGATTTTTTTTGGCTTAGAATAGAATATTTCAGTTGGAAGGAACCTACAACAATCATCTTGTCCAACTGCCTGAGCAATTCAGGGCTGACCATGTGGTGCATGTGGTTTGGGTTGGGGTTCCCCCCGCACCCCTCTTACCTTGATGGAAGAAGATGCCAGCAACCCAGAGGAGTGAGACGAAGATCGGGAAGTACTCTGAGCAATTCGCCCTGGTGAGAACCAGAGAGGAGAGTTAAAACCGACCAGAGATGAGAGTTAAAACCGCATCCTCGTAGGTCAGTCAGAGACCGGTTAACCGAGGCCAGAGAGGTGAGCTGGAAACGCACATTGGAGCAAACTGAAAGCGCCGATAAGAGACATTGCTGTGCTGTGCTGGAGAGAAAGGGCCTTTTCTGTGACCAAGGACACCCAGTATCTGTATTTTAGAGAAGAAAAGCACCCAAACAAAGCACAGCCTTCACCTCACCCGCATTCATGTGGACCCTGCAACAACGAGCCATGGCCACGATGGAGATTTATCTTTGCCGGACCCTCAGCAGGCTCCGTCCTCCGCCCGCACACAGTGCCTTCAGAGACATCCAGTGCAGCTGCGGTTCAGAAGCTGCAAGGGTAGAGGTTCCCTGACATCGTTTACGGAGCGTTCTCTTCCCCTTGGATGAGCACAGCTCAAATTTGGGTGTCACACAAGTTATGCTCCAAGAAGGAGCTTTCTCCCAGATGTAATCCAGCAGAAGGGAAGGTGATCAGATCTGCAGCCAGGTTTTCTTCCTTCCTTTTTCTTTTTCTTTTAGTGACAAAAATAGGGATTTTCTGCAAGAAAGGATGATGGGAGCTGTGCTATTAAAGATGATGGTTTTGTTTCTCGATTTCTCCTACATTTTACCATTCCCTAGGCAATTGAATCTTACTTTTGGCCAAAAATTTACCAAGCCTCAGGGAATGGAGCCAGATTGGGAGCTGGAAAAAGTCTGAAGAACCTTATGCTTCAAATGCAGTTCGAGCCTCAGCGAGGGGAGGCTGCCAGGTTTCCACGAGTGAGTAATAAATCAATAACTTTCTTACTTTCTTTTTTTTTTATTTTACTATATCAAAACAAATTATCCATTTGTTTTCTTTCTCACAGGGAAAAGAATAAAGGGAGGAAAAAGCCCACAATGAAGAAATACCTTCTCAAACTCAAGTTCCCTGAGGTCTGCTCCTCTGCAGAACATAGCGGAGAGCTTCCCGATACGCCACAGCCCACAGCACGACTCGGTTAACGCACAGGCCAGTATTTAATTAAAAGCCTCATCAAGAGCTGCCCAGCCAGCCAGGGCTGATGCCTCCCATGCAGGCTGGCCTTCCACTGCATCGCAAAAGCACCGAAGCGGGGGTTTTTGTCAGTCCACAAATGTTTCCTGCAAGCTGGCAGGGAAATGCAGCTGCTTTTTTCAGGATTTAGTGCCATGCTCAAACTACCCTCCGAAGCAGCTCCGGCCAATTCCTTTCAGTCGCTTATGAAACAGCACGACTGAGATGAAAGACGGAATCTGGTGCTTGCTGGAAGCCAAAGGGATCTGTGAACGTTTCCAGTTTAGCTCCAGCATTGCGCTCTCCATAGGAACAGAGGAAAAAGCAACAGCCCTCGGGATGGGCCCGCAATGCCGACTTTCACAGTAAAACGGCTTAAAAAAAGAAAAAAATTAAAATGTCCTCATAGCTGGTTCTGCCAGCAAAGCCCTTTGCTTCAATTCAACAGCAAAATCTTACAAGCAAATATTAGGTTATTAATATAGCTTCAGCTACTCTTACAGTTTGGAGCCAGCATTACTATTAAACTTAATGATTATAATGCTTTAGTGCTCAGCACCTCTTCCATACAGCCACTAATTTGTAATTTGGCTGCCTGTCACGGTGCCAGAAGGAGGATTATCATGGATGGACAGAAACACCCAGCCAAAGTGCTCCAAATCAAAACTCAGACTTCTGCACGCAAAGCATTAAAAAAAAAAAATTCTAGTATCAGAAGCAATAAGTGAAAAGGTGACTTGAGGGTGACTTCAGCCTTCCCTGGTAGTGACATTTGACTTGAATCGTATCCGGATGGAGTTACCAGAAAAAAGTCAAAATCTTACTGAGCTCTGAAGATCCGCTCAAATTCAGGGTGACCTGTTGTCTCGGGAGGGGAGATCTTGTACTTCCGTCGGGCATAGATCACCTGCAGTGCAAAATAGGCTAAAAAGAGAACATCACAGGAAGGGTAACAGTCCAGCAGCATTTTATTTAGCCAAGCTTTATCTAGCTTAGAATCAAGCAAGCGGTTAGAGGAAAAGAGATGATATTGTCTAGATCCATAGTCCAGGGCTGTTCACACACGACCTGGAATAAATGTGCCTTTTATTTCAGGCTCGGTACTTTGAATTCAGATTTGGTTATCCTAGCAGAGCACGTGTACCGCGGAGCTGACGTGCTGGCTGGTGCTTTGCATAGTCTCACGCCCAGCGTGCAGCAGCAGAGCCCGTGGTGCTGCTCCTCGACAGATCAAACCCGCCCAGGAAGGCCAGCAACGCACACGGAAACCTTGCAGAGTCCACATCCCACCACAGAATTATGATTTTTTTTTTTTTTCTTCAATCTTGCACTCTGTATTCGGAGTATCAGTACCCCCTCAGCCAGTCTGATGGGAATAACGTTTAACACCTCCCGCTACACCCAGCGGGCGCAAAGCTTTTGTACAAGGGTGGCACCGCGTCACCGAGCGGCATCCGAACTGCGAAGCACAAGCCAGTTAGAGACGCCTGTAACCGAGGCACGGCAAGGAAACGGGGAAGGGGGTGATTATTTCTTCCGCTTCGTTCCTGCGGGGTAGCCCCAAGGCTTGAGCAGCTCAAGGAGCAGACGCGCTGCCAGCGGCTGCCTGGGCCAAGTCCGGACCCAGGAACTAACTCTGTGTCTGCTACATCGCTCCCTTGAACATTTGTAAGGGACACGGAAAGTCACTTCTTAACGGTGAAAACTTGTTAACATGAAGGTTCGGGCTGTTTCACTATTTGAGGAAAGTTCTTACTCCCACAGGTGATTGCTGATGTTGCAAGGATTTATCTTTTAGGTGCACTACTGTGCTGTTGCCTTTATGGAAAAAGAAGATTTTTTTTCATATAAAAGACTACATTATAAAAACAATTACTTCGGTGGCTGCGGCAGCCTGCTGCTAAGTGAGTCACTTGGATTAGCAAGGTTTTAATGTAGCAACATTTCCAGAATGTTGAACAGAGAGACAAGGAGCCAGGCTGCAAGGACTGCCTTGTGGACTGTCTTACTCTAACAAAGAAGATAAAAGCAGAACAGCGGGAGAGAGAAGGAAAGGAGGGACAGATGTTGCAAGATTAAAGACAAGACAGATCTATGCATGCCTGCAGAAAAGCATTAGAACATATATAGAAGAAAAGGGAATTAGAAATGTAAATAATCTGATTCTGTGTGACCTGTGTGTTACACAACATGTTATCCACTTAAACACACAGACATTCATTTAAGAAAACATCCGCGTGTTCTAGTGTCTTAACCACCGCGTGCAGTGACCCACTTCTAAACAAGAGGTGCTGGGGGGGAAAGATGGGGAGGACCAGGTTTGCCCTTCCCCGCCCGAAGCACCCCGATTACGGTCGAGGGTGAGGATACCGTCCTGCCTGCGAGATGCGGCGGGACGCAGGAGCATCCCCTCTGGGAAGGCGGCTGGGTCTGCAGCAACGCACACCCGGCGACGCAGCGGCGGCTGGCAGAGCCCGCGGAAAAAGATGACGGCAGCGTGACCCGTCCCGTTACCTTCACGTCAGATAAACACATCTCTCCTACGCAACTGCCCTGGCTTTGGCTGGGCTAGAGTTAATTTTCTTCCCAATAGCTGCTGTTGTGCTGTGTTCTGGATTTAGGATGAGAATAATGTTGGTAACACACTGATGTTTTTAGTTGCTGCTGAGCGGCCAAGGGCTTTCCATCGTCCCGTGCGCTGGGCTGCCAGCGAGGGGACTGGGGGTGCACGGGGAGCTGGGAGGGGGCACAGCCAGGACAGCTGACCCAAAGGGGCCCAAGGGATATGCCGCACCATATGACGTCACACTCTGTATATAAACCGGGGGAATGGGCCGGGGAGGCACCGCGGCTCGGGAACTAACCGGGCATCGGTCAGCGGGTGTCGAGCAGTTGTGCTGTGCATCGCTTGTTTTGTATATTCGTTCATCATTACTATAATTGTTTTTATTTTCCTGTCCCATGAAACTGTCTTTATCTCAACCCAGGATTTCTACCTTTCCCCCCCCCAATTCTCTCCCCCGTCCCACTGGCATTCGCAGGGGGAGCGAACGGCTGTGTGGTTCTTTCAGCTACCTGCTGGGTTAACCCACAACAGCAACTATTTAATGCTCTGAGAGTCTCATCCCAGCCACCTCTCAACAAATGGACTGAGCTAAGGCTACTGCATAGTGTCTTCATCCCATCTGCACCCTTCCTAACGTAGCATCCTTGTGACTGATGGACATGGTAAGAATAATTTCAGACCCAACCTCTCCATCAACTCTATGCTTAACATCTTGCTTGTATACCGGGGCGAATATTCAGACAAGTCCTTCAACAGACCCCTTACGCTTAGGGATGGATAACGTATGAAACAACCACGCAAGAGCAGCGAGAGCCTTTTGGAGGGTGGCTAGCTGTCCTCCAAACCGGGTGTACGGGTGAAGCGTTGAGGATGAAGAATCACCCTCCAAATGCCATTTGCAGAATGAGGTGTTGGAAAAAACCACACTGCATAAGCCTTCTCAGCATGGACTTCTAGGGAAAAAAGATCAATCTACTCCACAGAGCCTTTAAAACTATTTTTTTTTTTTGTGATTCATGTCTCAAGGTTGAATTCCTCTGTGGATTCCCACATGGCTCACAGGGGCTGAGCTCTCTCTGCACTTTATTCCTTGGTAAAAGTACCAGCCAAACCTTCATTCTCTATTTGATTATGTCCACAAATTTGTCAAACCAAATCATAGCCAATATCTGCCACATTTGAGTGAACCTGGCCAACCAGCTCTGTGGGGACCGACAGACAGCGGCACTGCATAGGCTTTATTTCCTTTGAAGCCATAAAAAAAAGGGAATGGGGAAGAAACAAAACTAAAAAAACCCCAAACAACTGTGGTAGCATTGTTCTGCCCTCAGGTACAGCCTTCAACACAGGGCAGGGGCACATGCCTACAGAGCACTAAGCTCAGAGCTTTGCTAAACTGAGCATAACTAAATTAGAAAGGGGAAAGTTACTCAAAAGAATGTGGAAGCTGTGGGCTCCCAGAAAATTAAGAAAATAAAAATAAAAATCAACTACCCCTGTACTAAGGTCAGCCATTAAATTATGTCTCCTACATCAGGATGCGATGGAAGAGTATTTGTACGTATAGCGCACGTCGGTGTTTCAGTGCTCTGCCTCAGAATGAAGCTCAGATCCGTAACTCACGTACAGAACGTCCTTTCAAAACGTGCAAGAAAAGCTACTGCGCAGCTCTGAAGCAAAGTGACATTAACAGATATTTCTTACTAGTAGAGCGAAAGGAAATGTAGTATTTTGTAATTGCTCCTTGGCTTCCCATGCAGAGACCATAAAACGCAACTATTTGTCCGATCTAACGTAGATAAGAGGGTGCCAATGCTTGCTATTTATCTGCTGGCTTCACACCGATGTATAGTTTGCATAGCATGAAATTAAAACGCCTAAGGGTGCAACCTTTAAAAAACACTTGGAAGTTCTCATAAAGCAGTAATATTTGAGACAAATCTGCTATCTAGGGATTTGCTACTGAGGGTTTCCAAAGGGAAAGGGCTTAGCGACATTTCCATAACTCAGTTTCAAGTTTTCCTCACGTCTCTCTTCATGCATTAAATGCTCCCTCCCTCCCCACTTAGCTTAATAATAAAAAATGTGCAAGACAAAAGTATCTTCCATTTGTAGCTGCTGATAGTTCTTTGTAAATTGTTTGAGGGAAACTACTGATAATTCAGAAATCTTTAACTCTATTATTCAAGTAGCATATCTGTGTTTCAAATAACGCTTATATTAAGAGATTTATCATCTGATGGCTGAAGGTACCTCAGGCTGCTCAGAGATTCACAGCCATTTGTAAGCAAAGAGGTGCGATAGCTCCACAGTGAATTAATTCAGTAACAAAACACCCCCACAAACAAACCTTCTCTCATAGAAATGTGAAGGTTTTAATAAAACGGGGGCTCCGTCCCCACCCCAGGCAGGGGCAGCGTCCCCTTCCGTGACCCTCCTGAAGCCCAAGGGGGAGAAGCCTTTGCCCAAAGGACCCACAACAAAACACACGAGGTGGAGCTTGGCAACACTGCTTCTTTCTAAATGGTCTAAACCAAACACATCTATTTAAATTACGCGAAGTTGCCGAGTTTCTCTGAAGATGTCTGCATCTATTTCTGACCCAGAAGGGCTTGCAGCATTAGTTTCCAAATTACTGTCTGCGTGCTGTCAACTCATCTTGCCATCCGCTCCACGCAGCTAAGCTATATGAATTGAACACGTAGCGATACCAGTCACAGAAATACATGTGTACACCGCACTCTTTTCTATATACATACGATGTACTTCTATATACTGATCTCTTCATCAGCATATTTATTAACCTGCCTTTGTTTTGGCTATCGCCAGCCACTAACTTACAAATTACCTGCCAAAATTCAATCACAGCAAATATTTTAAAGACATTCTATTGTTGAAATTGTTTTAAGTTTAAAAGTAAAACTTATATTTCATACCCTTCTAGGATGCTGGCTTTGAGGCTTGCGCATCGTTTTAGTCCCTATTAAAGAACGAACGTGCTCAGGCACGACACTTCCACCATAAATGGCCAAACCTTTGTGTCATCTTACCACGTTGGAAAACAGCAACTTTCATTCCACAAGAGACTCCAAGCAAAATACAGGAACCAAGTTCCACAAAGTTTCATATAATCAGCTTAATGCTACCTAGCATTATATAAAGGACATTTACCTTGCTCCAGGACTCCCAGAACTGTGACAGTGGCCAGCAGGTCTACCTGATTTCTCATGTTGCTGGCTGTGGACCAAAACCCTTTCCAGGTGCGATGAGTACAGCTGCTCTCCGCTCCCCTCTCCCACCACTGCCCTACAACACCGCCTTCTCGCCGCTCTGCAGCGACACGCGCTTCCTCCACCACACATTAACTCTCCCCGCGCTGCGCCGTTTTCCAAAGCAGCCAGCCATCAGAAAGTGGCTACTCGAGTGCCTTCTGCTGAACTGCCCAGCAGCGCAAGTTTTGCAGGTGCAAACTGTGAAATCCCTGCGATTATATTTACAGGTTTTTGTACCATGATTGAATTACATATTGCTGGCAACCGAAAGATGATGGGAATTCTTCCAGCCCTTTTATTGCTACTTTTCATCAGCTCTAAAGCATCTAAATTATGTGCGAGGTTGTAAAAATTATTAACAAGCATTTACAAAGTAATGACTTGACCTTCTGCTCTTATTCCAAGTAGTGGAGTTGACCTCATGAAATATTTTCTGGACTTCATCTGGAATAACTTAATTCTGTTACTGGATTCTGAATTTTTAAAGAACATTCAGTTATTTTATCCTATTAATTAATACTGTAAGTTTACCAAATAGGAGTATGGTCCTTCTCTAGCACTCAGTCACTTTTTGTAGTTTTCTGGTGTTTTTAAAATTGTGTAGTACAAACCTTTTCCTGGCTAACGTACAAAATAAACGTTCTCAATTCAGAACGGATGGCAGCATAGGATGTAGAAACGCAGGCACCCTCAGAAATGTTTTACTGACATCAGAATTATAACTGTGAAATGTAAAGTTTGAAAAACAGCAGTATTTTAGCCCCAAATAACTTTTCTCCCCAGTCCACAAAAGCAAAATATGCATCAGTTCAAAACGTTATAAAGTTGCTCCACAACGCAGGATATGGAGAAGAGACTACTCACTTTAAAGATTTTAAAACCAAAAAGCAGGGAAAAAAGGTATCATTCTGCTCATATCATTATCAGCTAAGGTTTTCCCTTAATTTTGATGAAGAGAGGGGGCAGGATATGGTTGAGCTATGGCATTTCTCTCCGCACAATCACACACAAAACCTCAATACAGAATTTGTGCACACCACCAACATGAAGTGACCAGACCTACGGTCTCTCTCAACTGGGACACAGCAAGTTCATCCTTCTGGTTTAGATCTTTGTCATCCCAAAGCCCCATCGTGACAGCTTATGGAACACTTAATTCAAACACACAATTGTACGTTTTTTGTAAAACCTGCATGTAGAATAGCAAAACCGCTCCCCTTCTCTGCAAAACACTCATATGACATGACTTTCAACCCTCCAGGCTGCTGGCAGACCCAGATTGAAATAGAAATAAAACAATTAACCTTAAAAGAACCTATTGGTGACCCAAGATTTCATCTGGGGTGTCTAGCATAAAAGTCAGAGGGGAAATGTCATCAGGAGTCTACTTCTGCTTACACCATTTCAACAAGCAATTCAGGCTTTAGAAAACACTTCCATTATAGACTTGTATCAGCCTCAGGAAAAACACTAACATCAAGGAAAAAAAAAAATCGGTTTCTGAGCAGAAGTTGATGACAAGCTGCCACCAACTCCTTAAAATCGTCACTTCAACAGGGGACAGTTTGGGAAATTTCTGTTTTACTCAATATTAAATACAATGAAGCACTTTGAATGGGACAATAAAGCAAAAGTTAAAGTAACAACTTCACAGTTCCCCACAGGCTAGAGGCAGCTCATCCTGGCGTCATTATTTATTAGTACATTTAGTTCTTTATAAGCTTCTGAAGTTACAGGTCCCCTGCTCCCCCCCAAACACCACTCAAAACCTTGTAGAGTAGGAATACATTCAAATATACTCAGATAAGTCAGGATGCACTTTGTGAGAAAATCTGAAGGCTCTGAGGTGGGGCCTTAAACACAATAGCTATATAATAAGACACCAACCTCAATGCTTGGAGAATGATCCTTCAGTGTTTGAAGACGATTAAATTCTTATTACATGGGGCGACGCTTGAAATTACAGTAACATGTAAAATAAATACAGCCTTAGCAAGAAATGCAAACACTTTGCAAATTCTTCTTTATCACTACTGCTAAATCTGTGGTTGGAGAGATCTGAGATGTTAGGTTAGAAGTTAAGACTAGATACCATCAGTTAAAAGGTGCACTTCACAAACAGGAAATACTACATAAATAACCAAATTCTTGGGTCTGCTGCAAATGGCATGATTCGCTAAGAGAACTGTGTTGAAATGTTTGATTCAGAGTAATTCATCAAGTAATAACTTGTTAACAAGAACATACTAACATCCAAACACACACCACTAAAGCTAGGCTCCTCTGGGCGCTGATGGAGCCACGGACCATCGCTTTACTTCTCTTCTATCCAAAGTACACGTAGGTGTCCATCTTAAGAGGCTCAACAATCCAGCAGGGTCTGAAACACCTATTTGGCCATTATTTTCACAACTTCTTCAACCCACCAGCTCTATGCAGTGGCTTAGGGACCTTACCAGCTTTAAGCCAAAACCTTCACGCAACTTGCTGCCAATATTTTGTTCCTTGCGCAGAAACATTAACTCCTGCTTGCGGTACACGTTCCTCATTTCTCAGCTTGGTTTTTTTGTGCAATCTGCCCATGTCAAATGTACAAAATCTTTGCCTTTTTGCAAGTCTCAGGGAAACTTATTTGAACCTCTAAGGCCTGTTATTTTGAGGGAATCTGACCGTATTTTTGGAACTCTACATTTTTGCACATATTAGGCCTTGAGTAGTTGTTAACATCTTTTTCACTAGTAACAACAACCTCCGCAGTCCTATTTCCTCACTTAAGGCCTTAAAACCGCATTAAAAAAAAAGTCCAGAAGCAGTGGGTGTAGCATAAAGCCTTGTTTTCAAAGTAAAGTGTTCTAAGGGCTTGCTTAAATGAACGTTCTGAAACCATAAGAATTGGTAAGAGGCAGAAGAAGAACTTGAGCCTTAGCAACAGGCTGACCGACACCATGTGTTGGGATGAAGGGAACCATCTCACTAGGAACACAAATGTTGAACTCCACTCAGGTCACACAAACGTATAAAGTCACACCATGTATGTTTAATACACTAGCAAAATATTTATTTTATAATGATAAAACAGAAGTGAAGGATTTCTTTTTGGTGTGCACCAGTAATTGTAGTAAAAGAATAAGGGGATTAATGGACTCTTTATACATTTCAATGACAAAAATTCATAAAGGTTAGCATCAAATTCAACTGTTCTCCATTTACAAGCATAAAACTTACCATAATACCCCCCCAAACACATATATAAAGAATTATAGTTTTAAAATCTATAAAAAGTAAAAAATATACAGTCAGAAGATCTAACTCTTATTCAAATCTTTAATATAAAATTGTAAACATTTATTTACACAAAGGAAATGTGTATAACAAAATTTTGAGCACCCTTTTCAATTGAATCGTGGTTTTTGGAAGGCAGTGGATGTTGCACAGTGACACTCTCACCTTTCCTACCCAACCAAAACCGCAGTTTATAAATAAAGCCATGGGCGGCTGGCTAGGTACAGTTCAGGGGAGATACATTTTATTGCTCTGAAGCTGCAGCAAATGGAAAGCCCAAGTGCATATATAGACAGCTACATGTTAAAGGGCATAAACGCAAAGCCCAGCCCTACCCATGCACCTATGTACATCTAAACCATGTTTTCATTTCCATTGAACTGTTTCAGCTTTGTTATGGTGATACCGTATTTCCAACAGTCTGATTGCATCATGTGGACAGGGACCAAATCCAGAAGCGAGGGCTGTTTTTTCTATCAGGTTAAACGCTGTTTGGATCCTGTTCACGTATGAAGACCAATGGGCATTATAAGCCAGTTTGCCTAGAATCACACTTAATTTTACTTCAACAGTACCACAAAAAGGCCCTGTCATCAAATCTAGATACCTTCCTGAACAAACCCTCTGGTCAAGCTGGGCAATATCCACCTTAGCTTCCAGAAACAGTGGAGGAAAGAGTACATCTGCATTTTCCTGGACATTTAGCTGGATTGCCTTTTTGGTAGTAATAATGCAAACAGCAGATGTTCTTTTCCTCCAATTAAGAAATCACAACTGGATGGATTGTGTTTTGACTTATTCAGAACAAAGTCTGTGTGCAAAATCTACTGGAAAACGTAGCAGATTTCACCACAACCTAAACAGGGAAGAAAGAAAAGCTGAATCCTACTACCCTGTTATTTCTCTCAAGTGTTTGTAAGGGGGAGGAAAAAAAAACTAGTGACACTAAAGGATGTCACTTGAAATTATGAGGTCCCAAGCACCCCCAACAGGAAGGGAAGGCACACTGGTGCAAAGTTAACCCTTAAAAACAAAAATACGGCAAACACTCCTTCCCCTGCCATTGCTAGTTTATATCTATATTCTTCTAATGACACTTACCTTGAACCAGTTTTTGGTTTAACTTAACAGTAAACCAAACTCACTAGATCTTTTCTTAGGTTGCCAGTATAAGAAAAGTTAGCATCAGTTATTTGCATCTCAACTACTTATTCTAGAAAATATCAGAAGTGTCAACAACCAAAGTCACTAACACCTTTGTCTTCCCATCCAAAGACAATCTTTACGTTATCTTTTCAAAAGCTCTACAAGGGATTAAGTCTGCTTCAGTGAAGATTTAGCCACTATTCAAGGGTGGGATCCACTGATCAATGCACATCTTTCACCAACAGTTCAACATGATACAGTATCAAATCTGTTCAACAGAGCGTAATTCATCCACACTGGGTAAGTGTGCCGGACAAACCATGTTCCATGCATATTTGGAAAGGGTTAAAATATTAGTGTTAAAAAGCAGTTTTTAAAAGTGCAAATTGTCTCATAAAGGAGCTGCAGATACAGTAAAATATTTTCCTTCTTTGAAATCAATGTTATCCTTCACTTCCCTTCACCCACTCTGGAAAAAAACCCTCTCTCACACATCTCTGCAGTGCAGAAAACTCCTGAAGAAGCCAGTCTGTGTTGAAGGAAATTGCTTTTAAATCACAACGCTGGGTTTGGTTAGAAAGTTTAAAGGAGTCTTCCAAAAAAGTGGATTCAGAAAGGGAAGAGGTATTCGTGCATTTAAAACAAAAGGTTTCAACTTTATTTTCATTTTAAAATAAAGGTTAAGGCAAGGTGGTTTGTTGGTGGATAAGGGATTTTTTTGGTAGAAAGTAAGGACTTTGGAACACTGACTGTTCCCAGTGTGGTTTTTGTCCTTTTTGGGACTGACCCCAACATATGGATAGGAGGTCTCCTTGGGCTGAGCTGAAGAACCAGCATCTGCTTCAAGGGATATTAAAGAAGTAAATCCACCAGTCTATAGAAAGATTATCAAACTCGTAACCCAGTATTAAAAAAAATAGTATTTAAAGGGGGAGACTTCCATACTGGAGCAACCCTGATACAAGTATTCTCCCAGGCTGCCTGTGCTATTATTGCTGATAAGGACTTCCCACCTCTCAGCCAAATTGTTTCTTCCTCATTTTTATCCTGAAGTGACAAAGTCTTGTGCTCATTGCATCACTGCTAACTTTGGGGAATGAACTGATCTCAAAAGTGTTTTACTTTTTACAACAAAGAAAACTAGATGAGCTGTCATGAAGCAAAGCCTTCATTTAAATACAACTACCTTTGGAAATAAGTTATGAAGAAACAGGTGCAAAGTAAATGGCTTTACAATTCACGTTAAACCTACTATAGTTTAAAAGTTCTCCCGTAAGAAATTCCCCCTTTAAACACAGCAAGGTATAAGCCAAGAACTGTGCCTCTACAACAGAGTGCAAACTGCAGCTTAAAAGACTACAATCTATTAAGACAACTACCTAGACTAACTGGCCAGGTTTTAATACTTTCTTTCATCTATCACCAGCATCGAGAAATATTTACTGTGAAATATCACTTGCTTATTGAGAGTACAGGCACATGCTTCAGCGATGGGGAAAAGAAACAATTCAAAACGTTTTGCAAGCGTACTCAGGTGCATACAGCCTCTGTTCAAATAAAAAGTCAGAAGTTTGATGACAGTACTATAATGGCATGTCAAGCTATGAACAAATAATGATTGCAAGTAATAGCTGCAGGAGACTAAGCCTTGAACACAATCTGTGCAACTATTTGCTTTCTTTCTGCACTATTACTGTGGAGTTTTATTTTTAAATAATTAAGAAATTTGATTTTAGAACACTGCAAGTGAGATTTCTGAAAGGCTGGCTAGTATGCGCACAATTTTTTTTGACCTGTTCAAGTGTGTGACTCCTCAGAAACACCAAGATAAAGCGCACTATCTCTGCAGACCTGCTTGGTGCGCCATTACCATTTATCAATACTCATTGAGAAGCAGCTCCAGTCCCTTTCCCAACCATTTACCTCTAATGCCTGCAAGTCTCCTCAATGCCACAGGTTTTTTGGTCCAAGTGTTGTTTATATTTCATGAAATAATTAAAACATAGAACCCCCACCCCCATTTTAATGAGTTCCTAACAGTTCATCCAAATCATTCATCCACTCCTCTGAAGTCCTGTTTTTCAGCAAAGAGTCTATCAGATCTGTGTCACCAGTTAAGTTCTGAAGTCCATTATTGCCTGACTGGCCACTGTAGGCAAAAGGCAGCTCTTGACTGGTTGTCCTCACAGGGTACCCTTGACTACAGTGCAGATTACCTCTGTTAGGCATTTGCTGATTTGGATTCTGGTTGAAAGCATTCAGATCTGGAACAGTCTGGTTCATGCCAGGCAAGACTTGCTGTGAGGGTACCTGTTGCTGTGTAGGTGGGTTTGTCCGCTGCTGTGCGCCTAAAGATGATGACAACATCTGCCCAGAGACGGCGGCATTCATGGAGGTCATCGGTCTGCTGGTGCTTAGGCTTACCTGAGGCATTCCTTGGGCAAACTGTTGGTTGGCCATCTTTAGATGAGTTTGCTGCATGTGGAAAGAGGAGCTGGCAGTAAATGGTCCTAAGCCACTGCTTGCTTGTGTCTGGTTGTTAATATTGGGGATACCTTGGTGTTGCCAAGATGGATTTTGAGCCCCCATAGCAGCTGGTACTCTTGCCATCTGTGGCTTAGATAAGGTTGGATTCAGTGCACCTTTATTGTGCTGCTGAGAAATACTTGAGTTTGCTAAGGTATTCTGTCCATACCCAGCAGGAACAGCAGCACCCTGGCCCAAGCTGCCTTGTCTCTGCATCGGTGGCTGTCCATTGGCACTCTGAGTTGCATGCTGGGGAACCATCTGTGTCATACCAGACGCCAAGTTGTATAATCCCCCTCGCTGAATGTTTTGCATATTGGTATACTGAGTCACCCCCCGATCCTGCTGACTGGAGCCCGACTGGAGCGGAGGAACAGAACTGTGCCCAGGTCCCATCTGAATCATGTTCTGGGTCTGAGGAAACATCCGTGGACTACTGGAGCTGGATTGTCCTAAATTACTGACCCCAGGCATGGCTGAAGATGACCCTGAAATACAAAGAAATATTTTGTGTATTAAATACTTCAGTTCAACCAGAGACAAACTAGGCTTGTAGACACTATAATCCAGAAAGGAGGTACAGCTGCATTTGTATAAACCAACCTATGCAATCAACACACAGACAGCAGTACTTTAATTAAAGTGTCAACTGTTGCTCCAGTTAGCACCTCCACCTTGTTCGCAAAGAAAGATATGCCAATGTCCTAAAAAAATCTGAATACCACTTCTAAGAGTTCAGCACCATCAATTTAAAAAACATTAAAGGCAGGACACTGATATTTTTTTGTGAACAAAGGTATACACACATACTTTGAAGTGCATGCACAATTTGCTAGGCTGTTAAAAAATACTACTTAAGTGCACATACACATTGCCAGTTATTCCATACATACACTGTGTATCTCATATCATACAACTATAGGGTTTCCAGTCCTGTGTTTTGACAATTCCAGAAGTTTCTTCTTTTTTATATAACTTTCAGAAATTTTTGGTCAAGTATCTTTTGGATTTCCACAACAAAATAGTCCCTGTTAATATGCCATGCTGATCACCAAGCACGATTTGCAAAAATAAGTCTTCTCAGCAAAAAGTCCTTTGTTTTTGTAAATTCTGACTAAAAAAGTTTCTTCCTGTAGAAGAAACAGCACCCTACCTAAAGCAAAAAAATAGAAAAGCACTGTGGAGTGTAATGCATATAATCCACACACACACACTTCTTACAGTCAACCAAAGGAAACCTACCTACATTAGTACTTTCTCTACTTTCAAATCAGAAAGTAAGCTGCAGAATTTTTTTCCTATTTTAAGATAACTGAGGAACATTGGCTCTCCATTATTAATTCTATTTTTATTCAAATATAATTTTATTCAAATATAATTGAAATTACATTGAATTAATTATCAACAAACCACACCATAAGAACACCAATGTTACAGGGGAGGGAGGGGAGGAAGGAGTCTTACTGGAACAGTGAAGCGGTAGTACACATACCAGGAGTTAAGGTGCAAAAAATAGTTATAATCATCATAACAAGGAAAAAACAGTTTTAATGATACTGATGTTCATTATAGCAAAACTTACTCTATTTCTCACAGGTGTACTACTGTATTTCTGTAGAAGAGTGTCAGGAGAAAAAAATGTTTCAGCACAATATTTGAAGGAGGCTACTGATCACTCTGTTAATTTTCAGTCAAGAAACAAAACCCAGTCATAGCTCTACTAGACGCTGCATAGTCACAAACACTGTCAGAATGAGGGTATCACATTTCTATTTGCATCTTTTCAGTATTTATTTCTGGGGAATATAAAGAGTAAGGAAATAAAACGAAAGGAGTAAGTACTTTTTTTGTACTTTAGGTTTATGAAAAGAGACAAGTGGCTTCCTGATGCCCTGTTAAGTAAGGATTTTTCAGGCAAGGAGATGAGCTTTTACTGTTCTCTAGTTCTTCCACATTCATGAAGCTACTCCAGCTTCAGGTACCAACATCTTTTATTTATCAGCGTTAATACACTGAAGACATATCAAGCTGCTTCTGCTGCAAAAAAAAAAATCATGTAGGATACTAACATGTAATGGAAACTCAAACTGCATTCCCTTCTAAAGGTAGCAGGGAGAAGAATATTAGAGACTTTTAAATTCTCTCATCCTAGTAGATGAGAGAAATAACACATCATTTACTTTTCTTTAATGAGGACCTGTGATAGATACAAGCAGTAATGACGTTAGGCTTCAGAAAAAAACCTGAATCCTAGTATCACATAAATATATGAAAGGAGAATTTACAACCTGTAAAGGGAAATGGTAGTATAAAAAGGCCTTTGGAACAATGAAGGGGCTTCAGAATTTTACCCATTTCCAAAGCAATATTCAGAATCAGAAGCTGAAGTTGTCCCAGATATTTGGGACAAGAGAAGCTGTTAATTTGCAACTGAATCAGAGTATAGGTCTAAAAGTTTTAAGGCACAGTGACGTGGAGAGATGTTGTAATAAATTAATTAAAAGCCATCCAATCCAGAAAATTTGAAGACACCTTGTTTTTTACTCCTGATATTTTTTCCACCATTATTTCAATTGCTATGTTTACTTACCTGTGAACTGTCCAACCTGTTGCTGGTACGGATTCTGCGGTTGATCCTGATATTGGGGAGGCGGTCGAGTCAGATGCCTCTGCAGCTGTTGCTCTTGCTGCTGCCGCTGTTTCTCCTAGGAAAGGCCCAATGCAAGACAATTAGAAACCAAGTCAAGCTTTCTCCAAGGGTGACTATCGTGGATAAAAACAAGCTATCTGCACACTTTTATGTGGAGCTGGTAATTAAAGAGGCTTCTGCAGCCTTAAAGTCACTTCAGACCTTTGCTCTCAAGGTTCAAACACAGTTCATTTAATCTGATGAGCGACAAGACTAGGAACTCAAGAGGACAACTCAACAAGAGGACAACAGCATGCATTACAGGTGTTATTGCAACGCACGTCTGAAGCTTTTAAAAACATTGAAAATCTGAGATGTTAGTCTCTTAATCAGTAACATAATCAACAGGCATTTTTAGCAATGCTCTAAAGACAGACAGGTACAAAAAGCACAAAAGTGAGTGTATATAAAAGAATTTACACTTTTTTTTTGCTCCTTACCCCCAAGATCAATTTATTTTAGAAACTAAATAAAAGTGCAAGTCCTAAATATCAACAATGTTACACAGAAAAGTAAAAACTAAACATGTACATATTTTCTCACCCTTGTTATAAAAAAAGAAAAAAAACTATACACAAACCCTTACATACCACAGGTTTTCCGAGAAGATTATGGAAAACTGCAGAACTAAGTTTATAACAGAAACTATACAAGTTTTGTTTCCACTCTTCAAAACCATTTCCTTAACAATGCGCCAATCAACTGTAACAAACCCTACTAACGATTCAAAATAACCTTGATTCAAAGTACCCTCTTTTTTTTTAAAAGAAAAAGCACATTCAACCCATACCTACTTTACCATAAAAACATTTGAAAAACTAAACCAAGCATATTTTCTATTAGGAACCTTTAGGGGAAAATGAAATTTAAAGCCTTGAGGGGAATATCAAGCGTGTATGTACATGCACTAACAGTACACTTTGAGATCCTGACAGTGTAAACAGCCAAAAGGTTGCTTTTACAATATAGAACATATCAGGCATAGCATTTCTGGCTCTTCTTCCACAGATATCTTCAACCGGACTGAAATTCTGAGATAACTAACTAGTATACAATGCACAACTACCTACTTATCTAAAGTTGCACAGGGCACGGAAGGGGGCAGAAATTCCCTTCCAAGGGTACTGGGGTAAAGACACAAGCAATAAACCTTTGGAAAAAAGAGACTACTGCAATGTAACAAATAGGCAGATACACATTACTACTATCCTTTTGAAATGTCTACAGCTAAGAAGCTGTTGAGACACGCAGAGGAATGAAGAGGGCAGGCTGCTTGACAGAAAGGACCTGCTACTTGCAGGACCAGTCAAACCTGAAAGAGGCTGACCACAGAAGCCAAGGAGAGATGCCATAGTTCTGAGAGAAACCAAGAGCTGCAAGAAGCTGGCTCAGAAACGGGGCGGGGGGGGTGGGAGGGGGAAGAAAAAAAAAGATGCAGACTACCAAATGTAAAGACAGCTTTGGTGTCACAGGGAATAGCACTGAAGCTATCTGAAACTGTAATTCTTCTGCAAAATAGAGATCAACTGATTCAGAAATCTTTTTGTAAAACTACATCCAGTATGACATGTATCCAAAGACATAAATATCCAATTAGAATGCTAACAAGACCTAGCCTGACTGGGCAGCACAAGGGCAAGAAATGTGGCAAATGCAATCTCCAGGTCTGTTCAGCTCCAAAGCAAAGTCACTCCTTAATTGGGATCAGAGTCCCAGTATCACTACACAGAGATACAAGATGTAGAAGTTAGTTGTAGTTACCATAACTAGGACAGGAATAAAATATTTTCCTAACACTGATATTTACCCACAGCAACATGTGCTGGCTAAGCAGCAGCAAACAGGTAGGGGGAAAAAAAATATTTCAGCACTGAGATATGCTACTTATCACCCTATTAATATACCACCAGAGACTTCACAGAGGTCTGACACGTGCTAGGTCCATTACTTAGCTAAGGAAACCTACTGAGACACAGCTCTAATAAATGTCATTCACCAGTGATGCAAAAGTACAAGCAGGACGCCAACACCCCATATTTCCTTTCTCCCCGCCTTCTTTCAAAGAGTACCTGTTTGTTAACGTTTTGTGAGAGTAACGATTAGTAATTTTTGACATTTGATATTAACACGCAAGGCATCAAAACATGCATAATTTACTAAAAAGTATTTGATTTATTTACATAAGTTTATGGATCACAGAAATCATACAGAAAGTATTATTTTATTGAAGACTTGGGCATTCTTTGTCTTCAGTCTTTGACAGTATTTTTATCAACATACGCAGTATTTCCACCACGATATTCCCTCAGCCCAAATTGTATTTTTTGCCCAGGTACCAAGTATCTTTACCAATGTTTGTACAATTTGCTTTAAAACATTGCCAAGCACATTCTTACATTTTTGTCTACATTAGGTCAAGAACTGAAGGGGCTTTTCTGTCACCTCAATCCAGTTCTCAATTTTAACTCAGGTCTCTAAGTGACCAAAAAAGCCATTAGCTAGGATTTGGCACAGCCACAGCTTCACAATACTGCAGATTCTACTACCCTGTTCCCCTCAAAATGTGCTCCCCAAACAATGTTTCACATGTTTTCAGTTCAGAGGAGAGTGTATAATTTCCTTCTTTCTTAAATAAAGCTTCTGATGGACAGTTGCTGCAATAAAAGTTAAGGTGTCCATACACACACAACCATTATATGACCTTCTCTCACCATCTCTATTTTCCAAACTATTACAGTGAAAATCCTATCTACCAGGATAACAACTCTCAACTCTAAAGATGAGAACATCGAGATTTACCACCTTTCAACAGTGCTGAAAATTAAGGAAGTTGCACTTTCCCAACTGTTATTAGTTGAAGGACTCCAGAGCATTTAAATTTTTAATTTTTTTTTTTTTTTTTTTTTTTTAATTCTCAGGGCTAAATGCAGTTTTGTTTTGTTTTTTCATTAAACCACCGGCTCTTTCTTTCTTCTCCTATTATCCTCAAAGACAATGCTTTCCATGGCTCTTCCATCCCCTCCTACCATTATCTTCAAAGACAAATCTTTTCGGCAGTACAGATCATTACACTTTTTCCAGAAGATCTGAATACCAGGGTCTCTCTGGGTCTCATGAACCTTCTTTGAAAATTCATCTTCCCCTTCCTCCATATCAGACACTGACAATTTCTCTGTATGTGCAGTGCCAGTGCCTGGAACATGCCTGCATGGACTTTTAAAAATGCAGAAAAGCACCAATGACGGGAATAAGGCCCTTTGGGCTGATTCCCAGCTGAAAGACTTGCAAAAGTTTTAAAGCTTGGAAAAGTTCACACAAGGAGCCTGTTTCCCTGATAGAGGATAAAGCAGCTTTCTGCAGTCTTATGAACAGCAGAGTTAAATTCTTTTGGCAGGATAAGATGCAAGTTGGATGCAGATGTCTAATTATTTTCCCCAAATAAACAAGTGAAAGATGTTTTAAAATTTCAAACATGAACTGCTGTGGCTCTCACAGGCAAGAAAGGCAGAGGGCACAATGAGCTTACAGAGTCCCTTGTTTGTGGCTTCCATTTTTAAAGCTCTACAAAACACATCAACGGTATCTCAACCGTATCTTTTATTTTGCTCTGATTTAATTTGCCTTTTTTCTTTCACAAAGAATTACACCATTGCTGATATGATACCTTCTCTCCATGTAGGTATTGTCTTGCATTTTCACATTACTCAATTCTACCTGTTTTTTTTCTTTTCATTCACCACAGTTCCTTGTAACAACAGGAAAAATAAGCCTCTGCAATCAAATGCTATGCGTTTGGGTTACTTTTATAGAAACATGAAACAGCAATTAAACTTACGATACCTAAGCGCCTTGCAGTTTACATTCCTTATTTTGTAACGTGATGACTATTCGACAAGATCTCAAATGCTGTTTCAGTCCAAAGCAAATCAGTGCAATGAAAGAAAAGTCTGCTGGCCCCTCTCACCTGCTCAGCCAGAAGATGTTGCTGTCTCTGCTCCATTAGGAATTGCTGCTTCTGTTGCTCCATGAGCAAGTGCTTTTGCTGCTGCTCCCTCTGCTTCTGCTGGTCCATCAGCATTTGGTGTTGCTTCATCACTGCTGCTTGCTGCTGATTGCTGAGATAAGGTGGGTTGCTGTGGTTACCTGCCATGGAGACGTTGGGAGCCTGGGCACCCACGCCAGGGCCCGGGACAGAAACGGGAACGCGAGGAACGTTAGGAGAAGGGTTTTGATCCTGCAGGATAGAAAAAGTGACCTGAGTTACAGAAAGAGGTTAGCCCACCAGAATTTAGAAACCATATGTAGTTACACAGATGAGGAAAGGCACTTTCATGGTGATGACCATGATCTGTGTCATTTTTATCATTTTACAGGGTAAGGAAGAAATACTTTATAAACAAAGTCTACACAGAGAGGGGAATTATAACACACCTCAGAAAAACAGAAATTGTCAATTATTGCTCATTGGTACATTTGCACTATTTAATAAAAATTAGATCAGTTCCTTGTATTTTGCCATCTTTATGCAATAGCTTCTTCACTTGGGAACCTTCTAACGGAAAAGGCAAAGCATGATACAGTTTTCAGTTCAGATAACTAAAGACAGCCAAAAACCCATTTAGTGTCAATTCAGAGTTAAGGTCAGAAGCTCCACAACAGTCAGGAATAGAGGCTTTAACTTCAGTCTCAAAGTACTTCCCAAACTCCAGCTCAAACAGATGCGTATAGCTCTGTGTGCTTCTGCTCAGCCAGAGGAGCGGCACCCGTCACAAATAGCAATTCAAACACACCATCTTCAGTTAACTTTGGTAGCAGCTTTTCAAATGCGATGTTTTAAATTTTCGTTATACAGAACATTTATTTAAATCCTGCCTCTTCTGTCAACATTTACTTCAGCAAGTGTTTATTCCTCTCCTCCTAAAGTTACTTTTTTTAGTATCAGAGTATTTACTATTTGCAGGTGAAGGGGAAGGCGGCTATGGCTGATCAAAACGAGTCTTAATGCGTTTTACCAGCAATTCAATCATCACCATATTCCACTGAGAAAAATAATACTACAGATAAGCCTGTTGTTAATTTTTCCGTAAGTCTGCTTTTTTTTGAGATTGGAACTTGGGACAAGCAAAAATAACATGGAACGATTATCATTCAAGATCTGACGCTGTCCTCTTTGTACCAGCAAATCCATTTGAAATTTGACATTTTTTATCATTTTTAAGCACAGTTCAGCCTCACCTCTACACAAACAAATACTACTTTCAAGTTTAGAATTCAGCTAATGGGTTTAGCTGTTAGTTCTCACTCTCTGCAGTTTCATAAGAAATCATGAGTCAAATATAGGTCATGCTGTGCTAAGTTGTTCTACATCCAAGCTTTTGAGAAACTCTCCAGAAGCATTCATCAGCATTCCTGTTAATTCAGTGCAAGGGTGGCAGTGTAGATGCAAGGTCACCCTCATGTTCTTCAGTGAGGGGGAGATGTGACATACACAATCACCTCTACCTTTCCCCTTCTTCCATCAAAATGTTGTTAGATTGTTACTTCTGCTGGCTTTTAAAGTTACTAACTTTTTGTGCCTTATGAAGCACATATTGATGTCAGATTTTTATTTGTACATCAGCATGGTCTTTATTTTTATCTGACTAATCAGATCTTTTTACAGGTTTTTGTTTTGTTGAGGGAACATATGGCTCAAGTTGGACCTCCAACAGCTTTTGCTACAAGAGCTTTAATCCTTATAACAAAGAACTTTTTTCTCAACAAGCCCTCTAGTATGGGCATTGCAGGCACATGTTACAGAATCCCAACGAGTCTATACTGCCCACCCACTATGTAAATTTTCACCTACAGCATACCTGAAGTATCAGTTATATATAAGGCCAAAAGAAGCACCATCTGGAATTTTCCTTCACAGGAAAACCTGAAGCATATTGCTTCAAGTGGACAAATATTACTATTCATTCTTAAAGACATATTCCTCTCCTATGCCATGCTTCCCAAATCCCCAGAGACTTAACCAGTAACAAATTCTTAGATTTAAAAAGCCCCAAGGAACACCCAAGAAATGAGGAATGCAGTCCCCTCTTCCATCTGTCTTCAAAAAAGCAGCAACCGAAGGATGTCTTTTTATAGTAAGCCAGCTCTGACACAAGTAGGGACTAAAAACAAGGTAAAGAAATCAAAGCTTCTTTGAGAACACTGTATAACACTACAGTTTTATAGGAGTTATTTTAGGCGAAAGTTTACAAAGCATCTATTTATCTTTGTAAGTAGCAGCTTCTATAAAGCATGACATAATTTGTTGCCCACAAAGTATATTAAGCTGGAAATCTCACATTATACCACATGACCTAGAACTGAGTATTAAAAACTGTGCCCAGCAGAAAATAGAGCCTTGATTCTTGTCCCAGCTTATTGCATATTATCATTTTCTTCTTTGAAATCATGCGGCAGTTGTTTTGAAACAATACCAAGTAGCCTGTATTCTAGTCTTACCTATCCAACACGCTCTTGCAAAACCTTAAATCTGCTACTAAACAAAGGTAACAAAATCCAGAACATTCACCTGACTGTGCGGTAGCCGGTAGGCAATGTTTCCAGACTTGGGTTTCAACAGGATCATCCCATTTTGGTCATCACTCACGTGAGACAGCGGTGCCTGCTGACGCTGTTGGATGTATGCCAGCATGGGAGACTTGTTCTGACCAGGTACTGTAACCCCCTGTTCACATTCTGCTTTGTAATGTGAAAGAGGTTTGGTGTTCCCATAGTCTAGCATAGACCCTTGACTATTCACAGGGTTCTGGTTCAAGCTGTTTTGCTGATGACCCAAAATGTTCACATGGTAATTGCCTCCAGCTCTAGGTGAGCTTTTATTTCCCATACTAGGCATCATGAGTTTCTGATTGTTGAAGTCTGGCTGGTAAACCGATGGGCTGGTAGGATTTTCCATGGTATATGGGACAGCCAATGGACTATGAGAAGGTCCAGACTGTTGCCACGTAGACATCTGATTCGTTTGGTGGACTTGTGAAGCTTGTTGCTGGTTCTGCAACATCTGGTCTCTCTTCTGCTTGGCAGCAATCTGCTGAAGTTGATGAGCAGAAGACATTTCTTTGGCACTTCCTGCACCCTTCCCAGGTAACAACACATTGGGGAGAGGCCTCTGGACGTTCTGAGAGTGGTTTGATGCCTGCATCATGGCCTGATTAGGATTTTCAGTCATTGACTGACTGGAAGGCTGAAACATAGCCTGAGAACTACCAACCGCTGGAGAAGCGGTGCTTACAGGTACAGAAGCAGCACCAATAAATGCTGGACCTGAAGAAGTGGATCTAACCTGGGGAGATCCCATCTGTTCCTGTTCAAAGGGTGCTGGGGAAAACTCAGTCTTTATGTTAATGTCTTGTGGTAATGGAGTCTGTGCAGCTGAATTTGAAGAATCTGCGTCTTTTTTCTCTTCAAAGTCTTCATTAAAGAGATCCTTCATGTCTTCATCGGGCACTGATCTATTAAGCTCCTCAATAAGTTCCTTCCATTCTTGCTCATTAAGATTAAGGTCAGGCATCAAGTTATTCTGAGATATAGAACTCCCTGCTCCAGCAATCATACATGGAAGATCATCTACAGGCTCCTGCTTCAGCTCTTTGTTCAAGCTCAGAGGAAATGAGTCATCCGCATCACCACCTCCATTCATTTGCAGGCTGGAATCTGGAAGACACTTCTTGCTGATGCCATCTAGTCCCATTGGATGTTTTCCATTAAGTTGTAAGGTATCTCCACTGCCAGATTTCTTGTCAAGATGATGGAGTGGAGACACAGGGGGCATTCCATTGGAGGAACCACCTACTCCGCCAAGACCATCATCGCGACGCAGTTTCTTGGACACAGAAAATACATCACCATAGCCATTCTGCTGGTCTCCATTCTGAGGGGAAGCAGCACTATCAAGCTTTCTTTTCACAGTCTCATGGAGCTGCTGAAAAAAAGGAAGGTTTTCGTTATTTAGTTTTATGTTTCATAGGTTAGGATTTTTATTTCTTACCAGAACATTGTCTAGCTCTGAATAAAAAGTTTTAGGAAAAAAAGGTTAAAAGAAGGTTATATTTTTGCTTTGATAAGATTTGTTCCACAAGTCATCACATGAGATGACTTCCTTACTATAACATCTTAGGGTAAACTTTCAAAAATATGTACTATATCAAATAGAGCCCCCCTTCTTCAAACACAACCAAAAGCTGCCACACACTTTGACAACAACAAAAACTTGAGAAATGGCTGTGAACTGGAATATATTATGATTTTTCCTATTCAAAATAAAAAAGACTATTTAAGGTGGTTAATATCCAAATTTTAGATAAGAATAAAAACCTGTATTTTATTTGGCCCATGTACACACAGTATAATTGTTCTGTGAGACTGCTTTATAAAGCAGTCTCACATTTAAATATTTAGAGAAAAAGAGGACAATTTTTCTTGTAATTTTTAGAGAACTATGTATATAAGTTTTGTACACAATCACATTTTTGACAGTACAGCAAAACCAGTTTGTTACTAAGCGACCACTGTTTCACATGTATGTAAAATGCAATTCAGAGGTCAGTCAATTCTGTCACAGCAGACTAAGTTTATTCCTTTCCTCCTTTCTCATAGAGTATTTGCCAGCTGCTCCTCTTTGCCCTGTGACCACCAAAGCCCCAACCAGCTCAACAGTTGGCTTCTCATAGCTAGTGAATGCACATATTCTTTTTCTTGTAGTGCCACCTAGAAGCAACCAGAGGTTACAGCAACAGTTTTACAACCAGAGTTTGAGAGCCTTTGTTCAACTTCTCTTTCCTGGCAGCATTCTTTCAAATATAAAGTTCTTTCCAGTGACCTCAAAAACATCTGAAAACAGAATTCATGCACACATCAAAGATGACTATAAACTTTTCCTTCCCTCAGGTGCATTCTGTAAAAAAGGTGGTGCTTTGCTTGTGCTGGAATCCCTACCCCAACACAGACAAACCTGTAGAGCAGAGACGCTGCTCGAACAGAGCAGTCTGCTTAAAGAAGGAAAGTTCCCATCAGCTCCCCTGACCTGTACGAGATGCCTTTGAACATCTCCGCAGGACACACGAGAAGAATCCCCGCAAAAAGCCACCGTCTGAAGCACGGTTCTCTGAACAACAGTCCTCTCAGATAGCAGAAAAACTGCTCATTAAACAAACCTCAAGACAAGTATGCTCAGTTTAATATTACTTGCAGTCTCCACAATGCAGTCCACTAACCCTTGGGGAAAACTGTCTCATCCAAGAACAAACAGGGGAAACCTCAAGAACTCAGCGCTCAAGCAAAAGGTTGTATTTAGAGCTGGCATAAATTATCAGATGAATTTTACAGCACTTGCCTGGGCAACAGCATTCTTTGATTGAAGGACAGAAGGACTGGTTCACAGTTAATTGTTTTAATTTTTTTTTTAAACAGTCCACAGTTAGCTGATCTTCAGAAAAAACACTATTTATTTAACGCTTGCATAGGTAGCAGCAAAATCTTATTTTTATCTGAGGGATAGACTGCAGCTTCACAGGAGACCATCTAGATCTTCTAGATGGTTCATGGAAATAACAGCAGAATAGTGAGATCAGCAAAAGACGTAGTAGTATGAGGAGAGGTGTACACTTGCAGAGGAGGCTGGAACTTGAATTCTCTTAATTTGAACTTTAGGTCTACAGCTTGGAGTAGCAGATCTAGAGTGAATTTTTCTAATACCAACTTGAAAGAATAATGGAAATTTACTTTTCTATAAAAAAGGCAAAACAACAGAAAGCAAGGAAGCCTCAGCTCCATCACAACACTTGGCTTTCAGCAAGTTTCCCATTGTTTACTTAATACTCCAACTGGGAAAACCGAAGCTCAAGGTGGATAAGTAACTTGCCCAAGGTCATATAATGAGTCAATCACTCAAAGTTTGGGAATGGCTCCTACTTAATTCTAAATCATTAGGGAAAAAACACACATTCCCTGAAAGCTGACATACAGGTAGTAACTTAGTTTTGTACACTGAACATATTCTTCTCATAGTTGAAGCAAATTTCTATATTAAAACAAAATGTATGTCCATTGGAGTCACTGCTGTAATTATAATTCATACAGACAACTCAAGGCAACTAGGATTTCGGTAGCATTATAGCTATAATTGCACACAGCTCTTCACAAGCTGCAAAATCCACTTGGGCTGGACAAATATTCCAGAAGTTAATCTGTGTTAAGGTCTTTGCTACTGTACCACACCAGTTGCAATATATGTAGCTGACTAGTCTAAGATTAAATCATCCATGCTTATAAGCTATACTTACTGCAGTCTGGAAAAAGATACAGACCCCTAATACCCATCATAGGCTCTTTCCGTCAATAAAAACACATAGGAGCTTTCATATCTATACAGGTTTCATAGAATCATAGACTCTTTGGGTTGGAAGGGACCTTTTCAGGTCATCTAGTCCAACCCCCTGCAATGAGAAGGGACATCTTCAACTAGATCAGGTTGTTCAGAGCCCTGTCCAACCTGACCTTGAATGTTTCCAGGGATGGGGCATCCACCACCTCTCTGGGCAACATGTGCCAGTGTTTCACCACCCTCATTATCAAAAATTTCTTCCTTCTATCCAGTCAAAATCTACCCTCTTTTATTTTAAAACCATGACCCCTTGCCCTACTGCAACAGGCCCTGCTACAAAGTCTGTCCCTATCTTTCTTAGAAGCCCCCTTTAAGTATTGGAAGGCTGCAATAAGGTCTCCCTGGAGCCTTCTCTTCTCCAGGTTGAACAACCCCAACTCTCTCAGCCTGTCCTCATAGGAGAGGTGTTCCACAGGGGGGATTTAACAGCCATAACACTCAGGTATTTGATTCTTAGTGATATCTTGACTTTAGTTGCTCTAGACAAAGTCCTCCTTTCACCTAAAACTATATTCCTTTGTCAAAAAATGAGATTAAAGAAAAAACTTTAATAAATTCACTACAGTAGGAAAATTTGGGAGTGACTCCTTCCAGTCTTGTTTTATCTCAGCTAAACCTAAGATTATTTGAAAGATTTCCTACCTGTACATGATGGCCAAGAGACTCATAGGAAAGAAGAAAATCTGCTTATCTTCTATCCGTATCAGAAAAGATTGAGCCCAGTTTGTAACCAGGACACTTAACTTCTGAATTTTAGAAGCTATTCACCAACTATACTTGCATCCTATTTCACTTTTCACATTAAAGAGAGTAAAAGCATACTGGGCTACTGTGGCAGTAAGTCTACACTGAGATTTATGCTACTGTAGTTAGCTATCTACAATACAGCCAGCTAACCAGCTTAAAACTAACCTAGTAACAGTGTTCCATTTTCTACTTCCTTTCTTCTTTCAAGAAAAGACAGTGCTATAAAAATTTGTAGGAGCCAAAAGTTACAGGTTCCTTCTCCTCTGCCATTAGAAATATATCCTGATACCTTCTATTTACTCATGCTTAATTTTGAGTAACAGAAGCCGAAATTCTCATACCAAATAAATTCATATAACTTACTCTGCAAATAATGCACCTTTCTCTTGTGAAATTCCTTTTTTATACGCATTTCTTGCATATTATCTCAACTTTTGATTTCCTAACAGAAAGAGAAATGTTAAATTCAGTTCTTCCCCAATTTGTCTGCGTCTATCCAAATAATCTCGTTTGGGGGAAAAAATAACAAGGAGCATGTTAGATACAAGTTAGACTGCAAACTATCTACATATCAAGCTGCTCCAGAGTTCTCAAGGCAAGAAAAACCTGTTCTCTTTTGCCAAAACTCAAAAAAAAGAAAGAAGAAAACACAGACAAAAGTAAAGAAAAGCTTGCTACTCACTAAGAAAAACCCCTTTAGCTTTAATTTTGTTGTCCACTATCATTCTGCAAGGCACAGTGGCCCTCTGGGAGGCTGTCCATGGTTTTCTGATCAGAATCAATCAATTTTATTTATAACACGAGCCAAGCCTTTCCACTGTCACAAAATTGGATACAGAAATGTATTCCCATTTTCTCAGCCTACTCAACTTCCCAACAAAAGATGAATCTCCAAGATCTCTGCTATTTAGCTTTGCCTAAAACTATCACTCCAAAAGCATTTATCCAAAGTATTAAAACCAATATAGGAACAGTGCAAAGAAAGGGATCTAAGCAGGTCTCAGTCCTTGGCCCAAGACAGGACAATACAGTTTCTCAAAGAGCCACTGAAGAGCCATAGGCTGCACTTCCTCCACATCAGAGCTGCATTTTATTCACATGAGCAAAACAGACAGTCCTCAACGTGACAATAAATACACTTAGCAGGAGCCAAGTCAGGCCATACTGTGGATTCCTCATATGAGGAACATAAACTGATAAAGCCCTGGTTCCATCTGTCACAACAAAAGGTGTGTCCAACACAAGGAGCCTCTGATCATATAATTCACAGTACACATTGTACTTGACTAGGACACAGGACCACAATGTTGGAGACGAATGCATGCCCAGTCAAATGACAAGGCTTCTATCGGAAAATGGACAGCGCACAAATAATTTTGATAAGCTATATTCAATCTCTGTCTCAAACCCACCAGTTTTACCACAATGATGCTCAGCCATATCATGGTCTTACTGCAGGGGAAAGCTGACAGACTTCATAAAAGCTGTCCACAAACTACCACAGAAGCTTAACAAGAAGAAATTGTAAAGGCTTTAAAAGCAAAAAAAACTAATAAACTACACAAAAAAACCTTAAAAATGTTAAAACTAAAAATCTTTTAAACTAGAAAAAAAAAAAGTTGTTTGGGTTTTTGGGGGTTTGTTTTTTGGGTGGGGTTTTTTGGGGGTTTTTATAAAGATAAAAAGATTATTCCAGGAGTCAAAACATCAGTGTGAAACACTCAATACTTGAAACTAGTTTTAGATAATAATCAAGCATGAAAATTTACTTCATGTTGCTGGCTTGAAACCAAGAAATCCTTCACAATGTAGAATTTTTAAACTAAGGACAGTCAACTAAACTACTTTTGTAAAAATCCAGTAATCTTATGATTTGAGTCCTGTAACTGAAGACAGTAAAATATATATAAAATAGAAACTGTATGCAAGTTTCATTTTTTTCTGAAAAACCACCTAGTGAACATGGCAGAAACAAAACTTAAAAAAAGTCTGGTTCTTACACTGTGCCTTTTAGGCTCCATATAATGTTCTTGTCTAGTTTTTTAAAGCATCTGTTAGAGATTGAAATATTCTTACAGGATTCAATAGAGCTTTAAGTTTTTCTATTTTATTTGGAGTAATTTTACCATTTCAGTCTCAGAATTATGTCTACAAGGATTTGTCATGAAATACCAGCAGGAGAAATATAATGCTGGCCATTTTCAAAGAAGAAACACTGTATTACTCTTGAAACATAATAAAAATCTAGTTCCAGTATGCCTCCTAGCTAGATACCAGCATTCTCACCTAGAAGGGGAAACCAAAGTAGAATATATCTGTTTTTCTGACGTGGAAGTGGTAGTATTGCAGCACAGACAAGTTCCCATGAACCAGAGCTTACAGTAGGTCCTCTAAAGACACAGATTCTCCTCTCCTGCTTGGCCAAGGACAGGAGCAACAAAGATGACAACCTCTTAAGACAGAACAACAATGCAAATATCAGAAAATGTAGTGCATGAATTTTGGATAGAAAACATAACATTTTGACTACACAACATAGTAAGAACTTTCCATTTACTGTGCATCCACTCACAGCTTTCAAAGTTGCACTCCCCCTGCAAGGAAAGCATTGGAACCCAGTGTGTTCCTGCATTCTGCTGTGTTGTCAGAACCAAACTGCTGGACTAATTTTAATTTTGACTTTTACTTTAATTCCAGAAGACTTTTGTATTTGGGTGACTGCCTGCTGGAGTGAAGAAGGGCTGTGGATATGCACATCTATAAATATCCCAAGCCTGCATTAGTCACAAGGGGCAGCTTCTGCTACAGGAATTGTTCTGCTGAATCAAAAAAACTGCTGTGCCTTCAGCTGCAGTGCCAGATCCTCCACCTCGCCTGAACTTAAACAGCAGCAGCAGATCAGTCACTCCCAGATCCTTACCATTTAGGAAGCATCACTGCATATCTAATCTAGTAAGGGAAATGTTTCAAACATACAACAATACCTCACAGAGAACTAAAAAGAGACAAAGAAAAACCTGTCTGAGTTGTTGGGCAACAAACTATCAGACCTGTCAGCAAAAACAAACACTGGTGGCAAGACTGCACTGCATTATAGTTATGTATAAATAATGTGGAAATAATTTGCTATTTTTGTGGTAAAACATAATTTCACAATTTAACACCCCAATACCACAGCTCACACAAAAATGAAGTCTTCTGAATTGTTAGTGTACCAGCCTGAGCTTCCTTAGTGGAATGTTATTAAAGCTTGTCAGTACAATCCAGGTAATCTATTCCCTTTGATTTATTACTTTAGGTCTTTTCAACTACGGAGCATTGCATTGCTCTCCTTATACTTAAATGCCTTTTTAAAACTTTCTACTTTTGTGCCTTTGCTTAAATTAGAACTTGCCTATTTTTAACGTAAAAACTTCTATTGCTCCCAAATACATGTGGCTCTTCTCTTTAACACTTGCTTTAACACAAAGCATTCCCAAGACAGGCCACCGACTAGATCTTCTCTGCCCATTCCAGAAAGACTGTTTGTGGTTTTTTGTCAGTTCTAGACAAAGCAAGCCATCCACACAACTGCTCTCAGGTGGGAAAAAAACCAGCAAGAAACAGGGAGCAGGTCTCCTTCCAAGAGACCACATCATAAAACAAGGAGTGGAGATGAAAATCCAGATCTTGCCATTCTCATTCATGTGTCAAGGAAACACTTTCTGTCCAGCTCAGTGATAGTACAGAGAAGTACAAGGCAGCCAACCTTTTCACCGCAGAGAATTTAAACAGCATATTAGAATTAACCTTCTCAAATCAGAACCTGGCAAAGAGGAAAAAAAGTGCTGGGGCCAAGTCCCTTCTCTTCCCAACTTCCCTATTTGTCAAAAATGTAAGATTAACACAAGGGATGATATGTTATCCAAACACTAAGCACCTTCTACTTTGACTATAGTCTTAATAATGTCATCTTAAACAACAGGAATACGAAGTAAATGTCAACATTTGGATTTCCCATTAAATAATGGTCTCAAAATTTAAAAAAATAGAAAGCTAATAAATTTTTCATCTTTTTCCTCAAATGAAGGACAGGCCTACATGGTGCACAAACCATCCAAGGTATTTTTGTATCAATATTGCATTCTCTGGGTTTCTGCAGCTCAATTTTTAGAGCTGCTTAGTACAAAGGCAAAGGAGGAATCTGCCCCTTCTGCTTGTAAACAAGATCCATCCAGCTTCAGGATCTAGACAGAGGGAAGAGAAAATAGCCGATTTTTGCCACGTGAAAAATCATACAAGACGTTAAGAAGGAAGCACCAGTGCTATCCTGTTCCCCATGACTATTCTAAATTTGCAGAAGATGCTCTGCAGTACAGCATATGGGAGTGCACACATTGTCCATTGTCCACACACATGGCAGTGCAGCTTCATGTCCTTCTACTACAAGCCCTCAGATGCTATATCACAAACCATTTACATTTATTTACATGAGTTGCTTTCTCTTTCAAGGACCAAAATAAATGCTTCGTTAACTTTCAACACAAACTACCAGTTTCCAAGAGAAGATTCATATGCAGCTTCATGGAAAACTCTGGATCATAACAGCAGTGAGAGCTGATATAATGCATGTTTCACCAATCTAGCAGCATTCTTTTGAAAGGAATGTGTCCAGGGTATTTTAAAACAAGATAATTTTGGTGTTAATCCAAACTTTATTGAATATTGTAAACCAAACCCACGTATTTCCCGTACAGAGCACATGCTTGGTCTTGATAACAGCTACACGATTGCTAGAGGTAAAATACCAACCTAGAGAGGTACCTTTTATGCCAAAGGAATGAAATTAGCAGCGAGGTTTTTTTGTTGATTTTTTTTTCAAAACTTGAATTACTAAGCAAACCAACTTTATACCCTAGTAACGAGGTGATGAATCAGCAGCTGCAATTAAGCTTACAGTCATGTACCCTAGGAAGGAAACAGCAGGCCAGCACGAGGAAGAGTCATTCATACACTAAAACCCTCTTCTGTTGTGTAAATTGGCCACTGGCAGCAGCTTCCTGTACAAGAAGGGCTTCCCCAGATGTGCAGTGTATTTCAGAACCTTGCTGCTGTTGAGAGTCCTCATTATAATGGATGCTAATTAGATCAAATCCACATCCAAAGCAATTTAAAAGAAACAACACCAATGAATCAAAGGCATCTTTCTTTTAGAAGATCAATATGAAGATGTGTGGTGGCAACAGGATTTGACATGCTAAAGAGCTCTGTGTGTAACAAAATAGGCATTATTCATGGATAGAGCCCCATATGCAAAAAGCCTTAGAGCCCAGGCAGGCAATAAATAGAAATCCCACCAAGCCTTTAAATAATAAATTATGAGTTCAAGTCATTTTTGTTCTGACACAAGTTTACATTCAAGATCAGCCTACTAAACGACAGCTACCCAGAAAGTTTCACAGAATCACTGTCAGGAATGCACAAGGTTTCCTCTCTTCCTCAAACACTCTTCTTTAACAACCATCTGAAGTGCTCTAACTGTGTCACAAGTATCGTAGTCTTTAGAAAAGTCAGTTATGTCCTAGATTCTCATATGTATATTAGCAAGAATAGAAACAATTCACCTGAATGACGTTTTCAGTTAACCTTGTAAATACTACAAACTGCACACATGCTGCGTAGTGCTAGTTACATTAAAGCTGACATCGATGCACTCCATGTTTCGCTATTTCACATCATGTCCAGTCATACCCAAGCATAGAGCAAGCTCTATCATGATTCCGTTTTAAAAACTTTAACTAAATGAGGTCTAAGAGGATCACATCCTCCTTCGCTTCTAGCCTGATCAAACACACATACCACCTTAAAAACATGATTTAATCTGTATGTTAACAGAGAAATGTCTCAGGTTAATCCAGTATCCCCTTTTAAAGACATACAGAGCAGTACTGTATCATTTTCATGCAGGTCACCATTTAGAAATACCTGGTTTTAAGGAAGACAGGCATTAAGGCAGGCAACCTTTAAGAGGTTATCCTACTAACCTACATTACTGACACATTAGTATGTAGCAGTATATTTAAAGGGCTCGAAATAAGTTAAGCAATAGCTATCTTGATATACAAACAGAGCTGTATGAATATACCCTGACAACCAGAAATGCTAGAGAAGCCAGAGAAACATTAAGATTTTGAGCTAAGCCAGTTTTTAATGGGTGGAGTGGGATTCCCATAGTGTTCACACCCACTAGAGCGAGTGGCAAATAAGCAGCTGCTTTTCCACCAAGATTCCTTCCAGTATATACCAGAATTAATAGACACATTATTTGTCTTTAAAATTACCACTCAGTAACAAGCATATCCTTATCAAGTGACTCCACTAATTCCTGACAACCTAAATCACAGACATAAGCAAGCAAGCAAGCAAACGAACAAAAAATCCAAAACTGCCGCTGGATTAATGCTCCCCTGACAGTTTCTGCAGCGACGTTTTATGTGAATTAGCCAGAAACATAATACACAGAACGCTCCTCTGAATGACTGTAACCATCACAGCAGGCCACCCTCTATTCCTACCACTGCAGGCAGTTTTCAGGTACTTTTCCAGCGCGCAAAGGTGACAAGAGAGAAAGCAAGACGGCCCTTATCCGCCGAGAAGCTGTAACGGAGCAGACGCGCGTACTCCGCAGAGCAACGCCGACCTCAGCCCTCCCACCACAAGCCATCACACCAACCCCGAGAGCTCGTTTTCCTTCCTCCATCCGGTGCCAGCTCCGGAGGAGAGGTCACCGTGCCAGCCGGGCACGACCGCACCGCCCACCGGCTCCCACCCGGGCCCCCGGCTGGGAACGGGCCGGCCCCTTACCGCGATCAACGTGCTGCTGCGGCCGTGCTGCTCGCCGCTCGCCGCCTCGGCATCCAGGCCGTTGGCTCCGGTCCTGTCGGCGCTTCCCGCGACGGCGGCGGCCGGCGGAGGGGGCGCGGGCGGCGGCGGCGCCGGGGGCGGCTGCCGGTGCTTGCCGGCCCGCTTGGCCTTGGCCTGCAGGCAACGCTGGTGCAGGGCGAAGGTTTGTTGGCGCTCCAGCTCCAGGCGCTCCGGGGACACGGCCTGGTAGCGGGACTCGCAGGCGCTGTGGTGCCGCCGGCAGAGCTCGATGCGCCGGCGGAGCCGCTCCATCACGGCGCTGTGCCGCGGCACCACGAACTCCGCCATGGGACAGGGGGGCAGCACCATGGACCGGAGAACGAGGGGGGCGGCCGCCGCCGTTCACCGGCTCCTCACACCGGCCCCCGCCATGGCCGGGGCTCCCCGCCTCGGGCCTTCCCCGGCCGCCGCCGCTTCTCCTCCTCCCGTGAGCCTTACCTGGGCTCCCCGCTGGGGTCGCCCCCGCCCCGGTTCCTCCCCCCGGGCCGGACCGGCGCCCGCTCCGCTCCCCCCCCTCCGCTCCACTTCCTCCTTCTCTCCCAAGGCCGGTGCCGCTTCGCTCCCCCCCTTTCTCCTCAGCCCTGCCCGGCGGCCGCTGCCCAACCCCCCCGGGGCCCGGCCGGAGCCCGCTCCGCTCCCCGCCGGCGCGGCGCGGCCCGGCGGCCGGCGCTCTCAGGCACGGGCCGGCCCGAACCCCCGACTCCCCATTGTTATCCGCGCCGCCGCCATCTTGAAATTGTTTTTCCCCTCAAGAGCCGAGTTGAGACTAAATAGGCGGAGCTTCCTGGGTGGTGGGCAACGTCACGCCGCGTATAGCGTCACGAGCCGTGAGGGACATCCCTCCGAACCAATAGAAAGACGCCGAAGGGCGAATGAGGCAGCAGAGGCGTGGGCGGGCAGGGCGGGTAGCTGGAGGCGGCCTTCGGCGCGTTTAAAAGGCACGGGCAGAGAGGAGGCGGGGCGAGAGCAACGCAGCCATTCAAGCGCGCGGGAAGGCGGAGTCAGGGGTGATTGACAGGAAGGGGAGGGCAACGGCGGGCAGCGAGAGCCCACCTGCCTGCCCGCAGTAGCCAGGGCGCTGGAGCAGAGCCCACCCCGAGGCGCAGGGCTCACCTGCCGGCAGCGAGGGGCGGCTCTGGGAGGCTCGGCCCTCGCCCCAGGGCATCGGGGCAGAGCCAGCCTCGGCGAGCAGCAGGGCTCTGCACTACGGAATCCCTTCTTGCGAGGGTTAAAGCATGAGCTTACCTGGCACGGGGCTGCGGAGCAGTGGGAGAAAAACAGGCCTGTAGCAAAGAGAATTACTTATCCCCTCATGGGGCAGGGTTCTCCAACAGTCAGCGTCACCTCTTCATCCCTGGTCTTCTGGTTCCTAGTCCAGATCTGCTCCCTTCGCTTTGAGTGAACCACAAGTGATGAATACTTGTTCTGCTAATTAGACAAAGAAAGCCAAAGAGATTTAAGTTTCTTTATTGATTAGCTTTTACTTTTTTTCAGTTGAATCGTTTTGAAATGGACAGGTCTTTTCTACAAATGACATCACCATACTTCTTCAGCAACACTGAAAAACCCCAGGCCTTTTTGAAACCAGGCAGCAACAGTGATATTAACTGGGGAACAGTTAGGGATGGAGAGTGGTCACAAGCCCCACAGAGGTAACGACAGCCAAAGCCGAGCACATTTGAGGAAGGAGTAAGGAAAGCAAGAGCCAACTACAGAGACATACTAGCAATTAGCACTTGCAAGAGTGGCCCAGGAGTCAATCTTAAAACAGCCGTTTGAAATGCATTTTACAGGTCACAGCCTCAAGCTGTGATAATTCTGTAGAGCCAGACCCAGAGAGGCCAGATCACAGCCAGTGACACTTCTGGAACAGGTTAGTTGGTTAGCTGCATCTTTATCTAAACTCCCTTCACTAAGCACTCCAGGAGGAGAAAAAAAACCAAGCAATTTTCATCATTTCTACTGCCTTGTGTTTCAGCTCCCCTGTGGTTTTGTTTTGATTTACCATCTCAGTCGACACCCCCACCCCCCCCATCCCCATTTTCAGAAAAAGCATGTTCAGTGAGGCACAGCATCCTTTTCAGAAGCTGCCACTCTCAGGTGCATACAGACACAAAAGACCCAAATACACCTTCAAGTATTTGTAACAGTTTCAAACTGAGTTCACAGGTTACAACCAAGCAGAGCTTCAGTACTTCAAAAACACAGCTATGTTTTAAAAGCACTCAGGATAAGCAGATTTTTTTTTTTCTTTTAAAAGGCTTGGAAAAAAATAGCCAAGAGTGATACTGAGGTTAAACTGAGCCACCCAAGTTGGAAAGCAGGATAAAAAGTAATTTAGGAGTTGTCTATCCATTTTGGAAAGTCTTCATTTATTGTAGCGATTATTTAAGAAGCATACACTATGGTATCAGAAAAAGCCGTAACATGCAGACAGGAGACCTTTTCAGGAGATTGAGCAGAGGCAAATGTAGATTTACAATTAGCTTTAATATAATACTATTTAAAAGCTGATGCAGATCTTCGGTTCACTTTTGATGCCTTGAAAGAATATGTACGCACATGAATTGTTCAGGAATTTAAGGCAATTTGCACATTAAGATAAAAAACACTGGATTAATAGATTTTTATGTTGTGCTCAAAACGTTAGCTGAATTGAAGCCATTTACATATACTTCATCTCAAAGGACTGACAGTCATAAATAGCAGCTGCTCCTTGATAAAAATACAGTCCTGAGAACAAGCTAGTAGCAATGCTTAAGCTATGACATCTTCCATGTCAGAGTATAAGCTATTTTTGCAGTAAGGAGCAGTATTTACCAGGTGTTCAACAGGCAAAGGCATTCTAAACATGCAATAGCTCCCAACAGAAGTCTGAAATTACTTCCAATATCTTGCTTACAAGAGTTTATTTTGCATACTGCAGAAAGATCAAGAAATCCTGCTATGCTTTTGTGATCACTAACATTTCAAACACAACAGCCAAGGGATACAATGTAAGGACAGGCAGCAAAAGGTGTTTTACAAAAAAAAAATATCCCAAAAAGAAGAGTCTTCTAGTAATTGGTTAGATCATTTGCAATGGAATTGGAACACTCATTCCTCCCCAACCCCTGGGAATCATTCCCCCCCCACTATACCTATGTTATGACCAAACAACACTGGAGTGTTAAATTCAGTGCAAGAAAAATAATTTCAGGACATTTAATTTCACTCTGAACAAAGGCAAAAGTTTATCTATATAGACATCCAAACGCCAACATATTTGGTACAGTGTAATGAAATTACATAGATTTCACCCTCAGAGGTATGCTCTTATTTGTGATCACCTGCATTCCACAAAAAAGTGTTTGAAACAGCATAATATGGTAGACTCAATGCTTTAAAAAAATTTATTCAGCTGGAATTGGAATGCCCTAACATTCACAATATAATTTAGGATGCATTTGTTACATGAAGAGCAGATAAAAGACTTAAACAGTTTCACATACCAGTTAAGATACTCCACATGCTCCTTCCCCACCTACAATACTGACAGCTTGGTTAGTTGGATTTTTTTTTTCTTAACAAATACTCAGTTCAACTTGTCTACCCGACTACCTCCCCCATTTCTACAGGAGCAGACATACAGTGATAACAGTGAGAGGATATGGGACACTGTCCTGTCCAGTGTTTGGACCCTGGAAAGGAGTAGGCCTAGCTATAAAAATAGAGTTTGACAATGAGCTGAACATGAAGCACTTCAGCAACTGAGGCAAAGCTGCACTCAGAAAAAGCTGTATAGTCACAGCAAAAAGAAAGCATCAGTGGCTGAATAGAGGAGAAAGGGGGAAGTAGTCTAACACACCCCCCCAACAACCCATTTGCTTTACAAAAAGAGTTCAAGAACTAACAAAACCCATTATCTGCAAGGCCCACAGGATTAAATGACACATTAAGATGACCCACTCCAAATCCTAGATCATTTGTCAACACTTAACAGGGCTTTAGCCATGCACAGTATGCATATTCTATAGACTGAATAACCCCTTCCTTCCACCCCTTCTTCCTCTTTCCCCTCCCCCCAGAAGAATGAAGCTGATTAGAGAGTTTCGATACTGGTTTCCCCATACATCCCCCCCAGTTTTCTTTTCTGTTGACGGCAGAGGGGTTGTCAAATACATTGACAACTTTTCTTTAAACAATTATCAAATTTTAAGGGCTATAAAGACATTGGCGCATTTAGGAATTTACATATTTGTAAAAAAAACTAGTTATAAAACTGCATTTTTATAACCTAGCACTTTCACGAGTCATTGTTATTTTTCACTAATTAATACATTAAATTAAGCTAAGGTTTGAGACCAGAAAAGTTCTACCAATCTACTTAAAAACAGAAAAGAATATTTAAAACCAAAAAAATGAAAAGGTTAGTTATGTTACATTCCAAAATCCACAGCCCGTTATATTAAATGCATTCTTTCTACAGGAATGATGTTCTTTAGAACAGATGATTGCAAATATTTTACTGCTAGACACTCCATTACATTGGATAGTGTAACCGGAACCTGTGGATGATGAAATCTTGAGGTTTGTCCAAGTTTCAATGTAAGGTGTCCAAGGTCCTCTTCCAGAACCATGTTTGGAAAAAAAAAAATAAAATCACAGATCAAGTTCTTATGACTTTTTTCAATCTTTCCTTGGCTTTCTGTTTCTGGGTGATCTATTCACAGTTTCCTCCTCCTGCAAGAAAGTAATTTGTGTAAACATCAAGGAAATAACATCAAAGAATACCCTTAAAAAAACATTTTGAAAAAACCTACCAAGAATAATCTGCTTTCAGTTCTATGTTAGGATTTAATTTTTGAAAGGACCTACTTCTGTTACTACCCTTCCTGCCTGTACATGGCAAACACACAAATCCTCTTGTTTTCACAATGGATGCATACTATTTGCTGAGAATACTCAACAGCTGCTGCTGCAAGAATCCCTTTAACTTCAAGCACCACTCCACCCATTTTTAAGTCAGCCATTATGTTAGTGTGGAGCACTTAAGAGGTCACATCCTGACTGCACACAAAGCTGAATAAGCATTTTGCCTCAAGAAGATGCATTCCACACAATCCCACTCCTCTCACAATGCAGGGTCTACAGCAGTGCTTTTAGCAAGGTGCCCAGCTCTGCTGAGGCTCGTCACAGCAATTCCTATTCTACAGGGTGATTAAGTTTTCCAAAGTTCTGACACAGGCAGGGAGTATCACGTGAGCCAGGTTAACTGTTAACACTTTAGTAAGGCTTGTTCCACATGACAGGAAACAAATGTGCAGGACTTCCCTCAAAGATTAAGCATTCTTACCTCTGATGCAGGTTTCCTCTCCTCTTCCTCCTCCTCTTCCTCCTCCTCCTGACTAGCACTTCCTATATCAGCATCACTTTTCTGCTTCTCTTCTAAGGGAAATAAAAAAAAAAATTCTCATTCTTGTTTCTGACTTATCTTCAGTTCACCACTGGCTTTACTCCATGCTTGCCAATCCTGCTGTTTTATCCTATCAGAGAGAAAACTCGAACTGTTTTGAGATTATCTAGTTTACCTACCTAGCTTTTCCTCATTTGCTTCCTCTTCCTCCTCCTCCTCCTCTTCCTTGTCCCCTTTGTCTTTTTCCTCTTCTTTCTCCTCATCCATCACATCAGGCTGAGGAGCATCAGTCTTTTTGTATTCTGCAGCACTTGGCTGTTTCTAAAAAAGTAAGTTGTCAAAACCAGGCAATTATGTGACACTAAGGCACATTTTGCTGATTCTCTTTTTAAATGTTATACTACTTATTATTGGACAAAATGCATACCTTCCCAGAACAGCAGAAAAGGACAACAAGGAACACTGGCAAAGCCACAGTGAGGATGTAGACTACCCAAAGCCAGGGACGCTCTTCAGCAGCTGCCATCATCTGTCCCACAACACCAGGCTACAAGATAAAAAGAATGGTCAAATTTCATCCCATACAGCGAGCTGTAGCAGTTAAGTTTAAGCTACAGAATTTTCAAACAGGCTTTTTGTAATTTTGAATATTATATTTCATACCTCAAAAAAAAAAGCTAACCTGCAGAAGTGCTTTTTCCATAGTTTACAGATTAAGAATTAGGCTAAAATGAACAGCCCAACTGTCAGAGCAAAAACCTCACAAGAGCAGTGAGTACTCGTTGCTACTTACAGCAACCGTTACCATATTATAATTAGGAACTGAGATTCCAATCTAGTTTAACATAACCCCTAGCCTTGGTACATGTAAGTATATATTGATAAAGACTGTGGGAGAGAACAGCAGCAATGCTCCTACTGTTCCAGTCAGAAGCACACAATTAAACCTTTCTTACCTCTGCAGCACCATCAGCTGCCTTTTTCAGTCCCCATCCATCAATGGCCCAATCATCAGCCACACCTCTTTCAGTACAGATGATAAAGTTGTCAAAAAAGATGTCAGAAGTCATTGACCATAACTCAAGTCCCACAGCACTGAAGGGAGTCATCTTGAAAGGTTCCAAGTCTTCAAAGAAATCTGGGTTTGGGATCTTCCTAGGTTTCCATATACCCTAGGAAGACAAAAGACATTCAGCGTCACCTGCTATGATACAATTTTTAGTTTTCAGCTGCTTTTGAACGAAAAGAAAGACCAATCCATTGCACTTAATTGCGATGTCTGTGGGTACAACTTGTCAGATTTTGGGAAGCAATTTCTGTTTGTGCTACAAAGAAATGAAGCCGAGTAAGAAAGCACTTTGAATCTGTCCACTTGAAACACAGTACAATCATAACAGTATTTATATTCTTAATTACACCTACTGAATCTAAATCATTCTGCTTTTTGTAAGAGAAATGCTGCATTGGCCATCAGATTAAGCAATGAAAACACCAACCTGATAGTTCACATTATCAATCATAGGAGGCTTCCATTTGCCTTTGTAGTTTGGATTGTCAATCATGGGTCGCTGCCAGGTACCACAGCCAGGTGCTGTCTCACATTTGGGATTTGCAATTTGAGGTGCCTCCCATTCACCATCCATATCCTCATCCCTGAAAAGAGAATTTCAGTTTTGAAGTCCGCCCCTTGCCTTCATACAGAATAAGACTGAGTCAATGCCAAATTTCTGGAAAAATTAAAATTCCTACCATAAAATGGAGATACTGAAACTTTGTATAGCATAAGTCTGTAGATAAAGACACCACAGAGGGAACGAGGATTTCAAGAAATAGCTTGGAAGCACAGAAGCTCAACAAAAGCCAGTCCCTGAGCACAGCCTCCCCTTGTAAAAGCCACTACCAAAGCCATGAAGTATTTGCTGTCATCTGCAGCAGGCAGTAAACATACCAATCTTCGGGCTTCTCAGCATCAGGGTCTGCTACATATTCTGGCTCATCATCCAGCCAGCCCTCTGGTTTCACAGCATTTTCATCTGCAATCTTCGCAGGAGCATCTTCATCCCTTGAGATTAGAATATTATGTATTAACACACACAACACAAAAAGTTCTTAACTCCAAGGCATGATTCTACAGACTCTGAACAAGCCCACTGATCTAGACAACCAGCCAGCTTCACTTCCGACAGGGTAAGCATGGCACAGTCATGGTACCAACTGTAAGATAGTACTACTTATGTTTCAAAACCAACCTAGAAAAGGTGTATTACAGGAAATCCCGTATCTTAGTGGTTGCTGCAAACACGCATTTGAGCTTGAAATACAGTCTACAGTTCACGAAGCATAGGTTCTTGATTTTGGATGTCAGATATTTCAGTCACTTGTAACTATGCATTACATAAACAACCACAAACATCTTACAGTTATACTTTCTGCAGCTCATCTTTTGATCTTATCAAGCTAGCATAGCTGTTTCAGTAAAAGCTTAATCTGTGGCCAGCACAGCAACAGGAGCACTAAACAGTAATTCACAGAGGACACAGATCCTGTCTACCTTTGCCTACCAAACTGCTGCTCAGATGCCAAAACACAATCAGTTTAGATTACAAGGGTGAGACTCAAAACCTTTTAAGTCATCTGAGAAAGACTTTTTGATCAGGACCAAATTATCAGGCATAGGCCTCCCTCAATTCCACCCCTCCAACAGCTTACCAGTCATCTGGTTTAACAGCATCTGGGTCTGGGATTTTTGGTCTTTCATCCCAGTCCTCAGGCTTCTGGTCATTCGGGTCCTCAATCTCTCGGGGTGGATTCACAGGAGGAGACATATCATTTAGCAAATTCCCACTGTTGACAACTGTTTGGTCAACCAGTATTTCAAAACTATTATCAGGATTCAAGACTGTAGGAAAAAAGTTGATATAACCATTACATATATGACACAATGCACGCACCATAAAGTATCACTCATCCCCACTGTACAACTATAACTTCAGCAATCCAAACCACCACCTATCCAGCCATTGTTTTAAAGAATTGTTAAGAACCTTTCTCCTTATGCCAATGTATAACTAGTGATGATGTACCATATCTCACCTGGTGAGAAAGACAACTCATTGCAGGAGTACTATTTTAAATACGCTAAAAGCACAAAGAAGTGCTTTGTCAAGTGATTTACCAGTTACCACAGCAAGTTGACTTTGGCATAGTAAGTATTGCTTTAGTAGTAAGAATGGAGGTATTCACATCTTACTCAAGAGTAAGACTCGCTACTACTGACCCATGGGATTTTAATCTCATTCCTTTAGCCACTGCTGCCTCTGTAGTGGGAAAAGCTAGAGATATCCTCCTGAGTACTCACTGAAATATTTTAGTCACAGCTAATATACCAGGCCAGACACTGTACTTCAAGAACCACTGAGTTTGTCTGGTACTATGAAAGCAGCAAGATAAAAAGAGTATCCCTCTAAATCTAAAGCCTAATATACCCCAAATTACTAGGAGGCAGCATTCAAGCAGTTTGTATGTGTTGATAATCATTTTGGATAAACTTAGAATATCAATTTACTCACGATTGCTCTGAAATTCACTTTTCCTTTAACTACTAAGTTCAAGGTCTCATGACCTTTCTTACATAAATCAAGACTTCTTGCAAAGAAGAAATGAGCCTTTGTACAGTAAGACCAGTTTTTGCATTCAGAGCTTTCAAGTGGTTTTTAGTTCTATAGTGCGTCGACACAAGTACTCCGTTGTTCATCTGGCTCCTTTTATGAGCTTTTGATTCATGAAACATAACAGTAGTTATTAACATGTACGGTGACTGTTAACTATACCTAGAGTATAAAGATGAGTCTTCTTATCAGTAAAGTAAGTCTTCAGGTCTGCATCTGGACGCTTTGCGTGCTTCTCCTCATATCTGCCAGTCTTTGGGTTTTTGTGCCGGAAGATGAAGTGCAATTTATAGTCCTCTCCACATTTGTCAGGGCCAAACATGATTGTATATGGAGTTTTGTCATGGAACTGATCCTTTAAAAACAATGCAAAACTTCATTCTATTATTTTGAAACGCAACTTAAGTCACTGCCTGGCATAAGAATTGCCAATTCATTAGAAGTTATTCTGCAACTTGGATATCAAGGCAGTGAAGTGCCCACACTACAGCTTGTACAAGGAATACAAGCCTCTAGAAAACACACCAGAATCGTCCCAGCTACTTGATTTCGCACCTTTGGTTTGGTCTCTACTTAACAGATGGAAAAGAGCAGCTATTCAAGTGTTATCAAAAAGTTAAATGTAAGTGACAACCACAATGTTTAAGTATAGCTCTACATTACAATAAAGGATTTAAAAAGCTATGACTACAGAAGTATCAGTTACTGGTAATAATGAACAACTAGCTAGTCCAGCAAGTTCTTCACACAGCAACAAGCAGCATTAAAAGTGAGGCCAAATGGTATTTAGTTTACACACTCATAAACTGGTGTAGTCTCAATCTGAGAGCTAACTGGATATAATCTCACCTCTGAATACTGCAAGCAAGTCTATTTGTTCTTGCTAATGTTATCTCAAAATTCAATGCACATATGAAACTGGTTAGACAGCCAAATAGTCTTTTGGGTGTCCTTTCTTTTTAAACTAATTTGGAATCAGTATTAATAATAAAACTCCAATGAGACTGCAAAAGGAAAGGAGAAGGACAGGTAACAAGTCATAAAAGGTACTTCCTATAAAGTCTAGGAAGACAGCTAAATAAACCCCATAGGCTACACAAGCCTATGCAAGGTGACCCATCAGTTAAGCTTTGGCTGAATATATCACTTTAGGTAGGTATGCCATTGAGAGAAAGTTATTCTTAATCCTTAGGAGTTGTAGCATGGTCTCTTCCATTGAACATATTTTTTAGGACAATGCATTCAAGGGTCATTTATGAAGCAAATGGTTCTGTATAGCTAGTGCATGCAGCTGAACATACAAGGCTGTATCCAGTCCAACCTCTCAAGACTTTTTTTTTTTTTTAAGATATACCCAGTAACTCACAAGTGGGTTCCTATGTCAGAGACAAGGCAATAAATGCAAGGTATATTTTTAATGATTCGCATTAGTCTGTTTTAAAAGATGAAACATGGTATCTTCCTTCTGGGCACCAGCTTCCTCAGAACGTTTCTCCTCATACACTGCCTACTCTCATAAGATACCTCCCTCTTTGGTCCTAGAGCCTAGGGAAACCTGAAGCATTGCAGACTTTAGCAAAGGTCTGGAGCTGCTCAGCTGCTAGGAAACTCCAGTGTTTCCACTCAAGAGGCCAAAAATTGTTGAGTACAAAGTACTTTGAGCTCTAAATATGCCCCACTGCCTTTATTGAAGGCGTTTCTTCAGGAAGAATTTAAATGAAAAAAGTTTTCTTTCACAGTTAATACTCAAAGTAGCAGCATTACTCACCAGGTTCAATTCAGGAGTTTTTGAAAGCAATTTCACATAGGCCCCACCACATTCTATTCCATTTTGGAAGTTTACTTCATACCTAATTTTAGTTTTGGACAGAGAAGGGGAGAACACGTTATACATGAAGAAAAATTACTTCTGTAATACACAATTACAATTTTCAAGTACAAATTAACAGTAAGAATGTTTTGTTGTTTGCTTTAAATCACATGACCAGTGAATATTAAAAATACACACTGCACTCTAGGGTCTGAGAAACAAGAAAGAGTAAGGATTTAGGAGACTTAACCTGACATAAAAGATTAAAGGAATTGAGTGCTAGTCTAGAAGATTATGATCTAGAAGTAGAGAGAAGGAAGAAAAAGCTTTCCAGTAGGACACTGCAACAGAGATTAAGGCAAGCCAATTATTTTCCCCACAACTACTATGGCAGATAGACAACTCAATTTGCAAGACTACCAAAGCAACAACAACTGGATCCTAGGAGAAGCCCCTTTAGGGCTATAAGCATACAACAGTATATTTAGTGATGCCAAGGAGTCTGAAAAGGCAAAACATCTCTGTTGGGAATAAGCTAATTATGCTTGATCCTCTCTCAATGCTAGCAGCTGGAGTGGATGACCACTGGGATTTATTTTTAGCCTTGTATTTTGAGCCAAAACTAAACAGTCATGCAAAGTAAAGTGACCAATTATCTTGTGCAAATACAAATTAGCTTACTCTGTTTAAAACTGATAAACTAGGTAATAACCCACAATTCAACTGTCCTCACTGAATTATTTCCACCTCTCCTCCCCACCCCCTCCCCCTGCCCCCAGCTTGCTAGTCTAACATACACACAAGTACATTCTTCTACATCAGTCATGGCCAGAGCTAGGCAAGCTGTTCATCTTGAATGACAGATGAACTAAGACAAAGGAAGGAGGAAACGAGTGCATCTTTACCACTCTATCCACTCCACCTTGGAAACAGGGGACAGCTTACTGCATAAGAAAGTGCATACAGACCAGCTTTTTTCCAAAAGGACAAGGACTTCCACAATTGGCAGTACAAAAGTCAGTTGCCTGACCTTGTTACTACACTTAAATCAAGTGAACTGATGTCCCAAGGCAGGTTACCAAGTCCAGTTTTCATAGACTTCTTTCTTTTTCAGGCTTCAGAGGGCCCCATGCTATTCCCAACTTCCCACTTTGTGAATATGGGTTGCTATTTTACTCTTAAACTGTATAATAGGTTACAGTCTCTTGTGTCATCTAGACCCCCAGTCAACAAAATCTTAGTTATGGAATTAACCTCAGCCTTCCATCATGTTATCATGTCATGCAATAGCAGAACACTAAGCTATCCTTTACTTACTGTATAATAAGGGGTTTGGTATCAAATATGAAAGGCTTTGAAAGTTTGGATGAAATTGCATGATGCTTCGCTCGGGTTACCAACACAAGGCCTTTGTCTCCTGGAAGCTTAGTGTCCTTCATGTCTTGGACTTCCCATTTACCTGGAGATAAATTAATCAAACATTATCAAGACTTGTTCAAGACAGCCTTTGTTTAGTCCAAACAAGATAGTCAGCATTCTGAAGTAACACCCAACAGGGTATCTTATCAAGTTATTAGCATAACATCTTCACTAAAAATTATCTTAAAACCTCCAAGTGGATATTTTGTCTAAATCAGAATTACACTTTATATTGTTAGCCAGATATATAAACACTCCTCCCATTTTCTTCAGTGAATATAATTTCAACTGTGAAACAGAAAACAAAGGCTTGCACCACTTCTTCAGGAATGACAAAAGATGTCAGAAACACCTATCATCCAAAACCTGGGTTGGACTCACCATCATACTTGGAAATCTCATCATCTGCATCATCTTTTTTTGCTCTGGAAAGGATCCATCTAGAAGACAGACATCCAAAGGTCAAAAAGCCATACTTTTTCCCCCCCCACTAAAAATCCTGCCCTTAAGATACGATAACCCTTGCTGTCCTCTGACTACACCCCAGTGTCTTGATCCCCTGAGTCATTCTATCCTGAAGCCTGTGAAAGTTTTCTGCATTTGCCACTTCCCAGCCCCAAAGTAGGATCATGGCCTCAGTGTTTTGCTCTTGTAAAAAAAAAGTAAAGTACCTCACCATCCTCACATTGCCTGAAAAAAGCAAAAAATCAGATGAGGATTAAAACATTACACAGGTATAGCTCACCTCCCCCTCCTTACTAGAACTTAAGGAAATACTAGTTTAGCTCAACAGTAACAGCCAGCTCGTATAGTCACTGCTGTAATCCTCACCAACCATTGCCCTTTGATTCAATTTTGAATAACGCAGGCTCCAGTGAGGGTTTCACTGCCTTTCACCAAAATTTTTAATTATTTGCTATACTGAATCATCCTTCAGATTATACTCACCCATCCAGAGTTCCTTTATCAAAGGACTCCGCAAAGTACACCTCGCCAGTTGGGACTGGGGCCCTGTAGGTAACCTATTAGAAAAGGGAGGTGTTTATGCACCTTTCAAGGCACTCTCTAAAGAAATACGGGCATATACAGCCCACATTCCCGCTCTACACTCATATGCCGCTTACCTGGAACACCCTTGCAACATAAATACAGAAGTTACATAAATACTGCTGCTGTGCCAAGCCATTATGCTCTTGCCCACGACTAAAACTAAAGCATGTATCTAGCTGGAAACATCAGCATTAATTCCCAATAATCACATCACAGATTTCAAGGGTGGATCTAAGTTTTCAGGAAGAATGCGGGGGACATGAGAATAGGAACAAAGAAGCTAGGCTTAATTCCAAGCCCTGCTCCCAGATAACATCTTAAATAACAACACAACATATTAAATGTTAGCAAAGTAAAGACAACTCTGATTACATTAACCACAACACAAGTAGTAATTAAATTTTTAAAAGAAGTTCCATGCCAAACCTTTGGAGTTGGAGGAGGAGTGTTCATTTCAGGCTTTGACTCTTCTATCTCCTCAATGCCATCATCCAAGTCATCCTCAATATCAACTACATCATCACCATCATTGTCATCATCCATGTCATGTGCCTGGACAGCAAGAGTCCCAAGAGCAAGCAGGGTCACATACAGTAGACATTTCAGCTCCATGATCTGAATAAATAAGACAAGGCAAAGAGGTCAAGCCAGTGATGCATGTGGAACACAGCATTGCTTCTCAGTACAAAACCAAGCATCAAAGACAACAGGTGAAGTGCCTAGTCATAGCACTGAAAGAAAACTGCAAACTTATTTTTTCCGCTGTTATTTACTACATCTGGCTGGTTGAGACAGCTCTAAAAGCTGTAGAGGAATACAATGTAAAGCTAAAGTATTTAATATAAATTAGACATTAACTGAGTGGACGACCATGTGTGCAAGTTTTGTAGATCATGCTGCAGAAGCATCATAATTTTGTTCTTACACTGACACAGTCCATGAGGAGAACAGCAGACACACATACACAACAGCACAGCCTATGTAGCTGCAAAAGCCTAAGCAGCAAATCTATTTCTTGCTTATGAAGGGCTTTAAATGCATCATGTAGAAACTGAAATTTCCATTCAGCTCAGGAACTGAATTACAATTACCTAGCTCTTTGAAGCAAAGAGTAATCACTCCTCCAACTCCTGTTCGATGGTTTTTTCCTTTCAACTGTGGGACACTGGCGTTGTCATTCATCAGTCTCCCTCCCCAGGTTTTATTCTGGACTTACTGCCAGCAGTCATTGATACTACTGGCAGATGTCTATAAGCAGTTGAGACTACTGAGGCAGACCCAGGAGAAAATTTCTTACTATTTAACAGACAGTTGATTTTATTCCCCTCTTTTGACCTCTAATTTAATAGGATGACCAAAGAAAAAGAATATCTGTTAACAGAGGCTTTACAGAATTAAAATATCACACTTCAATTAATTTATAAGGTACCCAGCACATCGTCACACCTAAAATACAGTAGGCCTTGGCAAGCCGTAGCTCAAAAGATCTTGTGAGTAAAATGTGTTTCAATTTGACTTTCTTGCTAGAAAAACAAGATCACTGCACCTTTAGGTTAGGGCAGCACTCCTAGGGTGCTGTTCAGTTTTATCTGCCCCAAAAAAAACCACAAAAACAAACTTGTGCTTGCTCACCTTTCCTCCTTTGAATCCCATTCCAAATTTTTCTTCCAAAACCAGATTTGTAACTGAGACTAATACTTTTTTTGAAAGCAAGTATGAAACCAAACATCCCCTCCTTCCCTTACACTCCTGCCTCAGGCTGTAGCCCTGTAGACTTACAAACATAATGCAAGCAGAGTTAATAGTGCCTGTAGGGGCATAAGATCCTGCTAGAAAATAAACTTTCAACTTTCCAAAGCATGTTTAGGCATCTAAAAGAATCTACAGTCTTAAAGGCTTATCCGTACTATCCAATACTCCACAACTACATTGCATGCCAGATCTACCATTATGAGATTATTCTTTAACTTACTTCTAATGACAGAGGGGATGTTTTGTAACTACAAAAAAAACCACCCGTATTTTAAAGACTTGCACTGAGGTCACGTCCAGTTTGTCACTACAGCAACATGCAATTGCAGCCAGTTTTCTAACAATAGTGATGGCCTTGAGGATTATGGTCTAAATGCATGCTCACAACTCTCCCCCTCACAGCTCAGGCAACTGCACCAAAACATCTCTGAGCCAAAAGGACACCATTCACAGCATGAGCAGCTGACAACAAACTTTCAAGTGTTGTTAAATATGAGCAAAGCTTGTTTGCTTAATGCGCAATGTACAGCCAAAATTGAAAACAGTTACAGACCTCATAGCTCTTATTACGGATGTGGGACCCACAATACAAATCCAAGGAATGGAAACTATCAAGCAAACATCGGTACCCTTGGAAGTTCAAGGTGCTCTTGCGCAGATAGCATGCTCTCTTAATGAACTCATGCTCACCAGCATAAAATCAGTACAGAAAAAAGAGCCTGAAGCTTCATTTGAAAAAGTGATTTTTAAAGCCCTGGATGAGTCCTGTGTGACCAAAGCAACTACAGATGAGATGGTACAAGGACTGCTTTCCAAGAGAAGGGTTGAATTTGTCTTACCTTACCAACAGGGCCTCACCAAATCCATTTTTTAACTAACTTCAGGAAGCTTTTACCCCAAGTTTTATAACTGCTTTCAAATTATGTTATGCAGACAGAATGACCACTTCATGATTTGGAAAGTTATATGCAGAAATTAATATTAAAAATATAGCAAGGTTAAAGATAAGCCAATTCTCTCCTCTCCTTCCAAGAGGAAGGAGTTTCTGCATACCTCCTCCCAAGCAAAGGATATTAATTATTTAGTATGCGACTAATCCCTTAAGTAATCTCACCGCTAGCCAACCAGCAATAAAGTTTTGGTGAAAGAATTAAATCATCTCCCCTGTCATGACAGTACTGACTCCATATGTAATAATTACCTACTTCACAATCCCACCCCAACTACAACCCTTTGGAAATACTTGTCAGCAACAAATGGACTTTGGTAAATGCTAGCACATAAGTGGCAAAGCCACACAGCCTCATGTTGTGGCCAAGGCTGCTCCAGAAATTGTTCTGTCAAACCATCCTAGTGAAACCAGACGATTCTATCAGTGACCCATACAGCAGGGGCAGAAGCTATGCCACTCTGCACATCTGTGCTCCTGATACAACCATATTGAATTTGAGGCCTCACTGAATCTTATTTCAAGGTAGAAGTACTAAGTTCAAGTTCCCAAGCAAGGTTCCCCCCCCGCCCAAAGAAAGCTAAAAGCGCAAAGAGAAGCTAATCCAGTTTCATGTCCTTGCCTCTTTATAGTCATTGGCAAGCAGTATTCACAAGCTAATATCCCTACAGAAAGCTGTTTAGGACACCGCCTACATATTAAAATCAGTCCCAAATTCAACATAAGCTACCATTCATACACCTTGAATACAGACTGGTAGCATCTCCTGCAACTACTGCTTGTTGTGCCAAGCTCCTCATTCTGTTAATCTGTAACAACATACAAACTGTCTAAATTATAAGAAATAAAAGACACCATATTCTCAGAAGAGCAGTTTAAGTGAAGCACACATTTTCAATATTTAAAAAGCTACCTCTAGCTATAATGGATGTACGGCTACAGGAGAAAATTTCAACTTCACTTCACACAATCCTTAGGGACACAACAGAAACATGACTGCCCTAGTAAATTGGGTTATAAAGGGAGGAAGTGGGGAGAGAAGAAACTCAGTTTTATACAAAACAGGCATAAACCAATTTTTCAGTGAAGCTTTAAGTTGCTAGCAACTACAGGTGTTCAATTAGTCACCTAAAATGTAGTCTAACCTTCAGACACACAGCCACCTACTCTATTATGATCAGATTTCCCCCTGGAAGAAATGTCCAATTTCCAAGCAATTATTATCATTAGCCATTTCTTACTCTGATTGCACTTCCCTTCTTTAGGTTTAACTGTGTAATATTTCTGACGGCTAGCAAATTTCTGATCATGCAACTGCCAAAAGCCTCTAACAAAGGAACCCTTTCATAATAGGCGAGAGCTTCCGACATCTCCATTCTACTTCAGTGCAACCCCCATTTTCACCATTAACGTTTCAAGTCAGGGATGACTACAACTTCAACTATTTTCTTTTTTTAATAACATCTTCAGACACTTATAGACATTGACACACCATTTGGATCGAAGAGAAAACGACTGCAGTGTAATACCAAAGTACTAACTGGGAAGAGAGTTCAAGACTGCCAGGGCTAACAAATCACTTGTTCTCGGTCTGTGTGTCCACCCACAACCAGCTTCTACACTAGAAAATTTATAGCTGACATTTAAGCACTGTTCACCTGCAAAGGCTGAAGCATTTTCCCCTGGAATTTACAGAAGCTGTAGTAGGGCACTGAAAACACTACACTGCACAGACTTTACTTTTTACGAAATAAGAGCTAAACCAAATTGCAGTGAGATTTAGAGACAGGATCAGCTTCTTGCCATAGCAGTGGCACTCAAAACGTGGGGCTAAGTGATTGCTACCTTTGGATTTCAAGGCTTTCAAGGAAGTCATGCAGCTTCAGAGATTTATTTTTAGTTAGAATTCCCTTTTTACTAGGCATAAAGGGGAAGGGAAAGTTCTTCTTAATTATTGGCATCACACTGGAAACATACAGCAGACAGTTGTCACCGTTCTAACATACATGTCCTGGTGAAGGACAAACAGTGAAAAGCCCCACACAAAGGACATTTAAGTCTTTTGCTATCATACTTCCAGAACATACTATTTAGACAGTAACTTCCCTGTCAGGCCAAACAGAGCCTGCAAAACCAGTTTAATCATCTCCTTGGTTACTCATCTATTTGAGTGGTTCATCAAGCCAGTTCTTAAGACTGCATATTTCAGAATGTATAACTACAGTCGAATTGCTAACCAGCTATCTAGTTTACTACTTAGTTAGTTGTTTGGGGTTTTTTTAGAAGAACTTACAGTCAGATGAAATGGGTCTTATTAAAAATAAGTCATTCGCTATGAACTACACCTCAACAATTTAACTGGAAAAGCATCAGTAGTTTCTATTTCAGCAGCATCTGAAGTGACCGCTGAATGACTTAAACATAGGAAAAGCAAAATTTGCTAGCAGAGTCCTGTGTTCCAAATATTGGATTTCAATATGGTATTTACAATGGAAGCACACCAGTAAAAACAAGCACAAGCAAGGCAAAAATTATGGAAGAAAAATTTAAAGGCACAAAAGTAAAGAAATTCATCACAACACAAAAAATGCAAGGAGACAAGAACTCAAAGGCTGACACACAGATACTCATTCTCTCTCCCAAATGAGACTTTTATGGTTTCTGAGCAAAGGCTTGGCTATCTTAAGAAACTCATAGTCCATGAGTTTCTTAAAGTCAGAACTACTGAATAGCAGAGGAAACCTTTTCTACATCTCACAATCCCTCCACCTTCCACATCCTGGCTCCTCTGCGGTGCCAAGGTAACTGTTTACACAGCCTCATGATGAACTAGCAGTTGGTTTAAGATGGCTCAAAATCCTTCTGCCGTGTTATTTTAACCCTGAATCAATATGTCAGTCCAATCCAGTAGGCAAAGGCAAAACAAGTTGTAGCAGGACAAGTAGAAGTAGTGTGAGACAAAGTAGCCAAGGATAAAGGAAATTAAGCTGCTGGCAGCAGAGTCAGCTTAATGCCATAGTTTCATGTGCAGTTCTGTCAGCCGTGCTCCTCTAAGACAGACCTGTCTTCAGGCAGATTTGGGAGATCTACACTCTATGGCAAAGCTGAACAACTAATTGTGTGGCCAAACGCTGTAGTGTCAGTGACCAGTACATTATTTCATCACCCCTCCAAGAGGGATAATAAAATTATGTTCATATATGCAGCAATGTGTATGATGCAGACAATGCTATTTTTCCCCTTAAATGTTTAGTTTTGCAGCTAGGCAACTTTGAACATTGTGAAGATTCTGCTTTTAACATCATAACCCAATGAACAGACAACAAGGCTGAACTAAAACTGCCTTGCTCACAACAGGCCAGAGGCAGGAGCAATGTGGGGGGGGGGTGGTCTGCCCCCTCCCCACCCCTTTTGTTTTTTTGTGGTGGGTTTGGTTTGTTTTTTTTTTTTTTAAGGAGGGATTGGCTAGGGTACACTGCTACATAAGGTTTGAGGAAAAAGTTTCTTGGAGAGGATTAGCTAAACCTCCCCTGGAGAGCTTGATAACCCCACAGGAAAAGCTGCTTTCTGTTTGGGTTATAAGGAGTACAAACCAGGGAAGAGATTAGGTGTGAAAGGTGAGAGCAGCAAAGCCTGCTTTTAATAAGCATTTCAAATATGACAGTTTCTAAAAATAATGTACAACAGTGCAGATACAGTGCAGATACATAAGGGAGAAAACACCATGTACCGTTTGTCAGCAGAGATCATTCCTGCAGAACTGGAAGTCCTTGGAGGGCAAAGACAGAACTGCAAGGGTTTTTGACCATAAAACAGATGGTCTGCTAGGAAAATTGCATTAGGTGGGGGGAGATTTGGAGGTGACCCGAGATCTTTCAGACCACCATGCCTAGAAATTAATTCAAGTTTTCCCTGCTACTGATTCCAGCAATAACAGGCTGCCATCGTGATCACTACTAGAGGCAGAAAAAATGAAAGGCCAGAAAAGGAAGTAAAAGGCAGGGCTAAGTACAAGTCACAGTGTATTCTCAGTAGAGGATTTATTCATTTACTTAGGGGGAAGTGCTGCAGCACATCAAATGAGAAGGTAATTTAACAGAAGTTGCAAGCTTTCTTACTGTTTTGCATTAGGCTTCCCTTCCTAGGAGGGTGGCTGATACCAGGAAGAAGTTTGTATCTTATACACAGCTTGTGATGCTGTCTGAATTGTACCAGTATTCCCTTCATAATACTTTATTTTTTAAACTAGAAATAGCAAGACTTAATACAAAGTTTAACAAAACTAGGAAAAGCTTTGAGTTAAGTGTTTTGGATAAGCCCATGTAATATGACTAAATCAAGAGTAAGGAGGTTTTTTTAAGTCATTTCAAATGCATCAGAGTGAACCTAGACTAACATAATTCAACCTGTATTTAACCAGTATTTTGTCTGTATTTTCTCATACATTATTACCATTCCGCTATCTCCTTGCAGTATTTTAGCAACAGCCCCAAAGCACAGTGGGTAAAATGTCCCATAAAACCTGTGTGTCAGCTACACTTGTTCAACAATGTTGAGTAAACATACTGCATTTAGAAATACATTACATTCCTAGAGACTAGTTTACAGACACCTAACATACTCCAAATAAGTTCCAGAAAGAGCTTTCCACGACACATTGCAGAAATGCTACAGCATTAATTATGTTAACACTGACAGTAATAAAGCCTGGACCTTTACCATTACTACTACTATTAATACACATCTGCGTCCCTTCACAATCAAATCACCTGCAACATTTCTCTTTCTCCAGCCTAGAAAGTTCTTAACCACAAAACTGCATGTGAAAGTTCATTCTTTAGAATCAGTGCAGACAAGAAAGCAGAAGGCTATGCATGCTTTAATTCAAAGGAGTGGGGTTCTTTTCATTTTAAAAGCTCATGATACAATCCTCAGCCACAAATGAGAACTGGGATGTCATTAATATATTATTTTGAAGACACCCCACATAAATGACAGTCGGGCAGTGAAAATCAAAGCATGTGTTTTAAGTCCCCAAAATTCTCAGACCTTGCTGCTGCAGTCTCCTACTCCGTACTTCACCTTTGGCCTCCCTCGCTGTTCAATTACCACATCTTCCCCACCTGTTGGGCCACCAGTTCTGTGCCTTGAACTCCCCCTTTCCAGAGACTTCTACTTCCCCTCGCACAGCCCGAGCCCGGCCGCACTCTGTGCCCCGCACCCACCTCCCCTTCTAGCTCTGTGGGGCCTCCTACTTATGGTTGGCGTTTTTAGGTAGCTCATGACTATACCTCATGAGTATTCCCACACACGTTACCGGCCGACATTAGCACGAGAAGACAGATAAAGCCCAAACCACAAGCCAACTCCGCCAGCCCGCATCTACCTCCGATCCCCGCCTCCCCCCGTCAGACACCGCTCCCCGTCCCACCCCGTCGTGGGGAGGAGACAACCAAGCACCCCGCCGGCCCCGCTCCAGCCGCGGCCCTGCCACAAGCCGCTCCCCGGCCCGGAGGTCCCAGAACTTACTAGAAGACCCACCACTCCCCGCCAGGCCTCTCACGAGGCCCACGGGAGCCGAACGGGCGCCTGCAGCAGCCCCGTGCCCGCCGCAGGCACGGCCGCCCCTCTCGCCCCAGCTCCCGGGGATCCCCGCCTCCCCCTCGCCCCTGGGGGACCCGCCGCCCGCCCCGCCGGTCCCCCGCCACCCACCACACCCAAGGCCCAGCAGCATCCTGCCGCCCCGCCGGGCTGGGCTCTGCCCGCCGCACGCCCCCGGCAGGCGCGGTTGCCCCCGCCGCCTCACCCCGCCGATCCCCCGGCATACCCTGCGGGCTGGCCCGCTTCCCCACCCCAATGGTCGCGGAGTTGCCCCGGCCGGGGCGGTTGGGGCGGGGGGGAGAACGGGGACGGACACGAACTCACCCCCCGCAGCGCCGCGCGCGCGCCCCCAGCCTCCCCGGCCTGCCCTCCCCGGCCCTCACCTCCGTCACGTGTCCGCACGCCCAGCGCCAGCGCCACCGCCCGCCTATCTACGGCGCGCCAGCCCCGCCCCCGGCCCACCTAGCTCAGCCTCTTCCATTGGCGGAGAGCGCGCCCGCCCGCCCATCCTGCCGTCCGTCTGGCATCACCATTCGCTTTCGCCGCCGCCGCTCAACAGCCCGCCCGCCTCAAAACACGCCCCAACGTCGCTGCCCTTCGTGGAGCGCTGTTATTGGTTGATGGGGTTGCAGGAAGTGTACGGTGAATGGCTGGTTGAGAGGAGGCCGTTGAAATGTGGGCGGGCACTCAACGGATCTCCGTCCAGGGGCGGGGCAGTGGCTGACAGGGTAATGCGGGCGGCGGGCCGCCCGGCGGGAGGGGGCTGAGGCGGGGTCCTGCGCCGCTGCTACCGCAGGCCCCCGAAGCGAGAGCCCAGCGGCCGAGCTTGCTTCACGCCGAGCAGCGGAGGGGCCGCCTGTGCAACTGAAGATGCTGGGGGCGGGAGGGCTCACCCGGAAGGTCTGTCCGGGAAGGCTGGAGGCCACTGCTTGTCCCAGTGCCTGAACATTGTGATATTAAAGAGCAAGTTCACCTTCACTTCCATCTTCTCATTCCTTTGCTCCTTAGAAAGGGTTTTCAAGTTCTCCTGCGTATTCAGAAAATTCAGTATATCTAATAATTTTTGATAAATTAGAAGCTGACGATTTAAGAAAACTAAAAAGTGACACATACTCCAGTGTGTTCAGAACATGGCAGTGCTGCTCAGGCAGCCTCTTGTTGAAAGACCTTCTGTAATATCAGAAGCTTTAAGCCATGCTATATTTCCAAAATTAACATCACGTATTTCTGTAGAGGTGAAATACTGTGTAAAAGCTCAACATTCACACATCTGAACAAGTACAGAAGCACAGGGAAACACAGAAATAACTGTCCCTGCTGTACTGACCAGGAAGGAGGGGCCGAAAGAGGTAACTGGTTTGCATGGGACCACGCAAGTAACTGTCAGATTAAACTTCAGGAGTCCTTGTATCCTGCTGCGTACGTACGGCAGCGTGGGACAGCAACGAGCAAGGCCCCGCCATGAGGAAAGCAGAGTCCTGTCACCCCATCAGTAATACCACTTTTAGGTTCTATCTGAGCTGCTCTGGCTGAAAACAGTCAAATTGGAAAGCTGTATCTGCACTACCCAGTTTAAAGCAAGCTCCTGTGTGGTCTGTGGGCTGCAGCCTGTTCCAGCAGATAGGAGGTATTCCGTAGGAATACCAAATTCAATATTGCTAGGAGGGGCAGGATGAAGGAAGAAAGAAGAGGTGGGTTTTTTGTAAACATAAATCTGTTTTGAGTTGATGCAATGAGTCAGCAACATAAGTCTCCCCACAGAGAAAATTCCACCGCGTTAGGACAATGCAAGCAGGGCCCCGGCGCTCAGAAATAAGGCTCAGCATAAATTAAATCAGCAAATCCCTGTTTACACTGAAGTTTGGAATCGAACACTCACATTTTTCCAGAAAGCCACCAAGCTGGCTCCTAAACCTCCGTGTTGAATGAGCTACACCCAAAGACTGAGCAGAAGATGCAGACAGGCAAGCAGGAAACAGCCACAAACAACAGGCAGCACACGAGATACCAAGTACTTTAAATAAGAAACTAAAAACACCATGGAGGAATACTTTAAAGGGTAACAAAGCAGTACAGTTTAGCAGGCTCCCTCCCCAGTCTAGCCAAAATCCAGTTTTCCACCAACTATCTTTCAAGCCCCTCTTTGGAAACAGATTATTAACTCCAACATAACTCGCAGGACAGCACGACACTACTGCAGCAATCAGACAAGCACTGGGAAGTCAAATACACACACACATGCCTCACATATGCTTCCCCTTTCTCTCCCACCCTTTCCCAAAAAAGAAGACATTCCTTCCTTTTACAACCTGCTGAATCATGGCACAGGCAGGCAGCCCTGAAACCCGCTCCTGCCTGTGCTGCTTTGTCATCAAGGGGAACAGAACAGCCTAAGTTTAAAAAAAAAAAAAACAGCAGCTGCTAAAAGCATGTCCTACACAGTGATGTTCACGATGTTTGAACTCAGATAAGAGGAAAGCAAAATCAACACAAGAGAGAGGGAGAATCCAGAAAGAAAAAAAAGAAAGGGATAAAGGGAACAGAAGAAACATGAACAGAGATTTAACTGCTTTGGCAGCCGAGAAGGTGGTATTTTTAGACCAGACTATGGAGTGCCAGGGCAGAGGTGATGAAAGAAAGAGGGATGGTGGATACCGCACAGCAAACATGACATTGTCAAGGAAAACCATTTAGGTGTGTTCAGGCTTTGCCACAGGACATTTGCCTTGTTCCACTGATAAACACTCAGGGAGCATGCTGTTCTCTGATTTTGGCAGTAAATTTGGAAAGGCAGAAAACGAGCAATGTGGTGAGGCTGGCAGAGCCTGAACATGCAGAACTCGGAGGTGAGAGGCAATTCTCAGTTTATAAGTGAACCACAGCTTTGAATGATTGTATTTTTGGGTACTTTTCTTGCCCTGACTGTTACCAGACAGAGGAACCTCCTGTGCTTTCAGCTGGTACTTTCCATTCTTAATTCCTTCTAACCTCGATCTCCAAAGAATTCCTCCTTCCTTAATCCCTGCAGGGCATTGCAACATCACTAGCACTCTCCTTGTATTTCAAGCATTAGTAGTAGATCTTTTCAGACTCACTCTCTGGAAAACTGGCAAGAACTGAGTGGAAAATCAGGCAGGTCAGAGTGGCAGGACATGGGTGATACCACACTGACAGATAGCAGGCAGTCAAGGCAGATGACCAGCAGGAGAACGCTGACTTTTGCTCTTTCAAACTTTGAACTGCAGGAGGGAAGACAAGCTCACATCTCTGTACGGGGCAATGTCCATGCGCCCTGGTATGCTTTTCATGGAAAACACATTTCTTTACAGTGTCGTCTCTGGAGACCACGCTTGAGGAAAAGACAGGAAAAGGTACACTGACATTATCAAAATGGGACGGGGGGGGGGGGCAGGGGCTATGTGTCTAAAGGAAATAATAAAGTCCTGTCATTTTCAGAGCTGATAAATGTGAATGTTAAGAAGTGTTATCAATTAACTGTAGTAAGAGGAGGCAAATAAGTAGAAAAAGGAAAAAATGATAAAGAACCAGAAGCGGAGCACTAGCAAATGGGTGGGTGGAGACGGAGGGACACAGTACTGAGGTAGAAGAAGATAACCCATCCACCTGATACCATTTGCCCAAGCTAGGAAGTGCCCTAGGGAACAGGAACTTAATAGAAAACTATTGGGACCCAGAAGCTCAGAATTACCCAAGACAGCACAATAGGTGCATGTTTGGTCTAAGCATAAACTAGGGAAATCCTGATGGTTTCCATGGGTTGTATACAGCTTTTGTGGCTCCCTTAAGCATTGCACCAGTTTGCTGGGCACCGTTTGGTTCCCACTGTGCCTCTTTCCCCCAGTTCTTTCACAGACCAGTTGTTGACTTGCTTGAGAGTGGCCCTCAAATCGCGTCCTCCCTGCAGGTCTCACACTTGAAGCATTTTTATCTGAGCATGGCTGCAATGCATGCAACAGGAGTTACTCCCTCACCAGGGAAATGCAGATTACCCTTTGGATGCAAACACAGCATCCCCCAGCCAGCAGTAACAACAGGCTACCACCACTCAGTGGCCTGAGTGCATCAGCAATGCCCAAAACTTTTTGCAAAGCACAAAATCCTCATGCCTCCCAGGCAGGGCACCAAAAGGGTCTGTGAGTGCTATTAGCAACGAGGCCAAAAGAGAGAATGTGTGCTGAAACAGAAAGTCTTTCCTCTTTAGCTCACACATTTCACATCAGCTGGGGCTGACGGTGACTGACAATAGCTGTTCTCCTCCAGCTACTTAGTGGCTCCGTGCTAATTTCTCTACAACCGGTGTCCGTATGGCTACATGAGACCTGCCCCGTGGGTCGGTACCACTTTGCCTATGGTCAGCTGGGGGGCTGTCTGCTTCAGGGCTTGTTGTTCGTTTGTTTGTTTGGAAGCGGTTGTTTTGCCAAGGAAGCTTTTGTTTGTTTGTTTTGAAGAACAACAGCAAAAAAATCTCAATTCTTAATGGTCAAGTTTACAACCATCTTAAGTTTTGACAGGCTGTGCAATTAATGGCAACTGAAATTCCACTAAAATGTAGACTATCACAGGGAGAAAGGAAAGAGGTAAATGGGTTTATTATTTAGGAGAGGGAAGGGCAGGACAACTTCCCGACTGGCCCTATGAAGGAAGGAGGGCAGGAAGCCTCTTCTCCCATGCCAGCATGTGATTGCTCTAGGGCACAGCGAGGCCCCATGGCTCCATGAGTCCCCCACCCGCACCCCGCTCACCCCTTGGCTTTTGGGGACACAAACACCGCCAGCCCTGCATGAGAAGCCAGGCATCTGGGGCCAAGTGCAATCCTGGGGTGAGCTGGCTTCAGCACAGTGCTTCCCCTCGGCAGCTGCCTGCCTTCCCCACTGCCTCCTCTTCTTAAAAAACTGGCAAAAATCGTGGTAGAGCCAGCTGCATTCCTGACATGCCACATAAACAGCACAAGGCCACCTCTCACCCCTGGCCCATCCTAATCCTGAATTGCTAAACTCAATAAACAGGGAATTAGCAGCATTTAACTTGGTGACCTTTCCAGACCTGCCACTCTCCTGCTTGCAACCATCAGCTCCTGGCGCTGAAGAGGCTGGATCGCAGGAGACAAATATTTCAGTCATTTTGGTGGGTCTTTGTCCGTAGTGGAAACCTGAGCTTGGCAACCTCTTAAAGTGCCATCAAGAGCTCTGTAAGTCAGTAGTATACAGGAGGGACTCGCTTCTGAGAAACAGATCTCCCAGGGCAAAACCCTTCCTAGAAACATCTCCCTCTCCACCATGCGTGAGATGCGAGGGAGAGCGTGTGCCTGCAGGGAGGGTCACAGCACAGCTGCACTGCGGCCGCGGGGGCTGCAACCGGCCAACAAGGATTTCATGTGTGCTCACTGTATCCCTATTAAGCACTCAGTCAGACATTGGAGCTGCAGGGCAGAGTGACTTTGCACATTTAGCTCCCCCTCCGAAAACAACAGCAGTGCTGGAGAATCCCTGCTAAGAGGGTGGCCAATGCCAGGCGTGGTCCATGCCTGTGCTCACCCCAAGAAGGTTTCAGCAAACAGAGGGACAAGGTAAGTCTGAGTGTGCTGAGGATTTCTGTCCATTTCTCAGTTAGATCTTAAATTTGTTGGTAATAAGATGAAAATATTTCCATATAAATTGGAAATTACCTAAGCGCATTTCCTGACACCAGCTTCTAACTAAACTCATGAACACACCAGAGGTCCTGCAGAAGCTGCCATCACCTGCAGCTCCGGTCCTTGCCCGTCCCCTCGGCCTGGCCAGTGGTGCTCCCTCCCAGCTGCCTTGCCAGGGCTGGTTTCAAATCCCTGAACCGCATACGGTATCTGCGTTTCTTTCCACTACTTGGGGCGTTCCCTGACTTAACTATGCCTGGCAGAGAGGTGTCCGTGCAGCCAGAGACGTTCTGCCCCAAGGAGCAGCCAGAAGATCTCTGGCACGGTCGTCCCAGGCTGGGATCCTTCCCTTTGCAGGCAGGACGTCGCTTGCTGTGCCCGGGGGGCTGCAGCGCTCCCAACTAAAGCACCGCTGACGCGGTTGCTGCCCCGTGGCTGCTTGTGCGTCCCGGCTCCTGGAGACCATCCCCACCTTTCCAATCTCGTATTTGTATTTTCCTTTCTCGCTGATGCACATTTATTTCCCAAAGAAAATGATAACAAGGCTCTCTTGGTAAGCTGCAGTCCCCTGTGCTCTCTTAAGGACAGCGAAGGGGGCTGAAGGAGAGGACTATAACCAGGCACAGGAGAGGCTCCTTCTGCTGTTTCTCCCAGGGGAAGATCCTGCTGAACATCCACTGTTCACGTCTGCAGCTCCCCACTGCCTTCTGGTGGCAAAAACGCATTAAAATCTCCCTCCCAGCCCTGAATTCTCCTCCCAAGCCGGTGCCAAACACTTGTGCTGGGCGTGTGGTTTGGGGCCTCGTCTCGTACCCTTCCTGGCATCGCCTGGCCCTCCTCTCCCTGCGGCATCGCTCTGAGGTTCCTCCCATTTCTGCAGAAAAAGACTCCATTCTGTGCCAGAAAGGAAGGTGGGGAATAAGCAAACGCTGTGTTTCTGAGGATCCGACTCTGCCTCTGGGGATGAGACATGCCTCCAACATTTCTCTGCCTTGTGGGGGCTCTCAGCTCCTGGCAGCCCTTTGCCAATGGCCACGAGAAGTGCGGGCACCTCCAGGGCTCTCTCTTGCTCCAGCTGCCTGGCACGAGCTGGTTGGGAATGGTGAATGGATTTCCATCCCTGGTTGCTGGGAGCAAAACAGCCAGGAGTGAAGGGCTTATAGGATTTGTTGCTGCTTGTATTTGTGATAGTCATCTCCTAGGGAAGGATTAGCTGCTGGGTCCGGAGGTGGTCCTGCGCCTGCTTGGCCTCTGAAGTCCAGCAGGAACAAAGTGTTTGCTAAGGACTTTGTCGCTGCCAGAGCGAACGGCTGCCAAGCCGTGCTGTAACCAGGGATGGCAGCGAAGTCGGCACGGATGCGGCAGCGGGACGAAGAGGAGGACCACAGCTAGCCCCCCACTTCCAGCCCATTGTGTGGAGTCGTGTGCAGGGAAGGTGGCCTCGGCAGGTCTAACCTGGTGGCCTGCCAAAGTTTTCTGGGGGAATACGCTGCATTTTCTTGCATTGCTGTGGCTCACAAAACCAAGATAACTTTGACATGCTGGATGCATTCCCTCCCTCATTTTAATGGTTACGGAGGAAAATTTCCTTTGGTTTGCTAGTTCTTGTCAGTCTGAACTCTTGCCCAAAAGCATCTGGTAATGGGCAAAAGGGGTACGCTACAGAGAGGTACTGGTGGTTTCTTTCATGAGAATATCTATGTTTATATGGTACCTGAGCCAACTGCTCCCAGGAGCTCCCTGAAGCATAGGGTGAACCTGAGACACAGCCTGTGGTCTTAGTATTGTCTTTGTAGACATCTGAAAACCCTTTGGGTAGGAAGCCAAGGCTGTCCACATCACCAGCAAGTGCCCATGAGAGCTCTGCAGCTCTCCCCGGTGTCAGCCTGAGGGGTCTGCTTTGGAGCTGCTTGTGCATGACAAAATGGAGACAAGGGACCTGATGACTGTGTTTCTCCTTGTAGTAACACCAAACATTTCTGTCCATCCTGACTCAGACCAAGGCAATAGTAGAGCCTGCCCTTTAGGCTTACCTACTGAGTTTGGGTTTTACTGCTGTTTTATTAGGGGGGAATGAAAGGAAATGATGCTTAGTGTTATGTCTGAAGTCAAATAATAACCTTTTTTAAAGCAGATCTAGGCAAGAGCATGTGAACCAAAGAAGATGTAAGCAAGAGTCTGGAATCCACTGGGTTTTCTTCCAGTTCAAAGTAACGAGGGGGATTAGTGTGGCCCTAAGGGCATGACGTTCTTGCTGTTCTTTACTGTCCTGAGCTTAGATTTTCCCCAGTTTTCAGTGAAGCGGTCTGAAAAGCTGGAAATTGTTAAAAAACCTGAGACATGGCTGTTCTAATAATGTTTCCAGGGAAAATGGTGAGTCACAGATTGAAAAGCAGCACTGTGGCTGTGTGCAAGTGCAACAAGTGGTGCGGTATTCTCTGCAGAGCTACAAGATGCAGAAGCTTTCTAGTGTAGAAATCCAAGAGAGTGTGGAGGTGGGGATTTATTTCAGAACTGGCTGGCTATTAAAAAATCAAACAGAAGTTGGGGGATGAGAGGCCTCCTTTGGTATATGGGTTGATAGGAAAATGAAGGTAGTCTAGAGTCAGTCACAGAGAATGTCTGCTTGGCATGAGAGTGAAAGGAATAGTTAAGGTTACACAAGTGAAACATGACAACCTTTGCTCTCATTTTTAAGTCAAATGGCTTAGAGTTAGATCTTATCACTCAAGACTTGAATTAATCATGGGGTGAGTATTATAACTGAAAGAAATAGATCAAATTATAAAGGCAAGCTGCTACCAAGCTCAATGGAAAGTCAAAAGAATGAGGAGGAATGAAGAGGTAGGTCTGATGAAGACTAACAAAAATATTAGCTGTGCCTCAGGAGATGTTGCTGTTCTCAAACACAAATTCCAGAGTCAAAAATACGGTGCTTTAGTTTTCCATCAAGAACCCAGGCTAGGTAAGAGCTTGAATTCTTTAGCCCCGCCGAGATGAACAGGCTTGCAGCTGAGCTGCTGCCTTGTCTGCCATCTAAGAAACTGTGGATTACAACTGTCCGGTGCATATCAGACAAGCTCACTATTTTGGTTTTACATTTCCAGTTCATTCCTTTCATTTATTCTAAACGTTTCCCCCATGAGACTGTCCTTTTTGCAAATGTCTGTATGTGGAACTGGAATCAGTTGCTGACTTACTTTATGAAAGCACATCATTAGCTTCCTTTGTTATTTGGGGATGTTTTAATCTAAGACTTTGTCCTGTGAACGGGTACATTTTTAATCTGTCCATCTATCCAACTCAGTGATGAGGGTCTTTCCTTTTGTTCCCGTTGGACAATCCCTACCCAAGATAGAAGTGGACTGAGCTGCAAGCTTTCTGTAATCCTAGATAGGTTTTTCTTAGAGGTTGTTTTCTGATACCGTTTTACAAGGCAGCAAAAAGAGTCAGACATCCTCCTCCCTTTATGAATATAAAGATGTAAATCTGAGGCAAACTCCGAAAAATACCCAAATTTAATTCAACATGAAACCTGTTTCTAATTGTTTGCTAATTTTTGAATGGGTTACTAAACCAGGGTCTGCTTTACAGCTCTTCGTAGATTTTTAAAATATATATACACATGTGTGTATATATATAAAAAATCCGTATCTATATGTTATAAAAATATATATAATAAAAATCTATATGTAAATATCTGGTTAAGAAACCCTATATTTAGGGTTAAGAAGATCACTGGTACAAGAACTGTTAAATAGTGAAAGGGTTGATCATTAGTGGACTTTGGGAGGAATTTGAACTCATTTTCACTGGAGTAAAAAAAAGTGTTCTGCAGATAGCAGCTGAGCGTGTTAATCTATTGTAAATATTGAACCTCTGGAAACTATGGGTGGAGATTTTTCTGTTTGCTTTAGTAATAACCTAAACACTGGTCCCTGATAAGTCCTGTACCAAGAGACTGGATTGTATATTCCTGAATAGCCACATTCTTCTTTCACAGAAGTTGAAAGTTATAGATGCTAGTAGTCTCCTGATAAAACCTTCCACAAAAACTTGAATTAAGGATAATTCTCTAAGGATCTTATTGCGCTTGACATCCACCCTGCTATTTATCAGGCAAAATAAGAGACTTTTCCTTGCAGCATAGTCTGTTGGCATTTCTTTATAGAGGAGGTGAGACTGATCCTTAAAGTTGGCATACAGTCAACGTCCTTGCATGTGAGCATCCGCGTTCTCCTCCAGATACACTTGTCCAAATGGAGGCTCAAGCTGAAGTCCCAGTTCTCTTGTCCACCTTCCCTGCTACAGGTAACTATCTGAGAAGGGATTTTGCTTGCTTGGTTGGCTGTAGCCAGTCCCAGAAGCTCTCTGGTTGCTTCATAACTATCACTTCCAGTCTTGCCTGCGCTAGAAAGTCTGACAGACGGGCAGTTATAAACAGCAAGCAATTACTGGCTTGGTGATGTCAATTAATTAAAATCCTATTTGGCTGCCTTGGACCAGGCAATATCCTTACAGCATTGGATTATATCAGCAAATGATGAGCAGTCATATGGGTTAGTGCTAATTTTCTTTCTGTGGCACATGGCTTAGTGAAAGATCTTTTATATAGATTGTGAGACACCAGTGCTCCCCTTGGGCAATTGCAGGAATTTGAGATTGAGCTCCCTTAAATCCCTTTCTTGTATAATCTGCTTTTCTTTTTAATTTCTAGTGCTGTTATTCCTGCTGCCAAAAGCTTAGTTGTCACACAGATACTAGAGCTCTTTTGTCCTCTCAACGAGCAGGGCAAATTATTCTTTGGTATTTGCAGCACTATAGCAACGGCCAAAAATTTAAGAGGGGTATTCAGGATGAGAAGGCCAAGACAGTGAATAAAGTGCACAAGCTGTTACATGTAATCACTGAAACTGTACAGGACATAGCATCAGTTTGGGATCTCTGCAGGTGCTAAACAAAAGGACTAAATTGCGATGTAAAACTGCTATGACCAGCACTAATGTCAGGGCTTTCAAATACCAAAGACCACGCTCCTGTGTGTTTTGTTCAACTCTGCTTTGCCACGCCAGACCCTGGATAACAGCTACTCCGACCATGCAGAGTAGGAGATGAATGTTGTCCTGCAGACAGAAGCCTGCGTAGCCAGGAGGCATTGGCCACTGACTTGGGCATTGAGGATTTTCTTAATGGAAGTGGCTACCATCAAGACATGCAAAGTTACTAGGCAGCATCCCAGTCCTGCGCAGCATGGAACAGTTAGATGAATGCTGGAAAATGGGTTTCCTTGAGTGTCATGCAATGGGCAGCGGGATCCACATCCCAGTACTGTTCATCTTTCTTATCGCAGGCACAAGTCAAAAAGAGTAAGTCTACATGTTTTGCAGACAACGTATTGAAAGCGTGATGGCTTGTGAGCGATTTGTACCACGAAGAAAGCAAGTTTTCCTTAAAACAAACATTGAATGCACCTCGCTAGAAGAGGGCAGTGGAATTATATCAGGAAACTGGAAGCGGTGAAATACTTCTTGTGTAAGGGCCACGAGAAATCAAATTTCAAATTACTCAAATCATGGCAGGTCTCTCTGCCTGTTTCCCCAGCAGAGCTCCAGGGTACTGGTAGTACAGCTCTAACCAGGAGCTCCGTAACTGCCCGGTGTCACTTGATGAGTCCTCTTCTTGTCAGAGAACGTACAGACACCATCCATCCCACCTCCAGGTTGTGGGGGGCAGATAGTCTACAAAGTAATACCACTCCAATTGCCATTTCAGCCTCCTAGTGGTTAAAAGCAAGGGTGTGCAGGCAAGTTTGGTATTTAGCACTGTTTCTGGTCGTTCTATTCTTTTGCACAATTGCATCATGCAACCATTTCACACCCTAAAAATAAATCCAGCTGGTTTTACAGCAACTCCTCTCTCCCAGTGTGGGTCACCGCTTTGTGGCTGCTGAGAGGCAATTCTCAAGCAAGGAGCTTTT